>NC_072408.2:42652500-43277500 GCF_028858775.2 Pan troglodytes | reverse complement strand
ATGAAAATACTTGGCCAAGGTCATAATGCTAGTTACTAGTGAAGCTAGGATTCAAATCCAAGCCTTCTGACATAGGGAAAACAACGCCTTACATTTGTGTAGCACTTGGATTCTTTTCAAAGCTGCTAATACACTACTGTCTGGCTGGCATTATCCTCTCAATAGCTCTTTTAGGTAGCAAGGCAAGTATCAGTATTTAGTTTTCATAAATACTAAAACTAAAGTTCACAGAGGACACAGAGACTCATCTGTGGTTGCTCAACTAGTTCATGGTGATTCAGGAGCACAAAGCCACTCCAATCTGAAAGGCCCAGAGATAGCACTGCCCCTGGATGCCTCCATGTGGGACTTCAGGACTGTGTCTGGCAGCCCCCTGTTCTTTCCAGACCCTGCTTGCATCTCTAGTTGGGCTCCAGTTCCCATCTTAATTCCACCTATCTCAGTTCACACCATATTTGTTTCTTCTTGTTGGTGGCTATCTGAAACTGTTCTTTAAACCTGTCCTCACAACCTGTGTGCTCTCTGAGGTCAGGGACCGTGTCTCCTCCTTCCTTAGGTTCTCCATGCAGGGCTTGGGCCAGGGCTCTGCTTTGAAGGAATTTCAGAATAGGGATGGGAAGGTAGATTGAATATGGAGCAAGAGAAAGAACTCAGCTCTGACGACCTCCAACCACTTGAATTGTGGAAGAAGCCACCTGTCCCTAGAAATCCTGGCATCTGGAAGCAAACTTCCAAAATATCAGGTCACACTGAGCCTTGATTTATTACTGTCTCATATTCAGCTCAACTTGGAGGAAGACACAACCTCTGGTTCCATCTCATTCTCAATCATCCTCAAACATTCTCAATTATTCTCTTTAAAGCCAGGATTCAGCAGCACAGCCATGATTCAACATGGAATAAGTTTTTAAAATTCTTTTTTTTAGATTTAAAATCTGCCCTGGAATTGGTGGGGTGTCTTACATTCTGGGAACTGCCATGGAAAACTTCACTCAGGAGGAACTACAAAGGCGTTTGGGTTGTCCATCTGGTTTTGATACAACTCTCTTTCCCCCATTCCTTCATTTTCAGTGCTAGAAATTGAGCACACATTTCCTCGACAGTTTGGAGAACCGGTGTAGGTAGATCTATTCTTTTCCTAGTTCCATTCTGTCTGGATGTTCCTCCCTCCCCCAGTATCAGCAAGGATCTCAGAAGCAAAAATGCCGTCTCCAAACGAAAACCTCATTTGAAATCAGATCCTCCAGGGCCATATTCCCTGCCTCTCACTCACCTCTTCTTGTAGTCCTCCACCAAATCCTGCATGTTCCTCAGCTCTGAATCCAGCCTCACCCTGTCCCCAGACAGCATCTCCAGCTGCTTCTGCAGGTTGCTGATGTAGCCCTCATAAATGGGCTCCAGGTTCTTCCTGCAGTTGTTCAATTCCAGCTGCTGTAGGAGGTTCCACTTGGTCTCCAGCACCTGATTCTGCTGCTCCAGGAACCGCACCTGGAACCCAAAGGCAGTCATCGCCCAGAGTCCCCATGTTGTTGCCTCTCAAGAGTGGGGAAAGGGCCCCAAAAACCAGAGGCAGCCATCCTGGGGGACTGGGGGTAGGAAAAAACAAGGCTCATCCCGGGGTGGATTCAGCCAAGGGACATGCTCACCTGGATCTCCAAGACAAGAAATAGGACCCGGTCTATATGAAATCAGGAAGAGGGCTTAAGCAATGGTACCATCTGCCTCTGCCTCAGTGAGTTTTCATGAGACAGAGGTAGCTTCTCTTGCTATAAATGCTGGTGTTTTCTGAGTAAAGAGAAATGGGGAGCAGGGGAGAAACAGGGACTGGGGAGTGACATTGGAAAGCACACTGGCATTTAGAGCTTTCCTCCTGTTGTGTAGCCTAAATTGCACTTGGTTTGTTCATTTCTTTGTTGTTCACAGCAAGTTACCACATCTTCACAAGGTTCCTTCATACTTGACCAGGGTGCACATTTTTAGACTCAATAACTCCAACCCCTCTGCCACACACCAGCATTCCTCTTCTCACCTATCTTTTAGCTTGAGGGGCAGAAGGAAACATGCTAGGGAACAACAGACATAAAAGAGCAAGAGAATGCCCTGGCCTCTGGAATAGCCGCTGTGTTTCTTCCATGCAGACCTGTGCCCTCCTGCCACCTCACTTCCTCTTCCCTAGCATAGTAGTGACACTCGGTCCACCACCAACTGTCCTGTCCAAGGTGAGCTCATTTCTTAGCCTCCCATGTCTTAATATCCTCATCTGCAAGGCAGAACAACAACAGAATCATGGGTTGTGCATTAGTAAATCAGAATCACTTGGGACGGCACCATAAATGTCAGCTATTGTTATCAGGCTGTGCCCTTATCACTCACCATCTAGACCTTCCACCCAGGTGGAGACAAGAGAAGCCCATTCCCTGTCTCCTCTCCACTCACTGGGGTCATTGCCTCAGAAGCTCCAGAGACAACTTCCCTATTACCCCAATTTCTGGATGCCCCACCCTCAGCACACACCTGTAACTTTACATGCACTCTTTCCAAGTGCCTCCTCAGCCTCACCCTTCAGTTTTCTGGCCCTTTTCTCTCACCTCCTCTATCACCTTCCTGGCTACACACTCACCCCACTCCTCAAGCACCAAGCACCATGTCCTGCAACGTCTCTTGGCCTCTGTTCCTAATGCCCTGCCCTGAATGTGGGTCCCATCTCCTCTTCTGATATTGGGAGCTCTCAAAGTGCCCATTCCTTGGACATCCTGACCCCTCCCTTCCCACAGTCTTGTCTCATGCAAGAAAGAAATGAAGGTCCTTGATACGTTTTGGCTGTGTCCCCACCCAAATCTCAACTTGAATTACGTCTCCCAGAATTCCCACGTGTTGTGGGAGGGACCCGGGGGGAGGTAAATGAATCATGGGGGCCGGTCTTTCTCCTGCTATTCTCCTGATAGTGAATAAGTATCACGAGATCTGATGCGTTTATCAGGGGTTTCCGTTTTTGCTTCTGCCTCATTTTTCTCTGGCCGCCGCCATATAAGACGTGACTTTGGCCTCCCGTCATGATTCTGAGACCTCCCCAGCCATGGAGAACTGTAAGTCCAATGAAACCTCTTTTTTTTTTTTTCCCAGTCTCGGGTATGTCTTTATCAGCTGCATGAAAACGGGCTAATACATCCTATTTATTGGAAGTATGTGCCAGGCACTGTTCTGAGCACTTTGTAAACATCCCAATTAAGCCTCATCGCAACCCACTTGAGTAAGACCCATTATTGTGCCCATTTTACAAATGGAAAAGGGAGGCTCGGAGAGGTTATGACCCGCCCACGCTCCCACACAGCTTGCCAGTGGCAGAGCCAGCACCACTGTGCACATGCGCCCTACACAGGGACAGGCCAATGCCCGAGGACTCACCTTGTCGATGAAGGAGGCGAACTTGTTGTTTAGCGCCTTGATCTGCTCCCGCTCCTGGGCGCGCACCCTCTGGATCTCGGGGTCCAGCTCCACGTTGAGCGGGGCCAGGAGGCTCTTGTTGACGGTGACCTGAGGGATGCCCCCGGGTGGGCACACGGAGGGACACGCGGGCCCCAGCCCGGCGCTGCCGAAGATGGTGCCCACGAAGCCGCCCAGGCGGCCGCCGCCCCGCCCCGCCGCAGCGCTGAGCGCCAGGCGTCGGCTGCCCCCAAGGCAGGAGAGGCTCTTGCTGCCAAAGGAGGCCGAGCCCTTGACCCCAGCCAGGAATGAGGCGGAGCTGCTGCCGATCCCACCAGAGAGGACCGTGGAGCAACCGCTGAAGCCCAGGCGCTCCCTGCGGGGGAAATGGGTCAGTTGGCGGCTCATGGCTCCCAAGTACCGGTGCTGGCCGCGCGGGAGGCAGAAGGGGCGCAAACAGCCGCTGCGTTCTCGGCCCAGCTCGTCCCTTAAATAGCCTGGCTGGCTGGAGTCAGCCTAATTTGTATGTCGACAACACCTTTTAGATCCCTTGAGGCCTCTTGGGTTCTTCATATAGGAAATTACCATGCACTCACCGAGATTTTTGTCTGTTCCACCGTGAACTCCCCATGAATCCCTATAAAGTGACCCAGAACCCAGCATTTACTTGGCTCACCTCCTGCATTATCATGGCTTAGCGACCTTATCTCCACCTGCTGGCCTCCAATTACTGGGGTTATCACTCCCAAGATCACCCCTGGAAACTTCCAGTGGGGCTGACCCTCTGGGTGTGTGTCTGGGGAGACGGAGGTGTGTGAAGCAGAAGTCCAGGCTGCTTCTGCTTCAGAAGGCCATGAATAGAGTCAAGACTATCGCAGAAAATCATCCTTAGCCTGTCCTCCTCCTGCCTCCCAGGCTTCTGGATGAGGACAGCTCTGTCCCTTGTGCAAGAAGGAAGTTCAGAAGGAGGAGATTTTGGCCCCGTCTGCAGAGACCTCTCAGTCTATTGGAGAAGGCAGGACACAGAGACCTCTGGTCACAAGTGTTGGGGGTTGACTTTGGACCAGAGCGAAAAGATTTCTCCACTAAGCATTTCTGGATTAAGAATGGGGACCATGCTATCTGGGAGGGAGGGAAGAAGGCCTGGGGAGGTGGCACAGGAAGGCTCAGGCATGGTTTAGCAGATGATGTTTCCTAAGGCTTTTGGTTGTTTTCATTTTTGTTTTCTTTTAATAGCAGAAGAGGCTTATTTATCCCATCCAGGAAACCTCTGCTCAGGTCATTTGCCACCTGGTCATTTCTAATTCAGCATCAAAATGTAAACAGTTATTAGGAACAGGTCAAGACTCTTCAGATCTAAAACCAAGAACTAGATTCTAGAACTTCATTCCCTTTCAGCTACAGAGGCTCCTTCTTCCACCTAACCTGACTTCCTTTTCTCAAACTTAAGCTGCCTTCAAGTCTCCTCCTCTCTTAGCAACAGCTCTCCTGTTCCTTTGGCATGCGGGTAGGATTATTTCATTGCTCTTATTTCTCAAGCTGCCTGAGTCCTGGGTGTGTGTTCCATTTCCTCTATCAGATTGACAGGGCCCCCTGGATTCACCCTTCCCTCCTCTGCTCCCCCAGTGCTCAGCCCAGGCCTTGGCCAAAGGGACATTTAGGATGATTGTGAAACAGCAGAGTGCTTAGGGCAAGGCTTGTTACTGCACCTTCAGTGATACCCTGAAGGCTGGGCTCCCCTTGGGGACCTCATGGGTTGGCTAAATGGTACCTGGGGGTAATTGGCTGACATAGCCTCCACTGGGCCAATGACAGGACATAATAACAGCCAAAGCGTTTACTCCACGGGGAACAAAGTTGTGAGGGCATTGTTAAGCGGTGGAGATGGCACCGATCACAGATGAACAGATAACGGCGTCTGGGTGTCCTAGGTGGGAGAGAGGGTGGGCTCTCAGTGCTGCCTCAGAGGAGGGGCTGTAGTCCCTTCCCTCTGAAGAGGAGAAGGGCAGTGTCAGTGTGGCTGGGTGACAGCAGACCCTTCAAGAAGATCAAGGTTGTGTTTTTTATTATTACATGAGATTTTCCCTCTACCCCATAATTTTAGCCAGTTTTTTTTCCACAAGCACAAAAATGAATTTATTTATTCCAGCCATTGAGAATAGAAAAGCAAGGAATGGATTACACTGAAAGAGGAGAATTTTTACGTAGGATTGACTGACAAAGGGTGTCTTTGAAATATTTTTTTTTTCTTCCTAGGAATTTTCTAAGGAGTTAAGATATCCTGGGACCAGGGCTCTTCTGCCCAGGGTTAGGGAACTGTAAGATGACCTTTTCTCATCTTCCTATGAGGGGTTGACTGGCTGGATGAATAAGGAATTCCTCAACCCCTGAATCACCTTTATTACAGATCATGAGGAGACACAAGTGACACATGCAGATTTCAAAGGCCTCAGATGTGTCGGGATGTCAGCAGATCAAAGGGGGTTGAGGCCTGGGAGGAGGGGTTCTCATTGCCTCTGCCTCTGACAGCAGCTTACGGTGTCACCTCAGGCCTTGGTGACCACCTCTGTCATTAGTTCTTGGGTTAAAGCAACCCCTGGATTAGTAAACCAGACAAGGAACATTGCCCTTAGAAGTCAGATCTTTACAAAAGACGGATGAAACCACTCTAGGCTGGGAACTGAAAATGCATTGCTGGTTAAACTGGGTCTCCTTGCCCTGTAACACTACTTCTTGGGAAGTTAATAGGTATCATGGGAAAAAAATATATGGGAATGGATTCTGTGCTTGGTTTAAAAAAAAAATGAAGCAGGCATCTTATTGCAGGACTTTCTAGGCCCATTAACATGCTCAGTGCTAGAGCAATTTTAGGGCAGTGAACTATTCTGTACAGTACTGTAATGATGGCTACATGTCATTATACATTTGTCCAAACCCACAGACTTCCCAGTGAATGCCAGTGTAAACCAGGGACTTGAGGTGATAATGCTGCATAAGTGTAAGTATCAGTTGTAACAAATGTACCCCTATGGTGGGAGATGTTGATAAGGAAGGAGGCTATGCATGTGTGGGGGTAAGGGGTAAATGGGAAACCCAAGTACCTTCCACTCTATTTTGCCGTAAACCTAAAACTGCTCTAATGAATAGTAAACAAATAAATGGATATATAGATGGGTGGGTGGGTAGATGGATGAATGGATGGACAGATGGATGGTATTAAACCATAATAACAGAAAAATGCATGATACTTTCTGTTGCACAAAAGGGTAATACAAAACTTAATGTTTTTCACACCTGATGGCTGAGAGGTGAACTTGTGAATGGGGCAGTGTCAGTGGGTTTTTTTTTCTATTTTTTAATATTTCTGAATTTTCTAATATGAGCATATAATGCTTTTATAAATAAGTTACATTTTTCAAAAAAAAAAAAAACTAAAGATGAAAGGAGAGGGAAGTTGATTCTAGAATCGGAAATAAAGTACTGTTCTTGTCACACACAAAAAAACCCCACAAAACTCAGTGTTTTCCAAACCACTTTTTAGGCCATTGAGCCCTCTCTTTGGCCAGATACTTTATGGGGCCAGAGTTTCAAGGAATATACTTTAAGAAACACTAAACAAGATATCTCCACTTCACCATTAAATTGACTTAAATTTCCCAAATCTGAAGAGACTTACAATATCTCCCTAAAAACATGAAGGAGACCTAAATATAACAGGCAGGCTTATCTAGTTTATGGCAATATGGCCAGGGTTGTATTGTCCAAACCAAAGGGAGGTAGTTTGCATGGACTCCTGAGAGCATGGCCAGCATCATCCCTGCACTGGCCAAGGGAGAGAGAATTCTCAGCCTGGTGATGAGCATTGGGTATCTAGACTGAGCAAGGTGAGCCACAGCTTGCTCTCCTCTCACTTCCCAGCCTCCTTTGCAGTTCTGGTGGGGCTTGGGGTCATGTGACTAGCGCTGGCCAATGAAACATGAGTGGCATTGAAGTGTGTCATTTCTGGGGTGAGGCAGTAAGCAGGTCATGTGCCTCCTCCATCTCTTTTCCCCTGTCTGGTGACCTTGGAGTTCATGTGTCCCATGTGGCAGGGCTACAAGGCAGAAGAGCCTGGGTCCCTGAGACACCCAATGGGAGAACCACACAGGGCAGCTGCCCTAACCTGCCTTGGACAGTGAGTGAGAAATAAATCTTTGCTGTGTTAAGTTAAGCTGCTCAGATGTCAGGGTTTGTCTCTTGAGGCTGTCAGCATTCATTATATGAACCCAAGCTTAGAAGTTAGATGGCAGAAATCTTACATAATAGCCAATGCTATGTAATCTAAGTTCATGTTCTCAAGCAATCTTCTGATCACTATCAGACATTCTCTACTTCCCTTCTCACTTCAGTTTCCTGACAGAATAGTCTATACCTAAAAACAATAGGGGCAGCCATTTATGGAGCACTTACTATGTGCTAGAAGAACTAAATAATTCTCGTGCATTATTTCATTAAATTTAATTCTCATGACAACTCTATGAGGTAACTCCAATTATTAACCCCTTTGTACGGATGAGAAAACTGAGGCTTATGGAGCAGAAGTATCTTGCCTAAGTTACACAGTTAGTAAGTGGCAAAGTCCTTCTGACTCAGGGTCCATCTGACACCCAAGGTGTTAACTTCTTTCTCAAGCTCTACAGGATAAAATCCCAGCTCTTAGCATACATGAAGGGGCCTCTCTTACACATCTGCTGCCTGCCTCACCAACTCTGGATGCCACTGCACCCTCCTTCTCCACCTACTGAGCCTCCTCCATCCTTACACTTCACACTCCAGCAACAGTCACCTATTTGTACCATGTTGGTGCCTCTGGCTACAAAGCCCACTTCCTCCTCTTGTCCACCTAGGAAATTCCTATCCATCCTCTAAAACCTCTACACATATTGCCTCCTCTGAGAGCTTTCCCTGACCTCCCTGAAGTTCCTCTCTCTCCTCTGTGCTGCCTCTGTGTCTTCTATTGTTGCTGATACCTCATCATGTGAGACACCATGTTACAGTTAGGTGTTTTATGGTTATGCCTCCATTAGGGACATGGACAAGATTTCTTCATCACTGTATCCCCAGCACTAGCACATGCCAGGCATATGATATATGCTTAATGAATATTTGTTGAACTGACTTTCTTCACTGGCTCTAAGAGTATAGTCCTGAGACTAATTATTCTGTCTGCCAGTTCTCCTTTGGGAAATAAGCTTGTGCTGTAATTTATGAGATGGTCTCTTTAAAGTCAGAATTTTTGAATTGCTTTACCAGCAGCTGTACACCTCTTTCAGCGAGCTAATTAAGTCAAACCAAAAATATGGAGGACACGCTTTTGTTTCCACTGACATTTATTAAGTATCAATTTTGTGCCAGTAATTGCACAAGACATCCTCGTGTTGTCTCATTTTAGCTTAACAACAATTTAGGGGCATTAGTCTTCCTGTTTTATAGCTAACGAAATGAGGTTCAAGAAGATTGAGAACTTTGTTCATTATTGCCACTTAGTTTCAGAGTCTAAATCTGAATTCAAAGCTATTGACTTGAAGTCTAGGACCCTCCCAGGAACGACAGGGACCTGTTCAGATGCAACGTGGTGGCCCCAACCTGAATGTGTGCTAGCCTCTCACTCGCTTTCGCATCCTGTTGCAACCTGATGGCATCATCATGGCCTGGGGATCTATGAGAAATCTCTGAGCATTTTCAAAACAAACATTTCCCCCCCTGAGTTCCTCCCTGGGCCTCACTTCACGTCTCCCACGCTCACAGTGGTTGAGCCCTCCTCTGTCCTGCTCCATCTCCTCCTAGAGCAGAGACCCAGCCACATCCAGGTGGAGTCCTGTCAACCTGGGACTGACAGGCTTGTTACACTGGGCCCCACAGCTTTATGAAAAGAATCTGCAATTGTGTGTGTAACAGAGAGCCCCGTTCTTAAACATATACGCATATGCACACACATATTCATACATACATAAACAAACTCATACATATACACATATACATAAACACCCGTGCTCAACTCAGTGGGAACTTTACTAAGGGCCAAGAGAACACATGTCATTACTTCAAAGAGGAGTCTCTACCTTTGGGCCTTTTCTTAGGGGACATGGAGCCGTCATAATTCGACCTAGGCTACCTAGAACTGGCCTTCTCCTGCCTCTTGACCAGTTTTAAATCTTGACACCAGGCAAGTGTGGGCTCCTTCTCCCTGCCAATAACCCAAATGTTCTTAGAGATCCCCCATTCACTGGAGAATTGGCCTGAGAAAAGCAAGACTTAGAAGGTGATGGTGAGATCACCCAGGCTGAGTAGGGTCTATTTCACTCAGATCAAAAGATCCTTCCAGACTTCAGGTGCCCCAGGCTCCCATTCATTGACCACTCCACAGGCAGAAGACACATGGACTGAGATGAGGACTCCCTTAGGAGAGAGAATCAGCCTGACCCCACGTGGGCTTTATAAGTTTATTGGTAAGACACAGGAGCAGGGAGGTGAGGCCTAAACAAGGACAAGTACCCACAGATGAAGAGCACAAATCCCTTGGTTGGTAGAATTAGCCTCAAGGGGTACTCCTGGCTATGTAATATGCAGTGGCTATACAAGATACAACTTCCCACCAGGTGTTTTGCCTGAGCCAGTATTGCTCTAACATGAGAGAGTTCCTGCAGGTCTATCAGTAGATCTGAAAACTTGTGTACCCAGGGAGCACATGGCCAAATAGTTACTGAGAGAGGGTATGAAAGAGCAGCACAGGCAGATTGGGGTTACCCTTGAGAGACAGCCTTCCTCTGCACAGGGACATGCAGGCAGAGAAAAGGCCAAGTCTTCTTCCAGAAGGGGAGGCTGAGTTAAAAGGCCTCTTTGGATTGAGGCAGAAAGATGGGCTCCAGCTCTCAAATCCTGACTCAACATTAACAAAGACTGAGGCAGAGAGGTCAAGGAGAAGGAGGAGAGGTCCACAGCAAAGCAAAGCAAGAAGGAGATGAGGACAAATGAGACAGAGGAATTTCCTAGAAGAGTCCGGAGCAGTCTGCCAGGGCAAGGCAGACTACTGGGAAATGGGCTGCGTTGCACTTTTATCTCATGGTTTTTTTGGTGGGTGAGCTTAGAGCTAAGGTCTTTCCCTGGGAGTCCCTGAATTCACTTGCACTCCCCAGCCTGGTCCTGGCTTCCCCACGGGGGCTGCAGTTCCCACTGCCAGTGACACAGCCCCCAGGCAGCATGCTGTAGCCCCCGCTGACAGAGCTGGGCCAGTAGCCATAGGTGCCAGCATTGCTGAATCCAAAGCCAGCCCCTGTGCCTGCCATCCCGGCCATGGAGCTGTTGATGACCGCTGCAGAGGAGGGAGGGACGAGTGATCAGTGTATATCCCAGGACAGAGGTGGCCTTAAGTCCCCCTCCAACCTCCCAGCCCCACTAGCTTAAATACCTCCTTCTTAAGCAAACACTTCCCATCAACCATGAACTTGGGTTCATTTGAGCAACTCAAGCGCGGGAAGAATAGCCCCAATCCTGCAAGACTCCCAAGTCAGGCACCTTGTCATTCTATGAACAAACAGGAGTAGCAAGGGCTTTCCCCAAGGGACAGATGATGCTTGAGCATCAGATGAGCCAGCAGGTTCTTGCATTTAGCTTTACAATACCTTCTGAGTATTTTTCAAAAGAATTTCCTGATTGTTAAAATTAGGGAGTTTCTGCTGGTCCCGCTATAAGAAGGAGACTGCCAAACCCTGTGGGGCCAGCAATAAACTGGCTTGCACAGTGGTCCACACACCAGTCTCCACTCCCATTGAGGAGGCACCACTCGGCGCTCAGTTTCCTTCATGCAGGAGAGCCGGTGTGGGGGTGAGAGAAGAGGGGAGGGGCTGAGAGTTTCACCACAGCAGGCAGGAGATTGCTATGAAAGAGGCTAGTGTGCAGTATCAGAATGTCCTGGGCGCTGGCTCCACCTGGAAGAAGTAGCTCTGAATGGGGAGGCCGCAGGTCTCAGCAAGGAAGGTGAGTATGTGACAAAGTGGTCAACAGGCAGAGCCAAGCTGTTCCCCAGGGGGCCGGGCGGTAGACACCCACCCACTTTGTGTTTGCTGATGGACTAAAAGTATTCCCTCAGAGTCATGAAATACTCACAAATGCTCACGGAGTTGGTATATTCTCCGGACATCCTGCAAGAGAGAAAAGCACAGGAGAGTCTGAATCACGTGGACTCCCATAGTGGCCCTCACTGCCTAAACACAGGCTGGGGATCCCCAGCCAGACCAGCTCAGCCTCCACGCACCCCACACTTGCCAGATGGCACTGGCTGCCCTTGCATGTCTCTAAGCCCTCCCTCTCGCTCCTCAATCTACTCTTCCTGCTGCAGAGATGTGGAACCTGCAACTTTGGAACCCCCAACAACATTACCACCCCCAAGGTCCCTCCTGCAGGGTTTCTCTTGAACCCATTTCTTTACTACTGTGAGCAGCTGTCTGAATGAATACATATGTGGAAAGATCAGGATCAGGAGTTGCTACTAATGAACGAACTGTATGATTTTGGGACAAGTGACTTCTCTCCAGGTCTCAGTTATAAAATGGTGCTAGGTTAAAACAGGGTTTTTCAAATGTTCATGCTTCGTGTGCCACCCTTCCGACTGTTGCTAGGACCATGTTTGACTTGTACTGTTAGATATTTAGTATTTTTAATTGACTCTGCCTTTTACGACAAAAGTGCATTTCTTTTAAAAAGAAGTTTTATATCACCAGGGTAAATAGAAACCAGTATTATTACCTAACCAAATAAGAAAAAAAGTAGCAGTAAAAATAAATATAATGAAAAGAAAACAATTTAAAACTTTTGGGCTAAATAATGCTATTATCTTCCCAGAGATTCTGCACCTGAGATCTACTGTCTCTTTATCAATAGGGGATATTTGTAAGTGTCTGAGAGGTGTTTTTGTGTTTTGTCTGTTTGTTTGTTTGTTTGTTTTTGAGATGGAGTCTCATTCTGTCACCCAAGCTGGAGGACAGTAGCAGGATCTCAGCTCACTGCAACCTCAGCCTCCTGGGTTCAAGCGATTCTCCTGACTCAGCCTCCCGAGTAGCTAGGATTACAGGCATGCACCACCACATCCAGCTAATTTTTGTATTTTTAGTACAGACGAGGTTTCTCCAATGTTGGCCAGGCTGGTCTCAAACTCCTGACCTCAGGTGATCCACCTGCCTCAGCCTCCCAAAGTGCTGGGATTACAGGCATGAACCACTGCGCCTGGCCATCTGAGAGGTGTTAAAGACACAACAGCACCCAGCTAAGACTTTCTCCAAAGAGTCAAAAGAGAACTGTAAAGGAAATTGCTGTCACATTATCTGGCAGGATGCTGTTTGAAACTATGCTTGTGGGTGAAGTAAACACATCGCCAGCGCGCCGCCGCCGCCCCCGCCCCCGCCCCCCGCCCCCAACCACACTCTGGGAAACTTTAAGGTGGAGACTTGCAGTTTCTTCCAGTCCCTCGGTCCCGCCCACCTGCACTCCTCGCCCTCCAGCAGCTTGCGGTAGGTGGCGATCTCAATATCCAGGGACAGCTTCACGCTCAAAAGCTCTTGGTACTCGCGCAGCATCCGTGCCAGCTCCTCCTTGGCCTGCTGCAGGGCGCCCTCCAGCTCATCCAACTTGGCCCTGGCGTCCTTGAGGGCACAGTCCCCCCGCTGCTCGGCGTCAGCGATGGCCGTCTCCAGGTTGGCACACTGGGGTCAGGAGGTAGCATTTCTCCCTGAGTTCCTCCCTGGGCCTCGCTTCACCTCTCCCATGCTCTCAATGGTTGAGCCCTCCTCTGTCCTGCCCCATGTCCTGGAGCAGAGACCCAGCCACATCCAGGTGGAGTCCTGTCAACCTGAGACTGAGAGGCTTGTTACGCTGGGCCCCACAGCTTTATGAAAATAATCTGCAATTGTTCCAAACTTCAGATGGCAGCTAAGGGTGAGGGATGAGAGCAGGACCTCCACTTGAGGAAGGGGATTCTGAAATGGATGCTCAAGAGAAGGAGGGGGCAGGGGGTGCTAAGCAGTTCACCCTTCCCTTAGGAGTGAGTAAGGAAGGCTCCAGTCCCCTTCACCTGCTTCTTCACACTCTCAATCTCCGAGCGCAGTCTTTGGATGAGACGGGTCAGCTCTGAGATCTCATTTTTGGTGTGTTTCAGGTCATCCCCATGCCGGCCGGCTGCTAGCTGCAGCTCCTGGAACTAGAGGAAAAGGAACCAAAGCAAGAACACTGACTCAGGGCTTGGCTGGGATCAGCCTGGTACAGAGACTGTGCCTGCACTTGCAGAGCCTGGCAGAGGTGGGTCCAGGTCCCCCACCTCACCATGTCTATCAGCAGCTTCCCATTAAAGCATTGGGCCATTGCATTTGCTTGCCTTAAGCACGGCTGATCTCATGGATGGTTAGAATTGGCCATAAGGACTGTTGAATGTCCCAGACTCTCCACATGGCAACTTTATAACACACTACTCCAATTATGACGTTCCTCTGCCTATCGTCCTTCAGAGTCAAGGTCAAATTCAAACTCTTACATGGCATCCAGGGGCTCATTTCTTTCTGCCCTTGCCTAACACCTATCTGACTCCCAAGCTGGGCCAAACAGTCCCACGCTTCCCCCAGATGTCCCACATGCTCTTTTGTCTCTGAGTCTTTGCCTGAGCCTCTCCTCTGACCTGAAAAACCCTCCCCCATCCATCCTCCTTTTTCCCTAGCTAGCTCCAACTTAGCCAGTGCAGAGTCCCTTCCTCCATGAGGACTTCCGTGATGCCCTGGTTGGGTGCAATTCTATTCCATTGCCACTGGCACACCAGTCCATAGGTCTCCCCACACTGTAGTGTATTGTGAACCTGTTTCCATGTGTTCTCCATCCGACCCAGAATGAATGGATGACAGAGACTTTTTCTTTTAACTTTGAATTCCCAGTACCTAGCATAGTGCCTAGTTGGTGCTCAAAAAAAGTCTGATGAATGAATGAGTGAGCCAATGAGCTGTCCATCTGTATTTTCTGTGACTCCCTCCCTTTGATACCTTAGCTGGGCCCCAGCCCACAGGCAGCTTTCCTGGGCTGGGATGGAGGGAAGGATTAGCATGGAGGAACATTTTGTGTGCATGATGGGGGTGGATTCAGCTATACCCCAAAACCACTAGCCATGAATTTTAGGTCATCTACTAATTCGGGATTATTTCTGTCTTTGTTGTCATCTATTAAACAGTCACAGAGAGTACATCAGTCCTACTCAGAATGTGGCTCAAGGGGAAAACAAAACAGGGACCCTTCAGCACTCTGGTGTACTGCTCTGTCTCTGTCACTGGGTGCTCCACCCCAGCATGGCCCAAGATTTAGGATTGTTCCTAAAGATGCCAAGTTATCCAGAAAGCAGAGAAGGCAGAAGGGCTTCTGTCTTCACTCCTTGTATTTTATCTTTGGTGCCAACCCTAAACAAGGGGCCTTCTCCTGCTTCTCCGCAAGGCTGTGTGAGCAGGATGCCTCCCCGTACACTGGTTCTGACACCAAGCAGCTTCATTCTGAGACAAACAGATGAACATCTTCCTGCCACTCCTCTGTCAAGCCACACAAAGCCCTTAGAGTAAATGCTTCTTTCCCAGAGTCACCTTCTGATTTTCTGCCTAAATGCAGTGGAATTTGAAGTCAGTCACCTAGATTCTGATCCAACTGCGTCACTTGTCAGCTATTGCCTTTGGTAAGTAGCTTGAACTCCCTGGGCCCTACCTTCTTTATCTTTAAAAGGGAATCATCAAAATAAGCAATCATAATACTGTTATGATTCTGGGCATTCCTGACCCTAGCTTGCAACACTAATGTGGAAGGCTTTGGGGACTGAAGAGTTGAGTTTGAACCTTTACCAAGAAGCCCTAGCCTATGTCTCCTAGACCTTGAAAGCCCTCTCTCCTCCACCACTGCAGGCTAGCAAGGAGGCAGGGAGAGGGATGAAATAAGATTTCCCAAGAGTGTGGATTCCCTTGGGAAAGAGCCTGATAAACAGCAAGGAACAATCAGGAAGTTGCCATCTTGATCTGAGAAACCAAATTATCTAAAGAATCACTTCCCACCCACTACCATTAGGGGAGTTAAGATCTGAGGCCTCAAACTTCTGCTTTATCCTTGGAGTTAGACTTGAATGAAAAGGTAGAAATTACTTGATTCCAGATCACACTGAAGAGACCCCCTCATTTATGATAATTAGTGGGGGAGTTGAGATGCCAACTACTCATGTGGCTTCTCCCCTCCAGACAGAACTCTCTGCCTCCAGGGAGTTGTTTCTGACCTGCCCCACCTGGTCCTAGTTCCTCAGTCTGGACTCTGTTTGCACCACATTCACCTGCACTCAGCTGAGTGCATCCTCCAGGGGTGCTGTTGATCTAAGTGGGTGCCAAGGACAGAGCTGTGTCTTCTCCTCCCCTTTGGCTTCCCCCAGTGCCCAGGACAGTGCTGTGCTCCCAGCAAGCTATGGGCCACCACAGTGAGTCATGGGGCAGACAAGACAGAGTCTGGAGCAGAGGGCCTGGCATACTTCACTGTGGGGAGTTTTGCGGCCTCACCTTGGTCTGGTACAGGGCCTCAGCCTCGGCCTTGCTCTTCCGGGCGATCTCCTCATACTGGGCACGGACCTCAGCAATGATGCTGTCCAGGTCCAGGTTCCGGTTGTTGTCCATGGACAGGATGATGGATGTGTCGCTGATGTGGGACTGGATCTGAGCAATCTCCTGCAGGGGAAACAAGGAAGCATGAAATGCCTTCTGTGACCAGAGAAAGGTGCCAAGGTGATGGCCCTGTCCCAGAGGGATGGCCCTAGACCATCCCACACAGATGGAAGCTGCACTTCCCAAAGCTTGTAAGAACAGAGCTCACAGCCCAGAGGTTCCAATACCACATCTGAAAACTGTTGAATGGGCTTGAAGCAGCCCAGGAAGAAAACAGCCCATATGTCTGTCCCCTGAGGCAGGACAGGAATGGGGAAGGTGGAAGACAACAGCGTGGCTGCCACACATGGGACACTAAGGGGCACAGGAGCCCAGGAATGCTTGGCCAATAGGTTGAGGCTTGAAACCAGATGTACATAGAGAAGGCAGAAAGGGTATGAGGACTTCCTACCTCTATCCCTGGGGATTCCTGCCCAAGACCCCAGGAAACATCCCCAGCCACGGAGAGAAGAGAAGCAGGAATGAGAATATGCTTGGCTGAAGTTCAGTGGGAACCCTTTAAGGACTCTGTTTTCCTGGAGGAAGTGAAAGCAGGACATCCTCAGGGCAGTCAGGGATGGATGGGGCACCAGGATAGATGGCCACTCCCACCTTTGATCTGCAAATTTCTCAGCACCCCAATGCTGGAGGTGCCCTGGACTGCTTAAGTTACAGATAAGTAAGAAACTGTTCATCACATATCTGTCCTTCCAGAAGACAGAGCCAGAGGTGGGGCAGGGGGAGCCTTACCCCCTCGTACAGACACTTGAAGAACTTGATTTCTCCATCCAGGGCATCCGCCTTGGCCTGCAGCTCCACTTTGGTCATGTAAGCTGCGTCCACGTCCTATGGAGAATCCAGATACCCCTGACCTCACCTTTCTTCAAGCCCAGACAGGCCTCTCCAGCGAACTGACACCCGCAGGCCCTGCCCTAGCTAGCTGCCCAGGACTTCAGATCCAAGGGGCAGGAACCTGCCTTCCAGTCACAACTTCACTGTCAGACTCACTGCGAAACCTGGGGCAAGTTTCTCATGCCTCTGGAACTCCTTCTGCCTCTATTTCTCAGAGAAGGGTGTGAGACTCTATACCCCACTCAGCCAGTCATTCAGCCAACAGAGGGAGGCAAGGACAGCCACGGCGATTTGCCAGAAACTAGCAGAGTTGGAAGGCAAACCTGCAGCCCCTCCCAAAGCCTGTCCTGTTCCCCAGCCAAAGGGGACATGAGTTGGGACTGACTATCCACATCTAGGTTCCTGTCCACAGACAAAGTACTGTGTGCTAAACCAACACCCAGGTGTCCCAAAATGTCCTGAGCAGCAAGCCCTTCATCTCCTCCTTCAGCACTTTGGCTCCAGGCCCTTCTGCGGGGGGCTCAGACCTCAGCTGCTCCTCTCTCTTAGCCCAACACCCACTGCTGGGGGACTGAAGGGAACCCATGCACCCTCCTCACCTTCTTAAGCACCACAAATTCATTCTCAGCAGTTGTGCGCTTGTTTATTTCTTCTTCATACCTGCAGGGAAAGCATCACAGTAAGCAGAGTGTGTGTCTGTGTGTGTGTGTATACATTCTCATAGTGAAATGAGAAAAGAGATACCCATATTATATGCCTTTTAAGAGGTATTATTCTATACCTTTGCAAGTCCATCCCAACACACCAGGACTATTTGGCCAGAGTTGGAGGCCAGGTATGAAGTAACCTCCTCCTAAGCCTGGGTGGTTTGAGGTCTGATTTCCTCTGATGCCTGGGGAGTGAGTAGGTTCTTCCTCTTCCCACTCAGTATCTGAATCACAGAAGCATGCCAGCTACCCCTTTCAGCCATGATTCTTGTGTCAATCCTGCTGCCTGACAACCTACCAACAACTCCCCTCCATCCCTAGGCAGGGGTCCCAAGGAAGCCAGAACTATCCCCCAGGGGAAAAAGAAGGCACATGGCCCGTGTCCAGGACCTAAAGGCAATGAGCGAGGAAGCCCAACAGGAACTCCACCTCCTTCCCCGCGGCAGAGAGCAGCAGGTGGGTGGGGGGTGGTTCTTTGGAACTCAGGGGCACAGTGGTGAGCTTAGGAGCCAAGAGGCTGTGGCACACACAATACAGGCTCTCTTGAGCAGGGAGCAGGAAGGAGCATGCCAAGGAGGGGATCACCTGCCAGGACAGCCCTGACGCTGCCCAAGAGGCTGGTTGTCCACTGTCTAGTCTGCCTCGTTGCCCATAGAAGGCTCTCATCTTGCCGGGACAGATGAACCCAATACTTCCAAGGCCAGAGGCAAACATCCCAGTGCCTGCTGGGAAAGCCTCACCCTGGGAGGCAGACCAGCCTGGAGTGGCGTCCTGCTCACCTCTTCTTGTAGTCCTCCACCACTTCGCGCACGCTCCTCAGCTCCGAGTCCAGCCTCACCCTGTCCCCGGACAGCGTCTCCAGCTGCTTCCGCAGGTTGCTGATGTAGCCCTCGAGGATGGGCTCCAGGTTATTCTTGCAGTTGTTCAGGTCCAGCTGCTGTAGCAGCTCCCACTTGGTCTCCAGCACCTGGTTCTGCTGCTCCAGGAACCGCACCTGGAACCCATGCCACACATACTTAAGCAATGTGGAGAGGGGATGTGAGATTTCCCTTCCTGGACAGGAACTGTGTTTTCTTATGCTACATTAGCTTTAAAAATGAGCCTCAGCCCTTAAAAACTGCCACCCATGACACTCACACCCCCCACTCCTTACCTAGGGTCCTTTATCTGACTGAAGTTCTCACTCTGAGGCAGCCCGTAAGGTTGGGAGGGGCACCAACGTCTTCATTTCCCTCTCAAACTATCAAGATCTAGATCTCCTGTCTCCTCTGCACTTATCCAAACCTGCCTGGACCGATGTCCATGTTCAGTCCAGGCCACCTCTCCAAGGCAGCTCCTTAGACACAAGCTGGCCTGTGCTAGCCTTCACACTGTCAGGCCTTCTGCTCGGGGTCTGGTGGCCCGTGCTCTGCCTATTCTCTCCCTCCTTGTGCGTGGGCTCTCCCAGCCCAGCCAGAGGCAGATGCTCAGCTTATCTGGGGTCTCCGGCCCTCCTAAGTTGCTTTCATGTCTGAATCTCTACTATCTCAATCACAGCATTGTCCCAGCAGCAGAACAAGCATTCTCAAGTTGCAACCTACAAATATATCATTCCCTTGCTTAAAACCCTCAGGTGGTTCCACATCATCCTCAGGGTCAAGTCTATATTCCTTATCACACTCTTCATAATGTGCCCAGCCCTCCTGGCTTCCTTCTTTACTCATACAATGATGTCATAAACCGAAGGTCTCCCATTCCCCCAGACAAGTTCTACCATGCTGCACGTGCTGTCTCCCTAGATTGCCTTTTCCCCACCTCCATCTGAAAACTCCTACTCATGCCTCACCACCCTACCTCACTGTCGCTCTGGGTGAGCTTCCCCTGCTTCTCTAAGCTTAGGAAGTCTCTGCTTCCCAATACCTTCCTACCACTTTGTTCCTCAGTGATTCTCAAATCTGAGTGTACATCAGCATCATCTGGAGAGCTTGTTAAAATGCAGGGTGCTGGGCCCTACTGCAGAGTCTCTGATTCAGTTGCTCTGGGGTGGAGCCTGAGAGTTTGCATTCTAACAAGCGTCCAGGTGATGTTGCTGCTGCTGGTTCCAGGGCCACCTTTGAGAACCACTGCTCTAGGGCACCATGACCTCCAGCTGCCTTGCCTCATAGGCTGTGTGTGTTACGGACTGAGTCTGAGCTTTCAGGGGACACAGGAGGAACAGCTGGGTCGCATGGCAGTCTAGATGCCCCAGGCTGTCAAGGGCATCTCCTTCGCCTAGCTTCTAAGTCTCACAGGCTGTCACTCTGCTACTTCTCAACTCAGAGACCGCTCTCATTGCTTCCAGGACACTTCCTGGGCTAGGCTGCTGGCTCCTCTCACCCCTCCAACCCTGGTCCCTTGGCTCTGATGTCCAGGCTTTGTCCAGTTCCTCCCTGGGCTATGTCTGCATCCTGGGGAGGTGTCCTGCCTTCCTCTGCTTCAGACAGGGAGCACCCCAAGGACAATGAAGGCGGGGGAAGGAAGGGGCTCTATGGCATGAGCAAGCCTTATGGGCCCAGCACCTGGGGAGCTTTCAAGTTGTTTACCTGGTGTCTGATTTTGCTGGGAGAAAATGATTTCTTGCTCTCAGGCAAATTGAACCACAAATTAGGGCAGTGGCTCCCTCCTGAGTCCTTAAAAGGGGAGCCCAAGGTCAGCTTTCTCCAGAAAGACCCACCTTGTCAATGAAGGAGGCGAACTTGTTGTTCAGCACCTTGATCTGCTCCCGCTCCTGGGCACGCACTTTCTGGATTTCAGGGTCCAGCTCCACGTTCAGGGGTGCCAGGAGGCTCTTGTTGATGGTGACCTGATGGATACCCCCGGGCGGGCACAACGACGGACACACGGACCCCAAGGCCACACTGCCAAACATGCTGCCAGCAAAGCCACTGGCCCGGCCCTGGCCAAATCCATAGCCTCCTGCCCACCCACTGCCACTGGCCACATTGAAAGAGATGCTCCGGGCACCCCCCAGGCTGTAAAGGCTCCGACTGCTGAAGCCTCCACTGAGCCCTTTGCCCCCTGCTCGGTAGGAGGATGAGCTGCCCCCTGAGAGCACAGCGGAGCAGCCGCTGAAGCCCCCCTTGGCAGCAGCTCCCGACTTGTAGGTGAATTGGCGGCTCATGGTGGGGAGGCCAGAAAGTGGGGATAAGATGCTGACCCTTAGCTGAGATGCAGTTCACCAGCCTGTGATCCTGGGCTCCTACTTTATAGGACTCAGGAGGGAGCCATGGGCCTAATTTGTGGGTTCAGTTTGCCTGGGAGCAAGAAATCATTTTCTCCCAGCAAAATCAGACACCAGGTAAATGACTTGAAAACTCCCAAAGTGCTAGTCTTGCAAGTCTTGCTCATGTAATTTGAGTTTTATCTAATGAACATGTGTAATTAGCATGGGCACATTATCCATAGAAAGATCTTAGGTGGGAGATTTGTCGCAGTCTCAATTGCTGTTCCCCAGGGAGTGGTGGAGCCTGGGATTGTAGGGGTACAGAGGGGAGACCTTTAATTGACAGTGTCATCTGTGAGAAATCTCACAACCATGCCAGCATCAGATGGGCTGCTTCAGGGACCCTGGCCGAGCTGCTTTTATGTGGTTAAGAAGAGGCTCCTGCTGCCTGGCTTCCCAGAGTTCCTGGAGACAGGTTTGATGGCTGGCCAGGGCCATAGGAGAGGAGCACACTGGGAATCCAGGACCAGCCTCTGGCTGCCAGCCCCCTGCTGTGCCCTCCCAGGCAGCTCTCCTGCTCCTCTGTGCCAGCCGGGCTGCCCTGCTCACCTTCCTTTGCACACACTGACTTCTTTGTCCCTTTACCATCCCACTACCCTGACTCTTGACCTTGAAATAATGGTCATTGCACCATTCACGATGGCTGACACTGGTGCAGCACTTTACAGTGTAAAAGAGCTCCTCACACAAGAAGCTCATTTAATCCACTTAGTCTGCATGGAGGGGAATGGTGATGATCCACATTACACAAATGGGGAAACCAAGGTTCAGATAATTGAGGATGTCATTCCTTTAGCAAACATTTAGTGAGTCCTTTCTTTGTGTGAATCCCAGAGAATGAAAATGCCCCAGAAAAGCACAGGCCCCAGCCCTGAGGACTCCCTTGGATGGTCTTCTGACTCCACATTCAGAGCTATGCCCGCCTTATTCATTCGTCCATCTATCCGTCCAACCAGCCAGCCAGCCATCTACTTGTTCATTCATTTATCCATTCGTTTAACAGACTTCTCTTGAGGGCTGACTCTCTCCCAGGTACTGTGCTAGGCTCTTGGGTCCCGAATTATGAAGACCAAACCTAGCTCACAATTTTGGAGATGGGGAGGTAGGGGCAGACATTTGAATTTCATGGATCCTTGTCATTGCCAAAGTATGTGACCCAAGAGTTTCCCAAATCCCAAATCCCAAATACATCCATAGTATAGAATTTCCTCCATAAAAACACAAGTATTTCACTAGCTGGAGTACTTGAATGAACAGCTGGCCCATCCTTCTTTTCTATTTCTGTATAGAGGTTATGATATGCCTCTAAAATTGTTGTACTAGGCAATTGCCAAATTCAACCTCCCCTCTTTTTTATACAATATGGTTGTTTTCTAGTTAAGAATAATCATTTTCTTTGATGTCTTCAATTTCACTAAAGGCAATGCCACTTGGCAGTCCTTTAATCTTTTTTAGCTAACACAAAGTTCTATTCCTTTTTTTCTTTTTTTTTTTTTTTTTTTTTTTTTTTTTTTTTTGAGATGGAGTTTCACTCTTCTTGCCCAGGCTGGAGTGCAATAGCATGATCTCGGCTCATCGCAACCTCCACTTCCCGGGTTCAAGGGATTCTCCTGCCTCAGCCTCCTGAGTAGCTGGGATGCAACACCACGCCCGGCTAATTTTGTATTTCTAGTAGAAATGGGGTTTCTCCATATTGGTCAGGCTGGTCTCGGTCTCCCAACCTCAGGTGATCTGCCCGCCTCAGTCTCTCGAAGTGCTGGGATTACAGGCGTGAGCCACCGCACCTGACCCAAAGTTTCTATTCCTTCGTAAGTTTCTTTGTAAGGCACAAAGAAGACCAACAAAACTGCATTGTGATGAGAATGCTGAGTATTCCAGCCAGAATCACTCCCTAATTGGCTCATTTCAGCACACCAGCACTGGGGTGGAGGTGATTCAGGCCTGCATCTCAGCAAAACTACAAATTGCTGCATGTCACAGGCCCTGAGATCACCCCCAATGGCATTTATGCTGTGAATGCCAACTCTGCAGTATGGCGTGGATGTGCTTATGAGCAAACAGCCCCTCTCCTTATGGTTTTCACTTCCCCTCCCCTCCCCTCCCTGGCCTTCTCATCTTGTGAACCTGCCACAGAGGCACCTCCGGAAACCTTCTCTGATCACTTTCCTAATCCAATCACACCTCTCTTCCCAGCCTCCCACATGTTGTTTGTTGTCCAAACAACAGCATCTATTATGTCAATTGTCTCTTCTAATTTGATGTCTCTACCTGTGTTCAGGAGGTATGTCAATCTTTCCTAATGGCCAGAAATTTTCCTGAGGACAAGTTCCAGGTCCTATCCTCCCTTTGGTCCTCTCTACTCACTTCCCAGAACTCCAGTGGCAAAGGACTCTCAGGCAGTCATGGACTAGGCTAAAAAACTCTTAGGTGCCCTTTGAAATCATTCTCCCTAAGAACAGTATGCCTAGCACCTGTCATTGAAACTCCTCTAAGTGGGTTTTCACACAGTGAGCTCCTTATATTTCACATCCTGCTATTGCCCTCACCAGGGGAAACTCAGTGCCAGATGAACCCAATTACCAAGTCAGCCCCACTTCCCACAGTGGGGCTGTCCTGCCATTAGCCTCTGCCCAGACACTAGGGCAAGAGTTTCTGATGGTTTCAGAAAAGAGAGAAAGAGAGAGAGAGAGGGAGAGAGAGAGAGAGAGAGAGAGGCAGGAAATCAACTTTCTGTCACCCCCAGGGGCAATCAAATAAATATTGTGAAATCAGTATTCCATATGTGGATATTCCACATCTAGAAAGATGAAGTAGACATACTTTTCCCTTATTCACAAACATAAGAAGAATCTGAAGTGTAGAGAAGAAGGCACACCAACAGGGACCTCAGGACCCAATGAAAGACATGATGATTATTTCTCTAGGTTTTCTATTTGTCTCCTATATTCCAGACTTGGGGCAGAAGAAGGCAGGAATCTGGAAAGGCTCAGATTTTTAAAGACTGAACAAAAGCTTGATCTCTGTAGCCACATCATCAGGAAAGGGGCAGCCTAGCAAGATGGAAAACTTACAGAGAATAATCACTCTATTCCATCTCAACACACAGAAAAAACTATGGTTTCACCTACACCCACATCAGCAAAAGCTGAGTGTGAGGCCTAGACCTTCACACTCACCAGGCTATAATGAGGTGCCCCAACTGCCCCCTCCCCCAGCAGTTAAATGGAATCAGGGAAGTCCAAGAAAGAAGCCGGGATTCCATCCCCACCAGGAGGTAACAAGTGCCTGACCCACTTGGTGCCAGTGGAGACCATGTGGGGAGCCCAGACTTCCACCCTCACCTGGCAATAACAAGGTAGCATCCACACCCTTTCCCCCGCAAGGACAATGTCAGAAGAAGGCAGCCAAAACAGAAGATTTAAACAATATCCAGAATCTCATAATAGTGCCAAAATGTCCAAATTTTTATTTAAAAAATCACTCATTGTGCCAAGAACAAGGAAGTCCTCAAATTGAATGAAAAAGAAAATTGATAGATGCCAATACTTAGATGACAAAGTTGTTAAAATTATCTGACAAAGATTTCAAAGCAGCCACAATAAACATGCTTAAATGAACAACTAAGAACATGCTAAACAGATGAAAAATTAGACGGTTTCAACAAAGAAATTAAAAAACCAGAAGAACTAAATGGAAGTTTTATTTATTTTTTACTTTCTTATAAACATGCCCAACTTGCTTGTTTTATTGGAGAAGAGGGCATGGAATAAACATCTGGGACGTGAGTCTGGGAAGAACTCCCTATCCTCCCCATACATGCCTACTGCCCCAAACTAAAAATAACCAACTCTGGGAGAGCAGCTGAGACAGCAACTGGGGGCAGAGGAAGGAGACACGGAACTGGAGGGCAGTGGTGAAGAGACCACACGTGTGCTGGGAGGGCCCAGAGGCAGTGACAGCATGAACAGTGCAAGTACAAGTCTCTGTGCCTTCCCTGGGGTTGTGTATAAATATATAGAAATGAGGCCTTCTATCCCATTTCTCTCCCTTCCGCTCCTTGCTGCCTGCCACAGTCCCAGCTCCTCTTTCCACACGAGGGCGAAGGGAAGTGGAGGATGAACAAGTCATCACTGAATTGCGATCAGACCCACATCCATCAGCTTCTGGATCTTTAAATGGAAGTTTTAGAACTAAGAAATATAATAATCAAAATAAAAAACTCAATGGATACACGTAACAGGAGAATAAAAGGCCAGAGGAAAGGATCAGTGAACTGGAAGAGAGGACAATAAAAATTACCCAATCTGAATAATAAAGAGAACTGAACAATAGACTGAAGAAGAATAAAATGAACCAAGTCTCAGGATCAGGGAGACTCTAACAAAAGATCTAACAGTCAAGTCACGGGTTCAGAAGGAAAGGAAAAGAAGGATTGCTGAAAAATAACTCAAAGAAATAAGGAATAAAAATTCCCCAAATTTGGCAAAAGACGTAAACCCACAGATTCAGGAAGCTGAGCACACCCTAAACAGAATAAACCCAAAGAAATTCATACCCAGACATATTATAGTCAGAATTCTGAAAACTACAAATAAAAACCTGAAAGCAGCTAAAGAGAAACAATGCTTTACCTTTAGGGAAAAAACAATTTGAAGGACAGAAGATTTCTCATCATAAACTATGGAGGCTAGCAGGGAGTGGCATAGTTTTCAAGTGCTGAAAGCAAAGAACTGTTGATGCAGAATTCAGTGCCCAGTAAAAATATCCTTCAGGAATGAAGACAAAATGAAAACATTCTCAGATGAAGAAAAACTAAGAATGTGTTTCCAGCAGGCCTACCCTAAAAGAATGGCTAAAGTAAGTTCTCTAAACAGAAAGAAAATGATAAAAGAAGACAACTTGAAACATTAGGAAGGAGGAAAAAACATGATAATTTTTAAAAAATAAGTTAATACAATAGACTTTCCTTCTCTTGAATTTCCTATAAATTATGTTCAGTGGTTGAGGCAAAAATTCTAACACTGTCTGATGTGATTCTAAATGTATTTAGATGAAATATTTAAGAAATTATATTATAAATGAGAGATGGTAAAGGAATATAAAGAGGTAAGGATTCTTCAACTGCTAAAATAATGATAGCAATAGACTGTGATAAGTTATGTATATATAATAAAATACTCAGCAGCACTAAAAATGCTATACAAAAACGTTTACTAAAAGACACAATACATAAATCAAAATGGATTCTTAAAAATATTCAAGTAACCAACAGGACAGTAGGAGAAAAACATAAATAGAAAAAAGAGAACAATTAGAAAACAAAAATTTAAATGGCAGCTTAAGCCCTAATATATCAATAATTATGTTAAATATAAATGGCCTAAATGTACCAATTAAAAGACAGAGATTGACGGAGTATATTTTTAAACATGAACCAACTATATGCTATCTCCAAAAACTTATCTCAACTATAAGTGTCTAGATTAACATCAGATAAAGTATACTTCAAAGCAAAAAAATTATGAGACAGAGAGAGACAGTGTATAATTTAAAAAGACCAATTCACCAAGAAGAAATAGTGATTTAGTAAGAAGACATTCCTAAGGTTTATACACCAAACAAAAGAGTTGCAAAATATGTGAATGAAAGACTGATGGAACTAAAATATTAGATAGACAAATCCACAATTATAGTTAAGGACTCCAATATTCCTTTCTCACAGTCAATAGAACAATTAGCAAGAATATTATCAAGGATATAAAAGAACTTAACAGTACCATCAACCAACAGGATCTAATTGATATTTATAAACATTCTACCTAACAAAAGCAGAATAAATATTCTATTCAAGTGCCCACAGGACATATACCAAGATAGGCCATACTCTGGGATATAAAATAAACCTCAACAAGTTGTAAATAACTTAAACCATACAGAGTATGTTCTCTAGCCAAAATAAATAAACTGAATGTAAACAAAGGAAAGATAACAGGATCTATTCAAACACTTATTAACTAAACAATATACATCTAAATAACTCATGGGTTGAAGAGGAAGTCTCAAAAGAAAATTTTTAAAGCACATTATTTGCAAATACATTCACATTTGGAGGTAATGGGAGTTAGGACTTTAACATATCTTTTTTGGAGAATGCAATTCAACCCATAACAGAAACAAAAAGCATAAGCAACAACAAAACAAAACAAAAATAGATAAATTGGACCTCAACTAGTTTCTGACAGAGTCAAAAATAATTCAGTGGAAGAAAGTTAGCCTTTTCAACAAATGATGCTGAAGTAATTATATACACATAGGCAAAACAAAAATAAAACAAAAAATCTTGATTTAAGTTTCATATTTTGCACAAAAATTAACTCAAAATAGATCACAGACTTAATTGACTATAAAATGTAAAACTATAAAACTTTTAGAAAAACAATAGGGGAAATCCTCAAGATAAAGGGTAGGTAAAGAGGTGTTAGATTTGCCATCAAAAGCATAATCCATATAAGGAAAAATCTACTGGACTTCATCAAAATTAAAAACTTTGTACTGCAAAAGACCTTGTTAAGGAGGATGAGAAGACAAGCAATGGACTAGGAAAAACTATTTGCAGACCACATATTCAGCATAGGACTAGGATCTAGAATACATAATGAACTCTCAGAACTCAACAACAAAAGAACAAGCAATTGCATTAGAAAATGGGCAAAAACATGACAAGACTTTCACTGAATAGTTCATACCGATGGCAAATAAGCACACAAAATGAAATTCAACATTAGGGAAATACAAATTTAAGCCACAATGACATATTACTCAACACCTATCAGAATGGCTTAAATAAGACTTAGTGGCAACACTACATGCTGGCAAGGACCCAGAGAAACTAGAGCACTCATATATTGCTAATGAGAATGTAAAATGGCACAGCCACTCTGGAAAGCAGTTTAGCAGTTTTTAAAGAACCAAACAAGCAACTCTCATACATCCCAGCAATTACAAACCTGATCATTTATCCCAGAGAAATGAAATATTATGTTCACACAAAAACCTGTATGCAAACATTTATAGCAGCTTTATTTGTAATAGCCAAAAAATGCAAACAATCCAGGTGCCCTTCAATGGGTGGCAAACCGTGGTACATTCATGTCATGGAGTACTACTCAGCAATGAAAAGAAATAAACTATCAGTACATGCAATGACCCATGTGAATCTCTAAAGAATTATACTGAGTAAAAAAAAAAATCCTCAGGGATTGTATGATTTGTATATTGTATGATTCCATTTATGTAATACTCTCAAAAAGATTCCATTTATATAACATTCTTGAAATACAGAAATGGGGAACAGATTAGTAATTGCTTGGGGGTTAAACAGAGTGTCACAGGAGAGAAGTGGGTGTGTCCAAATGAGGACAACATGAGGGAAATTTGTGATGATGGTAATGCTCTGTATCTTAATTGTATAAATGTCAATATCCTGGTTGTGATATGCGATAGTACATCTTGCAATGTTTACTGAGCACATTAATAAATTAAGCATGTATATGACAGGTACTGTTCTGAGCACACTAATCTTCAAAATAACCCCATCAAGAAGGTTCAGTTAACACACAGTTTATAGATAAGAAAACTGAAGCACAGAAGGTTAAGTTACTTGCACAAGGTCACATAGCTAGAACCAGGACTGGAAGCCAGGCAGCCCACTGCAGAGTCCATCCTTTTAACCACTATTACCTGAAATCTTTCTAAAATCACTACTTTCCCTGACCCTGAGATTCTTATTGAAAAGGTCTGGGTCAGGTCTTGAGCTTGGAGAGTTTCTTAAACTTCCTCATATTGTTTTCATCAGAGCCTGAACCCACTCTCAGGAGTTGTGCCTTTTAACAGCACAATCAGGAGCAAGATACCACAACTCATATCCCTCTGACCAGAGCTTAGTTTCATGGCCATAGTTATTTTCAAGGGAGGCTGGGAAATGTCATCTTTGGGTGGCTGGCCATGTGCTCATCTAAATTTCTACTTCCGTGAAAGAAAAGGAGAAAGGATACGGGGCGGGGTGGGGAGGCACCCAGCAGGCTCAGCTATGCTCTGCCTGCTAGGTAAGCAAGCATTCTTGCCATTGTGTCTAATAGTCCACTGCTCAAAGCTGCAGCATGGAGTCCAAATCTGGGAAGGCAACGCAGCCACAGGATGACCAACCTTTTCCATTTGCCTGGGCTTATTGGGTTCTCAGGATGTAGGACTTTCAGTTTTAAAACTAGGAAAGTTCCAGGCAAACAGGAACAAGGTGGCCACTCTACCCAGAAGGGCTCTCTTGTCCTGATCTTGCCCCGCCCACCTGTCCTGCCACATCTCTCTGCAAGCTCCACCAGACTGCAGTTTCTTATGCTCTTGTCAATCTCCTTTTCTTTCATTTGACCATTTCAACCATTTATGGTGCACCTACTTATGTGCCCAGCACTGCTCTGTTCACAGTAGATACAGCACCTCTACTTAAACACTCCCTTCCCCTTGGCTAACTCTTCATCTTTCAGGTTTCAGGTTTCAGCTTTGAGAAATCTTCATCAAGGAAGTCTCCCTTATCCTCCTAATCTGGGTCCCTTGTTCCTGAGATGCTCTTCCCAAGATAGCATCTGTCTCACTATACTGTGCACCTTCACTTACCTGCTTCCCAGTAGCCAGAAGTCTTGATCACCCTTTTGTATTAGTGTTGAGAACAATCTGGCACATAAATGGTTGTTGAATGAATGCATGCTGCCTCTTCAGAAGTGTAGGAGTGGCTCAAAGGCAGGACCTGTGCACCTTTATCCCTGGCTATCTTCCTCCCCTTGCTGCTCAAAACAGAGCTCACAGCAGGGAACTTTTGACAAGACCTGCCTTCCAATACAACACCTCTGGACTCCAAGTGCAGTGCTGGACTGGAAACTGCCTTCTGAGCAAAGCAGGAGATGAAACAGGAGAGCTGCCCTTGTGACCCAAGCCCCCAGGCTGCTTTTCCCACTCCACACCCTCTGGCCATTTAGTTACCTGATAATAGTCCTCCTAGCAATAATGATAGCAACACTATTACCCTGCAATTAGCCAATAATAACACCAGCTTGGCTACCAAACAAGGCTCAAGGCCTGAAGTTATTGCTGTAAAAACGGAAGCTGAGTTTTCCTAATAGAGAGAGGAAACAAGGGTCCTTTGTGCCCACCTTCCAAAGCCAAACAGGAATAGCACCCCTTCCAGTGTTCCCTCCTGTCAGCACAGACAGCCAAGCAAGGATAGAACAGAGTGAACATGTGTGTGTGTGTGTGCACACGTGCACATGTGTGCCTTGCAGGATGGCAATCTGGGGGTAGTGAACAATACTCAGGGAAGATCTTATTAGTGAATATTTTTAAAGTTTCCAAACAGAATAAATTCCCCATGAAGTTTATTGGAGAGGTGTGGGAGAGAGGGTAAGGTGGGAGTGGGCAACCCTTTAAAACAAAACACAGGATGCAAGATCTCCTTCATAAACTGGAGGGCTCCAGGGCTCTAGTCACACCCCTCATAGCCCAGCAGGTCACACTGGACATCATTTCAAACTAGACTCTGCCTGAAATATGGCCCTTGTGATGGATTTGCTTCTGCTATGTTTTTATCCTCATTCCGGCAGAAGGGGAGACACCTGAACCCAGCCCACCCTCAGGTTGCTCTCCAGGTGGATAATCCACCTGGCTTTCTCAGGGAATGGGGTGGGGCCAGGCTGGCACACTTTCACCCTCCCAGTCCCCATAGATCTTCCTCTCTCCGCCTCCCTTTGGTGGCCACCCAGGGTCTATGAATCCATGGAAGGCAAAGAGTCCCTCTGCCTCAGAATAGGTCATAGGAGGCCTTGTAAAATGAAACAAAAACAACTTCTTGCTAAACATGGTTGCAGATGATCAGTACCATGGCTGACATCCACTAAGGTGGATAACTGAGAATTGATAGCAATCACGTTTCAAAAGGTGTTTATGCATGCCCTTACTTCAGTACCAGAGATAGAAGAGCTCTTGCTTCTGCATCACAGAAGGAGACAGTGTGGGCTAAGAGCACTACGAGGCTGCAGGGAGAGACAAGGGAGAAGGTGACTGACATCAAAGGCCCACTGAGAGGGGCTTTCTTCTGGGGCCTGGCATTTGGATGCATGAGGGAGTAAAGAAAAAGAATTTGTTTTGACCCAAAAGCCCATCTCCACATTGCCACAGAAGACAAAAAGGTGGGGGTAGAGCCAGAGCGGGTATGCGTGCTCAGGCAGACAGATACCAGGAGAGAGTAGGGCCAGAAGATTGGCCTTTGCCTCTGGGAGGGAGACCCACAGGTTTCTGTGCCCTGAGTTGGAGACCTGGACTCTCATTAAACTTGACTCCTCATCTCCCAAGTCAGGACCAGCATGTCCAGGATTCCTAGCTTGAGGTCTGGACCCTCCAGCTGGCCCCCAAGGACCTGGCAGCCCTGGACATGAACCTGGATGCTGCACCAGATCCTCAGGGGATGGTGCCCCCTCTCAGGAAGGCTCTGTTCCCTGAGCAGAAGCCAGACACAGTGGCCTGAGAGCTGAAACAGTGCTTGACACTACAGCTGTGGGGAGACAGCTCTGTGCACCCCCACACCCCTTCTACATCCCTGAATATCCATTTCACACAGCATTGAGGGGCACCTTCTTGAAGTGTCCCATGAAGGAACAGTGGCCAGGGCTCCCACACCACCCACTGTCTGGGCCATGTGTCCACCACAGGCAGAGAGGACCCTGAAGGCAGGGTCTCCCCTTCTCCACGTGGATGCAGCGTGAGCTTCTACATGGAAGAGGAAACCTGCAGCTCCTGTACTGTGGAGGAGGAATCTTCACAGGGCCACGGACAAACAGTGACTTTCCCAAGGCCACACAGCCAATGCCTACAGAGCAAGCTCAGGGCCCCAGGGCCCCAGCTGCCTGGTCAAAGGCTCCTTCCTTTTACTCTCAGAAAAAGGGAAGGTTAGATCCTGACCACACAGGAAATCCACCCTCACCTATGTAGAGCAGCTCATGTTGTTGGTGACTTCTCTAGATTGCCTGCTCCCATGAAAACAGAATAATCAGTAGATCCTCTCACGGGGCTCAGAGGAGAACAACGTCAGAGGAAAGGATACCTCAAGTCTACTTCATAATTCATAATTCAGTCTCCCGCTGGGAATCGCATCAACTCCTGTATAGAGTAACAAGAGCAGCCCTTCTCAATCTGTTCGCCTTGCTCACCCTCCCAACCCACAATCGCCTCATGGCCACTGTTCCTAGACTTGCACAAACACTCACACTCTCCCAGGCCCCTCAACCCATATGCCCTCCACCTTTTCCAAGCCCGGGATCAATACAGCCATGCCTGGACCAGGCGAAACCAAGGAAAACTATAACTTGTCTCCCAGCCTTTCACAACAGCAGGGAAATCCCCACCCTTTTCCCTCTTATTCAAGTGAGGGAAAGTCTAGAGAGTTAAGGAGTGCAGCGTACAGGGCCAGGATTAGTGCTCATCATGTGCACCCTGGTCAAAGGCCCTGACTGGACAGCACTGCTGAACGAAGCCTGAGGGACATTTCAGGAATGAATGAGTTAATCAATTGCCTATCATACAGATGCGAAGGTTGACAGAGTGCCTGCCATGACGGAGTGCAGTGAGGACCCTTGCCTATCCTGTCTCCTCTGGGTCACCCACCTGCACGCCTGGCCCTCCAGGGCCACCTTGACGCTCATCAGCTCCTGGTACTCACAGAGCAGCTGGTCCAGCCTCCACCTCAGCCAGCTTGTCCTGGGCATCTCCGATGGCTACCTTGCCCTTCTGCTCTGCCTCCAGGATGGTGTCTTGCAGGGCAGCACTGTGCCGAGGGCCAACAGTAGGCAGTGAGTGGATCACGAGAGACCAGGTACCTTCCCGCATCCACCTATGCTTGTCTCTTCTCCACCCTCTTTCCCACCCACCCTTATTGTGGGAAATGTGAGAATATAGAAAAGTTGGAAAAAAAATCTATCTTAACCCCACTCTCCCCACTCCAAACGTTACCACTGCTGAGTTGGGGTCCCATCTGTTTCCTGAGGTTGGTGATTTCTGCCTGAAGTCTCTGCGTGGCTCAGTTCAGCTCATCGACCTCCATCTAAATGGCTTTGAGGTCTTCACCCTTCCTCCTGGCAGTGACCTGGAGCTTCTGGTACAGGAAGTGGGGGAAGGCAAGAGTGAAAAGATAGCACAGAGAGAGTGAAAGCAGGGCTCCTAACCCCAGATCTCTAAGCCTCGGTCAACCAAGACTTGTATGTCCTGGCCAGGCTGGTCACTGTGGCCAAAACCAACACACAGAGGAGACATATTCCTGTCTGCTAGGAATGTATAGTCTAGCTGAGAAAACAAAACAGTCCTATGTAACATACTTACGTAACTATCAAAGATCACCTAGCCAGTTCCTAGACAATAATATGGAATGCTCTGTCCCAGTCAGATCTTGATGAAAGAGATAGTAACATAGACAATCCATAGTGGGAGGAAGATATCCACTACTTTATGTGTGGACCTAGAAGTGTTATTTCTACCAAAGAACCACCTTAAATCATTTTCCACCCAGGTGAGTATTAAGAACATCAGGCTTCCCAGAGATGGGCTTCCATGCATTGTGGAGGTGGGAAGGCATTGGGGAGCCAGTGGAGGTAGAAAGAAGCCAGCCTGAGTTGAAATATTGGCCAGCACAATGTGTGGAATGAGGAGCTGACTGCACTGGTGTGAAGGCTGCTTGGTGTTTCTCAATGCACCTGAGTCTGCAGAGTTGAGACGGCTCCCCTGACCCAGGACCAGCAAGACCCCAGGAAGCCAGAGCCCCAGTAACTTCCAGTGGCCTAGCCGAAGCCTTTCACCAGACATATGAGGTTAGGGGACCCTTCAAGCCACAGGGCAAATGGAGCAGGTCAACCCTGCATGCAGGATACTTCTCTGGGTGACCTTGGACCGACCCAGTCCTCCCTGCTCTCTCACTTGTAGTTCTCAAGAATAACTGCAGGATGTTCTGGGAATGCAGCATGCTGAGATAAAGGGGTCAGAGCAGCTGGGGTGCTGTTCTGGTTTCCCCTAGAAACACAGTGTCCTTCAATGCTTTAGCCCAGCACATCACATTCCCTTGGGGTATACGACTCTGGGCAGGCTGCTTTTCAGGGTTCCTTAGCTGTAGTGTAAGTGGGATACATGACTCCATCCACTCTGGGCAGCTTTCTAAGCCTTGGAGACCCACTCAACATGAATCCTGGGCTTCTGTTGTTCTTTGCTGTCTGGAAGCAATAAATATTCTTCCTGTAACTTGTTGCATGTCAGTGTTGTCTGCCTCGCTGGACTCAGACAAGTTAGTAACCTCTGGACAGTAAGCCTGCTTCACGAACCCCTGTTGGTGGAGGGAGGGGATCCTTCAACTTCCCTGGGCATAACCCAGTGCGGAACACTTCTCTGGGTCCTCACCTTGGTCTGGTACAGGGCCTCGGCCTCAGCCTCAACCTTGCACCTTCAAATAATCTCCTCTCACTGCACCTTGACCTCAGAGAGGATGCGGCCAGGTCCAGGTGCTTGTTGCTGTCCATGGAGGGCCCCACGCTAGTGTCACTGATGGTCTGCTGCACCTGGGCCAGCTCCTATGCAGCAGGGCAAGGGTTACTCCTCAGGAAACAGTCTCCCACCTTTTGGGGCTCTCAGAGCCATATCAAGCCTTCTCCTTCTTCAGTTCTCCAAGCATCCCAGGCCCCCAGGGAGCTTGGACCCCAGACTTACTGCAGCATAGAAGGCTTGGAAGAATTAAACCTCCTGCTGCAGACATCTGCCTTAGCACTAGGGTCAACCTGGACCAAGCAGGTGCTGTCGACATCCTGAAAGAAAGGAGGCAATGGGCCCCTTCAGGTTGGTCTGGGAGACTTCTACCTGCACTGTCAGGATGCCAGAAGGAGAGTAGCATGGACAGGGCAAGCACAGAGGGAAGGTCAGTTCCCTGTCTCAAAACCAGCAGAGTGGGTTTGCAGCCTGAACAGTGATAGCCTTAAGAAAACAGGACTTTAAGCCATAATAAAAGGAGAGGCCTTCATTCTCATTGTTTCTCACAGGCTTGCACTTAGCCGCTGCTGACTTGGAGGTTAACTGGGCTCAGGGATTATTTACAGCTGAGGAAACCTAGCCCAGTGCAGAGCAGAGTGAATTAAGATGCTAGGATTAAGACCAGGAGTGTGGTAAATCCAGCTGCCTCTCAGCACCACAAAGTCATTTTCAGCATTTGTCCAGTTGTTGATTTCTGCTTCATATCTGGTGGGATTTAGTAGACAAGAAGACTGTTGGCTGGGCACGGTGTCTCATGCCTGTAATCCCAACACTTTGGGAGGCCAAGGTGGCAGATCACCTGAGGTCAGGAGATCGAGACCAACTTGGCCAACATGACAAAACCCTGTCTGTACTAAAAATACAAAAATTAGCCGGGCATAGTGGCGGGTGCCTGTAATCCCAGCTACTCAGGAGGCTGAGGCAGGAGAATCACTTGAATTGGGGAGGCAGGGGTTGCAGTGAGCCAAAATCTTGCCACTGCATTCTAGCCTGGGGGATATAGCGAGACTCTGTCTCAAAAAAAAAAGAAGATTGTTATGTCTGCAGATAGTCCCTTTTCCCTGTATTTCTTACACCCCTGAATGCACATCCACAAGAAATAGATTCACAAAAAGAAAACAAACAGAGATCCCAAGGATTCCTGGCTGGAGAGGCTAATTCTCTGCCATTGCACTTCTTTCAGACCAAGATCTGGGACCGAATACCAGCTGTCCTACCAACCCCAGGCTCACTCACTTCCTCCTGTATTTCTCCATCTAGTCCTGAGTGTTCTTGAGCTCTGCTTCCTGCCTGGTTTTCTCTGCCATGACCTGGGCCACCTGCTTCCTGAGGTTGCTGATGTAGCCCTCGAAGATGAGCTCCGGGCTAGTGGTGCAGCAGTAGCTGCCATCTAGCTGCCATCCAGCTGCCACAGCAGCTCCCAGTTGGTTTGCACCACCTGGTTCTGCTGCTCCAGGAACTGTACCTGGAAATAGGAACTTGAAAGGCTCAGCCCCAGAGGACAGCCATAGAGGACTTCAGAAGTCCCTGCTGGCCTGGCAAGAGTGACAAGTGATTCCAGTGTGGCATTAATTCCCACAGGCTGTGACAGAAGTAGTTTAACCCTATTATTTGCTGAGGCTCAGACACAGTCTCCTGGGGGAGGCTTGGAGAACATGAAAAACAAAGCGTGCGCCTTTCACCAGGGCCAGTTTCTAGAGATAGGGACTAAAGTTGTTGGCCTCAGATAATCTGGACCTGCACTGTCCAATACCATAGCCACAGGCTACATTTCCATCACGGCAAACAGGCCTTTTCCGAACGTCCCTCAAGTTATCCAGCTCCGGCTTTCTGACCTCCAAGCATGGGCACTCACTTTGTCAATGAAGGAGGAAAACTTGTTGAGTTTCTTGATCTGCTCCTGCTCCTACCTCCTAGACCTCAGTGTCAATCATCACATCCAGAGACTCCAACAAGCTTTGGTTTATCACAACTTCCTGGATGCCTCCAGGGCAGACCAGAGAACCTACAGACCCATGCTCCCCAAAACCACTGTCAAGACCAAAGCCCTCCCTGCTAGGCTTCCCACCCCAAACTGTCCACCTCCATAGCTCCTTTGTCTGCCTCCATGGTGCCGGCCTCCAGCCATTATGGTGGAGATGCTCTTTCTCCCCCCAGGGCTAACGAGACTCCAGCTGCTATAACCGCCTGGCTCAGCATAGCCTTGGCTTCATGCCCCTCTGTGCTGGTCCACAAGAGTGGCAGCCTCTGCCAAGGCTGTGCTGCTCCTCTCTGGCACCCTCCCAGCAGCATGGCCCAGCCGCTACCAAAGCCTGTGCTCTGGCACCTCAAGCATACACCTGCCTGCTCACAGTGACTCCAAGGCAGTGAGTGACACAGAGAGGTGGGAAGAAGGTGTCTCCATGTTTCCCTGCCAGAATGCTGAGGTGTCACCTTATACCTCTCCTGGAGCTGGCAGTGGGCCAAAGACAAATTCATGGGTTTGGCTCCCCTGACACTAAAAGTGACAAAAAAATAAATACAGCCTTCTACTTGGGAACAGTCAGTCTAGTAACTATTGCTTAGTTAGCAGGGTTTTCTTATTATGGTCTACCTGTCAACTATCTGCTGACCTAGGCAATATGAGGTGTGTATGATTACGCCCAAAAAGCTCTCAGATCGGGTATTTTCTGAGATTGTTGCTATTTCAGCACTTTCAGTTTCTACCAGAGTGATATTAAAACCAGAGATACATCTTCCTAAAGCCTTAGGACAGAGACACTGATGAATTAGAAACTGATATCTGTAAAGGAAAGTGATTTAGAGACACATACTCAATGGAATTTTCTACAGTTGGTGAGAGTTACTTCCACCTCCCTACCAAAAATATACACAGTATCCTGTATATATTTTCCCAAAACAAGTGTCCACAAAAGGGACTGGAGTTAACTGTGTCCACCAATGAAATATTACATAGCTAATACAAATTACTGGGCTTATGCAAACCAAAAAATTCTGTTTTAATGTTAAGTGGGAAAAGGAAAAATCAAAATTGAATAATCAGTATGACCACTAAATCCTAGGCACAGAAAAGAAGGCCTAGGATAAGACTGGAGGTATAGGATGAGCAGAGAAATATTATTTAACTGACTAAAGCTAAATACTTTAGAAAAGCATGTTCAAAAAGAAAATACATCAAAGTGTTAACAGTAGTTGTTTTGTGTAGTGGTGAATTTTTAAAATTTTCTATATTTCTATTTTTCCAAGATTAAAATAATAAGCAGGTATAATTTTTACAACAGAAGCAATCAAGCCCCATAAGGCTTCAAACTCCTCTATGGGGAGGTGAAGCAGGTCTTCTTTTAGAAACTGTGATATATATATATATATATATATATATATATATATATATATATATATATATGATGGAATACTACTCAGCCACAAAAAGGAATGAATTAACAACATTTGCAGGATGGGACTGGAGACTACTATTCTAAGTGAAGTAACTCAGGAATGGAAAACCAAACATTGTATGTTCTCACTCAGAAGTGGGAGCTAAGCTGTGAGGATGCAAAGGCATAAGAATGACACACAGAATTTGGGGACCCAGGGGGAAAGGGTGTGAAGGGGGTGAGGGATAAAGGACTACAAATCAGGTTCAGTGTATACTGCTTGGGTGATGGGTGCACCAATATCTCACAAATAACCACTAAAGAACTTATTCGTGTAAGCAAATACCACCTGTTCCTCAAAAACCTATGGAAATAAAAAAAAATTTTTTTTTTTTAACATTCAAGCAGGCCAAGAACATTGGGTCCTTCTTTCGGTCACTCCATAACTATTTGGCCAACTGCCTGAGAGAATATTCTGGGCTCAGGATTCTCTTTGTATACGTTTTATCCAGGCCAGAGAAGTGCAGACTTACTCTTGTCTTGGGCCCCTACTTCTCTTCTTTCCCCTGAGTCCGCATACCTGTAAAGTCACCTGTGAGATGACACACGTGCCTGGCAGGGCTCAACAGCCCCTCTCAGCTAGTCTCCTTCTCTGGATCCAGGTGAGAAGCAGAGGTGTCTTCCCCATGCTATGATCCTGTACCCTCCCTGCTTAGCCAGGCCCTACCCTGCGGTCCCACCCACTGTCTGAGTGCCCCTAACCCGGCCACTGGGGAGAGAGTCAGGCAAAGGAAGAACACGTGGTAGGGTATGTGGTGGAAATGATGTGAAATGCAAGAGCCATAGCCGTGGTTTCCAATGCCAGCTCTACCACTTCCTAGTTGTGTGACTGTGGATTTTTCAGCCTTAGCTTTGCTATCTGTCAAATGGGGTGATAATGACACCTGTCCTTGCTACATAACCAAGGTGTTATACAAACTGTTCGGGGTTGGCGGGGGTGGGGGGGCAGTGGAAATAAATGTTAGTTTTTACCACTGAAATTTTACAAAGATAAATGTTTAAGTCCACATCTTTTCCCAGCAGCAGCAACAGCAACAGCAACAGCACGGGTATCATGTACTGCCCGATTATTGTGTTTCACAACTGTAAGTGCTTTACAAAGATAATCTCCTTTAAGCCCCACAACAGCACTATGAGGCAGCCACTGTTATTATCTTCATTTTTTTAGTAGTGAAAACTGAGGTTTAAAAGATGAAGCACTTTGCCCAAATGACGCAACTAGTTAAGAATTAGAAACAGGATTTGAACCAAGGCCAACTGATTCAAGAGCTCAATACAGAAATATTGAGTTGGGTCCATAAATGCTGAGGAGACATGAATTGGGACCCCTGCTTGGAGGTAGTGCACTTTGAGCAGGTTTCAGGGGAAGAGAGGAAGCAGGGAGAGGGCAGTCTTAACAGAGATGAGGTGGGAGCCTCACTAGCCCCACTAAACAGAGTTGAGAAAGAGGTCTTAGCAGGGGTCACAGAAAACCAGAAGGGGGAGAGTGAGACCAGGGTGACAGGACAGGCCAAGGCTAACAAGATTAACTATGACAAAAGTGACAGGAGGAGGGTGGGTGCCCAGGCCAAGACAGAATATAATTGTACAATCTCCACTATTTCTTTTCTCCTCCTTTTCAGGCAATTCTGGGATTCTAGTGAAAGTCATCACCTTCTTAAAAATTTCTGATAATTTTTCTTGAGTACTCTGCATATTTGACCCCAGATAAACTTCTGTCAAGGTCATGAACTTGAGAAAGTGTTCTTCTATCTCTTAGGAAATTTCCGGTCTAAATAGGCAAAGCAAAAGTCTGCTATAAGGAGTCCCCAAGCCCTCTCTCTGCTCCCAGCCTCCCCGTGCGTCCTGGAACCCTCTCCTGTGCACACTCCGGCCCCAGCTGTTTCAGCAGGCTGCTGGCTTCATTTTCCTTAAGACCCTGAACAGAAACCTGTGGTTGCTTCTAATGCTCTGCCACGATGGCTACTTGAAAAAAATAAATCTTTTTAGTTTTTATAAAAGAAATACATGCTTTGTACAAAAACTCAAACAATAGAATACAGTATAAGAGCACAGTGTAAAAGTTCATTCTTTTCACACCTTGTCACTCTGTCTTGTCTCAGGGCTACTGCTAGCCTATAGAGTGCATTCGTGACTATTAGACAAAGATGTTCCTTCCTCCAGACAGATAAAAAAATATTTAATGAAATGGCAAGTTGAATCCAGCAATGTATAAAAAGGTTAATATTTGGGAGGCCGAGGCAGACAGATCACGAGATCAAGAGATCAAGACCATCCTGGCCAATATGATGAAACCTCTTCTCTAATAAAAATACAAAAATTAGCCGGGCATGGTGGCACATGCCTGTAGTCCCAGTTACTCAAGAAGCTGAAGCAAGAGAATCACTTGAACCTGGGAGGCGGAGGTTGCAGTGAGCCGAGATTGTGCCACTGTACTCCAGCCTGATGACAGAGCAAGACTTCATCTCAAAAAAAAAAAAAATAAAATAATAATAATAATAATAATAATATAGCATGACCAAATGGAGTTTATTCCAGGAATGCAAGATTAATTTAACATTTGAAAATTAATCAATGAAATTCACTATATTAACAGAATGAGGGAGAAAAGTTATATGATCATCTGAATGTTGAAAAGTATTTGAAAAAAATCAATGTTCACTCAAGATAAAAACACCCAGTACACTGGGAGTATAAGGAAACTTCCTGAACTTGCCCATCTAACCAAACAAACAAATTTTAAAAATGCTTACATTTAATATTATAGACAATGGTGAAGAAAAATAAATGTTTCCCTCCAAGATTAGGGAAAAGGGAAGGATGGCAACTCTTGCTGCCCCCATTCAATATTGCTCTGAAGATCCTAGCCAGACCAATGAGGGGAAATAAACAATAGCAAACAGTTTGGAGAGAAGTCAAAATCATCTTTATTCATAGACAACATAATTACGTACATACAGAATCCTAAGGAATCTACAAAATAACTAGTAGAAGTGACAAATGAATTTAGCATGCTCACAAGAAACAAGGCCAGTTTTTAAAACTGTGCTTCTATATATGAGCAAGAAGCAAATAACAAATTAAAATTTTTAAATACCACTTATAATAGCATGAAAACATGAAATACTTAGAGATAAATTTAACAAAACATATATAAGACCTGTACGCTGAAAACTGTAACACACTGATGAGAAAAATTAAAGAAGACCTCAAGCAATGGAGAGAGGTACTATGTTCATAGACTGAAAGACTCAAGATACTTAAAATGTCAATTCTCCCCAAACTGACCTATTGATTCAACATCGTTTCAATTAAAACCCAGCAGTATTTCCTGATAGAAACTTACAAGCTGATACTAAAGTTTATACTCAAATTCAAAAATTCAATCCCAAATAATTTTTTAAAAGAAGAAGAAAATCAGAGGTATTATACTAGCTTATTTCAAGACTGATTCAAGCCACCATATCAATACTGTATGTTAGAAGTGTTTCACAGATACATTAATCAACAGAATAAAGAATCCAAAAACAGACCCACACATATGTCTCCATTGATATTTGACAAAGTTGCCAAGGTAGTTCAACAAGTAAACAATAGTCTTTTGAACAACTGGTGCCCAAACAACTGGATATTTACTTGGGGGAATAAAATGAACTTGGACCCTTACCTTAGACCATACTCCAATGGCCACTTAAAATGGGGTATAGACAATGTAAACACTAGAATTATAAAACTTCTAGGATAAAAGTTTGTATTGTAGGAGAAAATGTTTGTGACCATTAGGTAAGCAAAGATTTCTTAAGACACCAAAAGTCCAAACCATAAAGAAAATTTGATAAATTAGAATTAATCAATATTAGAAAATTCTGCTGCTTGTAAGATGCCATTAAGAAAATGACAAGAAAATCCACACACTGAGTGAAAATATTGACAATACATATACCTGACAAATGACTGTTATCCAGAGTATATAAAGAACTCCTGCAACTATGTATGTCAAACTGCCCAATAAAAACTTTCACAAGATTTGGACAGACCTTTCCTAAAACATGTACAAACGCCCAATAAGAACCAAAAAAAGACACTGCACATCACAAGTCATCAGGAAAATGCCATTAAAACTACAGTGAGACAACATGCACACCCTGTAGAATGAAAAAGACTGGCAATGCCCAGTGTTGGAGAGGAGGTACATCAACCCTAAGAAATCCTAGAATAGGCAAAACCAGTCAGTGGTATCGACAAGGAGATCAAAAGTTGGCTGGGGGCATAGGGTAACTCATTGGAGTAGTGGAAATCTTCTATGTAAGTATTGTGGTAGAGGTTATAAGGATGTATACATTTGTTTAAAAATATTGAGGTATATGCTTAAAATGTAATACAATGCATTTTCTTATTCATAAGTGAATCCTCATTAAAGTTGACTTTAAAATAAACAGCATGCACATTCGAATGTGATCTGTAGTAAATTTTAATTTACTGGAGTTCAACAATGCATTAAATTAACTCAGCGTTCTGCACTTTGAACTACAGCTTCCCCTGCCATCTATCTTTCAATGGAAAGTAATCAGAAATTTCAAGTCTAATTAGTTACAAATATTATTACCATTTACACCCATCTATCTGTATAAATCAAGATTTTCTCAATACAGAAATATGTTGACTAATAAGATACCTTTGGATTTTCTACATATGCAATCACATCATATATTAATAAATCAGTTTTATTTCTTTCTTCCTATCTGTAGGATTTTATTTATTTTTCTTGCATTATTGCACTATTTAGGAATCCCAGTACGATACTGAATAGGAGTAGTGACAGCAAATACCCTTGCTTGTTCCCAAGAAATGCTTGTGGGAAAAGCATTGACTTTCACCATTAAGTATGTTAGCCATGGGTTTTTACAGATGCCCTTTATCGGGCTAACGAAGTTCCCTTCTACTCCTAGTTTAAGAATCTGTTGTTGTTGTTGTTTTTGTTTGTTTGTTTGTTTTTACCATGGAGGGTGTTGAATTTTGTTAAATGTTTTGTATCTATTGATACAGTCATATGTTTTTTTGTTCTATGTCAATATGGTGAATACATTAATTCTTTGAATGTTGAGCAAGCTTTTTATTTCTGGGATACATTTTAAACACATACCTCACTATTTTTAAACAATATTTTTAAACACATGGTCATAATGTATTATCCTTTTTATATCTTTCTAGATTGAATTTGCTCATATCTTGCTGATAATTTTTGAATATATATATATATATATCCATGAGGGATTTTGGTCTTTAGTTTCTTCCATTAATGCTGGCCTTATAAAACAAGATGGAAGGTGTTTCTTCTTCCATCTTCTGAAAGAGTTCGTGCAGAATTGTTATTACTCTTTAATTAATCCCACCTATCTGCCAGTGCCTGGATATAAAGTTATCTCATCCATGAGGTCTTCCCCGGTCCCAAAATACTGCCTGTAACTTACAATAATAATAATAATGTAACCTACCGTACTGCATGCTTATGATGGCACAGGTCCTACAGAATAAACATTTATCATTGATTTCAGTGTGTAAACCTCCAGCAATCCTATGAGGAAGCTGTTGTTGCTACCTGTTTACAAATGAGTAAAGAAAGGCTCAGAGTTGTTAAATAACTTGCCCAGGGTCACACATTCTTTTATCTGATCAACTTTTCATTTAGTGCCTACTAAATTCCAAGGTGCCAGCAAGTGAGCCCACCCCAGAGCCCGCTCCCTTAGCATGTCCATCAGTGCTTTCCAAACCATGGCCCTTGTGTCACCAGCATCAGAATCACCTAGGAGGTTGTTAAAAATGCAGATTTCTAGACTCCTCTGTAGTGGAAACTCAGGGAGAAGGAGGGGATGCTGGAACAAAGAATATGTATTTTTAGTAAGGGCTGCTTAATGAAATTAATGCACACTACTACATTCTGCCTTATGTTAATAGCTGTTTGCAAATTTCTCATTCTTCCCCTACTAGACCATAAATCCCTGACAGGACGCACTGTCTTATAAGTCTTGATATGCCCACATAGCCACATGCACAACCTTGCCCACAGTCATTGTCCAACAGGCATTTACTGAACTAGAATGAAAACCACTTTGAGCTTCACATGCTCACACCTATTCACAAAGGGTCTCTTTGGATATCCTGACAGTGTCCCAAATCCCCTGTTGGGCTGAAAGGCTTTAGGAGTAAGCACTGGCTGACCCAGTAGCACAGACAGGGTTCTTTTCATCAGAGCTGGAAGGATCTGTAGAAACAATCTTGGCCACCGAAAGTCCTTAAAGTGAGGCAGAAATTGAGCCAAGAGAGGAGAAAGGACTTGCCCAGTGTCATGCAACAGTTCCCACAAAGATGAGGATGAGCATTGAAGTCTCCTCACTCCCAGGGCACTCCTTCCCCACTTCACAGCAAGAAAAGGAGGCAGGAGTGTTCCATTTAGGTGGGCTTCCTGGAGGAGGTGAGCTGTCCTGAAGGAGGTGAAATGTCCAAAGGAATTTCCTTTCGAATGACAGGAAAGAAGGAATTTGGTGAGGAAGAGAAAAAGGGTTTATTTGAATTCATACTAAAACTCACAGGCAGAGAAAGGGAGGGAACCACAAGAGGGAGGATGTCCCAAATATTCTGCAACATCATCAGAACAGAAATGTTTAACCCAGTTCCCTATGGAAATCGAGCTCGTAAAACCCTTCTGCCTGTGCCTGTCTCCTTTTTGAAGCCCAGGACCTGAAAAGTCAATTACCAAATTTGGTGGAGGAGCAGCAGAGGGCCCTGGTGGGAGGGTGTGGCCCAGATTCTGGGCTACTCTACACTTCGGAGGGAAAGGAGGGTCCCTCTCCAGAGGTAGCCCCTCTCTCCAATACCTGCTTAGAGCTTGATTTCTGTCATGCCTCAGGCCTGGGTCCCTCTGAGTTAATGTACAAGGCTAATTTTACTACTGGAGTCCAGCAAGAAAGTAGCATATATATGATCTGGAAACCAGAAGGGCTGTGTCTCAGGTGGGGAAGGGATGGGGAACTGGAAACGATAGAAGGAGCTAGAGGTTCAGACCACTGAAAGTCTCAAGAATTAAGGCCGGGTGCAGTGGCTCACGCCTGTGATCCCAGCACTTTGGAAGGCTGAGGCAGGCAGACCACTTGAGGTCAGGAATTCGAGACCAGCCTGGGCAACATGGTGAAACCCCGTCTCTACCAAAAATACAAAAATTAGATAGGCATGGTGGTGCATGTCTGTAATCCCAGCTACTCGGGAGGCTGAGGCATGAGAATCACTTGAGCTGGGAGGCGGAGTTTGCAGTGAGCTGAGATCATGCCACTGCACTCCAGCCTGGGCAACAGAGTGAGACTCTGTCTCAAAAAAAAAAAAAAAAAAATAGAATTAAGGCTCCCCTGGGAATAAATCTGCCACCTTACCTGCCTCACCTCTTTTCCCCTCAGAAAGTTATTAGAATGGATTGCTATTCCCAAAGCCTTTTAAAAAATGAATAAATTGGGAGTGGGAGACCTGGTTTCTGTGTCCACCCTGGGCCTTACCTTTTTCCTCACCTAAGTGAAAAGTTCAAATACGCTGATTACCAAAGCTCCTGTCCAGCCTCAAATGTCTGGGACCAAGTCCCTGTTAAAGGTTGTGTTCATGTCTACACTATGTACATACCCGAAAACAGCCAGCTCCTCACACCACTTCTTCCCAACCTGCACCCTCTCCCCACAGACCTCTCCCCATGACTGAGGCCTGGGTGGTTCTCAGGGACCTTCTCTGATCAGCGGATCACTTTAGAATGCTCAGCCTGGAGTCTTGCCACCTTGCCACCTGCAGCCTTCAGAGCTGTTCCTGCAGCGCCCTCATACCTGGGTCCTGGCTGGTCTGGAGGCAAGTGAATGCATCTGTTCTCTATTAGAGCCGTCCCTGCAACCTCTGGGAACAGGAAGACGGTCACAGACTCAACTAAGGACTCTCCAAGGTTTTAAAGCTGGGGTGGAGTGGGAGAAAAAAGGACCCTCCAGGAGTGGTTCTGAATGGCTTTAAGCCACAGCTACTATAACCAAACGCCACATACAGAAAGCTAAGCTGACCTAGCCTGAGCCACCAACTCCCATTTGGGCAACTCTGGCCTGTCTAACACCAACCCCAAGCATGCCCAATCCCACCTGCCCAACCATTCCTGAACTCCCTGGAAGCCCTGCTCAGGTGACATGGCCTTCCTGAGGAAGGGGCTGAAGGCATCTTCACACCCACAGGAGAAGGCCACCCTGATGGCAACATCCACACGACAGGCCCCGGGGGCTGCGGTGAGGGAGGAGAGAAGGGCTTGTTTGCTGAGTGTGGTGGGACTCCTCTGACAGGAGGGGTGTCCTGTGAAAATAGAAGTGGCTGTTTTGGAGGCCACTTTAGAGTCCTCCAGACTCTTCCCAGGTATCCTCCTCCAGGCTTGCTCAGAGCCCCCGCAGAGACAGAGGCCAGGACCTACATCAGGCTGAGGAAGGTCTGCCTTGGAAGCTCGGAGCTTGGAAACTCACCACGATGGTGCCAGGGGCTCGGCGGTTTTGCCCTGAGGAGAAGTGATCCCGGGCCAAAGCCTTTGTGGAAAAGGGAGAGGGCAGTCTGTGGGAAATGCTCAGGAAGAATGGGTTTTTCTAGAAAAGAGACTCTTCCACAAATCTACCTGTCCACCTCCCGGCAATGCCATGGCCCTCAAGTCTGGTAAATACTTTCTGAGAACCATACACCCATCCCCAGGCTCCCATTCATCCAGAGGCTGGCGCCTGGGCTTCCCTCAGGGAGGCACGCTCCTCACCCAGGAGCCCCTCCTTAATGTCCAAACCTCCCTTGTCCATGGCTGCCCACTTCCACCAAGGTTTGACATCACGCAGACAGCACATGATATGAATTGCAAATGAAGTTTATTATGAAGACCCCCAGACCACAGCACTTCCGAAAGCAGAGTGGACAAGAGGAGCTATATACACAGAAACACATTTCCCCCCAGCACTGCCAGGCTTAGAGATGAAATCCCTGGACGGGCCTGGGTCCTCAACAGAATACACATCTGGAAAATGGGCAATGCAAAGAGGCATGGTGGGGGCGGGAATGGGCATGGCTAGAAGCACAAACCTAGACAGCACAGATTCCGCCCCAGAACACAGAGGCGTCGCTGGCTCTAACTAACTGGTTTGGAGAGAAGATCTTTCAAAAACTGTATGTGGACATTCTTTTCCCTCAAAATGCCATCAGAGATAAATGACAAAAATTTAACTTGCTGCCAGTTAGAGGTACAGAGACAGGCTTCTACATTCTGGAGTGGGAGAGTCTGGGTTGGGAGAGTCGGTGGTGGTGGGGGCTCATCTTTATCTAAAAGAGAAGGTCACGCTGGAACCAAAAGCTTCACTTGAGCTACCCTTTACAGAGCTAGAACCCCCACCTCCAGAGCCATATCCTCCTCCAGAGCTGGAGCCTCCTCTAGAGCCACCTCCAGAGCTGTGTTTTCCACCTCCAGAGCCATATCCTCCTCCAGAGATGGACCCTCCCTTAGAGCCACCACCAGATCCGTATCTTCCTCCAGAACCACCGCCAGAGCCATATCCTCCTCCAGAGATAGAACCTCCTCCTCCACCACCGCCTCTGGAGCCAGACTGTCGGCCTCCAGAGCCATAACTGCTGCTTCCAGAGCTGTATCCTCCTCCGGAACTGGACCCTCTACCTCCAGAACCTCCAAAGCCAGCCTTGGATGTCACATTTGATGAAATGGTGCTGCTTGTCACAGCTGCAGAGAGAGGTGGTGTTACCACAGAGATTATGACTGCCTCTCCCTGCCTCCACCTGACACAACACCCCATGGAACAGGACCACACCCCATTACTTACACACAGTCACATTGCTGCTGAGGTCTCCAGACATCCTGTAAGGGAGAGAGAAAAAACAAGTTGTGGTGGAACACTTAGGTTCTGTATGCATGTTGTTTTACCACTTCCACCCGCAAATGTGCAGTTTAGCCTCTCTAAGCAGCCACCAGGGCTTACACACCCCACTTTCTTCTATGCTGCCAGGTCACACAATGACGACAGACCCCCTTCCATTTATGCACAACCTTGCATGTCAATCCCTCTCAATTTTTGCTCTGATAAAAAATGAACAGTTGCGTGGTTGATCCAAGGTCACTGAAAAGCAAATTCACTTCCTACTTTGCAACCCATTTGTGTATTTAAATCCATCTTGGAGAGTCTGTTATTCAGAATCCATGCCACATCAGAAATTATATAATGAGGCTGCCTGTGAACATTCAGTTCAGAAAGAACTGTGACTCTGTAGAGCCTCCCCATTCCTCTCTTCTTCCCACCCTCTTCAGCTTCAACTGAAAACTTTCCCACTTCCTCTTACAAGCTGGGCATAGGAGGCATTGCCTCTAGACAGGGACAGAGCAACCTCCTGAAGAAAGCCACTCCCTCTTTGTCATGCTGGCTTGCTGATGGCCTGGGGTAGCTTTTCCCCTTCCAATTGCTTCAGCCAGATTAAGTCACCCAAGATGCTGATAATACGGACAAAGGTCTCAGACTACAGAGGAAGCAAAGGGTGCCTCTTTGAAGGTTAGCAAATGGTTCCATTTGTCACTCCAGAAACCTGCAAAGAACTGGGGCTGGCACCTGCTCCGGTCAGCATGTCCCCACCAGTCAGCACATTCCGAGACATCATCTCCCCCATTCTGGGTCACCTGGTGGAGGGCACAGAAGCCACTCACCCTATGGACCTAGAGACCAAAGTTTCAGACTGTCTAGGACTGACCTGTTTTCCCATGATTTTGTTTTCACTTTCAGAAAAGACCAGGATGTTTAACTTACTGCTTAGTTTAATTTAATGTGCCTTATGCATCATTTCATGTTGATAAATGTATAACTCTCCAATCGTGCTTTATGTCCTGAGTTTCTGCTTGGGGAACACAGAGAATGTCGGTTCTCAGTCGTCAGGAGGGCCGGCCCCATTCTCTGCTTTCCCTGTCTTTGCCTCCAGCCCTGGCTCTGGGAGAGATGAGAGGACGGGCCAGGGTCCCCTTCTCCCTTCCCAGTGCCCTCACCTGCACTCCTCGCCCTCCAGCAGTTTGCGGTAGGTGGCGATCTCCACATCTAGGGCCAGCTTCACGTTCATCAGCTCCTGGTAGTCACGCAGCAGCCGCGCCAAGTCCTCCTTGGCCTGCTGCAGGGCCTCCTCCAGGTCATTCAACTTGTTCCTGGCATCCTTGAGGGCATGCTCCCCACGCTGCTCGGCATCTGCGATGGCATCTTGCACATTCTTACACTATGACAGAAGGACAGAGAATGGATTCTGCCTGACGGAGGCGGACAGAGAGCAGAGGTGTTCGAAGTGCAGGAAGCCAGAACCACTGGCCCCAGGAGTGTTAGGTCCCCTCTGGAGTTTAGTCGCAAACAACTGTGCTAAGACTTGCCGCTGTCTCTGGCACATCTTCTTCCCATGTCACCGTTGATGACACCCTTTGGCTTTCCCCATAGTGCCCTTTGATCCTCACATCACAGGGCCTGAATCATGATCCCATTTTACAGATGGAAATGAAAACATTTGAAATGGTCTGCTTGGCAAAGCTTCTGCTGCTGATGGAATCCACTCTCTGCCTCTACCTTTTCTATTCCAAAGCTAACGTCCAGCCCCAGGCCAGCTGCCCTCAATACTCACTGCCCCTCTATGAAGCCAGTCGGCTGGTGCTCAGGGCCTGTGCTGAGCACAAACAGGAAGCTCCATCGGCAATCCGCAGCAAATCAATCAAACTAACGTTTGCTCTATTTGTTATGACTCCCTTTTCCTCATATAAACAAGTGAGCACAATTCTTTCCCTTCGCTAATCCTTACTTTGGAATGTCTCTTAGAGCACTCTAAGAATTGTTATAATAAGCCTTAAATTATGTTAAGCTGGGGAATTTGGGATTGATACATGCTAGAGTGCAATATCTCAGTGTCTCTCATCTCTCACATGCACACTCACACACAGCCACACTCTCACGCACACCCAGAGACAACCTCCCGCCCCTCGCTGGACAGGGCTGGGCCTCACCTGCTTCTTCACATGTGCGATCTCCCCCTGCAGCCTCTGGATCACGCGGTTCAGCTCGCTGATCTCTATCTTGATCTCTTTCAGGCTGTCTCCATGTCTCCCGACAGTCACCTGGAGCTCCTCATACTGATATGGGGAGAAGAGGACAGTTTGCAAGGAAGTTCCAGCCTGGCTCACATTCCAGACTGACTGGAGTGAAGGGGAGCTGGTTACTGGTCCAGGGAGGGTCAACCCAGCTAAATGTCATGGCTGCATTCATGAGAGGTAGGGACTGTCTCACATGCCCAAAAGGACTTGGTGCCATTCTCAACATCCTTTCTTGGGAATGGTGCCCAACTACCATTAAACAAAAAACCAATAACCTTACTGTACACTTTCCAGCTGGGGGTGCAACCCAGCTCATGGCAGGGAGCTGTGGCTCTTCCTACATTCCCTCTACTTGCCTTGCTGTGGTACAGGGCCTCCGCTTCTTCCTTGCTCCTCTGGGCGATCTCCTCATACTGGGCCTTGACCTCAGCGATGATGCTATCCAGGTCCAGGTTGCGGCTGTTGTCCATGGAGAGGATGACGTTGGTGTCAGTGACACTCTGATGTATCTGGGATATCTCCTACAACACACAGGAAGGTCTGGTCATGACATCCTGCCATAGCTACAGGCAGACAGGAGGCCTCTGTCTCCCAGCACAAGGGAAACGCAGACCCTCAGACTAAGCATACACTAGGTGGGATGAAAATCATGTAACCATCTACTCCTGGGCCTCTCCCAAGGTTGTCCTGAGAATTGTAGTGAGAGGCACCTGTATTTCTGAGCCTCCTAGTTAACATTCAGCACTTAAACCAGTTATGGTAAGTGCCCCCAGACAGAAGCTTGTCCATGGCAAATACCTTAAATGGACTTCCTGTTTCAGAAATCATCTGTGCACCCTTGGGTTGGGGAGAGGGATAGGAGACAAATGCATTTTGACCTCTGAAGTACAGTAGGCACAGGAATGGGCACAGGGCTTGTCTCTTCCCCAGGGGAAATGGACATTTGGGGAATGGAGGGAGGGGAAGCTGTCCTGGTGTTTCCTGAACCTTATTCCCATAACATCGGAGGAGAAAATTCCTCACCCACAAGACCTATGCTCTGAAAGCCCCCCCAGTGGCCTGGAATGATGGCAGATTGAAGTCAGCTGGTCCATAAACCCCACTTCTGCCACTTTTTCACCAAGCAGAAAGGACTTTCATTTGGTGAGAAGCGTGGGAAGTAAGGGTCTGTCCTGGAGCAGCCTCCTTACCGCATCATAGAGAACTTTCAGAAACTCAATTTCCTGGTTCAGCAGGTCCACCTTGGACTGCAACTCCACCTTTATCATGTAGGCATTGTCCACGTCCTGCAAGAAAGGTTGAGGCCTCTGGTGTATGGTTCCCTGTACAGGCCTCTTCCTCTCTCTGCCACTCCCCTCTACTCAGTCCCTGCTGGCTCCTCTCTAAAATCCCAGGCTCCCCAACCTGATCCCTGTCCCCATGGGACTTCTTTTGTCGTGCAGTTTACCATACACCTCTGCCAGGGACTTCATGCCTACGTCCATGGCTCACAGCCCTCAGGACCATCAGAGCCTCGAGATGACCAAGCTTTGCCAACCAGCCCCTCTCTCCTGCTTGAGACACAGTGTGTTTCTACAACGGGATACGATGTTCTTTGTGGGTTTCCACAGTCCTCAGCTCTCTCATCCCGTCTGTCCATCTCACCTCTCCGAAATTTCCCCAGAATATACACCAAAGGCCCTGCAGGACCCAGCAGGAGAACCCTTGCTTTTCGCCTACAACCTCAAACCTTTGTCAGCACAACCAACAGCAACTTTAAGCAGGCATTCTAAGGGAAGTCCCATTCCTTCCTCAGCTCTTTAGAAGGAGAATACAAAGAGATTTTTGTGTTTGCATTTATCATGATTCAATAGAGGCTTTAAGTGGGTTACTACTGGGAAGCACTGTACCAAAAATGCAGAACAGCTTTGAAAACTGTATCCAGAAGCTTGACCTACAGAGACAATTTTGTTTGCAAGAGAATGGGCCATGGGTCTCACTCCTTTCTCTGGCTGCTGCTTTTGCACTCACAGTTGATTTCCAAACCGGCTGCTTAGACACAATGGGGCTGTGAAGCACTCCTATCCCCACCCCCAGCCAAGACATTCTCTCGCTCACCTTTTTAAGCGTCACAAAATCATTCTCAGCAGCTGTGCGCTTATTGATTTCATCTTCATACCTATTGGGACACAGATGTTACAGCAGTTAGATTAGTTCCCCTTTATTTTTTTCTTTTCCTTTTATACTGGATTCACCCCAAATGCCCCATTCTCTGGGAATATTACACACTTTTTAAATATCTAAATTGAAACTAAGATTTCCAAACTAAAGATATATTTTTATAAACTAACTCTCAAACATACAAAAGACAAAAATGATCTCTAAAGTCTCACTGTCTTCCTCACAAATAATCAACAAAGATACATATGCCTCTCCCCATTACCACCACAAATGCAACTGGGAGATGAATGGCTTTCCGGGGAATGATCAAATGGCTCAGTGCAATGTTTATCTCCACTCAGCGTTTCACTCTGCCACCTACTTCTTCTTATAATCCTCCACAAGATCCTGCATGTTATTCAGCTCTGAATTCTGTGATGTTCTTTCTGCAGTGAGCCCATCCAGATATCTCTTGAGGTTGTCGATATACCCCTGGAAGATGGGCTCCAGGTTGATGGGGCGGGTGCCAACATTCATTTGTTGTAGCAGCTCCCATTTGGTCTGTAACACCTGGTTCTGCTGCTCCAAGAACCGCACCTGCCATGACCAGAAGGAGAGCACATGAGTTCTAGATCATCCTTCACAGCAAGCAAGCCACGCTGGCCAGGGGCAGCTCAGGTGCTGCTTCAGGACCTCGAGAAGTGTCTGAGGCTGGATGCCGAGCCATGACTGGCAGAGTTTCTGAGCTCCCTGCTTTCGCCCCTGGAAAGTCCCACAGACTCCTAATGCTACATCCGGCTCTCTCCATGCAGAGGAGACTCTTTGCTGCTTCACTGCTCACTGGTTTGTTTGCAGCTGCTCCCAATACTCTAGACCATTTCCCTCCCTGCATCCTGGTTGAATTTCCAGCCAAGATCCCATAAATTCTGGGGAAAACCGAAAGCAGCCATCTGCTGGCACTGCTCGCAAGGGTGCTGAGTATGAGAGTCCCAGAGGGCAGGGCTCCTCAGCCTGATTTTTAAGAGCCTTGTAAATCCCTGCCTATTTCAAGGCAGATAAACCAAGACAGGTTCGTCTGCCTTGAAATAGGAGAAAAGCCAGTAACACTCCGAAGTGACACCAATAAAGACTTTATGGATCACAAAACTGAGAACGCTTCTCTTGAAGGCAGGAATTTCCTGCATTCCCAAGCAGATATTTCAGGTTCAGCTTCCCAGAGTTTAATAATCACTGCTAAGGAAGGAAACACTATCTCAGAAGACGATGGCTTCCAAAACCTGCTGCTCCAGTGGCCTGTCCCAAGGATCAGTTCAATACTTGCCTATATCCATTTTTTATGGTTTTCAGAATTTTCCATAAATATTATTTATGTGGACTGTAACAATAAGGTCAAAGGGACAAATGCTTCCTAAGTGCAGGCTGTTATGGGAAATGTAACCCACACAGCTGGCGTCTTTCCCATCTGGAAACCGTGAATGACCCAGGCTACTGCGGTACACCACTGGCTTCTAAGAAATACAAATCTGTGCCATTTTCTTTTTGGTTGGCTCTGGAAGTGAAGTGGCCTGAGCATCAGTGGGAGCCGTCTTCTCCAGACTCACCTTGTCAATGAAGGAGGCAAATTTGTTGTTGAGAGTTTTGATCTGCTCACGCTCTTGGGCCTTCACATTCTGGATCTCTGGGTCAACTTTCACGTTGAGAGGTTGCAGGAGGCTCTGGTTGACAGAGACTTCGTGGATGCCACCAGGGTATCCTCCAGGCCCAAAGCCACCAGGACCCCCAAAACCTCCAACACCACCAGGGCCCCCAAAACCTCCAAAGCGGCCTCCACCAAAGCCGCCTCCACCGAAACCACCACCTCCGAAGCCGCTGCCACCTCCAAAGCCGCTGCCGCCTCCAAAGCCGCTGCCGCCTCCAAAACCACCTCCTCTGCCACCAAATCCACCAGCGGCGCCAAAGCCACCACCTCCTCCAGCCACACTAATGGAGATGCTCTTGGTCCCTCCAAGGCCAACAAGACTCCGACTGCCAAAGCCGCCTCCACCGAAGCCCCCGCCACCACCACCATGGCGGCTCAAGCAGGAGAAGCTGGAAGTTGATCTCCGGCTTCCACCAGACACCACAGCTGAGCCGCTGCTGAAGCCCCGGAATCCTCCTCCACCTCCTCCTCTTCCTCGAGATTTGCAAGAGATCTGACAACTCATGATGCCTTTGTCCAGGGAGGAAAGTCACAGGCTCTTGAGAAGAGTCAAGGCTGGAGACTCAACTGTGCTGCTGGGAGGCTTTCAGGGTCCCCTTATATACCTGCCAACTAGGTGTTGTGTACATGGGTGTGGATCCACTTATACGTGGGTTTGGTCTGCCTGGGAGCTATTCCTGGTGCGTGATTATCAAGCTAATAGCCATTAAAAATCTACTAATCAGCTCCATCCCAGAACTTGCTTTGATTGCAAACTTCTGTTTATCTGGGCATCTGTCATGCAATTTGATTTTTGTAAAATCATCAAAAGAGGAGATCAGGATTTGGGTTTCTCAATCTGGAAAAGGACCTTCTGCAGAATGCTGCTCCCTGTTCTGGACCTGCCCAAGGGAGGTCAGCTACCACCCATGCTTGTGCAGGCTCACCACTCCAGTTCAACAATGAAAGGGATGGTGGGTTTAGAGACTGCAAAAGCCCCTCAATGCCAGCCTTGTAGTTCTCTTTGTAGTTTCCCTCTTTCCCAGAAAGAGCCCCAACTAGTGCAGGGGAGACTGCAAAGGTCTTAAATGACCTTAAATGCTAATTGGAAATCGACCTCCTCTTACAGAAAGTAATTGGCCTCGGATACTGCAAAAGAGGTGTCGATTTTCAAAATATCTTGGCTTTTTTCTTCCCATGCCACACCAAAAATACACAATAACTAGGCACTGAATAGAGATTTTTTATAACCATGATGGTTTGTATAACCATCAACTGTCCCTTGTCTACATGAACACCCAGAGGTTGAGAGGTATGAGAAAAGTTTCACTGTTTCTGGACCTGTGTGATGCGGGACACCAAGTGAAAGTTTGCAAACCAAGATCCAAGTGTATATTGATTCAGTCAGTCAGTAATCACGTATTGCCTGGTGATCCTGGGAAGTGATTAGGAAGTCATACTCTTCAATGACATCCACAGATGCATGAGTATAAGAAGACCATCCACCCTGCACAAAGCACTCACACTTAAACTCAACCACTTCCTCTGTCCATGTGGCCAACTATGTGGGAGAGGTTCTTGGAGTAATAAAACTGAATTTAGTCAGAAATTCTGGGTTTGAGTCCCAGTTTTGCTATTTATTGGCTGTGAGGCCTTGAATGAAACCCTGAGGCTCTGTGGTCCCAGCTATAAAATGGGAAATTCGTATGAAGTGTTTTGAAAACCACCGTGCACAATAAAATGTCAGTATCATTATTGTTTGGGGTGAGACAAAGATAATTCCTTTTCCTTTCCCCCTTGCCATGTTACTGTCTTCTGGCTACTATGAACATGCACTCTCCACAGGCATCATAAATTACAGAACCAGGTGGTTCAGATCCTAGTACCAAGTTATCACAAAATAATGTAAAAAACATAAGTTTGAGGTCAAATCCCAATTTTCTTGTATCTTAGTTAAATGACCTCAGATAATCCATAATCCTCTTCAAGCCTCAGTTTCCTCATCTATAAAAAGTGAACAAGAATAATAAGAATATGGCTATTGTGAAAACAGAACAATACACACATGTGCTAAACACAGTTCCTAGTTCATAGCAGAAACTCAATAAATGCTATTCACCCTTCTGCATCTTCCCCGCCAAGTTTCCAATCCTATGTCTTAACTACTATTCAAGGTATTTAATTTGCAGTAAAAGAATGCTGAAGGAAACAAAGCTACATGTCTCCTCAATTATTTTTTCCAATCTGGTTTGTATAATTATAATCATGCAAACAAATCATGAAGCTAACAGCTTTGGAGACAGTCTCAATCCAAAGCAAAATGTGTCATTATCTACAGATATCTGAGCAATGCCCTAGTCGTCCCTTACTCCACCATGACTGTGCTCACACTATGGCAGCTTCAGGGGGGTCTTAATGCCTCTATGAAGGAAATTGAGCCAGATTTGTGCTAGGCACCCAATCTGCATGTTTTACTGCATTTTAATTCTGCCCTCACACCCTGGTCTCCCTCCCCACTCTCTCCACTGAACATCTTCTCCTTCTAGACCCATTCACCAATTTTTGAAAGTCAAGTTGAAAGAGTCCTCCTACTCTTTTGAAATGTGGAGAGTAGAATTAATGCAATTTGAATATTATGTAACATTTTATTTCTATATTTTTAAATTTTCAACTTTTACATAATCTCAATGTGCTTTCCTAGATAATATGCTTTGCATTCTTTAAGAGAGTGAAATGGAAGTTAAGAATCTTGGTCTGGTTGTGATTTTGCCTCTACGCAAACTGGTATCCTCAATTTCTTCATCTATAAAATAGGAACATTTATCTTGAATCCCTACTGTCCCACAAGGACATCGACCTATTGCTGCAAAGAGTGTTAAGCTTCACTGCCTCTGAGAAGAGAACAGGAATCCTATAGAACAAAATCCTTCTTCCTGTTCCCCACTTTTTCTTTCAACAAACTGCCAGCAAGTCCAAGATCCTAAATGCTTCTCCTCATAGTGTTTCAAAAGCTCGTCTATTGGCCAGTGGGGCAGAAAAAATGAGCCCCCAGTATTAAGCAGAGAAGGGGTTAACTGTCTAGCCAACAGGAAATAAATGCTCAACCTGGTGTGGATGCTAACACCAGAGTCTCCAGGTAAGAATTCATTTCCCTCTCTTCTGTTCTCCTTTAGCGGTGGCGTATCTACCTGCCTTACAGCCTCATCATCACAGTCCTCCCTGTGTGACAATGAACCATGTCCCAGGACTTCTGTAGGGTAGAGGCAAGGTCATATTTATCTAACCCAAACCTTTATCCCCTCAGCACAGAGAATCACTTGAAGAATAAGCCTGTATTCCAAAAAAATCATTTCTCTGGTTTTTGGTTTGGAATTGCAGGTGTTTCCAGATGTGTGCATGTGATGCTGGCAATGCTTGAAGTCTTCGCAGCCTTTCATGGACCTGTTGCCTAAAGGTCCCACTTGGAGTTGTCTCAGGTTTCTGTCTCAGCCCTGATCAGGGTTCTCTCCTCCAGCCAGTGAGCTTAGTCTCTCCTTCCCAAAGACTCAGTGCATCAGCTGGAGATGGCTGCTGAGCCCTCGGGGCATCTGGCTCCTACCACCTTGGAATGGAAACCAAGAGTTTGGGTTTAAGAAAACCAAACCAAAACAAAAAAAAAAAAAACCCTCCTCTTCCAGCCCCTGCTGCTGGGCTCAGGCTGCTCAAGAGGACCAAAATCCTTAGAGAGTCCAATAACGTCATGAAAGAAGTTAGGAAGACAGAGAGGCGAGTCAGCAGGAGGCTGGAACAAGCTGAGCAGCAGGTCAGCTGGAAGCAGAAGCCTCCATGGGCAGCGGCTGCCTGGCCTCTGCATGGGCTGCTGGCTCCGGGTGCCTTCCATCAGAGCGCCCAGGTGCTGCTCCAAGGAGCTCTGCAGCTCCCATGGCTCCCAGAAAAGAAGGGACAGGAGGCTGACAGACACCCAGCAGGAGAGACTTGCTCAACACCTCCCTCCAGGGCATTCCTTCATAAATGATCATTTTTAAACTGCCTACTCAGTCTCTCTTCCCAGACCCTGACCCAGTTCTCCATTTTGGCCCAGGCTCCCCTCCTTTCTTAGCTAACATCTCCTTTTCAGTTTTTTTTTTTTTTCGATCGGCCCCTTTTCTTACAGCGAGACAGGTAGCTGTTTGATTTTCAGGTGCCCTGGCCAAACTGGTTATGACTGAGGAGCCAGGCTGGCAGGCAGCCACATCCACCCTGAGCATGAAGCACCAAACATTCCCACTGTACAGAGCCCATTCTGGAACGAGGAGATTCCAGGACACACACGGCAGGCTTATCAGGAAAGCAGGATGTGTCCTCTGCTCAGAAACAATGCTGGCCCCAGAAGCAGAGGAGGAGAGAGGGCAGGGACACTGCCCAGTGCACAGCAGGGACCCTACACATGTTGGTTGAACAAGACAGCTGTCTAGCAAGAGGATATGAGCCATCAGTGGAGGATGGCTCTGGCACAGCGCCTAGCACAGAGCGAGTCACCTCCTTTCCCATAGCCAAGGCCATGTCGTGTGTAGGTCTAATTTTCCAAATGGACCCCAGAATATCTGACCCAGAAAATGGCAAGTGACACAGTTCAGCTTTATTCTCAGTGGGATCAGTCTCCAGTTGAATTAGCTCTGCTGTATGCCATAGGCTACTGCAACTCCCGGGGGCCTGGGCCTTGTTTGCTAAACTGTGGTCTAGTTAATGATACTAGTGTGACATGTGGCTGTGTGTTCCCAACTACAGCAAGTCTTCATTCACACAGAGAAAGCCTCAAAAGGGTCGTCTGTGAAAAGCTCTTGCCCTTCCCAGCTGCAGTCCTCACTCCAGCCGAACTGTTTCCCTGGACCACGTTCTCCTTCTGCTCTTGCACTGATATTCGTATTTTGTCCATGATCTGTGTAGCCACGCAAATGTGGAAGGACAAGACAGCTGTCAAATACTCCATCCCATCCTGGTCATGATTTCAGAAAAATGGAGTCGCCGTAATCATACCACTCATGCCACCCTCACAGTGCAGACTTCTCCAGGTTTCACCAGATTTAATGCTGCCCCCTTCTTACCCAACTTCTCCATCTAGAGGAGCCTTCCAACTAATGCTATATTGTGCTGCTGCCACTGACAGCTGGAATTCACTTTGGATGCCTCCACCTGGGCATTCGCCAGTTCTTCAGCAGCAGCCTGTGCCATGCACCACAGGAAGCTCTAAGAGACATCCCAGCCCTCACCTGCTCTCCCACACCAGCCCCACCTCTCTGCCCCATCACTGAGAGCTGCCGCCACCCCCTTGTGAGCTCTTTCAAGGCTTCCTGCATTTGTTCGGATAGAGATCATTGCAGAAGAAGGCAGGTGGGAAAACATCCCCCCACCAAAAAATCAGAGAGAGAGTAAGCATGAAAATTAATTGAATTTTATAAGACCAAATTCAAGAGACTCCTGCTCCTCTTTCTAGCAACAAAGGTTTTAGACACACCGTCAGACCTGTGGGTGCTGGGATGCCTCATGTTGGAAGCAAAGGCCAAAGGCTTGATTCTGAATGACCTGATTGCTCCAGGGATTTTTATGAAGCAAAGAAAAAAAGGAAGATAAAACTGCTCAAAATTCTCTGGACAGTTTTTTTTTTCCACCACAGACTCTTCTTTAAAAGCCTTTCAATTCTAAAAAAAGCAGGTGGAATCATTGCTAATTAAGCAATTAATGTTTAACAGAGCTATTATAGTCATTCATGTGAGATTATTAAATTTACGACCTGAATTATATTTTTATGAGCCATAGGCACAATTCGTAGTCCATTGGGTATTCAAAGAAGTATATTAGTCTCTATTTAGAAGTACATTTATAAGGGAAGCCATGTGATAAACTGGGAGGAATGTGTTTAGGAGTGAAGGTTGGGTTCCTCTGCCAGAAGCCAGCCCTGTCACCTTGGCATGTCACCTCCCTTGCTGGGTCCCCCTTTCCTCCCCTGTGGACTGAGGGATTTGAAAACCAACAGGAACAGGGTGACTCCTAGATAAGGAGGTAGAGGACGTGCATTCCTGTGGCCAACTGCCTCCAGAACCTAAGGAACCTCAGCTTTTCTGAGCCTTGATTTTCTCATCTGTAAAGTGGAGGCGCCGGGCTACACCGATTCCTTCCATTTCAGACATCAGTTTGTGCTTTAAATGGACACAATAGCTAAAGCCCTGAGAGCAGATGCAAACTCTGGGAAAGCGTAGAAACAAAATGTGCAAACACAGACCCTGCTTTCGGTTATTTTCTCACCAAGAGATGAAGGAAGAAATGGCAGCAGTAAAGTAGACAAAGGGAAGCCAGAGAGGAGAGAGAAGGGCAAACAGGTACGCTGCAGCTGAATAGCAGGGTTTGCCATCAGGCAGGAGCTGCCATCAGTCAGGGCCCAAGAGGCACGAGTTCATTATATCTTGATTCCCCAACTGTAAGCTCCTTAGGGGCTTATATCTCTTGTTTTTCTCAAGGATACCAAGAAGTAGAGTAGATCCATAAATAGTTGTCTCTTTGAAATAACCTCTCACCATTTCCAAAAGCTAAACAAAGTCTCTCAGATCCTGGTCCATTGCTTCTCCTTTAATACTTTCTCTTCCCTTGGGCTCAGCATACCCAGGGCAGACAGAACTTTACCTCCTCTTCTGGAGCTCCATGTCACTAGGGAAAGTTTTGTGGAAAGTTTGCCTGGGTTTGGAGGGGGCTCTGGGTGTGTAAAATCTCCAGGCTCTCTCCCCTCCCTTGGGTGGGCATTGCTTTGCTGCTCCTGGATCATGCCTAGACACCCTGCCTCGTTTGGGTTTGCATGCTTCAGGCTGTGTCTCTCCCACTCAGATCAAGACCAAAGATGCCAATCTCATTGGCTCTCCAATAAGACCCTTTGGAAGTCTGTATGGTTCTGCATGGACCCGCCTTCCCTACCAGGTCTCCACGTGGGCACTCAGCTGGCACTTACACACTACAGCCTATATGCTGGGGGCTTCCCAGGACCCTTCTTTCAGGAGAGGCCCCAGACACCCACTCCTTCTGGTCAGGAGTCCTCTGGAGGCCCATTAATATATCCATGAACTCAGCTCGCTGTCCATATATTGGAAGACAAGATGTTGCCTGTACTTCTCTCTGTACAGGGATTAACTCCATGCCATTCACACTATTAGGGAGAAATAAAGTTTTTCTGGTAAGGAAAAGAGAGATGATAGTGACAGAATTTTAGAATGGGGACAGGATGGCAGGCTTGTCTGGGCAAATCCATGAAACCAGATTACTGCCAACATTTTCCACTGCCTGGTCCTGTGCAGACACTAATCATCAAGACACATGCAGAGGCCTTTGCAGTGTCTGATGTTCTGGGTTTCTGCTCAGACCCAAAGGGGTAGAGACGTGAGTGGGCAAGCACAAAGGAGGGGAGGGCTGCTGTGGGGGTGGCGGTGGGCCAAGGAGGAGTTGGCAGGGGCAGTATAGTAGACTATCATACTGAATGTGAGGAAGAGGGGCTCCTCCCTCCTCCCATGTTCCAGGGAGATCATGTCACCCACTAGAAAGGCCAGGGAACGTGAGGATCCTTCCCCACCACTCGGAGTGTGAATACAATGGGCAGCCTCTTCGGTGTGGCATTGCCAAGACAGCAGAGAACTATCTGGGGCCTTGTTAATACCCAGTTTCAGAGGCCCTCATCCTGCTCTCTCTGGGGACAGAGGCATGGACACAGACTGCCATGTGTGGTACTGAGCCCAGATACAGCCGGAGCAGGAAGGTTGGGCAGGGGGCCCTTGCCCTGCCTACACCCAGGATCCCTGCACTCGGGCAGTGGGCAGTGAGGAGTAAATGGAGGAGGTGGGCTGAGGACTTGCCATCTGCATAGTACAGGAGTCCCCAGCCTCCCTGGGGACGAGATCTTGGCAGTGTGGGAAGGCTGGGGGACAGAGAGCTTGGTCTCCTGGGGGCTGTTTAAGGGAAGACACCTGGCGGGAGCCACCAAGAGAGTGAATCTGCCTGGAAGGAAGGAGGGGAGCCAATAAGGAAGCACAAAATGCAAGCGCCTGTCCTGCTGCCAGTCTCTAATGCTGCTGGAAGGCATGGCAGGGCGCCTGCACAGCGTTTTACAGCTCCACACCCTTGGGATTTGATCTCTTATTCACCAGCCACCCTCCTCTAATTTCCACCTCTGCTTCTCTTCTTCCCTAGACCAGCAGCCAGGAGATCAAGCTCAGCTCGGTCCCAGGAGCCCTCCGCATCTTCCGAACGCTTGCTCTTGCAGGAGCTTTCTAGACTCCCTCACCCACCTAACAGCCTTGTTGCCTGGCATCCTGGCCCTTCTTGGGGACACCTGCTTTCCAAACAGCAAAACAAGGAGCATCATACTAGAGCAGGTTGGCTGTTTACATTATCTTGGGAAAGCAGACTTTGCCTTTGTCCTAAAACCCAAACGATCGTCTGTCAAGGGGTGAGCAGGCTCCCCCTGGTTCCTCTGAGAGCTAGAGGAAAGAGAACTGCCAGGCAAGGGAGGGGCAGGACTGGGGTGAGACCTGATGATGAGGTTGGGAGACGCCAGTTTATGTTTCCTCACTGGTGTTTCAGCAGCAGCGCATGGCACTCAGCTCTTTGCCTGGCATTGATGGGGAGCAGCAGGCCCTGCCAGAGAAGACCAGGGTCCCTTCAAAGGACCAAGGGGCACAGCTCCTCATCACTCTCCCCAGGCTGATGGAGGGAAAGAGGACTGAGAAGGAAGCTTCTGAGGCCAGGTTCAAGGCAGACCTGCCCTGCTCTACCCTGGTGGAAAACCCAGGCTTTCCAACACTGGGCTGTTGGGCCCTCTGCCTGTCCCCTGAGTCTTTTCTTTGCCTTCTGTCCTCATATGAAAAGTGACTACAGTATCCCAAGAGAAAACATTGAGAGGGATCTTCTGTTTAGGAAGAAAAGCTAAGTAATGTAATTAAAAGTAATAGCCAAAACCGCAATAATTTTTGCACCAACCTAATATCACAATTAATTATCCTTACATGGTGCCTTGTAACAAGCAAAGGCCGCCTGTGTACTGGTTAAGGACATGGATTTGTCCAACACACCTGGGTTGAATCCCAGCCCCACCACTTATCGGCCTCTTGGCCTTGGAATTGTTACCTACCCTTTTGTGGCCTCCATTTCCTCATCTGTAAAGTGGGGGTAACAGTAGAGTTGACATTTTAACAACTGAATGGTTAGGGGGCATGACCCCTCTTGCAGTTGAAAATTCAATATAACTTTTGACTACCTAAAGACTTGACTATTATTAGCCTACTGCTCACCAGAGGCCTCATTGATAACATAAGCAGTCAACACATATTTTGTTTGTTTTATATATATATTATTGCTGTATTCTCACAATAAAGTAAGCTAGAGAAAAGAAAATGTTGTTAAGAAAATCATAAGGAGAGAAAACACGTTTATAGTACTGTACTGTATTTATCAATACCATAAGCTTACATCATGTGTTTGCAAGGTGAGTTATCTATCATGTCAGAAATGGCAGGCAACTGCAGCTGCAGACCTCAATCTACAGTACATATCAAGCAATTCAGCTTTTTTTTTGTAATGTCATGGTTTTTCTCTGCTTCTTGGGAGCACTTCCAGCATTACTAGTGCCACTCTGCATGGGTCCCATGGTGTTATTCAAGGTTTACTGTAAAGCACTAAACATGATGACAAATACGCGAGAACCTCCAGAGATCACTTTTTACTGCTATAAGCAATTTACTGGGGGAGCTAATTGCTCTTGTGGAGATGACTAGCATCACACAGTGTTTTAATGGCAATACTTGAGATCACTGAAGTAGCAACAGGAGGTGGCTACAAAATGATTACAGTAGCACATATGTATCACAGTTAATTTTAAGCAGTTATGATTTAATAATGCACCTTTACAGTTGCTTACATTTCTCTTGACTTTGGCACTATGTAGAGTCCGTGTGTGTACATATTTTGATAAATTTTAACTTTTCATAATAGATTTGTGTATATTTTATGGGAGTAAGTGATAAAATAGACTAGTATCTACATATATTTTATGCGTTTATGACATGCCTAACTTTTTAAAATTTTTTTATGTTTCTAGGATACAAGTTCATCTTCAAGTTTTTTCAAATTGTCACAAATCTCCAAAAATTTTTCCAACATATTTACTGAAAAAGAATTCACATATAAGTGGAGTGGTGCAGTTCAAATCTGTGTTGTTCACAGGTCAACTGTAGTACTTCAGAGTTGCTGTGAAATAAGTGATTTATGTGACACAGCACAATTTCTAGCACAAAGCAAATATTTCTCCTTTCGCATTATCTGTAGAAGTTATAGTAAGTGTCTAGAACTTCCAACATTACGTCGATTTTATGTTATTGCCACAATCTCCTAGCCTGCATCTTGCCACCTGATCATGCACCTCTTTCCTTAGCTTACAAGCCCACCCTAACCCTATGCCCTGGAGCTCCCGCCCTGTCTCCGGTCCTGCTCCCAACTGGTGGTCCGCTGCTCCCTGCTCAGGCACTAAGTGGCCATTCATTACAAGGCCAGTGGTCATGGATTTAGGATATAAGCCCTCCCTTCATGAATGGGTATTTCTTTTAAAAGAATGAAGCATAGGACCCCACTTTGGTCCCCAAGGAAGCAATCCTTCCTGCGTACCCAAGCTGCACCGCTACTCGTTGGCCTCATCCCACTCCCACCCTTGGGCGCCTTCTCAAGGAAGAGCAGCAGTGCTGATGATCGCTCCCTCCATGTATTACTTCAGGTCCCTGTTGCATGTGTCATTTCACTTTGACACTCTCCCTCTGAAGTAATTAGGGCAAATGTTATCTCATTTCACACATGACCAAACTGAGCCTCTGAGAGAGTGAAGAGACCTGCCTGAGATCACAAGACGAGTGGTGATAAGGCTTGGCCCAACATACTCACAAACCACATCCTTCTGGGAGCCCCACTTCTGCCCTCTCCACCCTCATTCACCTAATTCCCTGTTCTCAATGCAAAGATTGAGTGAGAGTGCTCTGCCCTCCTACAGGTTCTCCACCCTACTCTGGCATCTGTGCTAACAGCTCAAAGACATGGTAGAAACCACTGTGGCTGACATCTTCATTTCTAAGATGAAGACACTGAGTTCAGTGCTTGTCAAGGCCTCATGAATAAAGGGTAACAGAGCAGAAGCCCGGCCCTGCAGCTCCTCCACCTCGCCACACCAGCCTGACAGCACTGAATTTCAGAGCCAGAAAAGGCCTCAGGTAGACCAAAGTCAGGGGCTTAATAAATACTGCAGTCAACGCTCAATTACCCATAATAATGGAAAATAGGAAGCAAATAGGAGTTGTGTCCTTTACAACTTCTAAATCTGTCATTGCCACACTTCCCCCAGGGCTGTTAAGGCATCAGACCAACTGCTCCTCCTATTCACATCCCTGCAGATGGCCAGGAAAGGAGCTAATAGGGTGGTTACAGGGGCAAGATGGTCCAATCCTTGTTTTATCAGACTCCTAGTAACCACAGCTTGATGACTGTCCTGCTATAGGACAGACTGCGTTTGCTCAGGTCCTGCCAGCTGTGCACCCCTCCATGGTGCCACATGGCAGGTCAGAAGTGCCAATGAGGTGGCATGAGGCTCCTGCCACACCACCTTGCCTCAAAGCCTTATGTCTTCATCATGGAAACCTTGTTTATCCATTACCAAGCCAAGAGACAGGATTACTGAGATTAAGGCAGCCAAAAACAGGGCACTCCCTTTGGAACCCAGCGGGGTTTCTCCGATCCCAAGCACACCTTAGTAGTTAGCACAGTGTGAATGAAGACACCCAAATGTTCATCTGTGAATGCTAATAATGAATGGCTGCAACTACAGGACCAGCTTGTTCTTCCTTCAGGTACATGGAGGCAGATATCATGCTCTCCATTTGCCTAAAATGCTCTTCCAGCTCCACCAGTTGTAGAACAGAAGGAAATCAACTGTGCTGGCATTAGCAGAAACTTAAGACTGATAACAAGAGGGACTAACCAACTACTCCATTGCATACAGAGTAAGAATGTGGAGGGTAGGAAGGTCTGGGTTGTTGGGTCTGGAAAGCTAAGCTAAGAACCTGCCCTGCCACACACTTTCCCACTGTCCATATAATTGAGGTTAATTAAGGACCTAGAGCTAGGGGAGGGGCAAGATGGCCTCACCTCAGACCTTGTCTCATGCACACCTCTGCATGCAGACAGGTGACTACAAGCCAAGATGGAGCTTGACTCACATGATCTTCTTCCCAAACAAGAGTTCCCTTGCATTGGAACTGGTAACATCCCCAGGGATCCCACCTACTTCCCCCAAATTACCATCAACCCACCCTCCAAGACCCAACTCAAATCAGATGTTCTCTCCTCTTGACTGATGACCCTGGTGTGATGTGGCCCCCTCCTTCCTGTATTCCTCCAGTGCTTACTCTGTCCAGTTCATTGACCAACAAAACCTCACTAATCACTGCAGTAGAATACACATTCTGCTGCATCCTCAGGATGAAAAGATAAAGAAGACACAGTCCTTGTCCTCAAGAAACTCATTATTCCATAGGCACTCATTTCTGTGGAGTAAATATACCTACCATGGTTGATCTCAAGCAATCAACACGGTGTTACTGAACACGGAGTTAGGAACAAAAGCAGGCAATTGGCTTTCATGAGCTGGTGCGGGCGGGTTCCAGGACACTGCTGGACATCATATGCCAGAAGCAAGGAAACATAAATGGAAAAGTGAGGCAGGAGTCAAGGAAGGAGGAACTGTGAACTGGCTTTTAAAGGATGAATTCGAGTCTACACACAGAAAAGGGAGAAAGGAACTCCAGGAAAATGGAGAGACATTTGCAAAGACCTAACAGCATAAACATGTGTAAAAGTTTGGTGTATTTGGAGAATGACAGTACCCTCTCCCCTAAGCCTGACCCAGATGAGAAACTGGTTGACACTCAACCTCTAACAGATGCCCATGACAGGTGTCCTGTGCACGTTCTCAGCCGGGACTCTGATGGCCCTGCCACCTGCCTCCAGCCTCCCTCCATGCAGCTCACCCCAGCAGGGCCCTGCCTCTGTCCCATGCAACCTCAGGAGAATCTTCTCTATGTCTGTAGGTGTCTGGGCAAAGGACAGCTGTCTTGAGGAGAAATCATACCAAACAAGGTTTTAAACTAAGGTCAGATGTCCTTATGCATGTTTAATCATCCTGTTCTATATTTGGTGACCTTAAGGACAGGTCTTAAAGAAAAGAGATGACACCCAGTCTTCTATCCCAAAGGCCACTCATCCCAAGGGCATAGCTGGCAGCACCTGTCTATGGCTGTGGCTGAACTTTGACGGCCCTTTGCTCATCTCCCTAGTAAAAAGTAAGGCACTTGCTGAAGTCAAGAGTCCCAGGGCATCCCTAGAAAGACCTCAGAGGCGAGGCCATCCTGACTTAGCTTTCCCTGTCCAGTTCTCCTAGAACCTACTGTTGTGACATCCACTTTCGCCCCATCAGAAATTCTCCACTGGTGTAGCATGTAATAGACTATACTCCCACCCCACCCAGGGACCCCACTTAGGAGAATTGTTACCCCCTGAGGTCTTTCCTAAGAGATTGGGCCCTAAATCCTCCCAGTCCCTATCTGCTCACCTTGCTAGTTACTTGTCTCGCTAGGTAGCGATGGTCACCAAGGGCCCTCCCTGGCTCAGGATTGGTCAGACATAGCGACTCCTGATGGCCAGTTGAACTCAGCCTGCCAGAGACAGCTCCATTATAACCCCTTTACCGAAGGAAATATGGTCTAGGCAGGTGAAAAGACACCCAGTAGAGCCAATAAATGCACATTTCAGACCTTGGAATGTGCTTTTCTAGGACAAGATTCCTCACCCAAGGGGCCCAAAATGAAGGACCCCATGTGTTTTTTTGTTGCGGGATTCTTAACCTATTTTGTCGGAAATAATCAGAAATAAATAAGGCATGCCCCCCACCCACTCACCCATTTAGGACAACACAAATCATTGGAACAGACATACTTGTAGCTACCTATATTATGTTATCAATGCCAGGACACAGGCAGGCAAAATGGGATGGGAACACAAAAGAATGTTTTTTTCCCCACGGGAGAGAGAAGGAGTCACAGAAGTTCTGGCATTTAGCTGGACCTTGAAGAAAATGTTAATGATCAATATTAAAATACATGCTAATAATTATACTTACTTTCTGGTTACAGCTGCATTCATTCATCTTTACATAGGAAGAGGGTCTAGAATGGAAAGGAAAACTTAATAGTTCTTAGTTGAGGTGAATTTTCTGTTCATTTTAATTTTCTTTCATATGGATACTATGCTGTTTGTGCAATTTTTCAGTAAGGATAAAAAATACATCCTAGTAATTTCATTTGGGCTATTTCCCACCCCTCCCCTTTAAACATCCTTATGAGGTGGCTGAAGACGTAGCTCCTTCAAAGCTGGAAAATTTCTAAAGCTATAAGGAACTGCATGGCAACTGGGCATGATGGCACATGCCTGTAGTCCCAGCTACTCGGGAGGCTGAGGCAGGTGGGCTGCATGTGCAGCCTCAGGCTGGCCTCTCCTTCATGACAGACCCCCACCTGTCAACACCCCCACAGGGTGTACACAACAGGAACTTGAGCAGGATTGAACCAAATCCACCATAAACAACCCCTGCTCAAGAACTGAACTCCAATATTTTTTAACTGAACAAACATAAATGTTCACCAAAACACCTATAAGATCAGCTCAAACCAGAACCAAACCTTTATGCTTTTTAAAATAACTGCTCAAAATATTCTGGGAGTTGAGTCTGGGAATCTTGGGAAGGAAAAAAAAAGAGAAAGAAGAATTTGGAGGACTTGTAAGGAGAATGGGGAAAGAAGGCAGCCTTGGGATCTACAGGTTGGAAGTGGTCCAATTTCCGAACCAGGGCTGGACTCTCTGCTCAAGTGCCCTTGCCTTGGCAAAGACCCTTCTACTTGTTTCTCCAAGGCAGCTTAACTCCTCTCACAAGACAGCTCCTGCACTGTGGGGCAACTGAGCTGGGGTGAAAGTTCTTCTTTAGAGTGCCTCCTGTAACTTGCAAGCAAGAAGAGGCTGACTCTCTTCCCTACAAACTATGGTGTGGTTTATCTTCATTGAAAGTGACCATTGGCCAGGTACAGTAGTTCACGCCGGTAATCCTAGCACTTTGGGAGGCCAAGGCTGGTAGATCACTTGAGCTCAGAAGTTCATGATAAGCCTGGACAACATGGAAAACCCCATCTCTAAAAAAAGAACAAAAATTGGCTAGTTGTGGTGGCGTGTGCCTGTAGTCTCAGCTACTTGGAATGCTGAGGTGGGAGGATCGCCTGCACCCAGGGAGATTGAGGCTGCAGTGAGCTGAGATCATGCCACCGCACTCCAGCCTGAGCAACAGAACAACACCCTGTCTCAAAAAAAAAAAAAAAAGAGGAAAGAAAGAAAAAGAAAGAAAGAAAGAAAGAAAAAGGAGGGAAGGGGAGGGGAGGGGAGGGAAGGGAAGGGAAAGGAAGGGAAGGGAAGGGAAGGGGGGAGGAAGGAAGGAAGGAAAGAAAGAAGGAAGGAAGGAAGGAAAGAAAGAAAGAAATCATCACACCCCACCCTCAGCCATCTTCCTTGACCTTCTTTCCAGTCCTTTCTCTGCTCTAGTTTTTGCCTCTGTGCTCACATTAGCTTTTCAATGGGTCACTTTAACTTCCAAGATGCTCAGGACTGAGCTCAACACCCAGGGAAAACAGCTTTCTCCCACGATCAAAGATTCTCTGTATCAGGAAGGATTTAGCTGCTTCCTTATGTCTTTGCAACTTGTGAACAGAATCAAGAGAAGTCTTTTTGTTTCTATTTTTCCCAGTAAGCTTTCTGAAATATCCAAATGATGTAATCTTCATCCTCACCCTCCCTGGGAGCCGCTGCGTTGTGGTGACCATCACAGGTACCATCATTGCATGTAGAGAAGCCTTTGTACCAGCAGAGGACACTCCATACTGCCTAGAGAGAATACGCAGGGCCTATTGACAGATTGGAAATCGGGCGTGGGCCCCTGGGAGGGGTGGGGATAAACCCGCATGAACTTGGGAAGGTCGCAAGTTGACTAAGACTGCGCCATATTTCTGATAATGGATTGGCAGGGAGTGTCAGGTTCCCTCCAGCAGATATGGGAGGGGCAAACACGGTGACACAGAGCATCCCAGGGCATTCTGAGGATCCAACCTTTCAACAAACAAATAAATTTGCTGGCACCGCCCAGACATCTCGTGGGCATCTTTACTCTCCCTTTCACCCAGCACAAGGCTCCAGCCCACTGCGGCTCCAAGAGGCAACTTTAGAGACCACGTTTCTGGCCTCTAACTGCAGTCAGACAATTATCCATGCCCCCTTCACCAGGGAAGGGGCCTATAGTGCCACTTCCTCCCCGCCACCTACCCAAATCTGGACCCTATTTCTAGACTCGTCTCAACTTGCAGCTCCTCCACGACTCACATTGACTTCTCCTCCCAGCTGCTGATGGAAATGGGCTGGCCTCTTGGTTTCCAAGACAACATGCTCCCTCACTTCTCTCATCCTCAATGATGGCTCCTTTGGACTCAACTGATTGCCCTTTCATTGTCTAATCTTTAGGCATAATGGTCCCTGGGTTCTGTTATTGATGACCTCCTCTCTTTAAAAAAAAAAAAGAGAGAGAGAGAATAAGTTACTTTAATGGCAAATAAAACTGAAATTAATGGAGAATTAGTTACACAATTCAGGGGTCCATATAATCTACTCTCAGGTGGAAATATATGCTTTCCACAACACTTCCCCACAACACACACACACATGCACACACACACACAAACACATATACAAACAAGTACAGTTGAAAATAGGTGCCTATTCTCCCTGGATGCTCTAAAAATGTCCCCAGCCACAAAAATGTCCTAAAGCAGCAATATTGTCTAGAGATCTTTTAGAAATCTGTGGATGCATTTTTTTTGCTTGTCACTGTGACATGGGGAGCTGTGACTGGCATGTAATTACCAGAATCCAAATTATGCTAGGCCTCCTGCCCAGCTTTCGAGTGCCCCATAATGTATAATGGTTGAACCCGGAACCCAACTGTGTATCACATACAGATGCAGAGTTTCAGCACAGTTTTCAGATACACTGAGTGGTTGAGAAATACAACTACTGTATAAATAGAGAGAAGATCATATTTCTTTTCATCAGAAGCTTATAAGAGTTTTTGTTTGTTTTTTGTTTTTTTGTTTTGTTTTGTTTTTTACCTTTTTGGGAAATTGTGTCATCATTAGCAAAACTACCAGAGTTTTTAAGTTGCCCATAGACATCCTACATCCACTTGCATTTGTAACTGGTTTAATGCATGGTGATTTTACCTATAGGCACAAATATCTGACTGCTTCATTATGTCTTCCATTGCAGTTCCACCTAAGATCTTACAGGTTGAAATATAATATGATATTATACCTTTTTTTTCCTTTTCTGTCTCCTTTATACTACAGTGGGGATTTTTTAAAATTCTGTGTTATCACAATATAACTATGCCTTTCTTTCTCTTCCTAACAGTAAAGGGTGTTACTTTAATTTTTGCTATAAGACAAGAGACAATGAGACTGATACCTTTAGAACTGCAATTTAAATAAAGAATATTCTTTTCAAAAGAAAGTTTTATCAATATCCATAAAGTCCCTGTTAAAATTTTCACACCAGTTTTTGATAGAACTGGGCAGTTGTGTGAGACTTCCTCATGGTCCCTCCAAGGGACAAACAGAAGGTCCCCATTCCAATGAAGTCTTTCTTGGACTTCCTAAAATTCCAAGAATACTACAGGCTCCAGCTCAAGACCATCATTTGGAATTCTCTCTCCCAAAGTGCTACAGAACAGAACAGCCCCTGAGGCCAGTGAAGACTTCCCATGGGGAGGAGTTGGGATAGCAGAGTTGAGCTGAGCTAGGATTAGGATCTGAGAGGCAAGGGGTCCAGGGAGAATTGCTGGATTCTGCTGTTCTCCACAGACCTTCAGTGGCTGTCTTAGGCCTGGAGTCGTTGGAGAGAAGGCAGTTAGTGTGTGGGAATGGGAAAAGGTGGGAAGTCTGTTCTTCTCTAGAATTAGATGAATCCCCAAGCTGTGTTAGAGATGTGGCTGTGTAAGAGCCACACAGTTATTGAAAAAAGAAAAAAAAATTGATCAGTTGTGGAAGGAAGACTGGCCACTGAATTGATGGCTGCAATGTTGTGGCCATTCCACAAAGAAGCATGGTGCAGAGGGAGCCCCATTGACCAACCAGCTGAAGGTGAGATCCTGTCCTTCTAACTGTGCTGCTATGGGGGAGGCACATGGATCTAGACCCAGCGAGAAGAGGTGCCTGCAGGTATCTTAAAGTAAGGACAAAATGCGGGAATTGGTAGGGTGTGGTGGCTCACCCCTGTAATCCTAGCACTTTGAAAGGCCGAGGTGGGTGGATCACCTGAGGTCAGGAGTTCATGACTAGCCTAGCCAACATGGTGAAACCCTGCCTCTACTAAAAATACAAAAATTAGCCGGGCATTGTGGCGGGTGCCTGTAGTCCCAGCTACTTGGAAGGCTCAGGCAGGAGAATCACTTGAACCCAGGAGGCGGAGGTTGCAGTGAGCTGAGATCGCGCCATTGCACTCCAGCCTGGGTGACAAGAGCGAGACTTCGTCTCAAAAAAAAAAAAAAAAGAAAAATCCAGGAATTGGGTCATAGGTTGTAATGTATGGACAGAAGCCACAGTCAGATTCCAAAAGGCCTATCTGCTGAAGAATATGCAATTCAAATCCCATCTGGGTGAAGATGATCAAGTCGACTGCGGTGGGAAGGCCAGAGTAGCAAGACATCTGGAAAAGAGAAATTAACATATATGTATATTTTTGCCTGAATGTTCATACATACCTTTTGAAGGACACCCAAGAAACTGAGGGGAGTGGTTGCCACAGAGAAAGGGAACTCATGGCAGGGGACAGGAGAACTTTAACCCCACGTTCGCCCTTGTAGATTGCCCTCCTGCTGAGTATTGTTACCAGGATAAGCACCAAGTATCAAACACACACTAGACCACCTAGGGATGGAAGAGTACAATCTAAGGTTTGGGGAGGTCACCAGCAGATCTGGGGCTCTCAGTAGCTTTGGTGGATGGCCTCTGAGGAATTCTGACCAGCTTCATGTCTGTTAAACTTTGTCCACTTGAGCAAGTTTCTCCCATTTACTTCCGGTTTTCCTTCCAGGGAGTATCAGTAATTCTCCTTCTGCTCCTTCTTCCTGAGTTATCTGATGATTTATTCTACCCTCCAAATGCTGATGACTCTTTGGTTTACACCTTTAGCCCCATTCATTACATGGATAAAGCAGATGCACTTGCTACATAACTCAGCATCTTTCCCCACAAGCCCTCTTGCTAGATTCTTTGTTACTACCCAGACCAGGAATGTGGACTCTCCTCTTTGCCTCACCCCACCGCATCCTCATCCAATCTATCACCAAGTCCTAATGATATAGCAACTAACTATCTCTGTAATGCATATTCTCATTTCTGACCTTCTACTACTTCTAAGGGCTGGAATTAAAGTGCAAGTCCCTATCATCTTCTGTCTTCACCTTTGCAATAGTCTCTTAAGTCTTCCTGCCTCCAATATGGACCTCTCCAATCTGCCCTGGCTGACTTTTCCAAAACACCAATCTGACCATGACACTCTCCTATTAAGTCCTTTTACCAGTTCCTCCTCACCTATGACAGCTGTTTCAGACATAAAATTCCTGAGGGAAAAAGACATTTCCATAAATAGATCTCCCATCAGCAGACCAGATTTCTTAGGGGATACTTGGAAACAAGACAAGCTGTGGTCCATACCCAATTCCTACTCCACTAGCAGTAAGACAACCCCTTTCCCTTCCACTGGACCAGTACATAGTAGGTCTAATAATAGATATGAAAACCCCATCTGAGAACTTGTGACCCAGAAGCCAAAGTCCAGACTCCATAGAATGCCTACAAGGCCCTTCTTGATTGGATCTGGATATATTTTCCGCATCATTTCTTGTCACTAATTCCATGCTTCTTCAGATGCTTAACTACTTCATGAAATTTCACTCTTCTATGTCCTTATCTATATGATTCCCTCTGCCTTGAAGATCCTCGTCTGCCTGAAAAACTCTGATTCATTCTTTAAAGCCCTGCCAAGCATCACTTTCAATCATCTATGTTCCTGTATATCTATTTCTGTGTCTTGGATGTATCTCTACCATTGCTACCACCCAGGTCTCTAGGCTCTCTGAAAGCAAGAACCATGTCTCACTCATCATCATCTCCCCAACGCTCAGTTCCTCATACATAGTATTTGTGCAGAAAATGTTTTTTGAACAGAACTGAATCCAGAGTCTTCCTTTATCGTCTTTCTAATATGGATGCATTTTGGCGTTTGGTCTAACTCAATTTACTTCTTCACTATATACTGACTTACACAGGGTTTTCATTTAATCCTTGTAACCTTACAAGCCTTGGTAAGTTTCCCTGCAAATTGTATTTTTCTCTGTTTCATGACCTTCCCATAAAAACTCGAGTCCAAAGAAGATAACCAGGAGTATCCCCAGTACTGAAATGTGACTAAATAAAGTTGTAACCTAAGAAAGAATCTAGAAAATGTGGGCCAGAGTATAAGAGCACATCACTGTTCATTCAGTAGCGTCCCTGGGAAAGAGGTGCTATATCTGTTGACCCCAGAGGTCAGCTCTTCTGTGAAGGAGAGTGAATCATCTCCCTCAAGGCCACCTACTCTCATTGTTCTAAATCCACAGATCAAGCCAACTCTTGTCAGTACTTCAGTTTCCCAGATCTCTTGATAACAGGATGGTATTTCAGTCACTGAAAGTATATGTTTCCCCACAAGCTAATGCTGGACATTCTGGTTGACACATCCTTCATCTCTTGTGTGTTTGGTTCCCATAAATCAGTACTCAGGAGCTGATTCAACTTTGGGTGCACTAACAAATCAATTTCCTGTCCCTGCAGAGCTGTCACTGAGCCACAGTGACCATATCAAGGTACTTCCCTCCATGGAGGCCCTGAGCAGCCAGCTGCCTTTTACTTTTTTGTCACTCCCTTTTTAATTCTTTTAGCTACTCTGTATAACACATTCACAATTCACAAAGGTTTTCACATTATATTTCTTTTCTTCTTGATGTATAGAGGAAAATATTCTCATTCCCATTTCTCCTACAAGACAACTTAGGCTCAGGATGGCCAAGTCACATCCAAAGATCCACACATCTTATAAGCTATAGATGCCTTTTCTTTGCCTGCCCTTTAAATAGTACAGTTCCTTGTTCTTTCTACTCTACCATAGTGCCTTTCAAATTCTGACATTAGTCTGAATGGAAATGGACATGGTGGTGTTTCATCCAGCTAAACCCACTGCTGGACTCACTCTGACAGTGACAGCAGGGGAATTTCCATAGGGAAGTGCCCCAAACCATCCCAAAATGGAGCCAGGTGGGATTCCAAAAAACAAAGCACTAAACACCAGGGTGATCAGTGTGCAGTATTTAAAAGGAAGATTAAAGGTTCAGAGTGAAGTGCAGCATTCTCACGGTGGACAGGGACATGAGGGATGTTCTAGCTGGGTATGTCTGCAGTTAAGGAGTCAGGTTGTGGAATTTCATAGACAAGTTTAAGGAATTTGGCTCAGGGCGAAGGCTAGTTTCTGTGGGTTTAACAAAAGGGCTATTTCCCAGTGTTTCCCAGCAACAACTAAACAGCTTTGTCAGTGCCTGAGAATGTCCGAGACCCAGCTTTCCTTCAAGCCTGCAAAGGAAAGCATGCAGCTGGCCAAGTGATGGAGTAGACAAGGCACTCTGTGTTTCCCGGTCAGGACACAGAAAGACAGCAGGGGACACTGGGGTCCCTACAGAAGGGATAACTGAGAAGGAAGAATAGAGCTCACCTGAGTTGTGTTTGCATAATACATTTGTGAGCTATACTCTCCTTATTCCATTAGCCCTGTGGGACTCTGGAGCTAAGAAGGCTTTTCCTAATTGGAAACTAAGGAAATTGATCCTCAGAGAAGTTGACTGCTTTTTTCATGTTCATAGAACCATTACAAAATTTTTGGTAACTTGCTTCTTTGAGCAAGCATCTACTGAGCTGTATGGAGTCCCACAAGCAATGTTACATCATCATCATCATCATCATTACCATTATCATTAAAACTGGCACTTATGTAGTGCTTGCTGTGTGCTCAGCCATGTGTATTCATCTTATTCAATCCTCACACTATTCCCACAAGGAAGGCATTATCATCCCCAATTTAGACATACTAAAACTGAGGTGCAGAGATGTCTGTAACTTGCACTGTATTACAGAACTAGTAAATGGTGATGGTAAGATTCAAACCCAAGCATATCTGAGTTCAACTGTCCATGCTTCTGGCCACTATGCTATCCTGTTGTACAACTTCACAAGTATGAGCTATGTGTCAACAAGGGAGCTTCTTAGATTAGGCAGAGCTTTGGGTGGTGGCACAAAAAGAGAAGGGAAATGGAATATCCAACTCTCTATTACCACTCTTAGTTCTTGAACTCCCCAGGCCAAAGTCTGTATTCTGGCTCCAGTAACTGCTGACCCTATATTACTCATGCCCCTCCTTACTGGCTGTTCCACATGAAGAATTACTTTTTCATGCAATACTTTCCCTTCTTCTCAATGCCACACCTCTCCCTCCCAACCTGCTTGCTCACTGCCCTTTTCAAGAAAGCCTTCTCAAATGAACAAAACCTGCCACCCAGTCTCTCCATTTCTCCATGACATCCCCAACATCTGGGAAAGTGCTTGCTCTCTCTGTGATTCCAGTCTGGTGAAATGTTCCCTGGTTGGCCTCTGCATTTTTCTCATGTTTGTGTGCATGACTTTCCCATATGCCATGTGGCTCTAGTGTCTTCTTTTACCTCACAAAACACCCATCCAGGTTAGACAGTGCCGTAAACAAGGGCGATTGAGACATGGAGAATTTCAAATGCAGTTTATTGCAGCAAAACAAGGAAATGGGGAGTTTAAGACCTCTCCACAAAAGAAAAACAACTTGCTTACACCTTATGTACAAAACCAAAACAGCACAGAGATAAGATGCTAAGGAGCTGTCCACACCCTGGGTCTAGCTGGTCCTACTCTGGCTGACTTAAGGAGGTGCTTTGAAATGTCATGAGGGTGGTGGTCACTGCTGAACTGTTTCTCAGGGAAAGAACAAAGCAGGGTCATAGCCAGGGGACTGAGATTGCCACTGATCTGAAAACTTCATTGGGAAACAGCAGAAAAGAAAGAGCTGGGGGAATAGGATGAGCTAGTGTAACTAACCATAGCTCTTTTCTCCGGTAAGGCTGGGACAAATCGACCTCGGTCTTGCCAAGCATTTTTGTTAGTGATGCTGGGGGAGAACTAGAGCTAATGAAACAGAGGGCATCTCTTTATCTGGTTACTCCGGAATAAGTGGTAGAAACAAACTTCACGCTGGAACTGCCACCAGAGGACTTGACACCCCCAGAGCTGGATCCCCGGCCTCCTATGGAGCCTCCAGAGCTCCCGCCGCCAGAGCCCCGGCCGCCAGAGCTGCCGCCGCCTCCAGAGCCACCTCTGTAGCCTCCACTGCTGCTTCCGGAGCCGTAGCTGCCATGGCCGCCGCCGCCACCTCCAGAGCCATAGCTGCCACCTCCGGAGCCGTAGCTGCTACCTCCGGAGCCATAGCTGCCACGGCCCCCGCCGCCGCCACCTCCAGAACCATAGCTACCACCTCCGGAGCCATAGCTGCTACCTCCAGAGCCGTAGCCACCGCCGCCACCTCCTCGGCCGCCACCTCCACTGATGGTGGTGTGGCTTGTGCTCACAGCTGCAAGAGGAAGCTCAGTTATTTTCAACCTCAACTCCATTTCCAACCCAACAAAGCCTGCACATGCCCCTGAGAAATCGACTTGTACTTACACACACTCACGTTCGGGGCACATTCTCCTGACATCCTGTAGGAGAAAATAAGAAAATTCCTCAGGACACTCCAGCTTCCCAAACCGCTTCCCCATTCCCCGCTCCACCACCTTGAAGACTTTCCCCATCTGGGTCTTCTCCAATGCACTTAATCTGAAACTTAATCCAATCCCCTCTGGCCTTCCAGACCTGTCATTTTTTCTCAGCAAGAGTACAAACACGGAGAAATTCCCATATAAACAAGACAAGAGCCTTGCAGCCAATGAAGGCCCCCTCTAAAGGTGCCGACTTTAGGCCAGCTGCCATCTGAGGCAGCCCAGATAAAGAATAATTTGCTCCACCTCAAAGCTCTTTCTAGATATGTTACAGCCCTAGAAGAAAAAAATAAACAGCTTGGGACTCCAGTTCCCAAAGTAAAACTAGGTCCTTCCTCCTGCTCCGTGTACTTTTCATTTCCCCACACCCAGCACAAGCTGCAATCAGATGGCTGCATCTTCAACAACAATCAGCTTGCAAGGAAGGAAGACCATGAGAAGAGGTTCGACTCCCAGCATCCCTTCCTCACCTGCTTTCTTCTCCCTCCAGGAGGGTCCTGTAGGTGGCAATCTCCAGATCCAGGGCCAGCTTGGTGTTCATCAGCTCCTGGTAGTCACGCAGCAGGCGGGCCAGGTCTTCCTTGGCCTGCTGCAGGGCATCCTCCAGGTCATTCAGCTTGTTCTTGGCATCCTTGAGGGCATTCTCGCCACGCTGCTCTGCATCACTGATGGACTGCTGCAAGTTGGAGATCTGAAAAAGAATATGACACCCTCTCATAATATGCATTCCCCCCTAGGCCTCCTCATCCCAATTGGTCTCCCCACTCCAGTGAGGCCAGTAATGAGTCCAACAGAACCACTTGGCCTTAAGTCATCTCACACCCACCTCCAGATAACACATCACCATGCTGACTTCCTTAAAAGACCTTAGGGATAACTCAACAGCCTCTCTTGGCCCTGAGTCAAGGCTCCTACAACCCTTACAAACTTGACATTCTTCCAAACACCTGCTCTAAAACCTCCTGGCTGCCCTTCCTCTCACTCCCCAACTCTTAAGTCCACTTTGGGTCATAGGCTAGATCACTCACATTGACCATCCCATCTTTCTCTACTAGGCCATTCTCACAGATTTCCCTAAAGCCAGCACGATGGCTGCATTCTGGAAACTAGCATAGTCACAAAAGGAACCAGGGATAATAATGTAGCCTTGGGATGAATTGCAAGATTCAAAACTAGGAAAGCACTAGCCCTTTACCTGAGGGTTACCCCCATTCCATACAGCTGAGTGGTAGAGGGAGGAAGCACATACCTGCTTCTTGACATTGTCGATTTCAGATCTAAGTCTCTGGATCACACGATTCAGCTCAGAAATTTCTATCTTTGAATTTCTCACACTATCCCCGTGTCTGCCAGCAGTGATCTGCAGCTCTTCATACTAAAGATGGTAGATAGCATTTGTTAAATGTAGGCAGAATTCAGCATGGCACAGGCACACATACATGAGATAACAGGATAGCAAGACAAGCCATTTCAGGGAAACTGGCTAGGCTTTCAGCCCACTCACCTTGCTCTGGTACAAGGACTCGGCCTCAGCTTTGCTCTTCTGGGCTATATCCTCGTACTGGGCCTTGACCTCAGCAATGATGCTGTCCAGGTCAAGACTGCGGTTGTTGTCCATAGAGAGGATGACATTAGTTTCACTGATTTGAGTCTGCATCTGAGACAACTCCTGCAAGACATAATAGGTTAGTGACTCTTACAGCACTAAAAAAAAAACAACTTAGACAGAGAAAGCAGTCAGGAAATAAAAGATAAATATCTATTCTTCTGAATCGTTGTGGGTTCAGGCTTAAAAACTCTCCATTTAGATAAACTTGGTTGAAACTGGAAGACTTACTGCTTGGTAGAGTGCTGTAAGGAAATCAATTTCCTGCTGCAAGTTGTCAAGTTTGGCCTGAAGGTCCACCTTGGTCATATAAGCACCATCCACATCCTAGAGGAACAAGGGACATCATGAAGGCACATTCTCTCCAGGGCAGGTCCCTCTCATTACCTGTGAGGGGATTCTCCAAGCAAAAAAGGAGATTTGGGTCTACTCCACTCCTTTTTGCCCCAGGTAGATCACAGTTCCCTGACTGCCCCACCCCCGGATAGCACCATGAAGGGAGTGTGCCTGGCTTGCTGAGAACCTGCCACTCCACTTACTATGTAAGGTGCTGGGAAATATGGAGAAGCCAAGTGCCTGGATCAGTCCAGGTCCATGATGATGTGAAAATACAGCCCCACTCCATATACTCCTCAGGTCTACTACCTGGCTCTCCATATCATGGCTGCTTTCTGCTTAGTAATTGGAGACCCTCTTCCCTTATTTATTTCAAATGTGAGTTCCATCCTACAGAATTTGCTCACCTTCTTGATGGTCACAAATTCATTCTCTGCATTTGTCCGCTTGTTGATTTCATCCTCATACCTGCAGGAAAGCAGAAACAATTAGGAGATTCAGAGGTGGTAAGACCTGAAGTCCAGCATTCTAGACTAAAGTTGGCATTGCCTATCACTGCCTTTCTGTTATGAACCTAGGACATATTGGCCACTACTTTCTACTGAGCAATAAAACCACTAGACTATTTCCATCTCCTGAGAAAATGAAGATTTCTGAAAATGTCAAACTGATGTGCCTCTAACCTAAGAAAAGACATAGCTACATGCTGCTTCATGATCTTAGCTTATTACTTTCTGGAACTCTTTTAGAGCAAAAGTTAAGAACTGCCCAGACAGGGTCCCTTACTTGTTCCGGTAATCCTCCACCATGTCCTGCATGTTCTTCAGCTCCGAATCCAACCGAGATTGATCACTCTTCAGTTGGTCCACTCTCCTTCTGAGATTGTTGATGAATGACTCAAAGTAGGGCTCTAAATTATGGGTTCTAGTGGAGGTATCTACCTGCTGCAGCAGCTCCCATTTTGTTTGCAGTACCTGGTTCTGCTGCTCCAGGAACCTCACCTAAAAACACAAGACCCCATTACTCCTGATGCAGAAATGGAGTCTCATAGCCATGGAGACCTGTGCCTCATTTGGAAAAGAACCTCAAATCCTATCTTCTGACCATGACAGAGAAATAGGAAGAAGATGATCAAGTTAATATCATCTGCATAACAAAACCCAACTTGTTAATTCAGAGAGGGCTTGGAAGGGAGTAACTAAACAAATACCAATAGCAAAGTGCATACAGAATTATTGCAATTATGTTTTGAAATAGGTGCATGGTATTTAAGAGATTTGCCTTCCAAAATTTTGTTAGGTATATTACCATAAAAACTGGTTTGCATCCCCAGGTCACACACACATTTCAAAAGTATATCAGGAAAATTCAAAATTGGATTTGAAATTTGTTGTGGATAACCTTGGATTGGCACTATTAATGATTAAGCAAAAAATTAAAAAAATGGTTTATCTGAGTTTTTTAGAGCTGATTTTTGGAGATATTAGTATAAAAAAACTCTAGCTTCATCCAGTACCAATGTAAAATTATTAGAAGGCAGAGCTCCCTTCTGACAGCAAAAGATGTTTGGCACTGACTTACTACATGTTTTCTGCTACAATAACACTCTATACTATGTTCACACTCAACTCCCTTTCTATGGTTAGGAAGACCTTTCCAGGGTTCTCACTTGCACCCTGGAAAGTTCAGTTAGCCCCATTTCTATTATCTTCATTCAACAGATATGAGTCCCAATTCAGCTCAAGAGCTGAATAAAAAGCCCTTAAATGTTAATGTCACAGTGATCCACCTTTAGGTAGACCACGAACCCTTTGTCCAAGAGAGAGTCATTAGCACCATTCACAAGCATACTTCTAACATATCTCCTAGGAGACCATTCCACAAAACATTCTTTTAATCACGTAAACATGGAAACTTGAGGTTCAAACCTACATGTGTTTTGACTGCACCAATCCCAAGTGGACCAGCAGCAGCCCTACCAGTGCAATGAGAGAAACTCACCTTGTCAATGAAGGAGGCAAATTGGTTGTTGAGTGACTTGATTTGCTCCCTTTCTCGAGACTTCACTTTTTGGATCTCAGGGTCAATCTCCACATTGAGGGGCTGAAGAAGGCTCTGGTTGATAGTGACTTCTTGTATGCCACCAGGAGGGCAGACAGGCCCATAACCACCCCCAAAGCCACCTCCACCAAAACCACCACCACCACTGCCAAAACCACCAAAGCCACCACCCCCAATGCCACTGCCACCAAAGCCACCACCACCAAAGCCACCACCACCAAAGCCACCACCACCGTAACCACCACCAAAGCCACTACCACGTCCACCTCCTCTAGCCACACTTATGGAGATGCTTTTACTGCCACCAAGGTTAACAAGACTCCGACTTCCAAATCCACCACCAGCACCAAAGCTACCACCACCACCACCGCAGCTTGAAAATCTCCCACCACCTCCTCCACTGCGGCGTGTGGAGCTGCTGGTGGTCCTGCGCTGGTAGTTGATGATCCCAGCAGAGCCAGAGCTGAAGCCCCCTCCACTTCGGTACCCAGACCTGGAACTAAACTGTCGACTCATGTTGACTTAGAGAAAAGTAGGAGCAAGGTAGAGTAAGGGAAGGAGCTAAACACTCCTCTACCCCAAGCATAGAGACTTCCCCTTATATACAGGGAAGAAATTGGGCTTGGTCCTCTAGAGTCAGCGGAGATGCAGTGCCTGTCAAGGGTTTGGCTTGCCTGCAGCCATACAAGATTTTTACGAGCCTCAACAATACGATAAACACTACACACCTAGCTCCCAGGATGGGCTCTCAAAATTGCTGTGCATGCAAGATTGGTTCATGTGGTAATTATTTTATCACACAAGATCTTCCTTCAAGCGTTTGTGGCTTTGGGAAAACAGGACCCCACATCTGATACCTGGTGTTTCTTGGTAGGATTTCATAACCCCCATCACAAAGGCATGAAAGTTTCTATTCTCACCTTGCCCTTGTGAGCTACCAAGCACTCTCTCTTACCATGCACAGCAGGTGCAATTCCCCGTGCTTGGATCTCAGAAGGAGCTCTCTCGCCCATTTCTAAGATCTTCCTTCCAAACTCCAGAGCTCACTCAGTTACACCCTGACAAAGAGAAAGGGCTTTAATAACTAAAAAATTAAAAGGTCTTTCATAAATATAAGCTTTATAAATATACCACAGTGATTAATTAAAGGAAGAGAAGCTGTCATTGAACAAGATGGATGAGTGGGTGGTCTGGAAGAACCAGAAGGGAGAGACATTTTTTTTCTCTGTTTCTCAGTTATTCCTTTTCTTGTTTCTTTTCTTCAAAGATAGAGCAGGAGACAGACACCAGCAACAGAAAACAGGTAGCAATGGATAGCATGCAAACGCCCTTGAGTGAAAAAGCCCACAGAGCAGTGAGACGAGTAAATAGAAGCTCTAGGACATTTTGTAAAGCACAGGGATGGAGGTGAGGCTTGACAGGTGATTCAAGCCTCACACTGGACTGCAAAGAGAGAGAGATAAATGCAGATTTGGAAGGGAAGACAATGAGAGGTGTCTGGAGAGCCTGATATGAGAAGTTTCAATTGTTTCTGGAGGTGATAATAATGATAATACCTAACATGTATCAAAAACTGACCATGTACCAGGCACTGTTCTACGTAGCACATATGTATTAACTTGCTTAATTTTCACAACTTTGAGATAGATGCTATTTTTCTCCCCATTTGTAAAATTAGGAAGCAGAGACACAGGGGTTGAATAACGTGATCAAGTCTACACAGTTGGTAAGTGGGGTGCCTGCAATTTGAAGCAAGAATACCTAGCTGTCGTGTGCAAGATCCTAAACAGCATGTTGTATGACAGTACAGCAGCCGAATTCAAGTCATTCTGCCTGCTGTGTGTAGAGCCAGACAGCACAGGAAGCGCCCCACCACAGAGAGCTCTGAGGGCAGAAGGCCTATTTTATCACTCTGAGTCCTTGGCTCCTGGCACATGCAAGCCTTGGAAAATGTTTCTTCAATTCACTCTGAGAAGGGGATTTTGGTGGCACAGAGTTTAGTGAGGAGATTTTACTTCCATCCAAGTGCAAGAGCACCCGGCATGCGTTGCAATGGACCAGGAAACCTCAGGGGTCTTCCTGGAGAGCAGCACTTGATCAATATCAGTGGATAATAGTGGCACTGAGATCTGGACAGACTAGAAGCCCAAGCAGACTTTCATTCGAAGACTTCTTAGAAGCCTGGCATGGTCCCCGGGCCTGCACATAAACACAGAATTGAAGACTCAAAGGGGAGAAGCCAGCTCTAACTTCAGCTGGCTCCAAGCAACTCTGTAAGTGGCAAACCATAGATGTACATGGGAAGTCTCCACTATGGTGTGCAAAATCTATGGGAGAAAGGGAGTCTGTGAAGATCATCTGGTCCCATTGCTCTGTGGCTCTGAATCAGGCTGGCTATGTCTGTCCTCTCCATTGCACTCCGCTATTGAGCCTTGTCCCTCTTCTCCTCCCAGTTTTTGCCCTATACCCTCCTCCAGAAAGTGCCCCTCACCGCTCCCCTGCTACCCCTCTCCCTCGCCATCACTGTGGCACTGCTGTCTGGGACTCTGTCCTAGCACTAAAATCCTTCGGCTGCTAAACCAACCATCTCTTTAGGGAATGAGTAATTCAGGTCTTGTTAAGAACAATGGAGACTGGGACAGTCTTGGCATGGTAATGACTGTTGCCTAATCATTTTCTGACAGGCAATCAAAATTATTTTAGTTCAGCATACTCCCTCATGAGACATATTGTTCTGCACAATCGATTCCTTCTAGCATTTTGGAGGGGTGTGAGTATGTGTGTGCACACATGTTTGTGTGCACACATGTTTGTGTGCATGTGTGTGCCAGCCAAAAACAGACCTTGGCAGTGATCCACACTCCCATCTTTGAACTAAGAAACTGACATACAGAAAAATCAAAGGTTTGAATGAATGGTCAGGGAATTGGTAGACAACTTAGCTGCAAAACATACTCCAGGTGCTCCTGTGAGAAGGGAGAAATGCAGGACTAGCAGGAATAAGCGCCATAAACCTCACTATAGCTTACATTTGCACAGCTCACCCCACCAAACACATATGCAAAGAGCATCCCACAAGAGCCCTGAGAACTGGGCAATCAAGCTGTTCTCAACCCATTTCATGAAACAGAAAACTGATTCTCAGAGATTAAGTGGCTTCCTCTAGACACTCCGGATAGGAAAAGACACATCTGGAAGCAGAACCTGGGTTTTCTGATTTCAATTCAAGTGACATTCCTCCTGAACCAGGAAGAGGCTCAAAGACAGGCAAGTGGAACTGGGCCCTATAAACGAGTACACAGAGAATTACAGAATGTTCTCATCCATGGGGCCTCAAAGGTCACATCATCTAACCTGCCTCACAGAGAAGTGAGAGCCCAGGCCCAAAAAAGTAAACAAAATAAAATTTAAAAAAAGTGTCCAAGTCATAAGTCAATTCCTGAGACTCTTCCAATTGTTGAATCAAACTCCTTTTCTTTTTCCACTGCCCACTTTCAAGGCAGCCCAACAGAGCTGGAGCTGCAGTGCTGCCAGACCAGGCCCGTCATCTCCTGTGATGTCCCCAGGATCAGTGTGGGTGTGTGGGATATGAAGAACCACATGCAGGAAAGGTGTGAGCCACACACTCTCTCCTGGCTTACTTATGTACTGTGCATTTATGAAATAAAGACAAAATGAGAAAGAAAGAGACACTAACATCTACAGGCAGCAACTATGCTGTTAGGAGCCACATTGCATTGAAATACCACACAAAGTCTGCGTCGTGGGAGCTCTTAGCCCCATTTTAAAGAAAAGGCATCTTAGGTTTATAGAAGTTGAAATATATGCCCAAAGTCATCCAGCAGGTAACTGACAAGCCACGCTTGCCTCACTCCAGAGTCCAAGCCCGCCGCATCGCATGGGCTCCTTCTGTCATTGGCCTGCTCTCACCACCAGCACCACCTACATCTTACCCTGCTCACCCACTCCCCTGGCCTCAAGCCTTGACCCCTTCACTCTCGTGCTTTGCCCAGACTGTTCAACCCTCTTCTTCCCTTTCCATCCCTGTTCCTCTCTGTCTTCCAAGCCCACTTCTACTCTTCTCTTTTCTGAAAGGTCTTCTGGTTGCCTCGGCAACTTGCCACAAATCCCTACCCATAGTCAAGCTCTGGGCCACCAAAGATCTCAATTCCTGAGCATTTGGTCCTGAATCTGTTTTTGGTCCATCAGGGCTTGTGGGCAAATGCCTTCATCTCTCACTCAAGCAGGCAGCAGACAGGTCCAGATCTCATCTCCTCCAGGGAGTTTTCCTCAGTCCACATCGGGCAAGTGCTCTATTGGTCTCTTTTTCCAAGCTCGGCTGCTGCCAGACTTAGTACATATTGATGCATTTGTTGGCTCATTTTCATGCATGTGCTTGTGTGTTTCCTGGCCCCTCAATCACTCTGTAAGCCTTTGGAAAGCAAGACTAAGTCCCCTGTGTCTTTTGATTCCCTCCCAGCATCCCACTTGGCCCCTTATACTTGAGAGTTACCCCAGCGGTGCTGGATGACAGAGCACCAAAACACCCCCACCCAAGGACTCACACACACAACCCAGAACTGATCATTGAGATGAGGCTGCCAGGGGCTCGCTGTGGGGCATGGGCAGGAGCAGGTGTGGTGATGTTTTGAGAGCTTTTTGTGGGATGGGACCAAGAAAAGAGTGAAGAGAGACATGCAGTGACAAGCCACCCAGCCCTGAGGGACTCCACCAGGGACATGGGACAGGGAAATCCCAGGGGAGTGAGGAAAATTGAGGCCTGGGTGGAGTGAAGAGAAATCACAGACAATGGGGAGGCGGGGCGAGATGTTGAAAGCAGCCAGGCAGCAGAGGAGGGGCCAAGGCTTCTTATGCAGGAGGGAGAGCTGCAGACAGAGGGGCAGCCCTATTTAGGATGGACAGCAAAGAAAGAGGTCCTCAGGAGTCACTCACTAGCAAGGCTGGAGCAGAGCAGAGGCCAGGAAGGAGGAAACCAAAGATGAACATGGAGGAGAGAGGCGGTGGGGCCCGTCTTGCTCTGTGCCATGGAGGCTGCCAGGCCTGGGCTCCGCTCCTGATTCTGCACTGCTCTAGGCAGGTCACTGACCCTCTCTGAGCCTAAGTTTCCTTCCTCTGTAAAAAGGAGGCTTTATGTACCTTCCAGGGAAACTGAAGCATAGTAGAGGATAGATAAAGAAAAAAGGAGCCAGGCGTGGTGGCTCACGCCTGTAATCCCAGCACTTTGGGAGGTAGAGGTGGGCGGATCACGAGATCATCCTGGCTAACACGGTGAAACCCCGTCTCTACTAAAAATACAAAAACAATTAGCCTGGTGTGGTGGCAGGCGCCTGTAGTCCCAGCTACTCGGGAGGCTGAGGCAGGAGAATGGCGTGAACCCAGGAGATGGAGCTTGCAGTGAGCCGAGATCTCGCCACTGAACTCCAGCCTGGGCTACTGAGCGAGACTCCATCTCAAAAAGGGAAAAAAGGAAAGATTTTTCCCTCACTCTTGCATTTGAGAGAACCCAGAAGCTGATACAATAACCAGAAAAAAAAAAAAAAACAAACTTTAGAACAAGCCCCTGATTTACTGGAAACAGTGAAAAGGCTGGAACAGGACATTTAAGCCCTTGACATGGGCCCATTTCCTCATCTTGTGAGAGAAAGCCTTAAGAAGTCCACGGACTTGCTCTGGGAAAGCTAGGGGGCATCACATGGAAGAAGGGATCACAGGTGCATCACCAGGCGCACCTGAGGCTGGAGGGAGCTGGGGCCAGATGCGAGAAGCCTTTGCCCTCACTGCAGAGTGCCTGCTCTGCAGGGGGAGCACAAACACTGAGGGCTGAGCACACAGGGGCAGGTGTGGAGGTCAGAATGCACACTTAGAGCCCCCTGGAAGCCCTTCCAGGCTTGGGATTGGGCCACTCAGAGCCCGTCCTCCATGCTAGAAAACCTCCCAACACCCCAAATTCCCAGCCAGCCCTTCAACAGAGCATTGATCAACCTGAAGACATCCCATTTCCCGGACTGATCGGAAAGCTGATAAAACCAGGGCAACCTTGAAGAGGGACCTTCAAGCTCAGTGTAATGCCCAGTAATTTGCTGGACTTTTTTCCCTGGGACCAAATTAACCAGCAAATGGCTCATTAATTTGAAGATGCATTCTGGGCCAAAAGGCTGGGTAATTGCAAAGAGATGACATTCTCAAGAGACTCTTCCTCAGACCAGGAACTTTCCCAGCCCAGAAACGCACACCTTGTCTAAGGTCAGATGCAGTTAGAATTTTACTGAGTCAATGATTGCTCCTCCAGTTAACCATGTCCTCAGATCAAAATCTCTGTGGATGAGAAGCTGGTGGAATTAAATTTATATTTCCAGAGTGCCCCACCCTGTCACCCTGCCTTTCAGAGCAAAGAGCAGCTGGCAGACTTTCCCTGGGACTCTCACCAACCCGGGTATTTGCTCCCTCCTGCCAGCCTCTTGGTTTGATTGATGAATAAGCCTGCTTGGCTCTCCCTCTGAGTATCTGCCTTGTGGGAATAGCATTGATTAGGGGCAGGGATGGAGCACTCCATGGTCCCTAGAAGGACTGCAGACCCCCACACCTGGTCTCCCCACTCCCAGGTACAGTGGGACTCAGGTGAGATAATGCATGCGTGGGCATTTCCTACATGGTTTATAGAATTGCTTGTTGTTTTCACTGGGGTGAGCTGAAAGTGAGAGACATTTTCTCCTGATGGGATTTCTCATTGTCTCTGATGGAAATATTGTCTATTTCAGGAAATCTCTTCAGTGTCTTAGTGCTAGTCCTCCTTGTTTAGGTCCCTAAAGTTACTCTCTCTTTCCCTGAACATCGAATTAAGACTTCTCATTTAGACGTTGAGATGCCTTCTTTGACCAACTCCTCTCCTTTCTGTCCTTTATTTCTCCTGCCCCTGTCTTGTGGAATCTCTATTCCAATATTCTTCAGATTCAGGCACATGATTCCCTCCATCTGTCCCCCAGGCCTCCATGACAGGACAAAATCAAGAATTCGGAAGAGATAAGTCAGGGCCACATTTTCTGGGACAATCTCAACTTGTTCCCAAGAGAGGATGGGAAAGGTGAGCTGTGGTTGGCCTTATCCTTGCGCGTTTTCTCAGAGCCAACGTGGATCCCATTAGAGTATCACACATGCATGATCCCAGGAATAATCAAACTCACACCCTGTAATAGACCCTGTGCTGCCAGAAAACTTAGCCTCATTTAACAGTTCTGGCTAGGGCCTTTGGCTTCTTTGTGACTTTAGCTTTCACTGGCACCTGACCTTATTCTTCCCATATAACACAGAGAGTAGAATTTTTTTTCTCAGGTTTCGCCATGTGAACTCTTAGTACAGCAAAGATGTGAGATGCCTCCCTACACATATCCCCACCCATCTCCACTCCCGCCCTCAACGTCCTGCCAAACGGTTAGCCAATCTCTGCTTGAAACTTGATCACTCCCCAGGTAGCCTCTCCCATGTCAGGATCAATAGAAAGGTGCTTCTTATATTGAGCCAAATATGTTGTAGCTTCCTGAAGCGATATTGATGGAATTTGGATATGGGATTCATTGGAATAGGACAGCAACCCATACGAATAAAACATTGTGTTCCCAGGCATGCCCCTCCAGAAGTCTTTGGGGGGGATGTGGCAGCTAACTGCAAACATCATATCAACCCATAGTGATAAGACACTCTGTTTCCATGCACACCCCTCTATTCTCTCTGAGAAGTTTCTCCCCATCTCACCTATCCTGGCAGCAGGCCTGTCAGAGGACAGGCAGAAAAGGGAAAGGCGGGCAGAGAGCCTGCCCACATGTGGAGAAGCCCACCTTTCAGGGGACATGTGGCAGCTAACTGCAAAGACACTGCCTATCTGGGTCATCGGCTTGAGTCAGCCACCCTTCCTGTGGTCCCATGGAAGCCTTTCAAATTTTGCAGTTAGCTGCCACATCTACCCCAGAGACTGCTCTCCTGGCCTTTCACCGGCACTCCTGTGACCAGGCTTCTGATTCCCCACCACCACTGTCCTGGTCACCTTCCTCTGAGTAGGTTCCTATTTATTACAGTTCTTGGAGCTCAGAGTCCCCACAGTGATCTGACTCCAGAAGAGCCTAAATAAGCTCTAGACGTGACTCTCTTCCTGATTCCCAAGGCTGCCTCCAGCAGCTGCCACACCTTCTGACTCACGTCTCCTCACCTGCCAGCTGGACACTCGAAGTCATGTTTACGCCCACTGCTCCCCATCCATGTCTTCCCTTCCTAGTCCGTGTGCTCTTGGCTCTTGGCTGCAAGTGTGGGACACTGCATCTGTCTGCTCCCTCTCTGCTTCCCTTCAGACAGCCTCTCTGCCCATTTCTCCCTTTCCTACCCATCTCCTGACAGGCCTGCTGCCAGGACAGGTGAGATGGGGAGAAACTTCTCAGACAGAACGGAGGGGTGTGCCTGGGAACACAGTGTCTTATCAATATGGGTTCCTGTGATATTCGAATGAATCCCATATCCAAATTTCATCAAAGTCCCTCCAGGGAATTAGAAAGTAGATCACATCTTTTATGTGATTCTTTTACATGGACTCAGAACTACCACATAGGATGAGGTGATGGCTTAACTTGCTCCATTATGGAATTTCTGCATCTCTGTTTCCCTCAAGGCATCAATTGAAGATGTCTCTGCCCATGACCCCACTCAGTTTGTGGGCCTCAGCCCATTCCCTCCCTAGCTCAGTTTCTCCTGTCCAGCTGCTCCTTCTCACCCCCACACTCTCTCTTATTTTGAGTCTCTGAGTGGACTATTCCCCTGTTTGGAGGGCCCTTCCCTCATCTCCCCACCCACACCTCTCTTCCTTGGCCCTGTTCCATATCCCAGTCCTCCAGGAGCCTGTTGGAACCAAACGTCCCTTCCCCAGCACTGGCACCTGTCGTAAGTCCCACTGTTCCTGTTTTGGGGGGTCTGCCTGTGTCCTCAGGATAGGCCTTGCTTCCACTCTCAGGCTAGGAGGTCCTTAGAAGCACACTCAGATTTCTCTTCTCTCTGAATCTTCCCTCCCCCATAATATGTCATTTAGTTGTGAGCAACTTAAGAGTCAGAAACATGTTCATTCAACATTGCATTCCCAGTGCCTAAGCCACTGCCTGCCACACAGTAGGAGCTTAATAAGTGCTCATTGAACAAATGTATAATTGACTTTTGGATGATCAGCCACTTTAAGGGTTAATAAGATTATGTCTGTAAGATTCTTCAAGACTGTGTATTACTTGTACAATAAAAAATAAGAAGAAATTTTAACTTCCCAAATATAAATAATTTCAGAGGTCTGCAGAAATTTTTAAAGAAATGGCCCAGGTACCGTGCCTCACACCTGTAATCCCAGCAATGTGGGAGGCCAAGGTGGGAGGATCACCTGAGCCCAGGAGTTCAAGACCAGCCTTGGAAACATGGTGAGACCCCATCTTTATTTAGAAGAAAGAAGAAAAAGAGGAGAAGATGAAGATGAAGATGGAAGAATGAGAAGGAGAAGGAGAAGAAGAAGAAGGAGGAGGAGAGGAGGAGGAGGAGGAAGAGGAGGAGGAGGGAAGAAGAAGAAGAGGATGAGGAGGAGGGAGGAGGAAGGAGGAGGAGGGAGTAGGGGGAGGAGGAGGAGGGAGGAGGAGGAGGAAGAGGAGGAAGGAGAAGAAGAGGAGGGAGAAGAGGAGGAAGGCAAAGGAGAAGAAGGAGAAGAAGAAGAAATAATGCATCTCCTGACCAAACAGCAATTTGAGATCACAGAAAAATTTATTATAGAAATACCAGAAATGCTGCCCCTTGACAGTACAACTTTGAACCAGGAAATGATGAAGTCACAAGAACAGCCTAAGAGACCCACACTGAGCCCATCCAATGCCCCAAGAGAATCACGGACTTGGAAGTTGTGTTAGGACTCAGCTAGCAAGTGAAGGTGACTCCGGATCATAGAAGCAAAGCTACATTCCCTCTCTCAAGGCCTGATACTTTCCTCTTCCTGCCCTCTCTAGCACATCTCAAGCCTCTTACATAAGATTCAAAATTAAGAGTCATATTCTCACAAAGGGCTCACAGCTACAGAGAACAGAAGGCAGGAGGGACTAGAGAGGTCTGGGAAAGGGCATTAAAATGCCTTGCAAAAAAATGGGCAGCTTCCTGACTGACTTGGGGTTGGAACCCTTCCAAGACCCAAGTCAGATCCTCAGACTCCTCAGGCCCAAGGCACCTGGATGGAACAGAGCTGGGCTTCACATGCCCACCCAATGGGGCAATTCTCAGAGTGGTTATGATGCAGAGCTTAGGAAGGGTCAGGCTTCAAAAGAATGGAGCTGTCAGGAGGAAACAGGACAGAAGCAGAATTTGCTTGTCTGTTCATCAACTCCCGCATCCACTGCTAAAACGGGCTTCCTTTGGGTAAGGATTCATGACCCCATGCCCTCTGAAATACTTCCACCTTGAGTTGTTTACACAGGGGAGAATGCTTCCTGAAACAGAGGTTCAGAATCAGGACAGTGATGCCTTACAGATATCTGATGTGGGCAGCAAATCTATACTCTCCATCAACATGAGTGTATGAGGCTATGGACCAAGAGGCAGGAATAGGCCACTGGTGCAGAGGTTTTCCTTACCAAGCTAGCTTGCCCTGCAATCAGCAACTTCCCCCAAAGGGATCATTATGTGGTCCCCAGCAGGGCAGGGGGGCGTGGATTCTTGTTCACAGAGCAGCCCAGGTACAGCAAAGGGAGCTTGGGGTTGAGATACCAACTCTCCATTATGCGCCTTGTCGATGCTCTCTACAAGCTGTTTCCCTCCATTGCTAAACTAGATGCCTGGTGTCTTTTAGCACTGGGGATCAATACTTAGCTGCAGTGGCTTGAATTGGGGCATAAGGGCATTCTACTTGGAGGCAGAGGAATGATAACAATGACTTCTCCCTACCTTGCCAACTCACGCAGCCTCTGCCTCTAACTGGAATGTTTCTGCTCACCCTGGGCTACCGATCTTCCAAAAAGGTGGGAGCAGGAACAGCAGCAGGGCCAGCAGAGCGGGATCTGAGTGAGAATGTGCCTAGCTGTGACTGTGACTGCAAGCCAGTGCCCTCCAAAGAGAGATCTGCTGTTTGGACTTATCCACCCTGCTTCCCCCATTAGAGTCGAATTTATTGGCAAAATTGCTGAGACCCTTCAAGAAAAGTGAATGAGAGGGGGGTCAGGAAGGGCGTGGAGGGGAGGAGTTTGAGGAGAGGGCGGCGCGGGGCAGGCGTGAGGTGTGGCAGAAACCAGGCCTCTACTCCAGGATCCGCCTGTGGGAGGTGTTGGTGGAGGTCTGGATGATCTGCACGCGCGAGGATCCGCGGCCGCTTCTGCCGCTCCCTCCGTAGCTCCCGCTGCCGCCGCCGCCGCCGCTGCCATAACCGCCTCCACTCCCGCCTCGTGCCCCGCCTCCGCGGTAGCTTCTTCCGCCGCCATAGCCCCCACCGCTGCCGCTGCCGTAGCCTCCTGAGCCGTAGCTGCCGCCGCCTCCCTCGCCGCCGCTGACGCTCACCTGGCTGTTCTGCACGGCTGTTGGGAGGGGACAGTGCACACGGGGTCAGAGGGACCGGGCAAGGCCCCCACCTGCACCCGCCCCTGCACCTGCAGCCTCCTCCATCCTCGATCACCCGTGGCATCGACTTGCAAACCCCATACATTGAAAATTGAAAGTGTTCCTACTTGAAAAGTATTCTTCATACTACAAAGGGATGCCAGGGTTCCTCTCAGCAACACACTTACATTGTTTATTGAATATGTACCCTAAAGAGTTCTAGCCGCTGCTGATTCCTCCTAGGCATCATTTAATAAAAAGGCATCATAACAATTAAGATAAGCAGACCTGAAATCATAACCATTTATTTCAAATGAATTCTTCCAGGCTTTGCCATTACACTTGTTTACTTTGGTGTCTATTGCACAGGACTGGAAGCTAAAATGCCAGACTTTCCGTTCTCTGCTGGCCACCTCCTGGTCCTCCCTCCACCCAGCACCACCAGCCTCTCTCTGCCCCTGGGCTCTGCTACTTACAGATGCTCACATGGCTCTGCAGCTCTCCTGACATCCTGTAAAACCAAAGCACACGGTCAGCCAGACCCACAGGGCCTGAGGAGAGAAGGCGGTGGCCCACAGACATCTGGATCAGAGGTGTCCCCAAGCCTTAGGGAAATGTGTGTACATGAGCAGAGGTCAAGAAGCCAGTGGGGCAGAGAGAAATTTCAGGGTTTTCATGAAGCCTTTTAGCATTGGGGGTGAATACCCAGCTGCAGAGGCTTGGATTGGGGTATAAGGACATTCTACTTGGAGGCGGAGGAATGATAACAATGACTTCTCCCTATGTGAAGAGGCTTGCCCATTCACACAGCCTCTGCCTCTAATTGGAATGTTTCTGCTCACCCTGGGCTACCAATCTTCCCAAAAAGGTGGGGCTTATCTTTTCTCCAAATAGCCAGTCCCACAGCTTCATGGGTGCATCTCAAGCTTTAGCCCCAGAAACACAGCTGCCAAACCCACCTGCTCTCCTCGCCCTCCAGCAGCTGGCGGTAGGTGGCGATCTCCACATCCAGGGACAGCTTGACCCCCAGCATGGCCTGGTAGTCACGCAGCAGCCGGGCCAGCTCCTCCTTGGACTGCTGCAGGGCCTCCTCCAGGTCCTGCAGCTTCTGCCGCGCATCCTGGAGGGCCTGCTCGCCTCTCTCCTCAGCATCCGAAATGAGTGACTGCATCTGTTCAATCTGCTCCAGAGACAGTTGGAGACCATTTAATGGTTAAGTTTCCAGAGCTCGATCTGGCAGGGCATTGTGGGAGGTGCAGGGCTTGGTCAGCCCTCCCTGAGCACCCGTCCCACCTGCTTCTTCACGTTGCTGATCTCTGCCTGCAGCCTCTGGACGGTGCGGTTGAGCTCTGCAATCTCCATCTTGCTGTTCTTCAGGTCGTCTCCATGTCTCCCTGCCGTGATCTGGAGCTCCTGGTACTGGGGCCAAAGGCAGCATCATGGTCAGCATGTGCTACCCACCACAAGCCCCTCCAGGAGGGAGTAGGTCTGGGCTGCTCTCCCCTGGGAGATTCCCACCCACCTTGCACTGTGGTCACCCCTACATGCATACTCACAGCTATACCAAACCTCCCTCACCCAGGCTGCAAACACATGTATACATGCACACACTCACACTATACCAAGCCTCCTGCATTCCCACCAGTCTCTGGGCAGACTCTCATCCCAGCCAGACAAACCTGCTTTGTGATGCCCTTTCTACCACCTTTTCACACATCTAAGCCTTCACGTTGGTCCTTACCCACACTGAGACCCCCTCACTCTTTCCACCCACCATATAGCTTCCCACCCTTTTCCAGGATGATCTCCCTAGCAGTCAGGCAGGACCTCATGTCCTCAGAGGCCCTCCATCTGCTCCACGTTCAGTCTCATTTCCCCTCCATCTCTGTTTCTGTCTCTGTATTGCCCCATCAGTCAGAATTCCACCCCCAGGACAGGGCTCTGAAGTGGGTAGGAGAAGCATCGACTCAAGGGAATCTGCACTCTGCTATTTTTCACTGTTGGCCATCTGCTTCCTAGTCTAATGTCGAAATCCATTCCACCCCAGAACACTGTGCAGGACTGTGGGACAGAGGTCAGCCAGGATTGGAGTTGGCCACAGATCATCCTCAAAGCCAGTCATCAATGCTAGTTGTTCAGAATTTAGTGACTGGACTGTCAGCCACGCCCTTTCAACCAGAGGCTTCACTATCCAAAAAGATCCAGGTCAGTTTATGGAAAAGAAGTAACCAAAGATGTGCCCAACAACTTAGCCACAAATGAGTTGATCTAATAAGGGAGGATGTAGTCTAACAATATAATACCAGGCTGTTAAAAATGCGGCAGGTTATTTAGTGTCACAGAAAAGTATCCATATGTGATAAGTAAAAGAGAAAGTATAGCCTGGCCAACATGGCAAAACCCTGCCACTACTAAAAATACAAAAATTAGCTTGGTGTGGTGGTGCGTGCCCGTAATCCCAGCTACTCAGGAGGCTGAGGCAGGAGAATCACTTGGACCCAGGAGGCGGAGTTTGTAGTGAACTGATATCAGGCCACTGCACTCCAGCCTGGGAGACAGAGTGAGTTTCCATCTCAGAAAAAAAAAAGTAAAAAAAAATATTTAATAGATACCGTTATGAACAAAGAATAAAAATCATTCTAGTGGTGCGGGGAATGGGTTTGTAGACACAAACCCAATTTTAATTAAGCTCTGGCTCTGCCATTTACTAGCTACAAGGCATTAGGGAAATTAAGTAATCTCACACACTACTATCTATTATAAAATGATGATAATGAAATTCTTACCTCATTGGTTGTTGTAAGGACTGAATGAAATAATAATAAATATGTAAAGCACTTTGTGCAGTGCCTAACACACATGAGTTCTCAATAAACATTATTGGGTTTGTGCAAAAGTAATTGCGGTTCTCGTCATTACTTTTAATGGCGAGAACCGCAATCACTTTTCCACTAGCCTAATAGCGACAAAGAACTGGTAGAAGAGATATTAACATATTAATAGCGGTAGTGAGAGATGGGTAATCTTTACATGTAATTTCTAGAATTTGTATAACAAACACATTTTACTTCAGAAATAAGAGAAAGACAATGCAATAAAAGAAAGACAATTCTGGGAAGAATCTGTTTTTCTGGGCACCAGATCTGGGGGCCGCGCCCACCTTGGTCTGGTAGAGGGCTTCGGCCTCGTCCTTGCTCCTCTGTGCAATCAGTTCGTACTGGGTCCGCACTGCATCGATGATGCTGTCCAGGTCCAGGGAACGGTTATTGTCCATGGACAGGATGACGTTGGTGTCGCTGATGTGAGTCTGCATCTGAGACAGCTCCTGCGAGGCATGGCGCACAGGCTGACTCCTTCCATTCTCCTCTGGGGGCCTCAGTTTTCCTCTGCTGCTCCCTCAAGGCTCTCGGGGGAAGCCAGAAGCCTGGGCCAGGTAGTCTTGGGAAAAGCTCTTGGAATTGTTGTGTGCAATGAGAGATAATAGGGAGTGTCTTAACTGCCTCCAGGGAGAATGAAGGAGCCTAAACCTGGAGCGTTCAGATACCATCTCCCCATCACACTTCTCCTGCAGCTGCCACTCTGCCTTGCTCTGACTTGGCCACCATAGTGAGCTGGGCTCCTTGGCAGGCATGCCTGTTCCTTGAAACCACATGAGTTCTCCGAGGCAGTAGAATGGACTCTAGTTAAGGAGCCACTTGGACTCACTTTTGAGTCTTGGCTGTACCATTGACTAGCTAGGTAATGAAGCAAGCAATTTAACCCCTCAGTGCCTCAGTTTTCCCATCTGTAGAATGGAGATACCCATAACATAAACTTCTAACACAGCATCTGGCCCACAGCACGTACCCCCAAGTTAGACACAGGCAAAAGAGGGCCGGGTGGCGGAGTGTTTGATCCCCCACCACTAAGGTCAGGTTCCACTCCCTTTGAGACTCACACTGTCACCTCCCACAGAGTTTCCTAACAGCTCCATCAAATCCCCAGAATTAATGAAGATTTCTGGTTGATTTTGCCCCTTATATGTCTGGGTGATTTCCCAGACAGATTGGAAGCCATGAACCAGGGACACGTTCGCCTCCACCTAACTCAGGATTCTCCCAGCCTTCCATCTTCATTACCCCGACCTGGGGATTCTGAGGATTGGGGTGGAGAGGATGGCTGACTCCAGGCCCACAGAATCGGGGTACCTGGGGAGATGAGTCCCTAGTGGGTAGTGTTGGGTTTCAGGCCTCCCCTCTTACAGCCCGTACTCCTTGTGAGATGTGAGAAAAGAAAGGGGGTTCTTATAAAGGCTTAACTCACCGTCAAAAATAAATATTTCAAGAAATTGACCTCCCCAGTCAGAGTGTCCACCCTGGACTCCAGGTCCACTTTGCTCACATAAGCAGCATCCACATCCTGAATAGCAGGCAGAAACAGTTTGACTTTATTGCCCAGGCATTGCCTGCCACCAGCTCACTGGTTGGCTCAGGCGAGTGGCAGAGCCACTCTAGGTTTATTTCCTTACTTAAAAAATTCATCACCTCACTCGAATAAGGGACCCACAAGTCCTGGTTTTCCTGGCCAGAAGGAGATGTGACACCAACCTCCACATCCCAGTCAGTCACAACCAACACCCCAGGCCCTTCCTTAGGTCCCAAGGCTACACGTAACTGACACTCAAAAGCTGTCATTTCACTTCATTTCACTTTCAGGACCCCAGAGAGATACGAACTCAAGGCTTCCTGAAGAGTCATTATCAGTGTTAGTTCCAATGTAAGGGCCCCACATTCAGGCATCACACACAGCAAGCCGGCCGTAGAGGCCACCCTACTGTTGTCACAGAGCATCCCACAGGGATTCCTCACTCCCCTCAGCCTCCTGGGTCCACAGCTACCCTCAGGACTCCCCTTTCCCTCACCTTCTTCAGGACGACAAAGTCATTCTCGCTGCCAGTCCTCTTGTTGATTTCATCCTCATACCTGTCAGGCGAGGCAAAGGAGCACAGAAAGGCTGCAGGCTGACCTTGGCTCCCTGAGGTCCCTCCTTACAGCAGAAAGCTTGGAATTCCCCAAATATTTGCTGTCCTGGGTTCAGAGAACCCTGCTCAAGGTGCTGGCTGTCCATTCCCAGAGGCTGGCGCTGTCATGGATGAGGGCAGAGCCAACTCCTAGGTCTGTGGGCCAACAGAGGGGACCCCGAGCCAACATGGAAAACCCAGAGCCACAGAGAAGGTCCCTGGAATGTCTATTTTTATTTTGATGTTTTACCTTTGTAAATGTGTCAAACTCATTCATTCCTTAAAACTGAGAACATGAAATAACAACCACTTTTACTAAATATTTTTGAAGAGAAAAAATTTAACCTACAATTCTGTACCCCACCCCCCACCAGCAGCTCCAGTGTGGATTTCACTTTTCCCTTGTTGATTCACACACACTTGGATCTCTACTGGCACGACACAGTAAGAATGCCAAGGTGATGGGAGAGAAGCACCCTGCACCCCACATGGGGAAGAAGAGGGAGGGAGAGGCTCTGCTGCCTGCACGGCTCAGGAGCAGCTGATCTGGAATTCGACAACTCCTGTCACCGCTACTGTTTGTAGTCATAATAGCAAGGGTTTATTGACTGCTAGGGGTGTACAGCCACAATACTAAGAACTTATTAAGCATCATTTCATTCAAACCAGCAGTTCTCAAAGTGTGGTCCCCAATCCACAAGCATCAGCATCACTTGGAAACATGTTAGAAGTACAAACACTCTCGCCGCATCCCATATCTGCTGAATCAAAAACTCGGGGGGCAGAGCCCAGCAATCTGATTCCAGCAAACAGATGCATGCTCAAGTCTGAGAACCACAGATCTACCCACAACAATCCAACAAGGAAGGTTCTTGCTATTCCCACATTACTAATGTGAACACTAGAAACTTAAAAAGATGAATTTGTAAGCAGCTAGTAAGTGGCAGAGGCCACACTGGGAATCAGGCTTACTTGGTTTCAACATCCATGAAGCTATCCTGCCCCTCCCCACCCAATGCAATTGACAGCTGGCTGCCAATATCATTCTACCTGGGTTGCCACATACAAAACAGCGCCTCCTGCAGTTGTGCAGCGCAGAGCCTGCATGCCCCGCCCCCCACCCTTACACATAAACACTGAAGCAGAATGTCTTGCCCCTGTGACCAGTTTCCGGCCATGCTTCTCCCCTGTTTTGCCCTGCCTGGAGTCTCACTTGCTCTTGTAGTCCTCCACGACATCCTGCATGCTCCTGACCTCCGTGTTCTGGCGCATCTGCTCCGCATTGAGCAAATCCACCTGCCTCCGCAGGTCACCGATGTAGTTCTCCAAGAGGGGCTCCAGGTTGTTGGTTCCAGTTGAGGTGTTCACCTGCTGCAGCAACTCCCATTTTGTTTGTAGCACCTGGTTCTGCTGCTCCAGGAATCGCACCTAAGAGCAAGAGACCCCAGTCCACCCCAGGCCATGGATCAGAGCAGCTCCCCCATAAGTAGGAGCATCCATACCCCCTCAACACATCCAGACCTCAGAGAATCAGGATGGCTCCTCCAAGGGTCAGAGAGCTTCCTTTTCTCGGGATTGAGACACACAGAGGGCAATGTGGTTTCTGACTGCCAATGGCTGTAAGGTCAACTTGCCTAAAATTGACACTAAGCTTACTCTGGTTTTGAAGGTAAACCACTTCCTTCATTTACATCATAGAGCACTCACCCTCCACACTCAATTTATCCATGCCAACGTAAGGAAATGGTGTTTCGGAGCATCTGAGACACTGATGACCCCAAGGCTCCTTTCTCTTTGTGGTCAAAATACATTATGTGATAGAGGAGAGGAAGAAAGAAAAAGAGAGAAAGATCAATTTGGCTTAGAACATTAAACTAATTCCTGAGCAAACTTGCTTGGGTGCCCCTGCCCTGCAGCCACAACCACCTCTGCTGTCTGCCAGGATGTTTGTCAGGAAAGTAACTCATTTAAATGCTTTTATAATGCAGACAGAATTTTTAAGGCAAATGTTCTCATTTTTTAAAAGTCTAATGCATTCAAGTGCCCCAAAGTGAGGACTTTGGGTTGTCAGGTGTTTGAGAACTACCCACTTGCTATTTCCCGGGAAATGGAGAGTGGACATCACCCAATATTTTCACCACCTCTTCTCCCAAAACTGTGGATATGGAGGTAAGATGCGGGGCCCAGGGAGGCGGCTGGCTGTGCAAAGTGTGCGGCTTGTCCTTGGCATGGTAATGACCAGCCTCCACCTTTCCTCAGCCAGGTACACGCTGTGGAGCCTCCGCTCCAGTGCCCTGATAGCAGCAGTGGTGCTGCCTCCAGACTTTGCTCAGCCGCATGCGGGCGCACACGCCCAAAAACACACACCCTCCAGAATCCTGCTTCCTCCTCCAGGCACCGTGTAAAGGGGCAAACCCACTGCTTTGTGTGGTCAGAACGGAACCCTGAAGACACTCCCCTACCACGTGACACTAGTGAGGGTCCTCCAAATCCCCCGGCCCTTGAGACTCCACCCGTCTGAGGGGCCAACCCTGGTTAGCTCCCTTTGGATTCTGACTCTAGGCTGGAAAATGTTTGCAGACAACACAACCTCCCATGGCTCATTTTTGCTCACCTTATCAAAGCAAGAGATTAGGCAAGCAGCTCTCCCAGGCTTGTCAGCACAGCTCACAACACCGTGAGAAATTCCTGCCACTCTCTATTTTTACTCTGTGGTGGCACTCCCAGGGAGTGAAGAAATCAATTCAGTACTCATTCACTGCACTCAGTGGCAGTGGCATTGTGGGGACCAAAAGAAAGAATCCTGTGGTCCCATGGAGAGTCTCCACATAAAACAATGAGGGAGCAGTGACACAACTCTGGGTGCTCTGGCTTTAGCCCAGGTACCCACCCGCAATATCCAGGAGCTCATAGAAGACACTGTGGTTCTCATCAGGCCACCCAAACTGCAAAGGCAGAGTCTGGATGCAGGGAGTGCCTTAACCACTAGAACAATCAGTAAAAGCCACTGTGTTTTTCCCCAGGTTCCCCAAAACACTCCTGGTCTGTGTCCCACCAGCAAAACTCAAGGGCAGCTCAGCTAGCACCGATGGAATGAGGCATGCTGCTGAGCGACCTTCTGGCCCACCCTCTGCTTCAGTGCTCCTCCCCTGCACAGGGACCTCCCAGTGCCCTCAGCACCCCAGGTCTCCTCAACTCTTTGCCCAGCAAACTCCTGCTCATCCTTTAGACCTCAGCTGAGGTGGCATCCCACCAGTGTGTCCCCTTTGCAGCCCCTTGTTCCTTGCCTTTCTAGATCTGTTGAGACTTGCAGTCATGTGGCAGTGTGTGAGCATCTCTCTCCCGGGCTGCACTGGACCCCATGAGGGCAGGCCTATGTCTACTTTTTGTTCTCCAGGGGACACAGTGGACCCATGGACACACAATGCCCAACACGGAGAAGACAAAAAGTGTCATGCACTCATGAAGTGCAAAAGGTTTTAGAATTGCCTGCTGGTGTGGGCTATCCAGGCCACTCACCACTCTTAGCATAGAGGTCTAAGGGTCAGCTGATCAAGGCCAGGCCAGTGTCCCAGGGGTAAGAGCTGAACCCCTCCTTTCCTTTCTGAGGCCCTGTCCCCTTGTCATTGGCTCTAGAAAGCCTTTGGCTCCATTTCCACTCTCTGAGCATCCAGCACTGACCCCTGAGGGGCTGACCCAATTTGTCATCCGGTTTCTATTTATTGAGCAATTCTCATATGTCAGGCACTATTCTGGGTGCTAGGGATTTGGTAATAAACAAAACAGGCAAAATCCCTGCTTTCTAGGAGTTTGCATTCTATTTAGAGAGATTACTATAAAGAAATAATCATGTAAAAAATACAGTGCCTCAGATGGCTGCAGGGACTATGGAGTCACACAGGGCCGGGGCATAGGAACACTGAAGTGGTGGTCAGGGAAGGCCCCACTGAAACTGTGGCATCTGAGCAAAGACCCACAGAAGGTGAGGGAGGAAGGTGGGCCTCTCTTTGGGGGGAAGAGTTCCATGCAGAGGGAATGGTAGGTGCAAAGACCTTGAGACAGAACTGAGCCTTGGATGTTGGTGAGCAAGAAGAGAGCAGGAGAGGAGGCAGAGGGGCACAGGAGGCTGCAGACAACAATGAGTTGGAAGCCTGGGGGCTGTTTTCCAGGCCTCACTCTGCTTACTAGCCATTGTATCCTGAAAGCTGTTCCACCCAGTGAGGGCAACGTGGCCTGATTCCACAAATGCAAGTGTGGGCTTAGCAGCAGCTGCGGGTTGAAGGGCAGGTAATGTAGGGCCTTGTAGGACTTGGGCTTTTCTTTCAGTTGAGACAAGAAGCCACTGGAGGATTCAAATGGAGGAGTGTCATGACATGCTTTTAAAGGATGGCTCTGCTGTGGTGTCAAGAATAGGCTATACAGGGTCAAGGGTGAAAGCAGGAAGACCAGTTTGGAAAGCAGAGTCAGAAGTCACCTGTCATAGAAGCCTTCTTCCTTCCAGCCAGGCCACAGCCCACCTGGCTGAGAAGCCTCTCCTCATAGTCATCATAGGCTGTGCCCTTCAAAGGACAGGAGGCACAGGTCTCTTGCACCCTAGCCTCTGCCCACTGCCCTATGCCATGCAACTGGACAGACCCTGTTCATGGCAGGGGCCATAATCAGATGAGCCTCAGGAGGTCAGTTGCCAGCGGCCTGTGGTCATTTCCCAGCCCTTTCTCCTCCCTGCTCCTCTCTTGGCCCAGCCGTGACCTCCGAGTAGTGACTCCTTGCTCCAGTGAAACCCTCTAACCCCTGCCTGTGCCTGAAGCGTGGTGATACTCAGCCAAATTTCCCACGCAGCATGATCAGAAGCCACGGGAGCACGCTGCTGTGTTGCGCTCCTCTTCGGCAGCCTCTGGGCCTCAGCACTCTCACCCTCGTCCGCCCGCTCACACACTGTCCCATCCCCAGCATCTGCTCAGATATCAGAGGCCTGCCCTGCTACCCAGCATGGCCTCTAGCCACAGCTACCCTGCAGTCAGGCCACAGGTCAAGCTCTGGCCTCAGCACTGAACTCCTGTGGGGACTGAGGGAAAGTCACTGAGTGTGCAAGCGGCCTTGGTGCTCTGTGGGGCTTCCCACTGCATCCCTGAAGGCAAAGTTCCTCCTCGGGAGGTACTAGTGGCCGCTGTGCCTCGACCTCCAGACAAAAGGAGATGCTGGAGGGAGGTCTTCACCATGGCGAGTTCTCCAGCCTCTGCTGCTGCTTTGGACCTAATCTGAAGTTTCAACAGGGAACTAGGGACAGGGGCTTCTGTGTCTCCATCTGGCCCATCCTTGGCCCTTGATGAGCCAAAAGGGGAAACTCAGACAGAACCCTACATTGCATGCTATTGACTTTAGCCCCAAGAGATACCCACCACCAGGGCATTCACCATGCCCTGCCTGCTTCTCCTGCCCTGGCTCTGTGGCTTCATCTCCACTTCTCTCCTCCACCCCCTGGTATCCCATTTTCTCCAGGAATTGTAACTGTTTGAAATTCCCTAAACGCGTCATGCTTTCATGCCTCCTGGTCCTTCTGCCTGAAAATCTCCTCTGCCCTGAGAACCCATTTAACTCGTGCTCACTTCGGCAGCACATATACTAAAATTAGAACCCATTTAACTTTTCATCCACCTTCCAGACTCAGCAAGCAGAGCTCATGACACCTTCCTTTGAGCTACCATGGCCCAGAGAGTACTACCCCTATTGACACACTTCACATACACTGTCGTAATTCTCTCCCCTTTAGACGTGGGCTCCTTGATGGCAGGACCTGTGTCCTAGTCACCTGTAGCACCTGGCACGAGGTCTGGCCTATCATAGATTCTTAGAAAATATTTGTGGGCTAGATGGGTGGATGGATGCGTGAGTGGATAGTTGAATGGATTGATGGATGAGTGAATGAACAGATGAACACGTGTGTGTGTGTGTGTGTGTGTGTGTGTATAAATGGATTTTGTGGATGGGTGGGTGGATGGATGGATGGACGGATGGGTGGATAGTTGGGTGGATTGATGAATAAGTGAATGGATGGATGTGTGTGTGTGTTTGTGTGTGTGTGTGTGTGTGTGTGTATAAATGGATTGTGTGGATAGGGATGGATGGATGGGTGCATGGGTGGATGGGTGGATGGAAAGTGAATAATTATGAATGAGAATGAGGGTACTACATCATGTATCTGTTGAGTATTTTGACACTGCTTATCTCCTTTTCTGCCAAAAGGAAAGGATAGAATTAAATCCCCGCAAGAAGACAAATTGAAGCCCAAATGGATAAATGATTTTCTAAGGTCCCAGGTCAAGCTGAAACAGCACAATGTGGTGAGAGGTGGTAGGGTGTAATCTCTCTCAGTCATTTGGTCAGTGACCAATGACCCTCCCTGCCCCTGAGGTGCTCACCTTGTCAATGAAGGAGGCAAACTTGTTGTTGAGAACCATAATCTGCTCCCGCTCCTGGGTCTTGATCCTCTGAATTTCAGGGTCCACCTCCAGGTGAAGTGGCTCTAGGAGGCTCTGGTTAATGGTCACCTCTTGGATGCCCCCAGGAGGACAATAAGGACCAATGCCCCCAAGCCCAAAATTGCTAGTCCCAAATCCAGCACCCCCAAAACCACCTCCTCCAAAGCCACCACCTCCAAAGCCACCAGCCCCAGTGCTGCCAACCCCAAAGCCTCTGCCCCCTCCAAATCCCCCTACTCCCCCACCCTGGCAGAAACCACTGGTGCTCCTCCCCATTAGATTAATGGAGATGCTTCTACTGCCACCCAGATTGTAGAGGCTCCTAGAGCCAAACCCCCTTCCATGGATCCCGTATCCACCACCACCACACCTCCCTCGAGCATAACACACAGAACCCACTGCCCGACTCCCACCACCAGAGCCTGCAGAAGAGCTGGTACTATAAACCCGCCTGCTCATTGAACTAAACGCGGACTGAGAACTAAATTGGTGGCTCATGGTTGCTGGAGCATCCAGAGAAGCAGGCAAGAGAAAGAGCCTGGCAGGAAGGAGGCAGAGACCAGAGAGGAAAGGAGCTCTGACTCCTTTGAAAAGGATCTGGCTCTGTCTCTATATATACACACACACACACATTACTGGGCTGGGCACCTTTACAATCCTGAAAGGGGAGTATTAATGTTTAGTTTGCCTGCCAGCAACGTCTGTTTAAAACCTCACACCTATGAGTTGCAGAAATCAGATTGCAGACAAACTTCCCCAACTCGATCATTTATCATTCATCTCTTGCCATTTAGAGATCAGAGTGCAAGAATCTCTCAGGATCTCATTGCTGGAAACTTCTATACAGATTCCCCCAAAATCATCAGTTCATCTCTTCCTAAGAAACTCCACCATCGAGTTGTTTGTTTCTGGGATGTGCCTGGGAGATCTGGGGCAAAGTTAGATGGTGTTTAGAGACCTCAGGACCATAGCTGGGACAGAGGTGGAAACACTTTCTGTCATAGCATTGTCCTGGTGGGGCAAAAGTTTTGTTCCAATCTCCCCACACACTGCTTCTGCTCCCTGCAGTTATCATCACCATGAGCACCCAAAATTTTATCACATGGAAGTGCAATATTGTGGTCACTGAGTACAAGTGGAGGCCCACAGATTCTGCCCAAGGTCATTCACATTGTGTGTTGCTTGATAAGCCTCAGACTTCTCAAACACAAAACCCCATAAGGTACTTCAGCACCAAAAGTCTGTGGTTATAGATTTGTTGAGCATCTACCAGTACCTAATATCGTCTTCTAGACCAGAAGACAAACCATCCCTAACTATCTCTCTTTCTGTTTTATCATTTCCAGTTCTTTATAGACAATACTTTTGTAAAATAGAATTAAAGGAATTACCTCCTAAAGATAATTTTTTAAAAAAGATATACAAAATGCAAGCCCAAATTTGTTTGATTTTTAGATTCAGCAAACAAAACATTGTTTAACTGCTAAAAATAGCAACAATAATAATAATTTTCTAAATGGTTACTCTCAAATTCTGTGCTTACCACAAGGCAATAACAAAGCACCATAGACCAGCACTAATCTGTGCTCACCCTCTGAGAAGCACGTCCCAGACAGCATCCTGGGGAGAAGCGCATTCAGTGAGCATCAGTGTCCGCCAACAAAAAAATGTGCGTTTTCCCTCCGGACTCAAATAGCTGTGGCTTTCATCCAAAATGTAATAATAATTTTTTTAACTTGGGGAAAAACTCTCCAGCCTTAGAAAAATGGCTAAGCGATGGCTTGCCCAATTGGATACAATTATTTTAAATCATCTTGTTGGAGACTCTGCAGCAGAACCGGAAACCACTTGTGATACTATGTACCATATTAAAGGGAAAGGGCAGACTACATGATGGAGTCTGTGCTGTGAACTCATAAGAATTAAGAATGCAGAAGGCCGGGCGCAATAGCTCACTCCTGTAATCCCAGCACTGTGGGAGGCCAAGGCAAGCAGATCACTTGAGCCCAGGAGTTCAAAACCAGCCTGGCCAATATGGCGAAACCCCATCTCCACTAAAAATACAAAAAATTAACCAGGTGTGGTAGCACACTCCTGTAGTCCCAGCTCCCAGGGGTCAGGGGGGCTGAGGTAGGAGGATCACTTGAGCCTGGGAGGTCAAGGCTGCAGTGAGCCCTTATTGTGCCACTGCACTCCAGCCTGGGCAAGAGAATGAGACCCTCTCTCAAAAAAAAAAAAAAAATGCAGATAAGACAGACTTTGTAAGTAACTAGAAAGTGAGTTGATTTATTTAGAGACTGTGGGAGGAGTTTTCCTAGGTTTTTTTGTTTGCTTGCTTATTTTTTTGAGACAGAGTCTTGCACTGTTGCCCTGGCTGGAGTGCAGTGGCACAATCTTGGCTCCCTGCAACCTCTACCTCCTGGGTTCAAGCGATTCTCCTGTCTCAGCCTCCTGAGTAACTGGGATTACAGGTGCCTACCACCACGCCTGGCTAATTTTTTGTATTTTTAATAAAGACAGGGTTTCACCATATTGGCCAGGCTGGTCTAGAACTCCTGACCTCAGGTGATCCACCTGCCTCAGCCTCCCAAAGTGCTGGGATTACAGGCATGAGCTACTGTGCCCGGCTGAATTTTCCTGGTGTTTTAAATGTCCTTTTTCTTTATGTTCATTGCAATAAATATTTTTGGCTCACGCCTTTAATCCCAGCACTTTTGGAGGCCAAGGCAGGCGGATCACCTGAGGTTAGGAGTTTGAGACCAGCCTGACCAACATGGAGAATGCCATCTCTACTAAAAATACAAAAAATTAGCCGGGCATGGTGGCACATGTCTGTAATCCCAGCTACTTGGGAGGTTGAGGCAGTAGAATCACTTGAACCCAAGAGGCAGAGGTTGCGGTGAGCCGAGATCGCACCATTGCACTCTAGCCTGGGCAACAAGAGTGAAACTCCACCTCAAAAAAAAAAAAAAAAAAAAGAAAGTTGTAGCAGAAATCCCAATAGAGGTGGGGAAGAACAGGTGGTAGAAACAAGAGCACTGTGGGGGCGCCGCAGTGAAAAGTCATCCTGGTACAGGGAAATGCTCCAAGGGCAATTCCAAGCTTCCACACCCTCTTCTCATGAACCTCTGCATTCCGTACATGGTATCTGTTCAGTGGGTCATCCAGGAGACACTGTGTGATAGAGGAGACAATGAGCCTGAAATTTATAGGCAGAAGCTCTGCTGCTTGCTGGCTGTGTCTAGAGCCTCAGACACTTAAGGAACCTAGAGCCTCTCGGACACTTAAGGAACCAAAGTGTCTATTTCTCAAGGATTCAAAGCTATAAGTCATGTGGGGAGAAGAAAGCAGAGCACTGGAATCACTAAGCAAGCAGAAATAGCTGCTCACAGATCCTGGTGGGATGACAGCTGTCCTGCTTTGCCTGGGATTTTCAGTACTTAAACCAAGATATACCTGGGCAAATCAGAACAGTTGGTCACCCTAGTCCTAGGCACCTATGGTCCACACAGCCATACTCCTAACCCTAAGGTAAGAGAGGGAAGCCAGGGCCTAGCCTCCAGCACAGGGTGACAAGGAGAGAACCAGTAGAAGCAGAGGAAGGAAAGAGAGGTGAAGCTAGGGAAAGGGGTGGGTTCGTGTGAGAAAGCTGCCTGAAGACCAGGATTCTGAGTCAGGTATCAGAGGAGAGGCAGAAAGAACAGAGCAGGGGGAAGAAGCAGGGGTCTGGCTGAGAAAATGGGGGCTGATAGGAGAAGGGACAGTAAGTACCAGACAGGAAACAGCAGTGGTGTGGTGAACAGATCCTTGAGTTGGGCATCTTGAAACCCAGCTCTGACTCCTGGCTCCGCCCCCTCCTAGCCCCATGGCTGGGACACTTGACTCCTTGAACCTCAGTTTCCTGACCTCTAAAATAAAGAAAATAGTAACCAGGCCGGTACAGTGGCTCACACCTGTAATCCCAGCACTTTTGGAGGCAGAGGTGGGTGGCTCACCTGAGGTCAGGAGTTTTGAGACCAGCCTGGCCAACATAGTGAAACCTCGTCTCTACTAAAAACACAAAAATATATAATCCCAGCTACTTCGGAGGCTGAGGCAGGAGAATCGCTTGAACCTGGGAGGTAGAGGTTGCAGTGAGCCGAGATGGCGCCACTGTGTTCCAGCCTGGGCAACAGAGGGAGACTCCGTCTCAAAAAAAAAAAAAAAAAAAAAAAAAAAAAAAATATATATATATATATATATATATATATATATATATATATATATATAAACAGCTTTGTAGAGTGATAGTAATGAATGGCTATGAACAAATATGGAAGGGCACTTTGCAAGCCCCAAGGAGTCACACAAGTGAGGTTCTGCTCCCCAACCCCTCCCTGTGAACCCACCTCTCTCTCCGGCTGCACCACTCACTTTCAACCCCACCTCCCCCTCATGAAGAATACACATAATTAACCCCTTCGCATCTGTCTCTACTGCCACCTAAACAAATAGGAAGCTCCTTGCTGTTGGGACAAAACTTCATGGACCAGGAGCCCCTTTCCTCCCGCAACTGCTGGGCAGAGTGGGCCAATAACAAAGGCCTTCATGACTGAGCTAAAGTAAAGAGACGTGGACAGCTTGGAGAACCAAGAGCTTGGGCCCCACAATTAAGTGCCCCTGGAGTTAAAGCCCAGCTCCCCCCATGTACCAGTTTTATGATTGAACTAATCACTGAGTTCCCTGAACCCTACTCATCTGACCCTTAAATAGAGCACTTGAAGACAACAAATATTTTAAAAGGCTTGCTCTTATGAGAGGTGTTATTGTGTGGCTGTGGCTACAGCATTGAGACCTATGAATGCGATGAGAGTTTTTAGAAAGACAGGCAGCTGGAAAAGGCTTCACAGAAGCAAAGGCAAGCTCAAGCTAACCTTGAAGGATGTACTGTAGGCCAGTGGGAGGGTGCTCTGTTGTAGGGACTGGGACTGGGAAGGACCAGAGAAACTGCTCGTGCCAAGGCCTAGAGGAAGGAATGAGCATGTGAGGGGGTGGGATGGGGGAGCCATGAAGAGGCCCCCTTGCCTCAAGGGAGCAACTGGGAAACCCTGAGACCTGAGTTTGGCTTCGGTCACAGAGGGCTCCAGCAATGTCTTTGAGTGGAATTTGTTCAGCACTCACCCAGGTTTCTATATACTCTCATGCTGAATGTGAAAATATTCCATTGTGATAACATAAAAAAGGAAGTCCCAGACAGCAGAGTTTAGGAAGCTTCTTTGATCTCTGTCTATGATCAGCTTTCAGCATCCAATGCCAACATTGTCATCTACCTCCCATCAGCTGATGGCCCCTGCTGGGCTGCTGTCATCCCTTGAAGGGCTTGGGAGGGGAGGAGGGACACACCCACTAACTGAGCTTTTGGTGGAGGGTGATAGCTATTCTCTACTTCCTCAGAAGAAAAAAAATGACTTAAAGTGAAGCATGAGAGATTTTGCTTGTCTCAAAGGAAGTGTTTCAACTCAGATCAATATTAGTGGGTAAATAATGTTCCTAGGACGAATCACTACCCCTAAAAGAAACTCCTCAGCTGGTTAGACTGCAGAGAGCAGCGGTTTCTAAACTGGCTCACATTGGAATCACCTAGAAAGCTTCAAAATCGCTGATGCCTGGGCCCACACCTAAGGAGTAGAGTTTAATTGGTCTGGGGCTATGGTCTGGAATTTAGAATTTTTAAAAGGTGGTTTTAATGTGCAGCAAGTTTGGAGACCACTGACCTAGAGGAAACAGGACAAATGAAACGGCCTCTTGAGATTCCATTCAGTCTAAGGGCACAGATAGGAGTAACAATCATTATCATAATAGCGAACTTCACCAGGTGATTTCCATGGACAGCTGTCTATAATATGGAAGGTCTCGTGAAATCTAAATACCAACATCATAAGGAAGGTATTCTTACTATGTTCATTTTGCAAATGGAGAAAGTGAGACTTGGAAAGAGAATCTTGTCCAAGAATACATTAATGAAAACAGTGGAATGGAGATTTGAACCTGGGCATTCCCACTTCGGAACCTACATGTATTGCAGAAGAGATGGGGTCGTTGAAGAGAGATGTGCCCGCTTCCTCCTCTCCCCACCTGCCACCTTAAAAGGAAAGTGGGAAGTTAGTTGAAGGCTGCAGCTCACCCAGCCCATCTCCCAGTTACTGAAACCCAGGGCTGCCAAGAAGGTGAGGCCCAGAGCAACCGTCAGCCACCTGGATCACAGTTCCAGACAGCAGCAGGAAGCAGGGTTCAGAAGAGCTGCTAGCATGACCAGCAGGAGCAGCTCCCAAAGCTCTATCCCCCACCTCACCCTACATTTCCCAGGGTCTGGAGGTGGATATCACAGAGGTGTGTCAGGGGCGTGGGGCTGGAAAAAGGAAGGGAGGGAGACTCTCACTCACCAGTCCCCACCAAGGAAAGAATGGAGAGCTGCAGCCCCGGTCTAGGAATGGGGGCCTTTAACCTCCTTGAAATGAGAGCCTTTTGACCTGTCGTCAGCACAGGGGAGGCAGTGATGTGACACATATCGGAGAGAAACCTCTTGGAGCTGAATAGAAGCTGCTAGACTTGGCTTCCCCACCCTTGGCCCACTCTTCTTCCTGCATAACAGCATCACAGCCAAACATATGATGGACGGTATCAGCCCAGTCCTTCATTTTACAAGGAAGAAATGGGTACAAAGACAGGGACTTGGCCAAAGTTACCCAAAAAATTTGGTGGTGCAGATAGAATGAGAACTTGGCTACCCTCCCCCCGAATTCAGAAAGAATAAGGAGGCCTATGTGAAATTCCCAGGTGCCTCTGTGCTCCTGCAGCCTGGGAGAGATGACTATATGGGGCGTTCCACCTTCAATCTCTAACAAGACCGCACGCAGGCGTGAGAAGGTGGTGCCAGGCACACAGGAACATCCCTGGTGAATCCTCTGATTTCTGGGTTGGGGTGTGTGTTTGGGGCAACACCTAGGGCCTTAAGCTCCTACTGAGGCCCAAAACTAGCCTGGACACCACTTTGACATCCCTTTAACTAGAATCTCAGTGTCTGCCTAGAGCATAAGAATCGGGCAGTCTCCTTCCTTCTCGGCAAACCCAATAGGTGCTTTTGGGCCTGGATATTGTCTAGAGGCCTCACTAAGGGCAGCTTGCAAATTCCCACGGCAAAGGTCCAGAGACAATATTGTGCCAAGCGTGTCAAAGCTCTTCCATCCAACATACTGGAAGTCATGACTATTTATACAATCATTTATTTATTTATTTATACAACCATTTATTTGTTTATAATTCACCCAGGCTGAAATGCTCACTGCAACCTCCACCTCCCGGGTTCAAGTGATTCTTGTGCCTCAGCCTGGCAACTTTTTTGTCTCTGAAGCAAAGGGAGCAGCTAGGCAGGTGTGGCCCCAAAGGAAAATAAGGCTACAGGTTAGACTTGGATTGAATTCCAAAAGAAACAGTGAGGTTCCAACAGAGGAATGGTGCTGTCTGGGCAGAGAATGCTTCTATATGTTGGATCAAAGAGGACGGGCCAGTCTCAAGGTTACAGGGGTAGTTAGTGGTGGGGTGGGACCAGCATTCCAAGTCCCTGAGGGTAATATGAGACCTGCCATCAATTCCAGGTTCATGTCTCACTTGACCATGATGGGAGAGATTACAGTGCTTTATAACCATAAGGAATTTGCAGTGTATTATTCTCTTCATTTAAAGAATAGACAGGTTCCTGAAACATTGGCCATAATTAGTAATGACGCTTTATTGAGCTCTTACAATGTGCCAAGAATTAAACAGATGACATGATTCCATCCACACAACTGCATTTTACTGATGACTTTTGGGTGAGGGGTCTGGAGGGTGGCCAAGCCACCCACCTGGAGGGTGGCTCAAGGTCACACACTCCTGGTAAGGAGTGGGCCCAGATTACACCTAGCAGCTGGGTTCCAAAGCCTGAGTTTCTTGCTGTACTATCTTATCTTCTGCTTTATGAGGCAATTTAGGAGGGCTTTGAGGTTAGGCCTGCTGGAGTTTGAATCCTGGTGCCATCCCTTCTAGTTACATGACCTTGGATAAGTTCATTCATCTCTCTGCGCTTTCATTTCCTCTTTTGTGAAGCAGAGGCCATAACACTGCCTACCTCACAGGGCTGTGAAGATTAGATGGGTTAATTCAGAAAAAGCTCAGCACATGTCAGGCAAATAACAAGAGATCATCTACTTTAGCGATTATTACATTATTACAAAAGTAAATTTCTATTAACCAAACTGCATTTTCCATCCAGCTTCCCTTAAATTAGAAAGTCACCATAAGCAGGAAACTGTGGCCCTGTAATATATTGTAAATCATATAAAAGATGCAGACAAGCTTTTCTTTAATCATCTATTTAAAGGAAGATGGCAATTTATTGATGAGTTTGAAACAAGCCAAAAGTATCTCCTCTGTCATTAAGCTAAAGGGCAATCTCTCCAAGCTGCATTCACTGCTTAGGAGGCACATGTGGGCTTGCTTTTTCTTGTTCATTTAGAGAATTTGTTCACCATAGAGAAAGTTTCATTATAACTGAAATTTTGTACCCTTTAAGCAACATCTCCCCATTTCTCCCACCCCTACTTCCAACCCCTGGCAACCACCCTTCAACTCCATTTCTATGAGTTTGACTGTCTTAGATTACACATATAGAGAGATTCTAAGGTATTTGTCTTCTTTTTTTTTTTTTTTTTTTTGAGACAGGGCAGGGTTTTGCTCTGTCGCCCAGGATGAAATATTCACTGCAACCTCCACCTCCCGGGTTCAAGAGATTCTCATGCCTAAACCTCCCAAGTAGCTGGGATCACAGGCATGTGCCACCACGCCGAGCTAAAATATTTGTCTTTCAATGTCTGGCTTATTTCACTTAGCATCATGTCCTCCATTTTTCTATGTTGTTCCAAATGACAAGATTTCCTCCTTTGTATGGCTAAATAATATCCCATTGTGTATATATTCTACTTTTTCTTTGTCCATTTATCCATCAACAGACACTTAGGTTGATTTCATATCTTGGCTACTGTGGATAAAACTGCAGTAAACATGAAGGTGCAGATATCTCTTCAAGATAGTGATTTAATTTCCCTTGGATATATACTCAGACGTGGAGTTGCTGGGTCATATGGTAGTTCCATTTTTAATGTTTTGAGGAACCTCCATACTGTTTTCCATCATGGCCGTACTGTACCAACTTACCTTCCCACCCACAGTGTACAAGTGTTCAACATCACTAATCATCAGAGAAATGCAGATCAAAACCACGATGAGACATTACTTCACAACTGTTAGGATGGCTATATCAAAAAGATAAAGGATAAGAGTGAGGGCGTGGAGATAATAGCAAAGACTTGGAACCAACCCAAATGTCCATCAAAGATAGACTGAATTAAGAAAATGTGGCACATATACACCATGGAATACTATGCAGCCATAAAAAAGGATGAGTTCATGTCCTTTGTAGGGACATGGATGAAGCTAGAAACCATCATTCTCAGCAAACTATTGCAAGGACAGAAAACCAAACACCGCGTGTTCTCACTCATAGGTGGGAATTGAACAATGAGAACACTTGGACACAGGATGGGGAACGTCACACACCAGGGCCTGTCATGTGGTAGGGGGAGGGAGGAGGGATAGCATTAGGAGATATACCTAATGTAAATGACGAGCTAACGGGTGCAGCACACCAACATGGCACGTGTATACACATGTAACAAACCTGCACATTGTGCACATGTACCCTAGAATTTAAAGTATAATAATAATAAAAAAGAAAAAAAGAATGAGGGCGTGGAGAAAAGAGAATCCTTGGACAGTGGGCTTGTTTTTGAGAGGTGAAGCCATAGCCCCTCCCAGTGCAAGCTGCAGTGGACAGTCCCCAGGCTTCCTGCTCTCTGATTTAGACTATCCCAGATAACTGCTTCACCCTACAGCTGGAACATTCTCTGTTGAAGCTGTAGTTATGTGTTGTTTTTCTAGTGTGGTGAGCCTTTGGCTATCCCTCTTGGCTTTTTGTGTACTTAGCTAAGAGTTTCTCTGATCTGTTATCAAGGAGTATTGTCTCTTTCTTGCTTTCTCTGACAACCTTTCTCAGTCCCCCACACTAGTGAGCATTTTACGAGGAAGGCCGCCATGCATGTATGCCTTTGCATGTTTGCTTATGTTTTACTTCTCCCACTCACATGCCCTAATTTGCAAGGGGCCCCCACACCCGGCACCAAACCTCTGTTCTATCCAAGTATTCCTGGATCTGCCTGTATTCTGTGCTCTCATCTGGGGTAGGGGTAGGGATGAGGGTGGAGGTGACCTGTTACCAAACCATTTGAAGTTCTTTGTTCTCATAACTGTCAATATTTGAAGGCTCTGCCCCACATCATATCAAACATGTTAACATACATCCTTGGCATATATAACTTTTGCCATAAAACATTTGAATTTTTATAATTGCTTTTGAAAATGTTTGACTACCAGCAACTCCTTTGATTATAATTAGCTGTGATTCCTGGATAATTTCATACATATTTCGAATTACTAGAAAAACAAGGAAATCTAACCTACGACTTTTTTCAAATAAAATGAAATGTTTATGAATTCAAATCTGAACAATTAGGAAGGTTGATGTATGTCATCCATAGTATCTCTTGGGTGAAAAGGCCCTGCCCCTCCAGCCTGGGAACTCTCAGTACTTCCTCCCCAGGGTCCCCCTCCCAGCTCAGACCAGAGCTGTGTGTGTGAAAGGGACTGTGAATGACCCACTGGCCACAAAGAAAGTCTCAATGACCTGGAATCCAGAATAAAAATTCTACCATGATGTCTGAAGCACAACGCACTTTATCGAAGATTGTACAGAACAGAGAATTCCTTTCTTGAAGCCAAGACGGGAAATCAAAGTACAAGCAGGAAGTGGTGACCGGGGAGGCCCTGCCTGCAGGGAGGGGAATGGGCCGATTGGAACTGTCCCATAAGGCAGTGGGACATTGGCTGGGGTGAGGGCACCTTCAGGGCACAAGTGGTGACATGGCCCAGCTCCTGGCCACTGCCTTGTGTAGGTGGATTTTTTTCAGATTTTGTTTATTTGTTTAGAGATAGGGTCTCGCTCACTTGCCCAGGCTGGAGTGCAGTGGTGCCATGCTAGCTCAATGCAGCCTCGAACTCCTGGGCTCAAGTGACCCTCCCGCCTCCACCTCCCAAAATGCCGGGATTACAGGCATGAGCCGCCGAGTCCGCCGTTGAGGGTTTACCGCCTACTCATCCTTCGCGGCAACTTTCGGGCTGCTGCGATGCCAGCGGTCTGGGAAGGTGGGGCTCCGGGGCACAGGTCAGAAGCAGCGGAGGGAAGGGGCCCCGCGGGGGTGCGAGGCAGCTCAGAGCGGGGCGTGCCGGAGGGCGAAGGGGACTGGGGTCCGAGGACGCCCCTCGCGCGGGGTTCAGAATTTGTGGCGGGACCGCCAGCTCTAGGAGGAGCTTTGTGAGACTCTGGCCGCGCTGCTGCTGCCGCCGCCGCCACCCCGGCTGACGGCGCAGGAGTCCCGGAGCCACAGAAGCCCCCTGAGCACCGCGGAGCTCCCGCCCAAGACCCAGCCGCTGCGGCCCCGGCTACTGCCGCCGGCCCGGGCTCCGACTCCTCCTCCCAGGGCGCAGCCGCCGCCAGTGCTGCTGTGGCCCGTCTCTGCAAAGAGGGTCGGGGTCAGGGAGCCTGGCAGTGTCCGCCCGGCACGCCAGCCCCTCCCACAGTCCCGAGCCGCAGGTCTTCCCCGGGGTGACGCCCCGCCGAGATCCGGCAAGGCGTGGGGAGGACAGGCTTCAAGGAGGGGAGGGGAGGTTGGTTCCTCCAAAACAGCCACCAACAGCTCTTCCAGCCTGCAGGCCGGATGGCCTCGCACCAGCGCTGGCACATGGCTTGAGAAACTGCATTCCGAGGCCTCCAGCCCCTTCCCGGAGAAAGAACCCAGTACTCAGCGAGGCTCACGGAACTCTGGCACCTCCCAGACACCCTGTGCGGAAGACCAGACAGTTCGCTCAGTTCCTCCCTCTCCTTAAACGGCCTTCCTTAGGTCAACAGCAAGGAGAGCCTTGGTCACCCCACCCCCATTCCCTCCTGATTGATGTAGAGAGTGAGAAATAAGCAGGACGGGTGCTCAGAAAATCATAAAACACATTCTTCTTTCTATTGGGTAAGGTTAAAGTGTTACTCTTTCCATTGACATCTCCCAAAGGGATACAGACCAGAGGATACAGAACATTTCTGGACCCACCCATCCGCTCCACCTCCTCAGGATACTCTTCATTTAGCAAATGCTATTTGAACCCACATGGGACAGAGCCCTATACCCATGTGCCAGTGTACGGGAACACACTCTTCAAAAACTTGCAGTTAAGGCATTAATAAAGAAATGGTCTAGAAATAACATTTATGTCTATGACCCTTCATCTTTGCAGACATACACTGTATAGCTAAAACATAGGACGTTATCCCAGGTAAGGCGCTAACGTGTTCATATGGCATAGGAAGCATAGCTTTCTTGGTGTGACAGCACCTCCCAGCCCTGAACAAGAGGCTGTGCCTGCCAATGGCCACCGCCACCTCCCACAGAACGCACAGCTCCCACACCTGGCAGCACGCTCAGGCAGGAAAGCCCCAGGCCTCTGGCCTCCTGGGAACCAGACGGACTCTCACCTGCATTCCTCGCCCTCCAGGAGGGTCCGGTAGGTGGCGATCTCCACGTCCAGGGCCAGCTTGGCATTCATCAGCGCCTGGTACGCACAAAGCAGCAGGGCCACGTCCTCTTTGGCCTGCTGCAGTCCAGACTTGATGTCCTGAAGCTTGGCATTGGTGTCCTTGAGGGCCACCTCCTAGCGCTGCTCTGCATCAGCGATGGTCGTCTGCAGCTTGGCGTTCTTAGTGTGGGGAGCCAGGAGTCCAATTTAGATTCGAATGTCATTCACTGACGGCCCGTCCTGTGTGCTTGGTGCTTGCACGTGTGTTACCTGATGTTGGGCAAGTGAGGAAACCCCAGGCACAGGGGTTAAAGGCTATGCAGCTGGTCAGCAGAGAAGCCTGGGCTGGGACCTAGGTCCTAGCACACCAGGGAGTGGGATTAGAAACACCTGGCCTCAAGGGGCTATACCAACTCAGGAGGAGCCAGACCCTTCCTGTGCCTCTCTCCTTTTTTATGGGAAATAACTGAGCATCTTCTGAAAACTTCCCTCCTCCAGGAAGTCTTCATGAATTATCAGAGAAACCTTCTCTCTGCCTTAGCCCATCTAGATGTGGGCTTCCTTGGCTACTCCCCGAATTCAGTCTTCAACAGTCAACTTCTTTCTCCAACCACCTAATCATGTCTTTACTCAGTTTCTATCCCATATCAACCTTCAAGCTCCAGGGAAGCAGAAACTAAATCCACGTAACAATCTTAGTTCAGCGCTAGCCCAGCACATCACCCAGGAAATCTTAGTGTACGTGAGTGGGGGCATGATTTTGCTTTGCGTAGGTGCTAGGCCTGCGTGTCATGATGGAAGCATAAGCCCACAGCCCTGGTCATGTTCTTTTCCTCCTCATCCCCACCTGCTTCTTGATGCTCTCGATCTCCACCCAAAGCCTCTGGGTCATCCTGTTGAGCTCCATGATCTCATTCTTGGTGTTCCTCAGGTCATCCCCATGCCTGCTGGCCATGGTCTGCTGCTCCCCCAACTGTGTCCAGAAAAGTCACATTTTCAGAAAAGGTGTCTTATAGCTCACCTGTTTCAACACCTTCATACCACAAATGGAAAAACCAGAGAACAGTCATATACAGACCCAGTGCTCTCTCTCCCCACACCAGAAGCCCTGTCTTCCAGAACAGTAGCTACTGTCTGTTGAGCTGTCACTGTGCACCAGACCCTCTGTTTTATCTCATTCATCCTCACAACAACTTGATGAGAAAGGCATTATTATCCCCACCTTATACAAAAGGAAAACTGAGACTCAGATTGCCTGAGTTCCATGACCAAAGTCATCCAGCTATGGAGTGACAGTGTGGGCACTTGAATGCAAACATCCCAGATGCTGGAGCCAGCTTCTTTCTTAACCAGCAGAAAACCCAGGGGAAGAGTCAAATGTAGATGGACCAACTCTGTCTCATTCAGATTTGGGGAATGGGAGGGAAATGTACAGAATTCCCTGGGCCTGTGGAGTTAGACTTTGCCCATCCCCCTCCCTTGGCTGTTCCAGATACCAGCTTCAACACCTCAGTGTGATCAGAAGCGCACGTAGATGCAGAGCCTTTGTGGAGGAGAAATGGAGGAGTTTCTAACACGAAATAACAATAAAGGAGATGCAGCAAGAAAGATTTAGGTTAAGAATTTTTCAGCCTTGGCACTATTGACATTTTGGGCATGATAGTTCTTTTTGCAGAGGCATCCTGTGCATTATAAGATGTTTACAGCATCCCTGGCCTCTACCCACTAGATGCCAGTTAGTACCCCCACCCCACTTTTAGGTATGACAATCAAAAATGCCTGCAGATATTTCCAAATGTCCCATGGGGGAAAATCGTACCTTCTCCACCCTCTGTTGAGAAGCACTGGGTTAGAGCAAAGTCAGAGCTTTCTGACTGGGAAGAAAGCTCTCTGTTAATAAGACCAGACCAGTGGGAAGATGAGGTAACTGCCAAATGGAGGTGTGGGAAGAATGGCTTGGAGGCAGGGTCTGCCCTCCTGTGTGGACTGTCTAGGCAGATTGATGGGGGAGCAAGATTCTCCAAAGCTACATGATGCTGTCACCCATCTTGGTCTGGTACAGGGCCTCGGCCTCGGCCTAGCTCCTCTGGGCAATCTCCTCATACTGGGTGCAGACCTTGGCAATGATACTGTCCAGGTCCAGGCAGCGGTTGTTGTCCATGGAAAGAACCACAGATGTGTCGCTGGTGTCTGACTGCATCTGGGACAGCTCCCACAGGGCCAAGCAAACATGCCCCCTCCTGAGCAGACCCACACCAGGCTTCCCAACAGAGCACGGGAAGCCACCAGCTCAGGAGAGGGGTGCTCAGGACTGAGGGACCACCACTAGAGGCTTTTCTGGAAGGCAATGGCCACTTCTACAACAGAAAAAAGAAGGTGAGGAGGCAGAGGTTCGAATGGTGCAGGTAGAGAACAGAACTACCCACAAAGGTGGGCCAGTGTCTCTCTGGTCAGGACAGACAGACCCACAGTCCTGCTGGACTTCTAAATGCCCTCTCCTCTAGGAGGCAGGGCAGGTGAGTCCCGAGGAATGGCAATGAGGAGAGACTTCCAGCATTGTAGAGGGCTTTCAGGAAGTTCATCTCGCCTATCATCCTCTCCACGTTGGCCTCCAGCTCCACTTTGGTCATGTGGGCAGCATCGACATCCTGGGAGATAATTCAGTCACTGTCTCCACAACCTGTGGCTCTGTCCAGTCCTGCATACTATGGAAAGGGGCAGGAAGAAGGGGCCACGGGGCCCTGCCCCTGGGAGCTCCCACTCAGGGAAAAGGAGACCCCATCCAGGCACAGGCAGCGGCACCCTAACATTGCTAAACCAAGTACTCTGCAGGCTGGGCTGGTGAATGCACACCAGGGAAGGGCACAAAGAGACTATAAGGTGAGAGGAAGAATGAAGTCTGGGGCTGGGTCCCTTACACTGAGACCAGGGGAGAAGAATATGTGAGGAAGGGGGTCTGAGGGAGAATTTAAATTTGCCACACTCAAAGTCTCTCTCTTTAAATAGCTCCTGGGAATGCACTCCTAATAGAAAAAAGAAAGAAATTATTTCTTCCTTTGGTCCATTTTGTAATCACAACTTAAGGCCTAATCAGGTTCATAAACTCTGCATGCCCATCAGGAAAGGACTTGGCAAAAGGCTGCTGGGACCTTCACACCCTTCAGCAGGGGTGGGCAGGGAGCTGCTGGGGCCTGAACCCTGTCTGGCCTCCTCCCTCTTCCTGGCCCTCACTTGCAGGGCCTACAAGAAGTCCTCAGATCAACAGCACTAAGCTTCTGCCTCCCCTCCACTCTCAAACCACTCAGGTTAGCAGGGCTTTGGGGTGGGAAGCTGGGAAGAGGCCCCTCACCTTCTTCAGGACCACAAAGTCATTCTCTGCAGCTGTGCACTTGCTGACCTCATCTTCATACCTGTGAGAAAAAGGTCACCTGTGGTCTGCCTTCTCTCAGTCATCCCCATGGCCCCAGGGCACATCCCATGAATCACATGGACTCAGGGCTTCTTGTCCCACCAGTTTAGCCCAAGGCCTGCATCTTTCCAATGTATGGCCTTCTTGGTTCAGGTAAGACCCAGTTCATTCTACAGACATTTACTAGCACTTAATATGTGCCAGGCACCACTTAATAATGATGATGATGATAAGTGGACAGTGAAGTAGATACCCCTTCCTTATACTATTCTGATTGATCCTAGAAGGCTTTCTGGAGAAATTTTGATATTTTTCAACTATTTATGGGACCAGAGGGAGATGGCTGAGCTGCCAAGAGCTTTCAGGGGAATTTTCTGGTGCCAACTCTGTGTACAGCAAGTACAGTAGCACCATGGGCTCTCCATAGGTACTTAGTGAGTATTCTACAGCAGATGCAGTCTCCAGAAAGATGTTTACAATCCTGGGTGCACTGCACTCAGGTGGGAATTAGAGAAAACCACAGAGAAATGTCTCTCAAGCAGACCTTTTCCCAAGAAGGATCCTAGATGCAACTGAGCCCTGCATTTAAACTTAACCACTGGCTAAAGATGTCTCAAACTTTTATTTGCTATGAGACATTTCTGCACAAAATTCAAGGCTAGCCATATAAGCAGGGGAGTAACTATCAATCAACTGGTCATTCAACAAACATTTGCAGAGCACCAAGCATGTGTCAGGCCTTATACTAGACACTCAGGATTCCAAGATCTCAGAAGGCCCCTTTGAGGATGATAAGGGCTACTGCTGAGACCTTGGGCAGCCAAACCCACTTGCTGTGGAGCAGCTGCATTTTCAGCATCACTTTCTGTTTTTCTGTAAACAAATTTTTTTTGAGACAGGTTCTCACTCTGTTGTCCAGGCTGGAGTGCAGTGGAGCGATCTTGGCTCACTGCAACCTCTGCCTCTTGGGCTCAGGCGATTCTCCCTCCTCAGCCCCCCAAGTAGCTAAGACTACAGATGTGCACCACCATGCCTGGCTAATTTTTGTATTTTTTGTAGAGACAGGGTCTCGCTGTGTTGCTCAGGCTGGTCTCAAACTCCTGGACTCAAGTAGTCCACCTGCCTCAGACTCCCAGAGTGCTAGGATTACGGGCGTGAACCAACGCACCCGGCCTCTGTAAATAAATTTATCCAGACACCCAGATGTCTGCCAGGAACCAGCTAGGTACCTCTAGAAGGTCACTTAACTTTCAAGAGCTTCACCTCTAAAAAGGTGTGATGTTCCAATGTTAAGACTAACTTCTTCATCTTTGCCCAGGACACATATGAAAATGGGACCCCGCAAAGAATCACTACAAGCCCTTTCTGTGAGGCCTACTATTACCCCAGGGTCACAAAGAGATCTCCACACATTGTACCCCAAGAGTACTGATGACACTCTCAGCAGCTAACCAAGCCCAGACACCACACAGTCACCACTGTCATTGCCATGGTTTCCCTTGCATGGAATGTCCAGAACGCAGACACCCCCATAAACCATTCATTCAGCCAGGCCCTTGCACGTATACGTGCAAACAAGCCTCACATGCCGTCAACATTTGCAGTTCCTCACACTAAAATCATCTATGAGAAGCACCTAGGAGGAGGTGCCCCTTCACCCTCATCTCACGTCACAAAGCTGATGGCAGGTTGACTCATCCCTCAAATACAAATTCAGCTTGGGCAGAGTCAGCCTCTCTTTCAAAGACGAGCAGCTTGCAAATCCTCTCAGATGGAGGGAGAGTTCTGCGTTTGGGTTTCAGAAGGCAATGGTTAGGAGACATCAATGATGGCAGCCAGCAGTCCCCAGAGCAGCAGCCTCAGCAGCCCCTCTGAGGAGCAGAGGGACGGGGCACACAGAGGGATGGCACCTCCATCTAGGGAGGGGCTACAGCATTTTCCTCACCTGTTGCTGCTGTAAGCAGACCCACTACTGCTGAGATACCACAGAGGGCTTGACATATTGGGTGAACCCACAACTCCTTCCTCAGACTCATAAGGAGAAGAGGGAAAAAAAAGACCAACACAATTGAGCCAGATTTCCTCACTGTCTAGCTGGCTTGAGATGGGCTCACCTGTCAATGAAGGAGGCAAACGTTGTTGAGGGTCTTGATCTGCTCCCGCTTCTGGGCCTTTACTTGCCCAAACTTAAGGTCAGTCTCCTGGAGGGGCTGAAGAAGGCTCTGGTTGACAGTCACTTCCTGGATTCCACCCAGGAAGCCACCCAGATCACTGAGGTCACGGAGGCCACCAAAGCCACCAGGACCACCAAAGCTTCCAGAACCACCAAAGCCACCAGCTCCTCTGCAGAAACCCCTGGCTCCTCCTCTGAAGCCTCCAATTCCTCCACCAAAGCCCCCAGCTCTTCCACCAAAGCTTCCACCCATCCCTCTTCCACCACCTCCAAAACCACTGCCTCCAAAACATCCCCCACCAGGCCCCCCGAACCCACCAGCCCCGCTGAACCCACCAGCCCAGGTGCCACCTCCAGCCACACTGATAGGGATCGTCTTCTTCCCCCCAAGGCCATGGAGACTCTGGCTGCAGAAACCTCCCCCCATCATGGCACGGGCAGCAGACCCACCCACCACCAGCCCTTCCTGAGCTGGAGGCAAAGGAGGACATGATGGAGCTGATCCAGCTGTGGCCTGACACCACTGCTAAGTGGCTGCTGAAGGTCTGGCAGTAGGCCCCACCAGAAGACCTGCAGGGCTGCTGGCTGTAGCTTATCTGGTGACTCATGGCAGACAGCAAGGTCTTCCAAAGGAAGGGTGAGCTCAGAAGGCTGGAGGAAACTCAGAAGCCTTCTGAAGTTCTGGGATGGGGATGGCCCTTATGTAGAGCCTGGGAGCTTGGCTGGCTGCTGGTGCCAGCCACCTAACTGAGGTATTAGCAGCTTTGGTTTGCCTGGCAGGAAGAGGTCGAGTTCAAAACATGCAACACACCTTGATAATCCCTCCAAATTTCCAAATTACTTTGTTTTCCCAGGGTTACTTCCCTGAAATAACCTTAAATTGGGAGAGGGACCATCCTGTAGGGCTGGACACAACCCTTAATCCCCAAGAGATCTATGACCCCATGCTGAGAGTGACAGGTCAGCACTTCTCTGCCCCTCAGCCACTCAGCCAGACCAGCCAGCCTCAGGAGGTTCCCAGGATGGGTGCAGAGCCCCAGTGGGGGCAGGACCCCAGGCAAGGACTCCAAGGAAGAAAGGAGAGGACAGGGGAGGGCTGTGAAGGTGACGTTGTGGCTGACAAGGAGAAGGAAGTTGCAACAGAAGTTCAAGAATGCACAGCAGCTGCCTCTAGGACCTCACCCTTCAGGGAGGAGGTGCACATATGAATGCACAAAGAGCAAGTTCTCAGCCACAGGGACACCTAGAACTGGGGTCTAAGGGGCCTTGGAGGGAGAGCTGCAGGGGAGGAGAGAGGAATCAGTCTGACAAGGACAGGAATGAGCATGGCTGGAGAAGAAGTCAAGGTCACTGCCAAGTGCCCTAGGAGAGGGTGAGCAGAGAGAGGGGCTGAGGCCAGCCTGGGCAGGGTAGAGAGAATGGACCACTTGGGCCAGGCCAGAAAAACCATCAGCTTTTCCTCTTCCAAACTTGTACAACAAAAATGAATCCAGGATTCCCAAGGCCCTCTTCCTTCAGCTCACGTGAGACACCACCCCCACCACCTAGGAAGCTCAGATCCTCACCAGTAAAATTTCAGAATAACAAGGGCTTCTTCTTAAGTCTGTTAGGGGCATAATATTTGGAAGAAGTTCTGTGTGACATGAAATGTTACTCACTTTTGTAACATTTACCTCTACTTACCTTTGGCAGCAAAGACTACCTTTGATGACACCAATCCTGACAGCACAAACCAAGGCTGGAAATGAGCCTCTGCAAAGGCCAGCCCCTTTTAAAATGACCTTTGCCTTTTCCTCTTCTAATCTGACCTCCAATTCCCTCTGATCCGTGCTCGTCCAAGAACCCTTCTCTCATTGATCTCACCTTCTCCCCTTTGCTCAGACCTGACTTCCTAGCCACTCAGCACCTCCTTCTTCCCTTGCCAGCTCACTGGAGGGAGGGCCAGTTCAAACCAGTGACCTGCCAAACCTCAGGGAAGCTCCTATTCCTCTCCATCAAGTCACAAAAGACCCTCAAGTAAAGTGGAAGAGAATGAACTCAGTGGAGAGAGAGAGAAGCAAAACACACCATAAATTCACACCAACACACACACACACACACACAGACATCACAGAACCACAGGCATGCCCACAAGGATGCACACGCTCATCACAATTCCCTGCCCAGGGCACTCTTCCCCATGCAGCCCTTCATGCCACAGGTAGACATCGTCCTCACCACCTTCAAAACCTTGGTGCCTACCCCATCCCCCAGGGCCCTGATTCTTGCTCAAAGCTCCTTGCTGACCTAAAAACCAAGATATGGCAGCTGGATCCAAATAGGGGCACAGACTGAGAGGAGACCCAGGTCCCAACTCAACTCAGCCACTGAGTCTTCCCCTTGCCAGGCCTCAGTTTCCTCCTCTGCACAATGAGGACTTCAGACTTGAGTAGAGGATTCACGTTGGACCTACTGAAGCCCCAGGGTTCAAATGAGGTATGAGTGGGAGAAAGGGATGCAGTGGGCAGTGTTCTGGTCTCATCACCACTGCCATCCTGACACCTCCACGCTGATCTCTTAAATGAAAGACTCTGCTGTTTAAAAACAATTTGGAAACTCCTGGGCCCATTGCCCTCTGGATCACTTCCCGTGCTGATGGTGGGGCTCAGCAACATAACATAAAACCGCTGTCTTTGCTCACATATGGGGCTGATCCTGACTCCAAAATCCAAGTCATGTTTTGGTTTCCAAGTGTGGCCTATGCTTTTGTCAAGAGAGGCCCCAGGAGCAAATGAGAAAAGGTGTCCCACCATCCTCCTGTCCCCCACTTGCCATTTGTAAATCCTTGCTATTGAAGGGGAACTCTGCAGAACAATTCACTGGTTTCCACCCCTTGACCACTGCCAATGACCTGGCCCAGTCTGAATACGCAAAGAAGTCAGTTTGCATTTTAACATCAAGAACAAATCCCAAAGAGATTAGGGTGGAAGTTGGGGTTCTAATGAGGACCCATCCCAAATCCCTTCATTAGCAGTGGCAAATCCCACCAATCCCCCACACCTGCAAACTAGAAAAGTCCTGCTATTCTCCTCTGTTGCCTCTTCAAAAAAAATTAGAGTGCACTGCTAGCCAGGGAGTCGCCAACCCTAGAATTAAACCATATGGGCCTTTCCTGGGGATGAGGGCACAGAGGCCCCAGGAGAGACACTGAGCCCTGCCCTCCCTCCTCTCCGTGGCCATGGCTATGCCTCCCAGGCTGGCACCTGACCGAGGCCCCTGTGCTCTGGGGCAGCAGTGCCCTCACCAGTGGAGTCCAAGGGCAGGGGAACAACCGCATCTGCCATTGTTCCTGCCATGAGGCAGTCCCAGCTTCTCGGGGAAATGGGGCCCTCAAATGCAGCACCCAGGGCTGAGGCCAGAGCTTGACAGTACATGGCATGGCAGCTGGCAGATGATGCTGGGCCAGGGAGGGCAAGTGGGGAGAGCAGAGTTGGGACAGAGCTGTGTGTGTGGGAGGCTTCAAGGGGAGCACATAGATGGGGCCCTGGGGCAGATTGGGCATGAGCCAGGAGGAGCTCAGCTCTGGTTCCCTGGGCAGACTGTCCCACTCTGTGCCCTGCAGTCAAAGGGGAATCTGTTCCATAAGAAATTGTTGGTTTTGTTTTGTTTTGTTTTGTTTAAATGGAGTCTCACTCTATCACCCCAGCTAGAGTGCAGTGGTGTGATCTCCGCTCACTACAACCTCTGCCTCCTGGGTTCGATTGATTCTCTTGCCTAGGCCTCTCAAGTAGCTGGGACTATAGGCAGCCACCACCATGCCTGGCTAATTTTTGTAATTTTGTAGAGATGGGATTTCGCCATATTGGCCAGGCTAGTCTCAAACTCCTGACCTCGGTTATCCACCTGCCTTGGCCTCCCAAAGCGCTGGGATTAGAGGTGTGAACCACCGGGCCTGGCCAGAAACTGTTCTTCAATACCAGGTGACCTCTGAGCTGAGTCTCACTGAAGAGGGCCAGCCTCATGGCATCTGAAACTTAGGAAAAAAGGTCTTGGGCCAGGCAGCTGCAGCTCGAAACTTGGCCCAGCCCAGAAGGAGAAGGCCCAGGGAGTGAGGCAGCCTCTTCAATGTGCGCAGACCTACCTACCCCAGGAGGCCAGCAGAACAATGCCATGGAAAGCACCCTGGATAGAGGCAAGGGCCCCAAGTTCCAGTCTCCAGGCTCCTCTGGGCCTCCTTTTAGCCCATTGTAAACTAGAGCTGATAAACCTCTTCTCTGCCTGTTGAGGCTCTACTCCTGAGCCCATCGAGGGCCAGGTGAGTGAAGTACAACAAGGGACTTATAAACTAGAAAGCAGGAGCGCCTTGGGAACTGAGGGATCACAACGGCAGCAGGGAGTCAGGCCATAGAATGCTAGCCAGTTAGCAGGCTCTAAATTGACACTTATAGACTTTTTCAACCTTCATGGCAACCCTCTAGCTCTTTTTTTACAGATGAGGGAAACTGAGGCTAAGGAGTTAAACAACTTTTCCAGGGGCCCACAGCCAATAAGTGGCAGAGCCAAGCCTCCAGTTCAGTTTCTGTCCCAGCCTGGAGCACATGCTACGGACTGAGGCATGTACGACTCAGAGCTCTGGAAAGGCTCCTTGTGCAGGCACTGGCAGGATGTTCTGTGTCTGTCCCTTCCTTCTGTGTCTGTAAGTTCTCAGCTTACAGAACAAGCCCTGACTCTGAGCAATTGACTTGTATTTGATCATGTTTGCAAAGTGGTGTGGAATTGATAGAAAAGGCACAAACAGGACTCCGTGCTTCTCTAAGCATAGTCCTTAGAAGGGCACTTTGCATGGTTTTCCCAGCAAAGGGGATGGTTTGTGCTGCCCCAGCTTGCTCCTTCCTCAGCAGGATCAAGGGTGTGATTATGCAAGCTGATGGGCCAGGAGAGGGCCACAGTCTAGACATAAACCATTTCCCTTCCACCCTAAACCAACTCATTTAGGAACCAGCCAAAGTCCCAGCCCCAACACAATGCCTTATATGACCAGCCTGGCCCCCTGAGCTCTCCTGGCCTCAAGCTCCTGGGACACTCATTGTCCCTATGGTGTCTATAAGTCAAAGAAAAATATCTTACTTCTCAACCAGTGTAGAAGCCATGGGAGGGCAGGACCCATACCCGGCACATACACCCACCCAGCTCCCAGCCAAACTTATACAATTCAGAAAGTTCTTGGTTCCTAAAAAAGCCAAGCCATAGCCTCATACGTGTACATGACACTTAATAGTATCTGGCATTTGTGGAGTGTCTTGAACTTGTTAAAGTCCTTTCATTTATCTACCCTGACAGACCAATGGGCAAACATGCCACACACAGACACACACCCTCTGTGACTCACAGACAAAATACTTTCATACAACCTGTAGCCCCAAATGAAAATGACAAAAGCATTAAGCATGAAGTAGGTTTAAAACTGATGCAGTCAGAAAGTAGAAGCCATCTCAACCTAACCACTGGCTCTGGTTTCTGCCAAGAAGCATGAAAATTGGAGCAGGGATCTAGAGTCAGGCATAATGGGTACTCCTGTGCTCTGTTCAGAGAATCCAAGAAGGAGTGTCCAGAAGGGTTTCCCCTAGAACTTCATTCCCTCCAAGAGATGCAACATTGACCAGTATCCATTTAGTCATCTCTCCAAACATTTATTCAATCACTCAGCAATGATTCGTGGAGCACTTGCTTGTGTCAGCAGCAGGCTTCCCAATAGAAGACAATGACACACAAAATACAGTTCATGGTCTGGGGGAGCCTACAGTTTTGTTGAAGGAAGTATCAGGCATGTAAATAACACCTTAGAGCACATTGGAGTCAGCGTTATTGACAGTAGATCAAAGTACTAAGGTGTGAGAGGAAGAAAGGATATTGAAGGCATCATAGAGGAGGTAGTTTTGAGTAGGGTACTGAGGGAGGGGTCGGAGTGGGCCCAGTGGGTGGACAATTCAAAAAAGACACCACTGGTAGAGACAGGGAAATCTAATGTGGTGGGGGAAGTATTGGTAAGGTATCCCACATGTTCAGTATAGGCGTCATAATGGAGGAGGAGAGATGATGGGGAAGGAGCTGAAGGTGTAGGTTGAAACTGATTGCATTGGTCTCTCTGTGCTATGCTGCAGATTTGGGACTTTGCTCTGTGGGCAGCTACACATCAGGACCACTGGGCAGCTTTTAAAAATCCAGATCCTGAAGCCCTACTTCTGCTCTCCTGAATCAGAATCAGGGAGCATGGCCCGGGCACCTGGATTTTTTTAAAGCTCCAGTTTGCTTTAATTCTGATGGACTAATTCCCAGAATGTAAGCAATTTTACTAAAGGAGAAAATGTCCCCATTTTTATAAAAGGCTAGGGGAAGGGTAAGAGAGAGTCACTTGTCTTCACACAGGACATAGAGTTGGATCTAATCCAAGGGCTGAGCCAAGCACTCAGCTCTAGATACAGGTACAAATGCTGCTGATTGGGAAGCGCCACTTGCCAATCGGCAGGGACTCCAAGGGGCAGGGAGCTTTGGAGCACATCATTAAGAACATGAAAAGGCAGGGGGAGGTGGGAGGGAGAGCATTAGGAGATATACCTAATGTTAAATAACGAGTTAATGGGTGCAGCACACCAACATGGCACATGTATATATATGTAACTAACCTGCACGTTGTGCACATGTATCCTAAAACTTAAAGTATAATAAAAATAAAAAATAAATAATAAATAAAAAGAAATTCTACATATATACATTAAAAAAAAAAAAGAACATGAAAAGGCAAACCGCAGACTGGGACAAAATTTATATTTGCAACACATATGCCTGAAGGGTCTCAGAAAGATTACAATGAGCCAGGGAAGCCAGACACAAAGGAATACATTCTACATGACGGCATTCCTATGAAGCCCTAAACACAGCAAAACTAACCTACAGTGACATAAAGCAAGCCTCAGCCTGGTGCTGGGGATTGGCAGGGGATTGACTGCAAAGGGGCATGAAGAGCATTTTGGAAGATATTCTATATTTTGGTTGCAGTTGTGGTCACGCAGGGATTTACATTTGTCAAAACTCATGGAACTGTACTCTGAAAATGGGTGCATTGTTACTGTATACAAATTATGTCTCAATGAAGTTTTTTAAAAGGGGACAAGAAAAAGAGACAGGAAGGACAGGATACTCATGTTCAAGACAGCATGAGCTCTGAGCTGTTCTTTGGAATAGCTGTTCCTGGGAATAGGATTTGTATGTCCTGCATTTGTGTGTCCCGATATACACTAGACTGTAAGTTCCTTAAGGGGGCATCCATGTTATAGTCATCTCTGTGGCCACCGCCCCCATGGTACATGGGCCAGACTGGTGCTAGATGAAATCTGAATAAATGTATGAGTGAAACCAGAGTAGGCAAACTCACCCAGGAACAATATGCAACATGAAAAGAACAGAGCAAAAAAGAAAGAACCCAGGGAAACACCTATTTTTTAATATTTTTCAATATTTTTCATTTTATTTTTAACTATAGAATATTTCAATCATACTGAAAACAATAGAGCAAACACCTGTGTGTTCACCACCAAGATTAAGTAGATTTATATGTCTTTTCATGTTTTAAATGAAATGTTATAAAACCCCCAGTGTGAAAGGCCAAAGAGTAGAGATTTTAGAAGAAATCAGAGAATGTCTCCATGGCCTTGAGAGCATAGAGCAGGATTCTTAAACAGGACACAAAAACACCACAAGAAAGAAAAATATGATGAATTAGAAGAAGTAAATTTTGAATAAGTAATTCTGCTTGTCAAGTAGCTTAATTAAGAGAGTGCAAATATCACCCCCAGAGTGGGAGAAGATATTCATAATTTACGCATCTGACAAAGGACTCATATCCAGAACATAAAAAGAACCGCTATAAATTAGTAAGAAAAAGACAGACAACCCCACCGATAGAAAAATGTTCAAAAGACGGGACCAAAGAGGTATCCAAATGGCCAATACACATGTGAAAATGAGCTCTACGTCATTAGCCACTATGGGACATGCAAATTAAAACCACAAAGATACATAACAGTCCCCATCCAGAAAAGCTAAAATTCAAAAGAAAGAAAATAGCTAGTGTCAGTAAGAACTGCCCTGCCTTCCTGGAGCTACTTTGGGAACTGTCTGGAGTATCTACTACAGCTGAACATATGCATACCCTATGAACGGCAACGCCACTGCTGGGTACACACAAAGACACGGAGTGCATACGTGATTCCCCAAGGGCCATGTACGAGAATGCTCAGAGCAGCTTTGTTCCTAATAGCGTAAAGCAATCTCCTCGTACTGGGCGTGGACCTCAGCAATGATACTCTCCAGGTCCAGGTGCCAATTGTTGTCCAGGGAGAGGATGACAGACATGTCATTTGATTCCGACAGTAGTTGGTTATACTCCTGCAGACACAAAGACAATTCTGCTTACATCTAATGGACAGGCCCCTACCACAAACCCCCAAAGTTAGCTTTTTAGTGATGCCACTAAAAAACACGATGACCAAGATGCAGGCCGAAATCTCAGCCAGCAGGCTAAAGAATGAAAAGGCGTCTGTCTTCTAATCCTACTGCAGGATGCATGCATCTCTTTGTCCAGGTACCTTGGATGGGGGAGGAGACTCTAAGAATGTTATCCATAGGCACTGGCAATCATAGATGTGGGGGACACAGAAAAGGGGGAAGAAAAAAGAAAGGGAGTTAGAATATTTGATAGATAAACAGTTTCAAAGGTCTCAGAATCTGAGTAGATGGTGTGGTAATAAATGTGAAGGAAAAAAAGCAATGAATGAAAAAAAAATAGGGCTTAAGAGAATCAATCATATCTTAAACATATATTAGGAAGGAAGGGGGCCTTACAGCCTCAGAGAGGGGCTGCAGGAAGTTGATCTCATCCATCAGGCTCTCCACTTTCACCTCCAGGTCCACTTTGGCCACCTGGGGAGGGAGAACACCAGAACAGCAATTGGCATATTTTCATTTGCTTAAAGCCTGTACTGGTCCATAATTACAGCAGACCAGTGATGGGCATATTCTCATTTGCTTAAAGCCTATACTTGTCCATAATGGTTATGAAGGGAAGTGGAAACCACTTTTACCCTGGTCATTAAACTTAGGTTAAGAGTGGCTTGAGGATGGCGACAGCTCCACGACGTTGAGGCCGCATTGGGCAGTTCAGACTCCAGGTGATGACAGGAGAGTTGGCTGACAAAAAGGACCATGATGCATCACCTTCCAAGGAGGAAAGGAAGCGATCATGGACTCCTGACAGAGAGCAAGATAGAGACCAGGACTGGAAGTCTTCCCCATCTAAAGATAGGAAGCAGCATTATTCAAGGAACAGACATCGAGGAGGCAGCCATTCTTGCTTTCGTTCTCGTTCCAAATCTGCAGAAAAAGAACGACGGCACGAAGAACAAGAATGAGATAAGGACAGGGATCGGAATAAGAAGGACCAATATCAAGACAATGATGGGCACAGATGGGACAAGGACCAGAAACGATCCAGTTTCTCCTGGCCGAGTAAAAGACTTTAAATCTCGGAAGGATGGAGACTCTAAGAAGGATGAAGAGGATGAACATGGTGATAAGAAGCCTAAGGCCCAGCTGTTATCCCTGGAGGAACTTCTGGCCAAGAAAAAGGCTAAGGAAGAAGCTGAGGTTAAGCCCAAGTTCCTCTCCAAAGCAGAACAAGAGGCTGAAGCTCTAAAGCAATGGCAGCAGGAGGTGGAAGAGCAGCAGAGGATGCTTGTAGAGGAGAGGAAGAAAGGAAACAGTTCCAAGACTTGGGCAGGAAGATGTTGGAAGATTCTCAGTAATGGGAACGTAGGGAACACAGGGAGAGGATGGAGCCAGAGACCAGTGGAAATGAGGATGAGAAAGGGCAGCAGAAGATACGGGAAGAGAAGGATAAGAGCAAAGAACTGCATGCCATTAAGGAGCATTACCTGGGTGGCATCAAAAAGCGGCACCAAACAAGACATCTCAATGACCGAAAGCTTGTTTTTGAGGGGGATGCATCTGAGGATACATCCATTGACTACAACCCCCTGTATAAAGAACGGCACCAGGTGCAGTTGTTAGGGCAAGGTTTCATTGCAGGCATTGACCTCAAGAGCAGTCATGTTTCTGTGGAGACCTAATGGAAAAGAGGTGAACCCTGGAAGAAAAGGAGCAGGAGGAGGCAAGACTCCGCAAACTTCATAAGAAGGAAGCCAAGTGCGCTGGGATGATCGTCATTGGTCTCAGAAAAAGTTAGATGAGATGACGGACAGGGACTGGTGGCTCTTCCGTGAGGGCTACAGCATCACCACCAAAGGTGGCAAGATCCCCAATCCCATCCGATCCTGGAAAGAGTCTTCTCTGCCGCCACACATCTTGGAGGTCATTGATAAGTCTGGCTACAAGGAATCAACACCTAACCAGCATCAGGCAATTCCCTTTGGGCTACAGAATCGTGACATCATTGGTGTGGCTGAGACTGGCAGCAGCAAGACAGCAGCCTTCCTCATCCCACTGCTAGTCTAGATCACCACACTTCCCAAAATTGACAGGATCAAAGAGTCAGACCAAGGCCCTTATGCCATCATCCTGGCTCCCACCCATGAGTTGGCTCAACAGATTGAGGAAGAGACCGTCAAGTTTGGGAAGCTGCTAGATATCCAACTGTGGCTGTCATTGGTGGCATCTCCAGAGAAGACTGGGGCTTCAGGCTGCTCATGGGTTGTGAGATTGTGATCGCCACCCCTGGGCATTTGATTGATGTGCTGGAGAATCGCTACCTGGTGCTGAGCTGCTGTACCTACGTGGTTCTGGATGAGGCAGATAGGATGATTGACGTGGGCTTTGAGCCAGATGTCCAGAAGATCCTGGAGCACATGCCTGTCAGCAATCAGAAGCCAGACACGATGAGTCTGAGGACCCTGAGAAGATGCTGGCCAACTTTGAGTCAGGAAAACGTTAAGTACCATCAAAGTCATGTTCATGGCCACCAAGCCCCCAGCAGTGGAGTGTCTGGCCAGGAGCTATCTTCGGCGACCTGCTGTGGTGTACATTGACCCCGCAGGCAAGCCCCATGAGCGTGTGGAACAGGTCTTCCTCATGTCAGAGTCAGAAAAGAGGAAAAAGCTGCTGGCAATCTTGAAGCAAGGCTTTGACCCAGCCATCACTATTTTTGTCAACCAGAAGAAGGGCTGCGACGTGTTGGCCAAATCCCTGGAGAAGATGGGGTACAATGCCTGTACACTGAACGGTGGAAAAGGCCAGGAGCAGCGAGAGTTTGCATTGTCCAACCTCAAGCCTGGGGCCAAGGATGTCTTGGTGACTACAGATGTGGCTGGTCGTGGTATTGACATCCAAGATGTGTCTATGGTTGTCAACTATGATATGGCCAAAAATATTGACGATTACATCCACCGCATTGGCCGCATGGGACAAGCAGGCAAGAGTGGGGTGGCCATCACCTTCCTCACAAAAGAGGACTCTGCAGTTTTCTACGAGCTGAAGCAAGCCATCCTGGAAAGCCCAGTGTCTTCCTGTCCCCCCAAACTAGCCAATCACCCAGATGCCCAGCATTAGCCAGGCACCATCCTCACCAAGAAGCGCCGGGGAGAGACCATCTTTGCCTGACACAGCATTCTTCCTGTTGAATGAGGGCATTTCCAAAGCTGCCTCATGCCTGTTCTTCAGAACCCTCACATCCCTTTTTCCAGGTCCTCACTCTTGGGTTATGGAGGCTTAGGAAAACAATCCGACTCCCTAGCCCAGACCCTCAGGTCGGGAAGCCTGCATGTGGGGCTGCAAAAGGAGAAGACGATGCTGTAGGAGGCAGGGAGAGCAAATTACCACAGCTTTTTGGCCCAGCTCTGCCCTTCTTTGCTTTGGGATTGCACTGGGCCATAAGCTCATGCCAGGCTATGGGGGCAGCCAGTTGGCATTGCTCCCCAGACTGAACAGAAACCTGGCTGCCTGATGGGACCTCCTTTGGCACAGACTTGACTGTGTAAGTGTATAAACTGCAGCAGCATCGTTGCCCTAGATGCCCCAGGAGACCTGGCACCATGAGGATTATGGACAGTGGAATCTTACTGTCATCTGGACAGCCGTTTTCCTGTTTGGATGGTAAAGGAAGTTGAGAACCTTTAGACCTGTGCACAGCCCTGCACCAAGGAGTGCTGTGTGCTCTAGGCATCCCTTCCCCAAGGGATTTTCTAAGTAGATGGGGGGACAGGGTGAACTGACTGTGTCCTTCTTTGTCACTGAATGAAATCTCTGTTTTCTATTCTCTGAGAAGATGTTTGTATGTTCTGAGAATAAATTTATGAATATTTTTAAAAAGTGACTTGAAAATGAGACTCAGGAATTAAAGAGAGTTCTTATGTATGACACTAATGCCTCATCGCAGCAGGAAAGTGGCATTATATTCCAAAGAGCTCAAAGCAATTTGGCAACTGATGAGCCCTTATAGGCTCTGGAAGCCCTCAGACACAGGAGCCAATAAAAAAGACGGCAGAATTTCTGCCTTTGAAAGAGATAGATGAGACACCAGTGATGGGGGACCTGTAAGTGTTCATGTGACCCTGGGGCATGTTCTCCCGGGAAGTCTCTCAGTCTTAGGGAGAGCCTCCATATCTCTCTGTCTCTTCATCACTTTTTGCCCCCATCACCCAGGACCCTCTGGCACTGATCTAATCATGAAGGAAGCAGAGTGTGACATTTGAGAAGTGACCAGGCTGGCAGCATTGAGAAAGTCCTGGAACGTTGGGAAGTCTCATAGGCACGATGGGAATTTGGCTGACCCCTGAGGAGCACTGTTCAACCTGGCTTTGGCAGCTGTAGCCCCAATCCCAGTCCCCATCCAGCCCCCATCCTTGCTCACCTACTTGAGAAGCACCAAGTCCTTCTCAGCTGCTGCACGCTTGCTCCGCTCTTCACAGTACCTGCAAGAGGAACAGCCTGGGTCAGCTGCAGCTGTACCAGAGGGCTGTACTAGGAGAGGTCCCTGGCCAGTCCAGCTCAGGGGTGAGCCAAGCAGAAATCTCTCTGAGTCATAGGGATCCATGAAGCCCTGAGTCCTCCCAGCCCTTCTCAGCACTGGCATAAATGTTCAGGATGTTGGTGATGGAGGTAAAAGCGTGAGAGCTTGTCCTCCTCCAAACCCAGCTACACTGCATGGAATGCAGTCTCCATTCTCCCACCTGCTCCTCATGCTCCCATATGGCTCCCCATCTCCCACACTGAGGCCTGGGCCCCTCCCACAGCCCTGGAGTCTTTCAGTGTTCCTCAGTCAGCACTGAAGTTAATGTCCCTTCCAGTCCCACAGGGTGGGAACTCCCAGAGAGCACCCCTGAGCTTCTCTTTCCGGGGCCCCTCACTCAGTCCAGGCCCTACACCACAGCCACGATGACTGAGGGCCCCACTCTTCTGCCTCTGCCACACTAATGCAGTCAGCTACCCCAGCCACAGGGCCCTATGGGAACAACCGGCCCCATGAGCTCCACATGTACAGCTATAGCCCCAGCACCAAGCACAGGGCCAGCACAGAGTAGACATTTAATACCTTTCATTATTATGTCCTTCGTAGTTCATGTCATTCAGTAATAATAAAACCAGCATTATTAACAAGCTATTGGGTTGATGAGCCTTTCATTAGTATTAACTAATTAATTAATAAGGTGTCACTATTTGCCAGGCACTGTTTGAACAGCATATATTAAATTATTTAGCTGTCAAACAAACTTTTAAGGTAGGTACAGTTATCACCCCCGTGTTACAAATGAAGAAACTGAGGCACAGATTGGTTAAATAAATTACCTATGATTGTGCAGTTAGAAAGAGACATAGTCAAGCTTAAACCCGGGCAGTCTGGTTGCAGAGCTTTTGCTCATACACACAGTGCTGCATGGCAGGTCCACCAATGAGCCCCGTCAAGTGCCTTCCTTATCCATATTGCCCCAGCTCCTTGTTGATGCCCACAGAGGCCAGATGACCTTCACGTTCTGGGCACCTGAGCCTCACCACCGGGTGCACTGCCTCTCACCTCCTCTTGTATGCCTCCGCGAGCGCCTGCATGGTGCCCAGCTCCCCCTCCAGCCGACCCCGCTCCATCAGTAGCTTGTCAAGGTGAGCCTGGAGGCAGCCAATGTAGGATTCAAAGAAGGGCTGCAGGTCATTGGAGGTGGCCATTTGCTCCTACAGGAAGCATCACTTGGTCTCCAGCACCTTGTTCTGCTGCTCCAGCAACCGTACCTGTGATCAACCATGGAGGAGAGAGTTATGCTCTGTCCAGTCCCTGGCTCAGGAGCAGACCTGGTCTCCAAATCCAGGCCTCCCATGCCTGGGATCCCAGGGGGTCTCAGGGCCTCTGACCCTCTCCAACCTCAGACACTCACCTTGTCAATGAAAGGGGAAAATTTGTTGTTGAGGGTCTTGATCTGCTCCTTCTCCTGGGTCTTCACCTCAATCTAGGCGTCAGTCCCCATGTTCAGGGGCTACCAGAGGCTCTGGTTGATGGTCACCTCCTGGATGCCAAAGGGAAAGGCCCCCAAACCTCCAAAGCCCGAGGCTCCTCAAGGCTGTCCTCCAAAGCCACCAGGTCTCCCTCCAATGCTGAAGGAGCTTCCTCCAAAGCCACTTTTCATGCCCCTTCCTTCAGCCCCACACAGACTGCTTCCCAAGGTGCCCCAGCACCCCTGTGCCCTGCCCCCAGCACCCCTGTGCCCTGCCCCCAGCCTGGGCGGCACCTCCAGCAACCCTCAGTGAGATCTTTCTCCCTGCAAAGCTGTACAGACTCCTGCTGTCAAAGGTGCCCCCTGTCACGGCACAGGCCGCAGCAGCACTGCCTCCCCCAGAACACGAGGCTGACGGATCTGATGGCACCACCATGGCTCTAGCCAGACACCAGGATGGCAGAGTGGCCACTCGAGCCCTGGGTGGCCTGGGAGGTCCTGCTGGACTGCTGGCTCATCATTTTCTCTGGATGCAGGAAGATGTCCTGGTTCAGAAAACCTGAGGAAAGGGCACTTTCTGATGCAAGGAGAGAGGTGGCCCTTTTTATAAGTCCCAGTGGATTGGCTCACTAATTTGACAATTTCCTGAGCTTGATTTTCTAGCCAAAACAGGTCAATGCCTCAAATCCCAAATTCGTCTTGGTCCTAACCCTGGAGCCACCAGTTGCTTTGATTTTTCTCTGACATTGGCCTCACTTTTCCTTCACCAGATCCAAGGCAGAAAAACACTTAGGCTCCCTACAATGGATGGGCTGCTTCCTACTGGAACCTAGCCCCAAACATCAGGGCATTTGCTGTAATTAGGTGATTTTCCATGCTCCTCCTGTCTCCGGTGACCTGAGTCATTAACTTCTGCCAGTCAGATCCCAGCTCTTAAAACATAAAATATTCACAGGAGACCTTGTCTCAGTTAATTGTGCAGTGTGGTCCTGAAAGAAAGCCCTTCAGCTCTCCCGGGAACCACATCCACTGCGGTGGGGTCCTCGGGATGCAGGGGCCATCAAGAGTCTCTAAGATAATGTTTTCCCTTTTTGTCCTGAGGAAGTGACTCTCCTTACCTCTGGACGGTGCCTAGCCTGCAAGAACAGGACTCTCTGCCCTGCAGGGGCTTTACCTGCAATCATCTCATGCCTGGGTAGTTCAGAGTAAAGCCTAACTCCCGCCCAGACCATCAAATGAATGCACTGTACGTTCTAGGCTGCTCCTCTCTGCAGCTCGTCGTCCTGGCATTTCCAGCTATCAGCAGAGAGGGTAGCTCCTCTCTGCAGCTGGTCCTCCCTCATCTCTCCATCCTCTGTGTCCTTTCCCCTGCTCTGGCTGTGCCCTGGGCTTTTATGGACCTCAGAGGGGAGGAAGTGTGTGCTGATTGGTCCATGGGCTGCCCCAAGGAGGTACCACAAGTCCCCACTCCAGTTGGCGGGATTGGCCGACCGTTCCCCAGCCTTCAGGCCCTCCCCGACCTGAAGTTGCTTATCAGCTTAAGGAGATTTGGGGCTGAGATGATGGGGTTTTCTAGATATACAATCATGTCATCTGCAAACAGGGACAATTTGATTTCCTCTTTTCCTAATTGAATACCCTTTATTTCCTTCTCCTGCCTGATTGCCCTGGCCAGAACTTCCAACACTATGTTGAATAGTAGTGGTGAGAGAGGGCATCCCTCTTGTGCCAGTTTTCAAAGGGAATGCTTCCAGTTTTTGCCCATTCAGTATGATATTGGCTGTGGGTTTGTCATAAATAGCTCTTATTATTTTGAGATACATCCCATCAAAACCTAATTTATTGAGAGATTTTAGCATGAAGCATTGTTGAATTTTGTCAAAGGCCTTTTCTGCATCTGTTGAGATAATCAAAACCACAATGAGATACCATCTCACACCAGTTAGAATGGCGATCATTAAAAAGTCAGGAAACAACAGGTGCTGGAGAGGATGTGGAGAAATAGGAACACTTTTACACTGTTGGTGGGACTGTAAACTAGTTCAACCATTGTGGAAGTCAGTGTGGCGATTTCTCAGGGATCTAGAACTAGAAATACCATTTGACCCAGCCATCCCATTACTGGGTATATACTCAAAGGATTATAAATCATGCTGCTATAAAGACACATGCACACATATGTTTATTGTGGCACTATTCACAATAGCAAAGACTTGGAACCAACCCAAATGTCCAACAATGATAGACTGGATTAAGAAAATGTGGCACATATACACCATGGAATACTATGCAGCCATAAAAAATGATGAGTTCGTGTCATTTGTAGGGACATGGATGAAACTGGAAACCATCATTCTCAGCAAACTATCGCAAGGACAAAAAACCAAACACCGCATGTTCTCACTCATTGGTGGGAATTGAACAGTGAGAACACTTGGACACAGGAAGAGGAACATCACACACAGGGGCCTGTCGTGGGGGGGTGGGGAGGGGGGAGAGATAGCATTACGAGGTATACCCAATGTAAATGATGAGTTAATGGGTGCAGCACAGCAACATGGCACATGGATACATAAGTAACAAACCTGCATGTTGTGCACATGTGCCCTAAAACTTAAAGTATAATTTTTAAAAAATTGTCATGACTGGGAAAGGGGTGCTACTGACATAAATAAATAAAAACTTGCTTTAAAAAAAAAAGACAAGACTATAGGGACAGAGAACAGATCTGTGGTTGCCAGAGGTTAGGGGTGGGGGTAGTGAACAACTATAAAAAATAGCACGAGGGGGTTTTGGGGGGTGATGAAATTGTTTATACCCTGATTGTGGGAGTGGGTACATAAATCTATACATGTATAACTGTGTTAAAATTCATGGAACTGGTGGCAGGGCGCATTGCCTCATGCCTGTAATCCCAGCACTTTGGGAGGCTGGGAGAGAATCACTCAAGCCCAGGAGTTCAAGACCAGTCTAAGCAACGTAGCAAAATCCCATCTTTACAAAAAATACAAAACTTAGCCAGGCCTGGTGGCGTGCACCTATAGTTCCAGCTACTCAGGAGGCTGAAGCGGGAGGATCACCTGAGCCCAGGAGGTTAAAGTTGCAGTGAGCCATGATTCTGCCACAACACCCTAGCCTGGGCGATTGAGTGAGACCTTGTCTCAAAAGAAAAAGTATATATGTAACTATACACCCAAAAAGTCCATTTTAATGTATTAAAACCTTTTTTTTTTTTTTTGAGACATAGTCTCACTCTGTAGCCCAGGCTGGAGTGCAGTGGCACGATCTGGGCTCACTGCAAGCTCCACCTCCTGGGTTCATGCCATTCTCCTGCCTCAGCCTCCTGAGTAGTTGGGACTACAGGCACCTGCCATCATGCCCGGCTAATTTTTTTGTATTTTTAGTAGAGATGGAGTTTCACCATGTTAGCCAGGATGGTCTCGATCTCCTGACCTCGTGATCCACCAGCCTTGGCCTCCCAAAGTGCTGGGATTACAGGCGTGAGCCACCGCGCCTGGCGACAAATTCTTTTAAATATGGACAAAGGATGGAGAAACATGTTAAACAATATCACACTGTGGGGAGGAAAAAATCACTAACTTAGGATGCTAACTCTACACACAGATGACCAGGTTTCTTCAACAAATAAATTACAAGAAACAAGAAGAAGAATGGGAATCCACACATATCCACCAATTACAATGTATGAACATTGTTTAGACCCTGATGCAAGCCAGCAATTTTAATGAAAACATTCCTGAGACATGAGGGGAAATGTGAAACCTGACTGGATATTTGATCATATTAAATAATTAATGTTTATCTTGTTAAGGGCGATAAGGTTATAATGTGGTTATATTATTCAAAGAGTCCTTATCTTTTACAAAAACTTATAAAATATTTATGAATGAAATAATATGATGTCTGAGATTTGCTCCACCATCTAGAGGCATGGAATGGGTAGAAATGAAATAAGATGAGTTTATTGTTGAGGTGGGTGATGGGTACACAGGTGTTTATTACACTATTCTACTTTGATGTTTGCTTGACATTTTCCATAAGAAAGTTTTTGTTTATTCCAATTTTTTGTGCACACAAAAAAAGAAAGTTTTTGAAGAGCCACCTTGCCTTAGATAATTATGACACCTTTCTTTCCTAATATGAATAAGCAGTTTTTACTGTAAATAGCAGTTTCTTTTTCCAGTACACACAAATAAGGACATCTTTGCATGTAGTTCAAATATATAGTTTGCCTGAATCTAGTAAGAGTAACAAGTAAGTTGGACGGCAGGGTCAGAATCCAAAAATAATTTGACAGTTTGAAGCTTGAGCCAAAACTATTAAGAAAGATTTAACAGAGATTAATGTAAGACCCCACATGTGCATTCAAGCAAAGCAGCTGCACAGTTCCCCATGGGGAGATAAGGTTTCACAATGGCTTACATAAAGTCATGCCAGCTTAAGGTGAGTCAGTGGCAGAAAGCAGCTGCCAAAATTACTTGCAAGGTCAGAGGATGCACAAAGACAAGCTCTGTGCCCACCCTTTTCCTGAACTAGTCAGGCTTCACCTGAAGGGTTTGGTTCTAGGCACCTGGAAGATGTCTATGGGAGAGCACCGAGGATGGCTGGGGGCATCCCCCAGCTGAGAGGAGATGAAAGGGTCCCACCTGGAGAAGGACCCTGATAAAGGGGGAACCTTCCTTAAACATTTGTAGACTCTCATGCGCAAAGGGATTTAGGGTTGTTACCTATAGCCACAGGAAAACTTGGACCAATTAGTGGAATTTACATGGTAAGACTCAGCTTAACCTTCTCTGTGAGAGGAAGAGGATTTCCCCACCACAGCAGGGTGGGCTACCACTGTAGACAATGTTTTAGAGAGGACATAGGTATCTAAATGGAGGCTCCTCTTGATGGCTTCTGAAGTCACTTCTAGTCTTGAGAGTCTTATTCCTCAGAAATCAACTAACAGTGGTAACCCTAGAAATAATGATAGCAATATCTCCCATTTATTGTGTACTTATCTTGTTCTAGGAGCTGTGCCAAGCTCTAGCATGCCTTATGTCATTTAATCAGTCCATCAGTCAGCAAGTGCTTACTGAGTGCACATTTCCTGCTCAGTATTGTGTAACACAGAAACACTATATGACACAGTTGCTTTCCTTATAGAATTTAGAATAAAGTTGCTAATCAAAATTTGCGTACATATAGTACAATATCAGTATGAACATCTTTTGTCTTATAAAGTGTTTTTTACATATATTACTTCATGTGTTCTTCAACACATCCCAGAGAGGAAGATATTCTTTTTATTACCACATTAATGAATAATAATACTTAATGTTTTAAATCATTCTCCTCCTCTGGAAGTGTCCAGTTTCTAATGTGGCTCAGCATGAACCTAGCCTCAATCAAGAGAAGACTAGCTTCTTAGACTTTTTTATTTTTATATCCCTGTCACCACAATAATGAGGGAGTTAACTTAAAATAACAATCCATGTTAAAATAGGAAGAAAATATAATACTCTAATCACCAATGACAAATACTTTCCAGTAGCAGGAGGCAGAAAGGAAAACATGCCAATATTCATAGGTTTTATTATTCATAAAGACTTAGAGGCAAATTTTTTTGGTCTTGGTTTTATGGGGAATATAACAAAATAGACAAAGTCTGAGACTATTTTAAAGTCGGGCTCTGGACCAAATATTTACCTGATCTTAGACAGGAAATTTGTGTGCCCAAATGCAAATCGTCAGAGCTGAAGCAGGGGATGGGGAGAGTTGAGTTTGGAGGAAATGACTACAGTGTCAGCCTCCTGAAATAGAAAAGGCCACCGGATACCTGGGCCAGATTTCAGCACCAAGGACAGAGCACCGCTTCCTGGAAGGCGTCTAAAGACTCAAAGGCCTCTCACTAAAGTAACGCTGTGCCGTTGAAGACCAGAAACACACCCCACACACACACACTGTCTTGAAGAAACAAAACTACACCTATGTTATTAATATAGCATGGGAGTGACAAGCATGGACTCCGGGGCTCAACTGCCTATGTTCACACACTGGCTCTACCACTTGCTAACTAACCTGTGACACAATGTGACCTTCACGTCTCTATACCTCCTTTTCCACATCTGTAAAATAAGGATAATCATACCCACCTCATAGTGATGGCAGCGGCTGCAGCAGGGAGGCACAGCTGGGGCTGCATACTCCATGGAGCCAGTGGGAACCCCACCTCTTCTGAGTTGGGGCGGGACCTCCCCAGGTGATGCTGCAGCCATCCAAATTGCTGCTGCAGACCCAGTCCTCCTGTTCTAAGGAGAAAGCAGAAGCCCCGCCCTCCTCGTCAGGGCTACAGCCCCCCAAACTGTGGCTGTGGATCGGAGCCTCCCTGTGCTCTTTAGAGGTCCAGGAGTAGGCAGGGTCTGCCTTCCTGGGTGCAGCGGCAGCTGCCTGATCTACAGCAGCAGACCTGGGTCTCCCACTCTGCAGAGGAGGCAGGAGCCAGGCACAAGCAGGAGCCCCGCCCCTTCCAAGTTGGTGGGGCAGAAGCTCCCCAGGTACAGCTGCCACTGCCCTCCCAGGAGCAGGACCTGGGCATCTCTGCAGCGTGCACCCTCAGAGGCCCGGGAAGGGCCCCCCTCCAGTCCCTGCTGCTTCAGGGGGTGTCTGCTTCCACTGCCTGGCCTCTCTCCTCTCCTGGTGCCTGCTCTGATCTCCAAGCAGGGTTGGGTCTGAGCCCCAGGGCCATGAATGGCAGTGGGAGGCAGGCAGATTACTGGGTGGAAAAGAGCAGTCCCCAGTAAGATCTCACCTTCAGGTCAGGGAGGGCCTGAAGGCTGGGGAACGGTCGGCCAATCCCGCCAACTGGAGTGGGGACTTGTGGTACCTCCTTGGGGCAGCCCATGGACCAATCAGCACACACTTCCTCCCCTCTGAAGTCCATAAAAGCCCAGGGCACAGCCAGAGCAGGGGAAAGGACACAGAGGATGGAGAGATGAGGGAGGACCAGCTGCAGAGAGGAGCTACCCTCTCTGCTGATAGCTGGAGATGCCAGGACGACGAGCTGCAGAGAGGAGCAGCGCTCTCTGCTGAGAGCTTCAGAGACTTGTGGAGATGACGTCCCGACAGAAAGGAGCCACCCTTTCCAGGGCCTCCTCTCTGCTGAGAGCTGCACACTCTACATGGTACAACTTGCCCACAGAGGGGAGCTACCCACTGTGGGTCACTTCTGAGCTGTTGTAACACTCAATGAACTCCTCTTCATCTTGTTCACCTTCCACTTGTCTGTACACCTAACTCTTCCTGGACACAGGACAAGAACTTGGGTAAAGGTGCCACCAGCCACAGAGGTTTCTGGCCACAAAAGTGACACCCCAAGGATCCCATAACAGTAAGATCATTGTGAAGATTAGGTTAGCTATATTGAAGTTCTCAGAACAATTTCTGGCAGTTAGTAATTATGTATATAACTAGGTAGTATATATTTGCTTCATTTATTGGTTTTCCATAACCTTGAGATCTCAGTATGCGGAGGAAAAGGGCATGTGAAGTGTTGTGGGCAAAGTCTTGCTGGGGAGAGGATTGGCTTCTCTTGAATAATAAGGAAGGAAGATACATGGGCAGTGTTTGACCACATTTTCCCACCACCTTGGCCCAAAAACCTCAAGGGGAGCATTGAGGAAGGCCCTGAAGAGACCCAGGCTGGGCACTGAAGTGACAGTTGACTGTCACTGAGCCATTTGGAGCTCTTGGCAAGGACCACTGAGGCCTCTGCAAGAAGTGTGCCAGCCTCAGGGTGTGGGCTGCCCTAGGGTGGATCCAGAAAGAGGGAAGCATATCACTGCAATTAGGCCAATTATCTGACCCAGGTTGCTTAACCCCAAAGACTCCCTCAGTGCTCTCATTCTCTTCTCATCTCTCGCTCAGTCCACACACAACTGCTACCATAACTTTCTGCAGTCTTTTTATCACCCTCCAATTCAGAAGGCACAATGGGTTTCTATTGTTCTACAAAACTTAGAGCCAAAATGCAGCATAACATATTACAGTTTGATGGAGAAAAAAAAACAGAGCTGAAAGAAGGAAAGGCAGAGTTTCTATATAAGACAACATAAAGGTGAGCCAGGCACAGCAGCTCACATCTGTAATCCCAGCACTTTGGGAGGGCAAGGCAGGCAGATCACAAGTTCAGGAGTTCAAGACCAGCCTGGCCAACATAGTGAAACCCCGTGTCTACTAAAAATACAAAAAATTAGCCTGGCATGGTGGCGAGTGCCTGCAATCCCAGCTACTTGGAAGGCTGAGGCAGGAGAATTGCTTAAACCCAGGAGGTGGAGGTTGCAGTGAGCCGAGATCACACCACTGCACTGCAGCCTGGGTAACAGAGTGAGACTCTGCGAAAGAGATATAGTAAGAGAGAAAGAAAGAGAGATAGAAAGAGAGAAAGAGAGAAAGAAAGAAAGAGAAGGAAAGAAAGAAAGAGAAAAAGAAAGAAGAAAAAGAAAGAAAGAAAGAAGGGAAGGGAGGAAGGAAGGAAGGAAGAAAGAAGGAAAGAAAGAAAGAGAAAGAAAGAAAGAAAGAAGGCAATAGTGGCTTGGCTCAGGTCCAACCCCCTAGCTTGACAGTGTATTTCTGGGTCCCTTCTTGGCTTGGCTTTGAACCTCCAAGGGGATGGGATTGTGGTGTCACTAACTCTGAGGAGAAAGGAGTTATTACAGAGGAGTGGCAAAGGTCAGGGGGACTTTCTGTATTCATGAATTAGGTCTCAGGCTCAGTATGTGGTGCAGGAGCACTGGCCACTGCTGGTGGTGGTCTGCACAATCCTGGCTAAGGAGGATGGAGATGAACTGCCAAGTCTGGGATTCTGATCCATGGAGAGACTTGTGCTTCTGAACTAGACATCCTTCCCAATAGCCGTGGAGTTGATACCCCCTTGGAGACCCTGGGTACCTCTGTTGCTCCAGTCGCCACTGCTGGAGCTGCTACTGTCCCCCATACTAATGTTTTTGCTGCTAGAAGTGCGGTTGACCACAGCTGCAATGAGAATGGACTGCTCGGTCACAGTCTGTCTTCTTAAATGCCCATTGCATGCCAATCCCTGTCTGAGAAATGAGTGGTCAAGGAAAGCCACAGAGGAAAGACTTGTGAAAAGACACTACAAAAAAAGACCAAAAAAAAAAGAGAGAGAGAGAGACAATGCTCCTATGGGCCTTCCCTGTCTGAGGGAGGCCCAGGACATACACTGGATGGGACATCAGATAAATCCTACCTAAATATGACTTATGTGTCTCTCCCTTGTGCCCCTGCCTTTGTGTTACTCTAGGGACAAGGCTGTAGAAGACAATTCCAGGGTTTAAAAGCTAATACAAAGCCATGAGAAATCATCTAAAATGATAGAAAAGAAGTGCACAGCATACTCACAGATACACACCGGATGCTGGCACTCCCCAGACATCCTATTCAGGAACAAAATAAATATCACAGAAAGGTTATGGTGAAATTACCCAGGTGGGACAAGTTCTTTTTGGAATTAGCCCCTGGGATGCCAAGATACAATGATATGAGCTCCAGCATCAGCGATTGAGTTTAGACATGAGAAGGGACTTCCCTGAGATTCTAGGATGGGGAATGCAAAGAATAGAAATGTAATATGTCTCTGGATACATGGCTGTGCCATCACCTTGGCCTCAGTTACTGCATGGGCAAAACTGGGATAACATGGCTATTCAGCAGTGTGTGTGATGAGTACATCAACCTGGGTAGAGTGCCCCGCACATTCCCCATTCCATATCAGAAATGACACAGCTCCTATTTGCATCATCCTTCTGGGCCCTTGGACACCACCCGCATCCAGGTGCAGGTGTCTTTTTTTTTGAGATGGGGCCTTTCTCTGTCACCCAGGCTGGAATGCAGTGGTGCAATCACGCCTCCCTGCAGCCTCACCCTCCTGAGCTCAAGTGATCCTCCTCCCTCAGCCTCTCGAGTAGCTGGTACTACAGGCACATACCACCATGCCTGGCTAATTTTGTATTATTTTTTGTAAAGATGGGGTCTCATTATGTTGTCCAGGTTGTTCTGGAGTTCCTGGCCTCAAGTGATCCTGCCCCAGCCTTCCAAAGCACTAGGATTACAGGCGTGAGCCATCACACCTAGCTGGCCGGGTATCTTTTCCAGAGCACTGCACAGACTCCAACTGTCCAATGTTAACATTAACAAAGAAGGGAAGGTGGGGAAGAGTGACTGGTTCTGAGGAAAATGGAAACTCCAGTTTAAAGTGTAGGGACAGCAGGCTGTTAGGACTACCTGGTACTCATCTTTGTATTCTCCACCACACCAGGATTCACTGACATTTGCCTTTCGGTGCACTATATGCCTATTAGGAGGCAGGCTCTGAGTGTTCTGCTCTAGCAAATATTATAAAAGTTGTATCCCTGAGCCCAAAGAGAGAGTGCTGAGCAGTACAGTCCACTTCATCGAGCACTTGTTGAGCCCTTCCTTTGTCCCGTGCCACTGTGTTAGAGCCTCCATATACCAAGGGGAAGGAAATGCAGAGACAAAAATCACTGTAACACAGTATAGCTAACCAAAGGACCACATAATCCTGTGAAATGGGTTTCTCAAGTTGGATTCTGTGCCTTGACCAGACAGTGCCTACGCTGGTGCACTCCTCGCCCTCCAGCATCTTCTGGTAGGTGGCAGTCTCCACATCCAGCCCAGCTTGATGTTCAGCAGCTCTTGGTAGTCACACGGAAGATGAGCCTGGTCCTCCCTGGCCTGCTGCAGGGCCTCTCTGAGCTCTGCCAACTTGGCCTGGGCATCCTTGAGGGTCAGCATCGCCCCCTGCGCCATGCTGCTCAGTGTCAGCAATTGCCACCTCCAGGTTAGCATTCCGAAGCAGGAGGAGGAAGTGCACTGAGTCCCTGGATCCAACTGCATATGTAGCCAGGTGAACACAGGTCTCCATCTTTCCCGTTAGTGAAAATCTTTAATCTGTGTGCTATGTGGCTGGTGATGCTAACTTCTGCTCATAGCATTCACATCCATATAAAATAAACCATACTGGGAAACTCCAGTGATTGTCAAGCCTTTACCCAGAGATAGTGGTCACCTGCTTCCCACCTCTTGGGAAGGAATAATCCATATTCTGAGATCCCAGAAACTCAATGCCTCATAGTTTATGAAGTTTTGGGGACCATGTCTACCAGATTGAGAGAAGATCATTCTGCCTTTAAGTTGATGGATGTAAGTTAAGACAGCGTAAAGTCCTTGTTCTATGTGGTGCCACTTGGCAAGCCCAGTTCCAAAAGGTCCCAATCAGGAGTCTGAAAAGCTGCCCTACCTGCTAGGTCCAGGTGGCCCCTCTGGCGTCCCAGGACACCACTTTCATCAGAGCCATAATCCTGGGCTTTGAGGAGCTGCCCCCACCTGCTTGTTGATGTTCTCAATCTCTGCCTACAACCTGTGGATCATCCTGCTGAGCTCCGCAATCTCATTTTTGGTGCTCCTCAAGTCATCATCATGTCTTCTGGCTGTGGTCTACAGCTCCCCAAGCTACAGCTGGGTGAACAGAGAGAGCAGGTAGGGAGAGATTATCCTGACCCTGAAACATGTGTATGAAAAGGGCAATAGAATCAATCCAGAAAGTCCTAATTCACATAAAGCCCACCAGGCACGTAGAGTGGAAAGAATCACTTAACTGAAACTCAGAGTTGCCCTTAAAGATATCGGGTAGTCGAATGAAAAGCACTATAAAGACTCTGCAAGTTTATGGGGGTGGGCACAGTGGCTCACACCTGTAATTCCAGATACTTGGGAGACCAGGGTGGGTAGATCACTTGAGGTCAAAAGTTCAAGACCAGCCTAGCCAATATGGTGAAATGCTGTCTCTACTAAAAACACAAAAATTATCTGGGCATACAGGTGCAAGCCTATAATCCCAGCTACTCAGGAGGCTGAAGCAGGAGAATCGCTTGAAGCTAGGAGGCAGAGAGGTTGCAGTGAGCCGAGATTGTGCCACTGCAGTCCAGCCTGGGCAACAGAGTGAGTGAGACTCCATCTCAAAAAAAAAAAAAAAAGATTCTGCAAGTTATGGAAATTTGTGAAAGAAATTTCAATAGGTTTCCTAGTGAATAAAATATGTATTATCTGGGATGGTGCCAGAAGGGCTGGAGGTAAAGTTCAGAAGCCCTGGAAAAGGCTGGTGGGGTCCAGATTGATCCAATGATCCTTATTTACCTTGGTCTGGTACAGGGTCTGGGCCTTGGCCTTGCTCTTCTAAGCCATCTCCTCATACTAGGCCTTGACCTTGGCAATGATGCTGTTGAGGTCCAGGTGCCAGTTATTGTCCACAGACAGGACCACAGACATATCACTGGATTGTGACAGGCCTGGTTATACTCCTACAAGCACACAGGGGCACACCACTGGGCGGTTGTAACCATCTCTCTAGGATGCCCTGAACCAACCATCCATTGGCTCAGGAATGTTATGAGGTCGAATAAACTAAATCTGTTTTTATTGCCCAGCCAGCCCATGCAGATGACTCTGGATGTTTCCTAGGCGGCCAAACTGAAGGAGTTTCAGCTGGCACATGGGTTCCCGCCAACCGAGCATTTAAAAATAAGCAGCAGGGGACGCTAGGGAACAGAGTGTGTCCCTCAAGACGACCAACTCTCATCAGTTCCAGTTGGTCCACACCGGCAGAAGCGATTTTGGAGTTTGCTTTGATGAGGAAAATGCTTTCCCTGAGTAGTCCCTGCGGTATTTCTCCAACTCTGTGACTGAAACGCTGTCTGCTTTTCTCTAATGGTGACAGGAAGTCAAGGGGAAACCGTGGGATTCAAAGGTTTGAAGTACTTCCTCGCGTACTGCTAAAGGAGTCGACCACACCAAAATGAGTCTACATGATGCTAGTGGGGGACATAAGAGATCAAGAGATAGATGAAGGTCAAGTGACAGATCACGAGATTCATCTCATGAAAGAACAGAGTCTCAACTCACTCCTTGTATTAGAAATGTGACTTCTCCAACACAACAGCACCATGTTGAACAAGAAAAAGATTGCAGTTCCTCTCATCCAAGCAGTCTGCGTCCTCAAAAAGCATCCCCAAATGGTTCCATTAGCAGTGCTGGGAACAGCAGCAGAAACAGTAGTCAGTCAAGTTCAGGTGGTAGCTGTAAGACATCTGGGGAGATGGTGTTTGTATATGAAATTGCAAAAGAAGGAGCTCAGAATATAAGAATGTCAGAACGAGTGACACTAATAGTGGATAACACTAGATTTGTTGTAGACCCATCCATTTTTACTGCACAGCCAAATACAATGTTGGGCAGGATGTTTGGATCTGGCCGAGAACATAACTTTACATGACCCAATAAGAAAGAAGAGTATGAGGTGGCAGAGGGGATTGGTTCCACTGTGTTTTGAGCTATTCTGGATTACTATAAAACAGGAATAATCCATTGTCCTGATGGCATATCTATTCCTGAAGTGAGAGAAGCATGTGACTGTCTTTGTATCTCTTTTGAATATAGTACTGTTAAATGTAGACATCTCAGTGCCCTAATGCATGAGTTATCAAATGATGGTGCTCATAGACAATCTGAATTTTATCTGGAAGAAATGATCCTTCCTCTCATGGTAGCTAGTGCCCAGAGTGGGGAACGGGAATGTCATATAGTGGTGCTTACAGATGATAATGTGGTTGATTGGGATGAAGAATACCCACCACAGATGGATATTCACAAATTATTTATAGCACAAGAATATTCACAAATTATTTATAGCACAAAATTATATAGATTTTTCAAGTACATTGAAAACAGAGATGTGGCCAAGTCAGTTTTGAAGGAGAGGGGTCTTAAGAAGATTAGACTGGGGCCCGTCTCCCTCTCCCTCTCCCGTCTCCCTCTCCCTCTCCCGTCTCCCTCTCCCGTCTCCCTCTCCCTCTCCCGTCTCCCTCTCCCTCTCCCGTCTCCCTCTCCCTCTCCCGTCTCCCTCTCCCTCTCCCTCTCCCTCTCCCATCTCCCTCTCCCTCTCCTTTCCATGGTCTCCCTCTCATGCCGGGCCAAAGGTGGACTGTACTGCTGCCATCTCGGCTCGCTGTAGCCTCCCTGCCTGATTCTCCTGCCTCAGCCTGCCGAGCGCCTGCGATTGCAGGCGCGTGCCACCACGCCTGACTGGTTTTCGTGTTTTTTTGATGGGGACGGGGTTTCGCTGTGTTGGCCGGACTGGTCTCCAGCTCCTAGCTGCGAGTGATCCGCCAGCCTCAGCCTCCCGAGGTGCCGGGATTGCAGACGGAGTCTCATTCACTCAGTGCTCAATGGTGCCCAGGCTGCAGTGCAGTGGCGTGATCTCGGCTCGCTACGGCCTCCACCTCCCAGCCGCCTGCCTTGGCCCCCCAAAGTGCCGAGATTGCAGCCTCTGCTCGGCCGCCACCCCGTCTGGGAAGTGAGGAGCGTCTCTGCCTGGCTGCCCATCGTCTGGGATGTGAGGAGCCCCTCTGCCTGGCTGCCCAGTCTGGAAAGTGAGGAGCGTCTCTGCCCGGCAGCCATCCCACCTGGGAAGTGAGGAGCGCCTCGTCCCGGCCGCCATCCCATCTAGGAAGTGAGGAGCGTCTCTGCCCGGCAGCCCATCGTCTGAGATGTGGGGAGCGCCTCTGCCCCGCCGCCCCGTCTGGGATGTGAGGAGCGCCTCGGCCCGGCCGTGACCCCGTCTGGGAGGTGAGGAGCGTCTCTGCCCGGCCACCCCGTCTGAGAAGTGAGGAGACCCTCCGCCTGGCAACCGCCCCGTCTGAGAAGTGAGGAGCCCCTCTGCCTGGCTGCCACCCAGTCTGGGAAGTGAGGAGCGTCTCCACCCGGCAGCCACCCCGTCCGGGAGGGAGGTGGGGGTCAGCCCCCCGCCCGGCCAGCCGCCCCGTCCGGGAGGTGAGGGGCGCCTCTGCCCAGCCGCCCCTACTGGGAAGTGAGGAGCCCCTCTGCCCAGCCAGGAGCCCCTCTGCCCAGCCAGCCGCCCCGTCCGGGAGGGAGGTGGGGGGGTCAGCCCCTGCCCGGCCAGCCGTCCTGTCCGGGAGGGAGGTGGGGGGCTCAGCCCCCCACCCGGCCAGCCGCCCCGTCTGGGAGGGAGGTGGGGAGCTCAGCCCCCCGCCCGGCCAGCTGCTCCGTCCGGGAGGGAGGTGGGGGGGTCAGCGCCCCCTCCCGGCCAGCCGCCCCGTCCGGGAGGGAGGTGGGGGGGTCAGCGCCCCCTCCCGGCCAGCCGCCCCGTCCAGGAGGGAGGTGGGGTGGTCAGCCCCCCGCCCGGCCAGCCGCCCCATCTGGGAGGGAGATGGGGGGGTCAGCCCCCCACCTGACCAGCCACCGGGTCTGGGAGCTGAGGGGCGCCTCTGCCCGGCCGCCCCTACTGGGAAGTGAGGAGCCCCTCTGCCCAGCCAGGAGCCCCTCTGCCCAGCCAGCCGCCCCGTCCGGGAGGGAGGTGGGGGGGTCAGCCCCCCGCCCGGCCAGCCGCTCCGTCCGGGAGGGAGGTGGGGGGGGGTCAGCCCCCCCGCCCGGCCAGCCGTCCCGTCCGGGAGGGAGGTGGGGGGCTCAGCCCCCCACCCGGCCAGCCGCCCCGTCCGGGAGGGAGGTGGGGGGCTCAGCCCCCCGCCCGGCCAGCCGCTCCGTCCGGGAGGGAGGTGGGGGGGTCAGCACCCCCTCCCGGCCAGCCGCCCCGTCCGGGAGGGAGGTGGGGGGGTCAGCCCCCTGCCCGGCCAGCCGCCCCGTCCGGGAGGGAGGTGGGGGCGTCAGCCCCACGCCCGGCCAGCGGCCCCGTCCGGGAGGGAGATGGGGGGGTCAGCCCCCTGCCTGGCCAGCCACCCGGTCCGGGAGCTGAGGGGCACCTCTGCCTGGCCGCCCCTACTGGGAAGTGAGGAGCCCCTCTGCCCGGCCACCACCCCGTCTGGGAGGTGTACCCAACAGCTCATTGAGAATGGGCCATGATGACGATGGCGGTTTTCTGGAGTAGAAAGGGGGGCAAGGTGGGGAAAAGATTGAGAAATCAGATGGTTGCCGTGTCTGTGTAGAAATAAGTAGACATGGGAGACTTTTCATTTTGTTCTGTACTAAGAAAAATTCTTCTGCCTTGGGATCCTGTTGATCTATGACCTTACCCCCAACCCTGTGCTCTCTGAAACATGTGCTGTGTCCACTCAGGGTTAAATGGATTAAGGGCGGTGCAAGATGTGCTTTGTTAAACAGATGCTTGAAGGCAGCATGCTCATTAAGAGTCATCACCACTCCCTAATCTCAAGTACCCAGGGACACAAACACTCTGCCTAGGAAAACCAGAGACCTTTGTTCACTTGTTTGTCTGCTGACCTTCCCTCCACTAGTGTCCTATGACCCTGCCAAATCCCCCTCTGTGAGAAACATCCAAGAATGATCAATAAAAATAAAATAAAATTTAAAAAAAAAAAAAGAAGATTAGACTGGGAATAGAAGGTTAACCTACCTACAAAGAAAAAGTAAAGAAAAGGCCTGGAGGCCACCCAGAAGTTATCTACACTATGTCCAAAGACCCTTTATTTGAATGTCCTGGGAGAAGGAAGAAGGAAAGAGTCGGCATGTAGACTTTCAGTGTGTAAAGAGTAAATCTATCACCAACCTTGCAGCAGCTGTGGCAGACATTCCCCAGGACCAGCTGGTAGTCATGCACCCAACTCCACAAGTGGATGAGCTGAATATTCTCCCTATCCATCTGCCTTCTGGCAATGGTGGCCTCGATCCTGATGCACAGAATCCAATGCTGTAATGTTGATGTTCCCTGAAACCATAACATGCTACTCTTCACAGTGACATTGTACTCTCCTCATTCTGCAATGCAAGGCCACTCTTCTTCATTGAGATGCATGTAACAATGCTTAGGATGTTGCAGTGTAGGCTTTTTCAAGACCAAAGGTAGCTGAATGGTTTTTTTAAATGAGTACAACTCTAGCATTTTGAAGTTCCAGTTATATAAATGTATTTGTTTACCAGTAGGTTTGTGAAATTGGTTCTTTGTATGGCGGACGGTCCTTTTTCACACACCTAGGTCTTTTCAAAAGTGGTGGAAATTGGCAGCTGGGGTACTTTCAGTTTGGATTGATATTCATCACACCCCAGATAAAATGCAGAGTATTATATAGTTGCACTTTATAGATGGTGGTTAAATGGAAATGTTCAAGCCATTTTATAGTTGTGATGCACAATATAATTTAAGTGCTTCTGTCAAAGTATTCCTCCAGTAAAATTTGTATAGTTTGCTGCCCTTGATGAGCAAAAAGTATTTATGTTGGACTTACCCGAATGATCTGGATGAGATTTAATGCCCATATCTTATCAGTTCAGTTATCTCCAGGGCTGTTTCACCCTTTAGAGTGAGTCATATGCAGGGAGTGTGAATGTCAGAGGTGGTTTATTATCCAGTCTGCCTTACCCTTAATCTGTTCACAGATATTTATTTACTTATGCTTTTTTTTCTTAAGAGTTATGGGATAGGAAAATGAATTGTTTGCTCTTCATTTACTAAATGATTATAAACTTCAATTTTTCGTCAAAATAAAATTCCATTGTTTTAATGTTTCTGACCAAATTTATAACCACCTTGAAAAAAAAAGAAAGAAAAAAGAGAAAACTAAATCTTAGTGAAGAGAAAGGAAAGTAACAAGAGACAGTAACCCAGAGAAGCCAGGCAGCAGAAAATCATCCAGCAGACAATAAAGGGTTACCCATAACTCTCCTCTTGGCCACTCTTCATATATTCCCCTTGGGATGCTGTGGACATAGGGATTCTAAAAGCCTGAACTGCCGATGCTAGGTACCCTGAGCCTTGGGAAGGACAAGAGGGAGGAAGTAAGCAATATGGGGAAGGGGGCTGTAAAATTGAAGAAATGATGGAAGAATATGGATCGTGATGGGAAACACTTTGCAAATGTTTCCTGAAAATAGATTTCACAAAGGAAGAAGAATCCCCAGAATCAAGCAAGACTTGACACCCTACATGTGGCTTCAATCCTAGAAGAAATAATGAAGGTCCTCACAGCTTCATAGAGGCTCTCAGACTGGCCAGACTCTCCGTTTTGATTTCCAAGTCCACTTTGGTCATGTAAGAAAGATCCACCTCCTGAAGATAATCAGCCTTATTTGCTTCAATATTACTCTCATTTGATAACATCAGCAGCATGTTTACATGGTTACAGGAGCAAAAATCAAAAAAAAAAAAAAAACAGACAGTACCCTTGCAGTAGAGAAAGAGGTTTGACAATTGAGCTCAATATTAGAGAAGGCACGTTACTATTAATTTCTATAACCTGGATGATTATAATGGTAATTATCTACAGTTCAGTAGTGAACTGGTGTAATGAAGGGCTCAAAGCGGTTTGGCAACTGGCAAGCAAAACACACTTTGGAGGGATGTTAACTCCGGAAAGAAAACCCTGGGGCAGAGGCTTAGCATTGAGACTGGCACTGTCCTAGGTTTTGGCCACCAGCAACAGCAACACTTGGAATTCCTGTTCTGGAGAAAGTGTTATCCAGCCTCACAGCCCTGAGAAGACACCACCATTCCTCACTTTCCTGGCTCCATCTCCTCTCTTCATAGCTCCACTGCCCTGCTCACCTTCTTCAGAACCATGAAGTCATTATCAGCCTCTGAGTACTTGTGAAATTCATCCTCATACCTACCAGAAAGAAAAGAAATAAGGCTCAGGTGGCAGCAGAGCCAAGGTTATATGCACAGATGTGCAGAGAAAGGTGTTTATCCCAGGAGTTGGAAGCTCAGCTGGGGCAGGGTTGATGGTGAATATTCTCTGGATAACATGCCAGTGGGTGGCATGGGTTATTAGAACGGTAGGATTTTTTTTTCTTTGAGACGGAGTCTTGCTCTGTCACCAGGCTGGAGTGCAGTGGCACGATCTTGGCTCACTGCAACTTCCACCTCCCAGGTTCAAGCGATTCCCCTGCCTCAGCCTCCCAAGTAGCTGGGAATACAGGCGCATACCACCACGCCCAGCTAATTTTTTGTATTTTAGTGGAGATGGGGTTTCACCATGTTGGCCAGGATGGTCTTGATCTCCTGACCTCATGATCCGCCTGCCTCGGCCTCCCAAAGTACTAGGATTACAGGCGTGAGCCATCGCAGCTGGCCGAATGGTAGGATCTTTAAGAGCACAATGGTACCCCATTTCCAACACTCCCAGACACTGAAACTAGAAGGAGATAAAAATGTAATGGAACTGGCACACAGCCCTTGCTGTCCCTGGGTGGCACATTCATATAGGTCTCTGGATTCTCCACTGCTGGAGATCACCCAAGTCCTCATGAGCCAGGGCCAATGCTCAATCCCAAGGCCATCTTCCCCTTGAATCTGCCCCCAAAGCTCCCAGCTCCATCTGTGTCCTGAGTGTGCATCCTGCCCTCAACATCAGATCAGGACAGGGCTCCTTCCTGTCTTGGCCCCCGCTTGAAGCTCCCTCACCACCCAAGACAAACACATTTTCTAACTGGTCCTCTCCTTGGTTATACATTGGAACCACCTGGAACTCAATAAAAGCTACCAAAGCCTGGCTCCCATGCCCAGAAATCCTGATTTAATGGGTTACAAGTGCAAATTTGTAAAGCTCCCAAAGTGATCTAGTAAACAGCAAAATGTGCAATCCATTTTTGCTAAATGATGGAGTGCCTGAATATCTGTCCCTGTTTACTGGGGAGCAACTAAGATGCCCATCTCTGAGACATACGTCTCATTCTCCTTGGCACCAACACAAAATATCAACAGAGGGCAGACCCTCCTTTCATCAGTGCCCTTTCCAGACACCTCATCTTGTGGCCTACAGACTCAGAAGTCATGAGAACACACAGGAACTCTCCAGTTGGAAAACCCACACACCACCTGACCTGCAACATGGTCACCCCAGTGACTGTCCCCCAGGCACCTCCATCACTTACCTCTTCTTTTACTCCTCCACGAGTGCCTGCATTGTGCCCAGCTCCCCATCCAGCAGGCTCTGTTCCATCAGTAGCTTGTCCAGGTAGGCTTGGAGGCAGCCAATGTAGGACCCCAAGAAGGGCTGCAGGTCATTGGCACTAGCCTTGGCCGTCTACTGCAGGAGACACCACTTGGTCTCCAGAACCTTGTTCTGCTGCTCCAGGAACCGCACCTGTGATCAACCATGTTGGAGAGGGTCATGGTCTGTCCAGTCCCCAGCTCAGGAGCAGATCTGCCCCCCAAACCCAGGCCTCCCATGCCAAGGCCCCAAAGGCTCTCAGGACCACAGGCTCTCCCCCACCTCAGACACTCACCTTGTCGACAAAGGAAGCAAATTTGTTGAGGGTCTTCCTTGGTCTTCACCTTCTCAATCTAGGGGTCAATCCCCACATTCAGGGGCTGCAGGGAGCTCTGGTTGATGGTCACCTCCTAGATGCCAAAGAGAAAGGCCCCCGAACCCCCAAAGCCCCAGGCTCGACCAGGAGCTCCTCCAAAGCTGCCAGGTCTCCTCCAATACTGAAGGAGATTCCTCTAAAGCCACTTCTTGTGCCCTTTCCTTCTGCCCCACACAGGCTGCCCCCAAAGGCACCTCAGCACCCCTGTGCCCTTCCCTAGCCTGGATGGCACCTCCAGCCACCCTCAGTGAGATCTTCTTGCTCCCCTCAAGGCTGTACAGACTACTGCTGCCAAAGGTGTCCCCTAACATGACACTGGCCTCAGTGGCACTGCTTTCCCCAGAGTATGAGGCCAACTGGAACCTGGTGGAACTGCCATGGCTCTGGCCAGACACAAGGAAGGCAGAGTGGCTGCTGGAGACCCAGGCAGCCTGGGAGGCCCTGCTGCACTACTGGCTCATCATTTTCTCTGGATGCAGGAAATGTCCTTATTCAGAAGCCTCAGAGGAAAGGCACAGGGAGAAGGGTGGCCCCTTTTATAGGTCCAGTGGATTGATTTATTCATTTGACAATTTCCTGGGTTTCATTATCTGGCTGAAATTAATCCCCATAGCAACTTCCTGTACTGTAATCCTGAAAATCTCCATTTCAGGTCTTTCCTATAGTTAGTCCTGCATAGACTTCCTGCAGGAACAAACCCAGGCCCTCCCTTGCTAAGTGAGCTTGGTTCCTGCCAGACATGGCCCAGCCCCAACCCCAGCACCCTGGGCACTGGCTTCTCAGGAGGCAGCAGGTCCAATTAGGTGAGTTGGTGGCTTTTTCATTCCACCTTAACCCTGGGCATCCACTCCTGTCATTCTGCTGTCTGCCTCTCGGAATGAACAAGGCTCACCCAGGAATCTGGAAAGAGTTGAGAGGATCAAATGAAAGGGTAGATTCCTCCTAATTTTAGCACCTCCAAGTTTCACACCATGTGTGTCCATGGAACTCCCCAGAGAGTTTGTCCCTGGGTCTGCAACACAACCAGCACTCTCACTATTCTAGCCAGGGAGAGGGGGATTCAGCCAGAATATCCCAGGCTGAGCCAGGGGTCTGAATGAATGGACTGGATACTTGAAGGCATTCATTCATCTGAGACTGAGCAATGCTCACCATTCTGGTGACCAAGAGAGTTCCTAACATCCCCTCTGTCTGCCTGTGGCTCCCTGGGTGGCTCTGTTGATCCTGTTTTTCAACCTGCTGCCCAGGGAGCCTCATGTCACTCATCTCACATCCCATGCCCAGTCTCTTCCACTTTCAAACACGCCCTCTTAGTCCCCTTTCCAGGCCCCTATGTATTCTGCTGCCTGCATTCCCTTCCTGCCTCTCCTCTGCAGGGAGGACTGCACCCTTGTCCACCTGACAACAGATGCCATGATGACAGGATCCTCTCTGCCTGGTTCTCCAGGGCTCCCCATTGCCTAGCACAGTGCCTGGCCCATGGTAAGCTCCCAGATTTTGTGGGATCAGCAACTATTCGGTTCCTCCTGCTTATAGCATTGTCCTCTGTGTGGGTAGTTGTGTGTCCCGCCTCCACTGTCATGCTGGAGAAGAAAAGTCTTGGCCCTCCAGACACCCTTCTACCCAATCATCTCTTGCCCCAAACCCAGGACAGGAGCCTGTATGCATGAACTTAAGATGGGGTTTTGAGATACAGACTGACTAAATCAGCTGCCACTTGTAGGAATGGCTGCCCTGTCTGCTAAACATGCCCACCTGTGTACCAAGCCCATGTTAAGCACATGGGAAATGCAGCCAAATCATCCAACTGGAGGGAAAAGAGACCCAGCTGATTGGAAGGTCTTGAATCTCACCTCACACCCTCACATTTTCTCAACGCTTAGAAGCCCCTAACATCCCAGCTTGGATGCTTGTCTTGGCAGCCTGACACCCTCAGGGGCCTGGGTAGAGGCTGAAGATTATCCTCAAAATAAACAAAAGGGAGGCAATTTTATGAAGAATTCTAACCGGGGGTTACAGCAACAGTCATCCTGGCTATAAGGAGAGAGGATCTGAATCCAGGGGTTTCTGGTGAGCACAGGCCAAGAAAAAAGTTACGCTACAGTAGCGGGGGTGCTAGAAGGCCTTCCCTGTAGAGAGGCCAGGGAGCTGGGCACTCCAAGCTGCCATGCCATTGCCTCTGGAAGGAAGAGAAGTTTTGACTGGGTGTCAGGGGTAGGTTCACTGCCAACTGACCCTGTGCACGAGGATAAACAACTTGATGACCGAGAACCTTCTAGTTACAGTTTATTAAAATTAAAATAAAAATAAAGATCATGCTCAGGTTGCCCTGGAGGCTGCAGTTCTTTCCACCTCTGGTAGGTGCTTATACCAGGCTTAGAACAGACACATTCTTTGGCACCACCACATCAACAGGAATCTAATGTTGTCCTTGCCTCTGTAGACAGCACCACAGGAGTAGGTCATGGGATGGCAAGTCAGCTCTCAAAGATTTTGGGAAGGGCACTCATTGCAAGACACACAAGACAACATGGGAGCTAAAGTTTAAGCAAACCCAGTTCTGTTCCATTTATTGAATAGCTTCTTGATCATATAACAAGAAGTTTACAGGAAGGAGGAAATGTGTTCTGTTAATACCCAGAAAGCAAACAGCCTGACACTGTCACCCAGAGCATGAGGCAGACACAGATGGGACCAGAAACAGCCACGTGACTATTGCAGTTGCAGGAGGGGATTGAAATGGGAACTGTGGAGGGCGGTTAGTCAAGGAAGACTTCCCAGAGAAGGTATCTTGAGGTGAGCTGATGGAGAGGATAAAGAGTATCCCATGTTGCGGGCATAAAGAGACTTGCAGAAACCCGTCTGTGCAGCAAATATTACAGCTTCATTTGAAGCAAGATCATCAAAGGCTGCTGAAGGCTACAAAGCAGAGTGTGGTATATCCACGAATGCAGGGATATGTACCAGCCTGACCCATTGAGTGGGAAGAATTTATGCTGTTTCTGACAGCCTGGCAAACTGCAGTGGGTCATGAGTTTGGATGTGGCTCACTGCTCCCCAAAGATAACCCAGAGTCTCTAGTCTCTCTTTGCTCCCATCCACCCCTGCCAACATGATCTTATGCAAGTACCATTTTCAAAATGTCACTCTCCTACCCAAAAGTTGACTAGCCTGCCTCTTCTAGCAGAACGATCTCCTCTTTTGACCTTAAATGCCCTCCCCTTTCCCTTTTTCTTTCCTCCATCCTGATTCCACCACTTTAATGTTAAAACTCTGTCATTCCATCCTAGCCAATCTTCTTGCTATCATTTGGTAGGAAGTTGAACAAATTACCTCCACGATTTCTTCCCCCTGTTGGGTTCTGGAACACCATGCATCTCCTCCCCACCACCACCATCGTCCTTGCTAAGTTCCACCTCTGAGAGGATGACCCACTCAGCAGCCTGGCCATGGAATCCCTGGGTCTTCTCAATTCCGGTCACCTTCTCCTTCACTCCACCTCAACCACACACTCCATGCCTGCAGCCTGGACCATCACCAAGAACTGCTGCCTCCTAGAAGCTTAATTCCCAAGCCCCACTTTCTGGCCATAACTTTCCATCTCCCAGGGCTCTCCCACCTAACTCTCATTACATCTGCTCTTCACTCATGTGAATAGTCTCATTGTCTTAACCCCTTCGTTTTTTCCAAGGCTGTTAGCTCTCTCCTAGTTTCTTTTCCTGCTCTTCTCACATTAAGCATTATTCATTCATTCAACAAATACTTTCTGAGCATCTACTATATGCTAGGCATTGACCAGGTGGTGGAAAGTGGTGAACAAAATTGATGCTATCTCATTCCTCATAGAAGGAACAGACTGGACTTCACCACCTGGACGACCTTCTCACCAGCCTCATCAATTCCCCTATTCCCCTATCTTTCAACCATCAGCCTAACAAAGTCCCTTCTCAAGGCCATGACTACAACTTCCTTCCCCCACCTGCTGCAGGCACTGAGCTCTGCTAAGGGAGACCACCCAAGCCTAGCTTCCTACTTCACCAAGAACACTGAAGCCATCAGGAGTGATGCCCTCAGCATCCCTTCCGTGCCTTGACTCCTGCCTGCCTCCACACCCACCTGATTTTCCTTTTTCTTGTACAAGGCTTCAAGGTGTATCCCCACCCATCTCCTCTAATTCTTTGCTCCATCAGTTACCCTCCTCCCTCTCCTGCCCCTCCTCTCAACCTCTCCTCTCATACCCAAGTCTTTCCCACCCTTACAGTACCTCTTATCACCCCATGGCACCTTCTTGTTATCATTCTGTCTCTCTTCCCCTTCTCAACTAAATGTCTCAAGAGGATAACCCCATTTTGTCCACTTACCTGTCTATGATTAGCTCCTAAACCCATGAAATCTAGTTCTGTACACAACCCTGACATCATGGATACCACATTCCTAAGAATGCCTTTCTCCATGACTTCCTAAAAGCCAAACCCGATAGACAACCTTCAGTCTTCATGCCACCAGATCTCTCTACTGCAGCTGAAATGTGGTATATGCATAAGCCATTCTTTGCAGTATCATCACAACAGTAACTTGCACATGTTTTTTAAATCCCTACATTCCTTAAAAGTGTGCATTAATAGGTTTCCAGCTTCATTCTGGCACAACTTGGCAACTTCCTTGTGGATGTGGTGGATAACCCACGGGCAGGTCCAGTTTGTCAAGAACGTGAACACAGTGCTCCTTGATGAAATGAATCTAAAACCAGGAGATTCTAAAGCTCCTAGAGTGGCAATGAGCCACTGGAGAGCAGGTATAGAGAAGTTGTGGTGTCATTACTATCTTGTTCTAGAAAGGCAGTGCTGACCTTACATTGAGTGGTGTGGAGGCAGGCCAGCTGCAGAAACTGAGGACTGAGGAGATTCAACATTAGATTGAGGAAAGGCCCCTCTTCTCCAGATCTCAGGGCTCAGGATAGTGACAAACTAACACAAAACCACCAGACCACCATGTCAGTTGTGTGTATTGTGTCATATATAAGAGTTCCAGGCCAAGGATGTGAAAGGGAGCAAAAATCTAGCCCATACTCTAGTCACCGAGCTGTGTGCTCTGCCATGGACTATGTCCACCCAGAAGAACACAAACATATGTTACTTTACACAAGTGCTATCCTTTGCTAAGACATGCAACCATGAAGCTGTCTGCACAGAATGGACATCTATTTCTAATTCACAAAAAGACCTGAGAGGTCCAGAAGACTTCAGAACACCAGTTTAACATCATGAGTTTCAGCATGAGAAGAATCTAGCGCTAGAAAACCTTCACTTGTGCCTCACTGGTCTTCAGGTCAGTTAAGTCATGTTGTGGTGAAACCCCATAAGTCAAATCCTGGCTCCCCACCTCCTAGTTACATTACCTCAGGTAAGTTGTTTAACCCACTATGCCTTGAATTCCACCTATCAGATGAAAATTTGCTGTGAGGATTAAATTATTTTAGAACATGTCCTGGTACATAACACGTACTCAGTGCACATTAGCTTTTAACTAGTAGTGTCATCCTTACGTACAATGACAGAAAATCTTCTCTGGACCATCAACCACACAACACACCCTCTCATCAGCGGGGTCTTTGTTCTCCAAAGTTTGCATGTGGGTGCTGTTGCCACATTTGTTCAGTGCTTTCCTGTTTTAAAAAGGCAAGTGAGTACAAGGGTGTGTGTGTCTATGTGTGTGGGAGGTAAGGCAAGGGTTACAGTCAGAAGGCTCAGGGCATCGGCCAAGTGTGCAGAGGGAAAATGAGCAGACCGATTCAGCCCTATATTAAAAACCATGCCAATTCTAACTAAACCATTTCAGCTTTGATTTTACAAAGCTGAAAATAAACTAAAAATGCCTCAAGTCCTAGGTTTTCTCTGTACTTCTATTACAAAGCATTATTGTTGGCCAGCTAAGACCCTGCATCTTAATTACCAGTTTTGCAGGGCAAAACATGCAGGAAATAAATTTATGGGAATTCAAATGTGGACTATTTGGCCTTGACTGTGAGTAACCCCAGCTTTAATAAGGCAAAACGCCTGGCTTGAAGCAACCAAATAATTAGTCTAAACAGTGGGAGTGAGAAAGGAGCTCTAATACATACATTTTGTTAATTGCTCTCCCCTGTTGCCAGCAAAGGTGAATTGGAAGAGGTCAACCAGAGCCCCCTGGAGGCAAGGAGGACAGTTAGGAGTTTGTCTCTGTCAGCCAGGGATGAGTTAGCAAGAGCCATTACTTCAGTGAACTGGGACACCAGAGTTGGACCTCAGAAATTCAGCCAGTGGGAGAAAGAACATCTGGAATAGACAGAGAAGGCAGGAGGGGGCCTGGGAAGCCTGGCCTAAGTAGCAGCAATCCCTACTCCAGCCCTAGCTTGGCTTTCCTGAATGTCCCAAGCAAGCATTTACCACTGATCAAATGGCAGCATGCCAGAGAAGCCCACCCCCTCCAGAATCCCTGCAGAATGTTCTCATGAGTTCTATATGTGTGGTGGGCTGCCTGCCATCCCTGGGCCTTCACCTCCAGGGTCTTCAAGGATCCCAGGGTCTTCTCCATGCTCCCAGGGCACCAGCTTTTACCAAAAAAAAAGGCAACCTCCCCATCCAAATCCCAGTCAACCAGCCAACTGACCAGCTCCCTCTGGCCCTGTCTCAGTTCAAATTCCGAAAAACAGACTCAGATGAAGATTTGTGTACAGGAAGTTTATTGGAGAGGATCAATATGTAAGGAAGTGAATGAAGCAGGATTGGGGATTGGGGAAAAGTTAAACTGCTATGTAGTTGGGTTGGCTGCAACAAAGGTCTCAGCAAATCCCACCAAGCACTAGACCTGCCAATGGGGAGAGATCACAGCCTAGGGAAAGGCGTTCCTGGAAAGGCACTCTTCTAAGAGCAATCAGGAGCCACAGCAGCTGGAGAAGTGAGTGCTAGGTTCTCAAAAGGGTGAGAGCCCACCACCCATCCACTACAGACCCCACATCCCTAGGGGGCTGATCCTGCTTCTGTTTCTCTCCCAGCCTTGCCTCACTCTGTCATCTCATCTACTACCACAGACATAATTTTGGAGGTGGCCTCTTCCCACAACTTGGCCCCACTTCCCTGCAATCCTGTAAGCCCCTCTGCTGTCCCTCCTGCTAAGCTAGGTTATCAGGGGAAACACCCCACTTAATTCAATGTAGGTTCTTTTCTATTTTCCCTAAGTATAGGCTGGTCTGAGAAATAAAGGGAAAGAGTACAAAAGAGAGAAATTTTAAAGCTGGGTGTCCGGGGGAGACATCACATGTTGGCAGGTTCCATGATGCCCCCCAGGCCACAAAACCAGCAAGTTTTTATTAGTGATTTTCAAAGGGGAGGGAGTATACGAATAGGGTGTGGGTCACAGAGATCACATGCTTCACAAGGCAATAAAATATCACAAGGCAAATGGGGGCAGAGCAAGATCACAGGACCAGGGCAAAATTAAAAGTGCTAATGAAGTTTCGGGCACATATTGTCATTGATAACATCTTATCAGGAGACAAGGTTTGAAAGCAGACAACTGGCCTGACTAAAATTTACTAGGCAGGAATTTCCTCGTCCTAATAGGCCTGGGAGCGCTGCAGGAGACCGGGGCTTATTTCATCCCTTATCTACAACTGTATAAGACAGACATTCCCAGAGCGGCCATTTTAGAGACCTCCCTCTAGGAACACATTCTCTTTCTTAGGGCTGTTCCTTGCTAAGAAAAAGAATTCAGCAATATTTCTCCTATTCGCTTTTGTAAGAAGAGAAATATGGCTCTGTTCCGCCCGGCTCTCGGGCAGTCAGACCTAATGGTTATCTCCCTTGTTCCCTGAACATCTCTGTTATCCTGTTCTTTTTGCAAGGTGCCCAGATTTCATATTGTTTAAACACACATGCTTTACGAACAATTTGTTCAGTTAACACAATTATCACAGGGTCCTGAGACAACATACATCCTCAGTTTACGAAGATGACAGTATTAAGACATTAAAGACAGGCATAGGAAATCACAAGAGTATTGATTAGGGAAGTGATAAATGTCCATGAAATCTTCACAATTTTATGCTCAGAGATTGCAGTAAAGACAGGCGTAAGAAATTATAAAAGTATTAATTTGGGGAACTAATAAATGTCCATGAAATAGTCACGATTTATGTTCTTCTGCCATGGCTTCAGTCAGTCCCTCCATTTGGGGTCCCTGACTTCCCACAACACTAGGTTCTCTCTTTGTCACCCCACCCCAACTATTCTCAGCATCCCCAACAGCGCACTGATTCTGGCACAATTGTGAATGGTTGCTGGATTCTTGAGTGACTAAGGTGCTGTTGGAGTCCTTGCCTCAGGCAAGCAAGAAGACAGGAGCAGCAGCTTCTTCCCAATGTGGAACCACAGAATGGGACTAGGATATATGTAGGACTGGCTTCTAGGTGACTTGCCAGGAGGTATGGTGGTACAGGGATCAGGCTCCCCTGAAGAAGGTGGACTAGACAACACCAGGGCCCCTGGCAAAGAAAAGCAAGACAGGGTGGAGACTGAAAGCTCAGGTTGTAGAGGACAGTCAGTGGGCCCCCTTTAGGGAATTTTCTCCAGTCCTGTCAACACTCAGCATATGATATTAGTATAAAATCCTCTCCATTCACGTCATCCTTCCCCAGTAGGTTCTGCTTTGCCTTTGTCTCTTTAGGGGGATCCAGATCTAAATAGACCATCCAGACATAGTCTAAACAATGCAATGTGCCCTGGACAGCCTCTGCTAAAATTGGGATTAAAAGAAATCATTATCTTTTTCTGCTCAAAATGTTGATAGGGCCTTTGATCTCAGACCTACCACTAGGCTGATCACACAGTAGGTAGCCAATAAAATGTGTCTTTCTTTCATCCAGTCATGATACCATGGCAACAGTTAGATGAAATATTTATCTGCATTTATAAGACACTGTTTATAATATCTTTTACAAACAAATGGCTAGTTTTGTTAATCTACAAAGAGTATGTACAGATTATTTAGAAAAACAAAATGATCACCCAAAGAGAAAATGGACTGAATAACTGAAGAGACAATTCACAGAAAATGAAAGCTAAATAGCAAATAAACATATTTGTAATGCTCAACCTCATTAGCAATCAAATAATGAAAATAAAACAGAAAACTGTCAAAAAAAAAAAAACTAAAAAGAATACCACACAGTGTTCAGAAGACTGTGGAGAAATAGGAAGCCTTATACGTTACTTACAAGAGCATGAATTGGTACAATCTTTCTGGAGAGCAGCCTGACCATATAAATCAAAAATTTTCAGTGGCCTTGCAATTCCAATAACTTCTAAAAAGTTACCTTAAAGAATGAATAGGACCAGTGTCCAGAGAAGTGTGTGTTCATTGCAGCAACATTTATTACAGTGGAAAAAGTAGAAATAAACATATATGTAAAAAGGTGCTACATCTATATAATGGAATATTATGCAGTTATTAAGAAAGACGACTTGGCCATGAGGGTAACAGGTGGCAGGGCATGGCACCTACAGCTCAGTAATCGGGGGGGCGGGGTGCAGGGAAGGGGAGGGATGCACAGGCACAGACTCTGTGGGTCTCAGGCTGATGGGAGGCTGCTTGCCAGCTCCTAGATCAGGGATGGATGCAGCAGTGGAAGTGACGGAAGCCCCAGAGGAAGAGAGCTTTGCACTACCCATCTCTTCCACCTCTGAAGCCAAATTCAATACTGTGGTTGGTTCTATTGAGGCCATCATCATGGATCCCGAGTTCCAGTACCACAGAGAAATTTCATGGACAAATACTACCAGGAATTTGAAGACACAGAAGAGAATAAACTCACCTACACACCAATCTTTAACGAATACCTTTCTTTAGTAGAAAAATATATTGAAGAACAGCTGCTGGAGCGGATTCCAGAATTCAACATGGCGACCTTCACAGCAACATTAAAGCACCATAAAAATGAAGTGGCTGATGACATATTCAACATACTAGTCACATTTACAGACTTTCTGGCATTTAAAGAGATGTTTCTGGACTACAGAGCAGAAAAAGAAGGCCAGGGACTGGATTTAAGTGGCGATTTAGTGGTGACTTCGTTGTGCAAAACACCTTCCACGCCAGCTATCCAAAACAATCTGTGGCACTAGCTTGCATCTCCAGGCAGTGGGAGACTTCTGGACATCATAGGCCCAGTAGGCGGGGAGAGGCGTCTGTTCTTAATGACAGAATATGTCTTGGAAAGACTGACTGCAGCTCTTCATTAATGTTAAGCATTGATGAATCAAAAAGGTAATTACCTGACCCTCCAGGGACCTCTGCTTTTCCTGAAACACCTTCTTGTATTCAGTAACACTACTGCCCCTGCCAAAGTAGACACACCTCTCTCAGGAACTTCTGAGGGTCAGACTACTCTGTGACAAGAGATTGTGTCAAGCAATCCACCTGGAAGACCCCTTTTCTCACCATACATGTTCCTGTGTCAACAATATGGAAAATAACACCATCATAAACCCTCCCTGTCCCAGATACCACAGGCAGGCTTTGCACTAAACTTTCGTGTGCTCACAGCTCTTTCACTTGGGTAAGATTTGTAGTCCATCAACCCTAGGGATCCACCTGGGCAAGTATTTTACTTTTTGGGAGTATTTATCTAGGATGTCATTCAAACCAACTGCCCCTGACTTGAGATTTCTGAAGCTCCTATTTTCTGCCCACTATTACGAGAAAACTAGAGCCAGTCTTGGCCAAAAGAAGCAACTGAAAAACAGGTCGTTAACTAAAAGCTACATGGGAAAAATCAATTCCTAGGTGTGGGTTTGCAGTTCTTTTATCACTGTCTTCTGCTAGTCCTCATATAGTCCCACAGTTTCTAGAGAAGCCTTTATTTTTTTAAGCATCATTGTTGAAAAAATCTTTTTGTAGATGAATACTCAAGCTGTAGATCTAATACAGTAGATCTGATTTTAGAATTTCTGATTAGCCCCTTAAAGATCTAAGTATTAAATGGCTTGTACTTTTTAATTGTAGTGCTATGATGGCAAAAATGTTTTCTTTATTGAAATTCCTATTTTACTGGACATCAATGGATATGTGCTATGTGCTGGAAATCAACTAAAAGGTATCTTTTACTTATACCATGTTAAGTGTGTTTGTACAGATTTACTTAAAATCCTTTCCATATAAATCCGTCTGTTAGGTTTTTGGTTGGGGTGGGGGTGAGTTTGCTAAAATGTGATTCTTCAGGCTCTGTAATTCCAACTCTATCCTTCTTCCTTTCAAAATATTTCTTGCAAAAAAATAATGTTCCACTGGTCTAGTTCAGCCTGAGTAAGAGGAAGTAGCAAAAGGCTTCAGAGGTACCAAAGGTCATCTGTCTGGCTTCCTGTTAATAAAATGTTTGGTAGGACATTACTGACTAGAAAACATGTATGTCACACCTCTAGAAAGAAGAAAAACACATAATTGTTTATAGTTCCTAATGTGTACCTTTGATTTTGTTTTTTAAGTAAAAATAAGAATCTGCACTGAAAAAGAAAATTATGATCTCCATCTACATTTGCTGTTGTGGAAAGATGCTATTTGGTAAATTTCTTATCAGCTAGATTATAAATTCTGTGAGGGCAGAAACTATATGTGTTCTCCCCTGTATCCTTGGGCCTGGCACAGTAGCTAGAAAATGGTAGGCATTCAGTCTATTAATAGTTGTTGAATAACTAAATGGATGAATTCCACAGTACATTAGGTGAAAAATCAAGTTAAAAAGCAGAATGTATTAAGACCCCATTGTAAAATATTCTATATATTTCTATGAATATGTGTGTAAGCATGCACATGCATGAATGTAGGAAAATGTCAGGATGGTAGAATCATAGATGATCTTAATCTTCTTTAATTTGCTAAAACTTTATGCATTTTTTGCTATAAATGTGTGTTGCTTTTATAATTTAGTAAAAGATATCTAGAAGGAGAGGGAGAAGAGTAAAGGATAAAGAATAAAGGATGGAAAACAACAAAGTAGTTGCCACTAGGAGACAGACTGTTTAATTCTAAAGACAACTGGTAGGATTTCAAGTATCAATTCCAAAGGGCTCCTGTCACCCTTTTGACCATTCCACACAGGTAAATGTCTACTCTACTTACCCTGGCTGCCTTCAAATGCAAAGAGCTGCCCCAGTTCTGCCTTCAGATGGGCGATGGGTTGAGGGATTCTGCAAGGCTGAGACAGCCCAAGATTGCCAGTCTCCCACAGTCTTAAAAATGTTCTATTCTCCCCAGCCCCTATCCTGGCCTCAGACTTGATGCCTTCACCCTGGAGCTTCACCATGTGCTCCACTGGCACATGATTTAGTGCCACTGTGTCAAGAACATGGAAGATGATACTAGTCCTGGAGTTCTCCTGGGATTTGGTCTGGATAGCTGAGCCCTGACCCCTTGCCCTTCCTCCATATTGCCCAGAGTCTCTTTCCTTCCCAGGCCTGCTCCAGGCTTCTTCTACAATGTGCCTTTCTAAATAGGCCCCTTCCTTTAATTCTAGGTATCCTTAAGTCTTTCATTACCTTCCTTGGTAGCCCCCTCCACCATTCCTCCTCACAAGAGTTCAAAAGAGGGTCCTAGGCCCTCACTGTAAACTTTTCACTCTGTCCTACCTTGGAGTGTGACCTATCTCATCTTCCATTCAGGCTAAGGGGATGCGGGGCCCACTCTCCTTATTCATCTCTATTCATCCTTTCAATTGACCACCAAACTTTCACTCAGTTCCCCACCTGCTATGCAGGGCCCTGAGATTAGTACCCAGGACCCAGCTATCAACACACATGGAGCAGATGGATAAAGAGACTGAAGCAGATGTCTCTAAACCCTGCTGCTTCTGTCTTATGAGAAGTTGTGTTGACTCAAGACAGTCAGCCTCTTCCCATTAAGTTAAGCAACACATGGAGCAGATCTCCCAGGGTGTTTTCCTGTGGGGAGTTGGGGAGACAACCGATTATGTTTCTTGCAGCATCTCTAAAAGGCCAGTAAGAGCAGCAATTCAGAACTGCCTGCCCCTGCTCAAAGTACCCAGAGCTAGGCCAAGGGAAAGTGGAAAGGGCACTACCTCCGGCTTGTAAGCCATGAAAAGATGGGCAAGGATTTATTGATCACTCAGGTATAGGAACTTTAAAATGCCCTCTTCTCCAATTCTTGAGGCCAGGGCTACTGTACTTTAGAGATTAGATGGGCTGAGCTAAGGCTCAGAAATATGGAGACCAGGCCCTGGCACTCCCCTTGGACATCAGACAAATGTACAGATGCCCTCTTGTTATTCCATCCCTGACCTGACTTATGGGCAGTAACACATGGTCTACAGTGACTTACAAACTAGTATTTTGCAATGATTAATGGCATGCAGAGGGCATTGGTTGGGGGGCAGGGTGGGGAAAAATCACAGATCCTAAATGTCATCTCCCTGAGGCCCCCAATTTTCCTGGTTTCTCTCAGTGACTGTCTCATTACCCCGTGCCCCCTGGGTTTGGATTTCAGCTTTCTGAGAATGGCTGGTAAATGCTGGTGTGAGGGCAGGCACACATCATGCCTGTTCCTAATTTTACATCCATGTGGAGTGAGTTTTACTAGTTTAACACTCCCACCCACTCTCTTACCTGATCGATGAGTTTGGAAGGAAGAGTTGAGTTTGCAGAGCAATGCCCTTCCATCTCTTAGGATCTGGCTGTCCACAGTAAGATTATATTCTGCTCTCTTTTTCTCTCCCTCGACTATGAGGGATCTGACCCCATAGGGAAGGACACAGTGGCCCTAGGCTGCCCCTGCCCAGGTGGAAAATCTGGCCTAATCCTGAGGTCCTGTGATAGGAGAAACCCTTTCCATCCGAGGTAAAAAGACACATGCTCCAGTATCTGCTTTCTTGGTAATAAAGGCAATATTGACCCTCCATCTGCTCATTCATTTGTCTTATTTTTTAATTGGCTCAGAACCTATGCAAGGAAAAGATGTTATGTATTGACCCCTTCAGATTCCAAGAGCTGTGTTTGCAGAAAGAGGATTGCTTCTGTGTCTGGCTGGGATGGGGATGGAACAAAGGAACTGAAGTCCCAGTGGAATCTGTTTCCTTGATGAACTGCAGAACTCACTTCTTCCAAGACTGAATTGCAGAGGCCTGCTCAGAGGCTGGAGGAGGGATGGGATGACTTTCTTGGGAGTGGGGAAGGTCTCCCCTAAACAACATACTCCTGGGCAGACCTATCACGGGAACCTAACCAAATAGGTGGAGAAGCCAAGACTATTCAGTGGCCTTTATACCCACTTTTAAATTCCTGGAAGACCATCACCCCCACCTGATTTCTCATCACTTTTGGGTCATGATCTATTCTGTGACTCCTGGAATAAAAGATCAACACCAGAATGTGAAATTCAGTGCAATTTATTGAGAAAAGAAAGTGCAACATACTCGTCACCAGAGGATCTACAGCTCAGGGAATTAGGGGACAGAAGGGAGTCAGGATCTGAAGCCCAGATGTAGGGAGGGTTCCCTGGGAACCAGCAGTCTGGAGATCTTGACCGTGCACCCTCCAGCACTGAACCCATGGCTCTGCCCTCCTCAGACAGTGCTGAGATGACTGGCTTCAAATCACCAACTCCCAGTAAGAAAGGGAGATGGGCCAGAGTGGGAACAGGCCAGGCTGTGAAGGCCAAAACTGGCTTGGGCTCAGGGGTTGCTGTCCAAAGTAAGGGGCCATTTCAGGAAGGCTTCCAGGGGCATCATCATCCCAGACCAGCAGCAGGACCTCCATGGCCCTGGGAAGGTCATGGGGATGGAGAAACCAGGAGTTCAGCTTCTTCTCCAGGGAACTTGAGGAAAAATGTGGTTGACCCATATGCATCTACTGATGCCAAGCAGAGAGTGGGAAACACTATTGCAGGCTGAGTGGGAAGCAGGTGGTTATAGAGATTTGGAACAGTAGATCACTTGGTGGAGCTATGCTGGCTTGAGCTCGTGGTCTGGGAGAAGCGGATACTGGTGCTGCCTCCACCACCAGACTTGTAGCCACTGCCTCCAGAAGTCTGGATGCTGCCAGAGCTGGAGTCCATTCCACTGTGGCTCACAGAGATGCCACCTGCACCGCCGAGCCTGCTCCCACTACTGCTGCTCTGGTAGCTCCCGCTGCTACCCCTGCCCCCAGTGCTGCCACTGCTGACCCCTCCATAGCCACTGCCGCTGCCGCCACTGACTCCATAGCCGCTGCTGCTGCTGCTGCTGCTGCTGCTGCCACCTTTGTAGCCACCACTGCCACTGCCACTGACCCCTCCAAAAACTGCACGGCTACTGCCAGAGCTGCCACTTGTGCTGGTGACATTGCTGACCACTGCTACAAGACAACAGGCACACAATTCAGGCAAAGGGCCTGGGAAACTGGAAGCCAAGGACTGTATTACATCCCCACCCTGCTTGGCCATGTGACTTCGAGAAAGATGCTAACTTATCTAATGCCTCAGTTTGCAAACCATGAGAGTGAGCCTGGCCTCTAGTGCCTTCTCCCAAGAACAGGAACCAGAAATCTACAGAAATTTCTGGTTTTCCAACCTAGGCCACTCCCCAAACCAGAGGGGCTTTAGCTTTGGCCTGAGAGGTTGTCAGCTTACACTAGGGGCAGAGCATGTGGCCATGGCCTGAGATCCTAGACGCTGTCAGGTGGCCTGACTTCCTTGGATGGAACAGGCCTTCTTGCCTGAAGGTCAGTCAGTGAGGTTGTTTCTAGCTGCCCTTTTACAACCCAGGAAGAGGGTTTTTTGAATGGGCTACTTACAAATGCACACGGCACTCTGACATTCTCCAGACATCCTGAAAAGGAAGAAGAGAGGTGAATTCTTTCTGTAATGAGTCAATAACCAAAGAGTTGAGAGTTCACAACTTTGGGAGCCATGCCCTCCCATTTGCCCCACTAGGGGTCAAGCTCCTGCAAGAAGAAAGCCTATTCCAAGTCTGTTTCCATGACCATATCTCCCCAGAAAAGGGGGCTGCTTCAAGAGTTGAGAATTCCCACACTTTTCCCCTTAGCCCTTAGAGATTATCTTCTCTAGGCAAACTACTTGATGCCCAGCTCTGCCTTGATTGGCCTGTCTCCACTTCTCATCCCCTGCTAAGACCATCTTCCCACCTTAGCATGCCCTTTCATTCTTCTCTACCCAGCCCTGGATTTTTTATTTCCAATTCTGCCTTTCCAAGAAGGCTTCCACAATGGGCCCTCCTGGGGTGGTGGTGACATGATTGGGGTTGTTCAGGGTGGAGAAAATATGGGAGGGGCTGAAACTCAATGCAGGATGGATTTGAAATGTACCACCTACACTGTCCATCTTCCTGTGTCTTATTCTTGTTAATGGAGCAGGCACGTCCACATATCTGAGAAGATATGGAATGGGTCTGCATATCTTGCCAATGTGTGCCCACTGGTGTTGACCATTCCCTCCTCATCCCATGACTCCTAGTACACTTGACATCACCTTCACTCTCACTTTCCTTCTCATACTTGGGTTCTGCTTCCTCCATCAGATTGGGAGCTACCCAAGGACAGAGGGTTAGCTACTCCCTGAGCACATGATGCATTGGGCAGAAACTCAGCAGAAAGATCTCTCAATTCTTGACACTCCTTTAGCATTTGATAACCACTTGCTAAGACTATCTGCTGCTTAATGCTGTATTATTTTCCAAGAGCATGGATGTATCAACCGTCTCCCCATATGGACTCAGCTTCAGGGGTGGGGCTTGTAGGACTGTCTATATTGAGCTTTCCAGTATGGTAGCCAGTAGCCACATGATGCTATTTAAGTTAATTAAAATTAAATTAAATGTAAAACTGTGTTTCTCGGTTGCACTAGCCACATTTCCAGGGCTCAAGTGGCCAATGGCTACTGTATTAGACAGCACAAGAATAGAAAATTTTCATCATCTCAAAAAGTTCCAGTGGACAGCACTGGTCTATCACTTGTCATAATGCCAAAGAACTTTCCTAATACATTGCACATAGTGAAGATCAATAGAGATATGTAACATGATATTGATGTCCATTAAACATTTGGGAGTTGGATGATCTTGATGGACATAAAATAGTGGGGCTTGAACCCTTGACTCTGTCATTCAAGACACTCCTTGCCCTTTGTCTTAGTGTTCCTCTCCTTATCATCTTGCCCCCTTTCCACATTATCAAAGGTCACTCTAAAACCATATCTGGAGAATGGTGATCCCATGGCCCCTCACCTGCACTCCTCTCCCTCCAGCAGCTTGCGGTAGGTGGCAATCTCCACATCCAGGGCCAGCTTGACGTTCATCAGCTCCTGGTAGTCACGCAGGAGCCGAGCCAGGTCATCCTTAGCCTTCTGCAGGGCAGCCTGCAAGTCTTGGAGCTTGGCATTGGCGTCCTTGAGGGCCATCTCTCCACGCTGCTCAGCCTCTGCAATTGCCGTCTGCAGGTTGGCATTCTGAGGTAGAAAATCAATTAGCATAGTGACCCGGAAACAAACACTTGATCTTTACTAGGAGTAGATCTCTTCCCCCACATCCTGCATCCCTTCCTCCCTTTCCTTAGAAATCCCAATGGAGCATGCTCAGAGAAAAGAAGTCAGTTTTGCAGTTGGTTAATTCATCTTTGTCCCATTGAAATCAACTTGTGGCTCATCAAGAAAGGGAGCACTAATTTGCTTTCCTATGCTGTTACAGGTAGTAGTGGTCTGGTTAGTCCCTAATCTTTTTTGCAAGACTGTTAAAAACTCTCTTGCCTAATGACTTCATTCCAATGATACAGAGCAGCCATCAAGGTTATGTGAAATGTGTGAGAAACAGCTTCACTAAGGGCAGATCCTGCTGACATCTGAGTGTTTAAGTCCAGAACTGCAGTTGCAAGATTTGTTAGGCAAACTAGAATAAACAAACATCTTTCTTGAGTGAGCATTCCAAGAAGTTCAACCTCCAACAGAAACATCTGGGAGAACAGAGTTTCCCAGACACTGCGCTATCCCACATGTGACACCATGAAAGGATGGAGAGAGCATGTAGCAGAGGAGCAGAGCTTATGCTGCTTCTCTCCGGGGCCCAGAAGACCTCTGGGATCTCTCCGTTAAACCCAGCCCCACCTGCTTCTTGACATTTTCAATCTCAGCCCGTAGCCTCTGGATCATCCTGTTGAGCTCCATGATCTCACTTTTGGTGTTCCTCAGGTCATCCCCATGCCTGCCAGCTGTGGTCTGCAGCTCCCCAAGCTGACAGAGGAAAAACCAATCAACGTGGCTTTTGCAAAGTGTTGGCACATTCTCAGTGAAGGTCATCAGGATCCAAGGACACAGGGAGGGTTCCCACCTTGGTCTGGTACAGGGCCTCAGCTTCAGCCTTGCTCCTCTGGGCAATCTCCTCATACTGGGCGCGGACCTCGGCAATGATGCTGTCCAGGTCCAGGCAGCGGTTGTTGTCCATGGACAGAACCACTGACGTGTCGCTGGCATGGCTTTGCATCTGGGACAGCTCCTGCAGGGAACATGGATAGTTACTCTTACCATCGCCTGGACCAGGGGATGCTGGGAATCCTCTACTAGCGGAGATATCCCAAGGATGGGGCTAGAGGTGGATCAGTTGGAAAAATAAGCTCACATTTTAGGCCTGGCTACAGCCTAAAGGATGTTAGACAACAAGGCTAAAGGAAATATGCAAAATATGCAAATATAATTAGGCTGTCAGCCTGAAAGTATCAGCCAATGAGTCTTATTGTGTAAGTTTCCATGGGCCCCCAGCAGGAGGGAGTATTATGAAGAAGCCAACTATGACATGGGTATAGAAGCCAGAGAGAAGGTGCAGAGCAAAATGGCCTGAGGACCTGTGGGCCAGGTCTATGCAGACTGAAGGACCTCAGTTAACATTTCCCAGGTGGGGTGGAGCTGAGTCCTGAGCCCCATTGCTGGTTTTGTGAGTGTTGTGCTGTTTGGCTGTCCCCTAAAGTTATGCTTGGGAAGAATCAGACAGGAAGGTTCTGCAGCTTGCAAACCAAGGAATCACCATCTCATAGAGGGTCCTCAGGAAGCTGACTTCATCTGTCAGGCTGTCCACTTTGGCCTGCAGCTCCACCTTGCTCATGAAAGCCGCATCCACATCCTGCAGAGGAGGTCAGAAACCCAGAGAATGACCCTCTGTTCCCCTCCCACCCAGTGGCTCTTTCCTAAGCCCTCATGTCTCATCTTTGTTCCGCCCCCAGCTCTCCTCCTAATTGTGACTTCTCATCTTCCCTTTTAAAATAAGGAAGATCAAAATGGCTTTCTTCCTTTTCCTTGCTTGACATATCAAGCCCCAATACTTTAACAAAATACAAACCATAAGGCACAGAGTAACCATCTGATTTTAGGGTAGAAAAATCATATTTACCTAATATGTATGTGACTTTGGTTGTATAGTACCAGAAATCCCACCCTCCTGAACAGAAATTAGGGTATCCTCACTACTTCACTTTTACGATGACTGGTTTAAATATGCTACAAGTATTTGCTGATTGTTTTTAATAGCATCTGGAGTACATTTGCAGGCTGAAAATCTTGATTAATCTTACACATAAAGCGCTCATTATTAGTTCGCATTGCTAATCAGCCCATTAGTCACAGTAACATTTTAACATACCTTTCCATGGTAATATACTTAGAGCAGCTTCCTTCATGAAACATTTCATTTCCAAAAATGTAAGGAAAAGTGTCAATCCCACACACAATATAAGGTCCCTGTGCCCCAGAACAGCTGGCTGTGCACTCTCTCCACGGGGGCAGCTCCCAGAAAGGAAACCTGGATATGCTGGTCCAGGCTCACCTACCTTCTTGAGCCCCACAAACTCATTCTCTGCTGCAGTGCGTTTGTTGATTTCATCTTCATACCTGGAACAAGAAGAGGCACACATTTGAACACTGGCATTTCAGAAGTAAAAAAGAGAGGTGAGGATTCCAGGCACTCTCCTCACCTGTGCAGAGACAGGACGAGCTTCATGGGCACGTGCAGTTACACGGGACCCTGGGCTCAGGGTCCTCACACTTAGCTCAATGCTGGCACCATATTGACATTCTTTCTTTTTTTTTTTTTTTTTTTCTGAGACAAGGTTTCACCCTGTCACCTAGGCTGGAGTGCAGTGGCACAAACATGGCTCACTGTGGCCTCAACCCCTTAGGCTCAAGCAATCCTCCTGCCTCAGACTCCCAAGTAGCTGGGACTGGAGGCATGCACCACCACGTCCAGCCAATTTTTTAATTTTTAGTAGAGGCAAGGTCTCACTTTGTTGCCCAGGCTGGTCTCGAACTGTTGGGCTCAAGTGATTCTCCCTCCTCAGCCTCCCAAAGTACTGGGATTACAGGCATGATTGAAATTCTTAATAATTTTGTAACTAGGTTCCTGCATTATCATTTTGCACTGAGGCCTGAAAATCATGTAGCTGGTCCTGTCCAGAGACCTCTCAGAGCTCAGGGCACTGCCTGGCCCTCTTCCCTCTAAATCCAGTGATGGGCAGAGGTATGGGCAGTCAGTGAGAGGGCAAACTTCAAGGAGCCTGACCACTTGCCTAGGCTCTTTGATTGACTTTGCAAAGCACAATGTGTGCATATGGAACCCAGTGAAATGTTTGCTCTCATTGGGCATTTCTGCCTATTTCCTCAGTTTCTGTTTTCCTTCATTACAGTTACTTCTTATAGGAATTTCAGTTAAGAAAGAATTCATATCTTCTGAATGCATCAAAGTTGTGGGATTCCTGCCTGTTAAGGACTAAAATCTACTACCAAGAGTTTGTATTTCATAAAGCTTGAGGAATTGGACTGATTCTAGGAGAAAAGAGGTCTCTGGGCAGGACCTCTTTTTTTCCTCTAGGAGAAAAGAGGTCTCTGGATCTCTTTTGGGAATATGAATCTGGGTTGCCACTGGATTCCCAGAGCCCAGCACACAGCCTGCCACAGAGTGGGTGGCCACCACGTTTGTGTGGTTGAATTGGAATAGGGCCTCTGCAGAGCAGGTGTGCCCATCCCTGTGGGTTCTGATCCCTGGGGAAGTCGGGAGCTCCCTCCCACCTTGAGAGGCCCAGTTTGCTCCTTGCAGACCTCAGCGGATATGGACTGCAACTTGGAACGTGGAGGAGGAGGCAAACCAAAGCTACAGAACAGGAGATTGGACGGGACACACTGATAAAGGCCTTTACCAAGTGCAGCCCTGGACATCTGCCTAGAATCCCCAGGAGCTAGGGGAGCACTCACACTCCTGGGGCCTGTCCACACCTATGATTCAGAATACCTAAGACTGGAATACAGGAATACGCATTGTTGACAAGCATCCAAAGTGATTCCTGTGTCCAGTCAAGTGTGGCGGACTCCCCATCCTAAAGGATTCTAAACTCTGGGAGGACTCTTTTGTCCCTCTGGGCTGGAATAGGAGGGGGCCCATCTGGAGCCTGAAATCTGTGTCATAGCCACATGGGAGTCTCAGTCCCCACCCTTTCACCCCCTTCTGCTTTGTCATGCTTCACTCAATAAATCCATCCCAGAGTATTGACTGAAGGCACAATTGGGAACAGTTGAAATCCCAAATTAGGACCACACCTCCCTGCTAATTCCCCAGAAGGGGAAACTTCCCAGGAGGAGCCCTCACTTCTTTTTGAAGTCTTCCACCAGGTCCTGCATGCTTTTCAGCTCTCCCTCCAGGTTCCCCCTCTCCCCTAGAAGTGAATCTAGCTGCTTGCGTAGGAAGCTGATGTAGGATTCAAAACAAGGCTCCAGGCTGCTGGGCCCTGAGCCTGTGGTCTGCTGCTGGAGCAGTTCCCACTTGGTCTCCAGGACCTTGTTCTGCTGTTCCAGGAACCGCACCTGCATCAAAGAGGGGAGAAAAGGAGTCAGCCTCTTGAGTTGGGCATGTGGGGCTGCCCATCCCAAATGTAGAAGTGTGGAGAAGGAACCCAGTTCTTCAATCTACAATTTCCCATGTTTTTTAATTTGGGAAGGATGAAGATTTAGAAAAGGGAGAGCTAGAATTTGTTGAGTGATTATGCCTTACCTGTTATTTTCATGTATTTCCATCACATTTAATCCTGACAACCACCTATAAAGGAGTTGCTGTGATCCCCATTTTGTAGATAAGGAAACTGAGATTCAAAGAGTTTAAGTTTCCCAAAGTGACAAGTCTACTGAGTGACAAAGCTAAGAATCAAATCCAGGACTGTCCTGGGTCTATAGGGATCCTTCAGAATACCACTAAAGGAGGTAAGCACAAATAAAGTTTGTCATTGTTTTTTAGATGTAAGCTTTTTTCAGCTCCATGAAGGCAGTGAAAACAGTCAATGAGGTCTAACATTTCTTTAGAAGTTTCACATAGGAAGACCTCCTTTCAGTTATTCAGCTTGCAGCTGACCTAGAATTCACTTCAGATCTTGGGCTCAGTCCCACACAGACCCAGAACACCCTCCTCTGCCCCAGCATGGACAGCTCAATTTAATTATTGGCTGAAGCACAGCATCATTTGGAAGGTAAGGCAGCTGCCAATACACCTCATTTAGATGCAGCCCCAAGATCTGTGCTAACACAAGTTTTTGATTACCAGCTACTTTGGATTATCAAGCAATTGCTTTTCAGGAGCAATTATAGTAACTGCAATAATTTCATGACTAAAATGGCTCATTCTTCAAAAAACTAAGAGCATGTTTGGACCCCCACTTCATTTACCCTCATCTCATTCTTAGCAGGAAACCAGGACCAGGAATTCTTCCCCCCATTTCACAGCTGGAAAAAGAAGGCCCAAAAAGTGAAAGAGGCATGATCACTGTCCTGTAGGGACCAAGACAGCACCAGGACAAGAGCCAAGCACCCCTGCCCTGTGTCTCACAAGTCCCCATGGCATCTTTCTACACCAACCCCTGGGCACCACAAACCCTCCACAGCACCTCTTGGCCTTGTCCTCACCTTGTCGATGAAGGAGGCAAACTTGTTGTTGAGGGTCTTGATCTGTTCCCGCTCCTGGGCCTTTACTTGCCCAATCTGGGGGTCGATCTCCACATTGAGGGGCTGCAGGAGACTCTGGTTTACAATCACTTCCTGAATTCCCCCAGGAAAGCCCCCAGGGCCAAAGCCACCAGGACCACCAAAGCTGCCAGGCCCACCAAATACACCAGGACCACCAAAGCCACCAGCTCCACCAAAGCCACCAGCCCCTCCAAAACCACTACCTACTCCTCTGCCACCACCAAAGCCACCACCATAGCTGCCCCCAAAGCCACCTCCATAGCCACCTGCAAAGCCACAGCTGCTCCGCCCTCCCCCAAAGCCTCCAGCCCGGGAGCCGCCAGCTGCCACGCTGATGGAGATGCTCTTGTTGCTGCCCAGGTTGTAGAGGCTGCGACTGCCAAAGCTGCCTGCTCCGCTCCTGAAGCCACAGGCCCCTCCACCAGCTCCCCCAGAGTGGGCCACACAGCTCATCCTGCTGCTGCCAGAGACCACAGCAGAGCGGCCAGAGAAACCCTGGCTCCTGCCACTGAAGGATTTCTTGCAAACTTGTCTGTTCATAGTGAGAGAGCTTGGAGGTGAGCTAGTGATCACTTAGCAAGAGCTGAGAGGGATGGGGACAAGAGAGGAGACTGGCCTTTATATAACAGGGAGTTTGGCTTGGCAAAAGGAGAGGCGAGCAATTAGTTGAGAATCATCTTGGGTTTGGTTTGCCTCGTAGGCATTAAGTTACTTCTTGGTTCCCAACACACCTCAAAGATAATCCTCTGGGCCAGAGTGGCTTTGCTTTCTTAGCTTAATCACCTAAACTTGCCTCAGTTGACAAAATGCTGGAGCTCTCCTCCCTCCCTTTGTGTGCTGTCCTCAAGGGTTTCAGGGAACCCAAGCAGCACCTGATCCAGCAGGAGGAAGCAGCTTTAGACACCAGGTGATCCGGAGCCATGAGCTCCCTGACACAGGGGTGAGGACCAGGCAACCTCTTCCGAGTGGGCTGGGTCCCTCCCTGCAGCACCACAGTGTCCACAGGCTCCCGCAGTGGCTGCGCCCGTCTCTCCCATCATTAGGCCTTTTCTTCTAGTGGCATGTCACCTGTTCCCAACTCTTCAGAGGGCCTGGAGTGGGAGCGGAAGTGAGAGGGGCCCAGACCCATAGAGTCTGCTCTGCCAGCACCTCAGCCAAAGGCATCCATCTCAGCAAACCTGGAGTTTGGGCTGAGAAATGCTACTTATGGGGAAGAAATTACAGTGGAGGTAAACACGTCTAGCTCCTGGAACAGGGAGCAAACAAGTATGAGGTTTGGGAAGAAGAGGGGGCATGCACTGTGGACAGCCTCAGACCAAGCCCTCCCCCCACCATCCTAGACTGACAGCAGGCAATTTCTGGACCCAGAAGCAAGAGGAGACAGAATCTGGTAACCCTCCAGCTGGCTGGTAGAGTCGGCTCAAGGACCCCATTCATCTTAGGAGGACAGTGTATCTTGTGTCTAGGCCCCAACTCAGATCTTCTGGAGGGGATCCCCTCCCTGCTTTACTCCCTGGTCTGGGTCAGATGCCCCTCCTTGTCTTCCCACCATACCCTGTACTTTTCCCATCGTGGCCCTGACATAAAGTATACTTACCTGCTTACTTGTCCATACCCCTCCGGTCCCTGAGCTTCTTGAGGGCAAGGCTTGAGTCCTGCCCATTCTAAATTATCCTAAATGTCCAGCTCCTAGCATAGGGTAAGCACGGCACAAACGTGTTAACTGACTGATGACTGATGTCTAAGAATGCAAATACCTAAAACCAGCTCCCACCCCAGCCCTATGAATGAAAATCTTCAGAGGAAAGGCTTGAGAGTTTGCATTTTTAACAAGCCCTCCAGGTCATTCTTATAATGCAGAAAGTCTGGGAAACCCTGGTCTAGACCATGGCTACTCCATATGGGCCAGGAATAGGAGGATGGAGGACCCCTGATGGCAGAACGAATGACACATGATGAGTTACTGCTGTCACTGCCAAGAGCTCAGCAGACCCCAAACCCCATCCAACCCACCTCCACACCCAAACACACCACACAGGGCAAGACCAAATCCTCAGGTTGTCGTCTGCATAGGAGATTTCACACATGACAGGAGCAGGTGGCACTGATTCTAGACTCCCTGAGAAATTGGTGGGGGGTCTATCTCCAGAATTCCAGCCAAACTGGCAGTGGGCACTCTGTCTTTCTGAGTTTCTGGTTTCTGAACAGTCCAGTCTAGGGGAGAGGATTGGTCTGAGAACCTTGGAACCACCTTGAGTTGAGCGACTTCAAGATCTTTGCAGCTAATTCTCAGCTCTCTGCTCTGCAGCTTGTCTGGCGTCAGATCCCAGATCCACTATCCACCAACTTTTAGGCCTTGGACAAGTTACTTAACTTTTATATGTCTGCTTTACCAATTGTAAAATGGGGCTAAGAATGGCAAGTACTTTATGGGGTTGTTGTGAGCATTAAACAAGTTAAGTAAATATAAAATGCTTAGCCCAGTGCTTGACACATAGCAAGCACTATATGTTTAGCTACTTGCCAGTACTCTATTTGGGGGAATGGAGAAGCAATAACATGTTTGGCCCTGGCTGTTCTCAAGACAACTTTGCATCCCTAAGAAGCTCACCAAAGGTGAGGAAAGGAGGCTGAATAGGAGTGAAGAATTAGAAAGCCAACTTGGGATAGAAAAGACTGAGACTTATACTGACTAGGGTTGGGTTGGGTGACCTTGGGCCACGATTTAACGTAAGTCTGTGTTCTAATCTGCCAAACACTTTCCTACCTTACTGGTTTGTGGTGAGACTTGCAGGATAATGTAAGTGAAAGTCCTTTGAAAATCACAAAATTCCACACAGGAGTAAGATAGCTGTGGTGTAACAGAAAACCTGTCATCATGGAATTCTGAAGACCTGGGTTCAAATCCTATGTCTACCTCTCACTATGTGGTGACCTTGGACAAGGTACTTGACTTCTCTCTCTCCTTATTTTTAAAAAGTGGCATTGATCCTACTTGCAGGATTGTTTTGAAATTTAAATACATAGTATTCAGCAATATATGTTTGGATTTTTAAATTAACATCATTCATCCACAGATAATCCAGGAAGAGGATTTCATGTTGAGTTCTTCCATGAGACTTTTATACTCCACCCATCAATTGAATGACAGCCCCTCCTGGTAAGGTCTTTCCTCATATCCTCTGGATCCTTTAAAAGCAGAAGATCACATGCTCTTCCTGGAAAGAAAGCTGAGCCAGGCTCAGCTGAAGCTCCAGGTGAGAGTCTGAAGCAAACAAGAACAGACATAAATGTCTCTGATTCCCTTCCCTCCCTTGGCTGCAGTACTGAGGTGGTGGGTGGCAGCCTCTGATGTGTGGTTCACCTCTGCCACCCTGGCGTAGGCTGGAGAAGCGTGGTGGAGAAAGGTGATGCACAGATCACAAAAGCACGGGTTTGGGCTGGGTCCCCTAATCCGTGTCGCCTGAGCCTGCCAAAGCATCACCTTATTTAGCAGATGGGGATTGTCTTCTCAGCAGTTGAATGGAGCTGCTGGAAATACCCAGAGTTGCTATCCTCACCAACATTGCCCTCATTCACTGTAGGATCTTTCAGAACAGTATCTAAAGGGTCTGCCTACTGCCAGCAATCTGAGTTCCAATCTCTCACTGCCAGAACATTCTGTGTAAGGCTTGCCAGATGGCTGAGCACCCTGGATTTTTACTTCCCCACCTATAAAATTGGGGGCACTAAAACCAAGGAGTTATTCCCTCTAACCAAATTGCCCTCTGGTAGTCAACTGCGGTGAGAAGACTTCAGATTGCCTGTAACATAATTATGAGTGGAGGAATGCATCATGAGACAGTAGTCATTATCCTTGGCCAAAGTGAGCAGTCATCCCTCTCCACCACCATCTGCTGAGGATGAGGGAGCCATGGCTGCTGACTCTTTCTCCATGGAGGTTCGCAGATCCCATTTTCAAGATAATCGCCAATTTGTTCTCAAAAATAAAAAACGAATAATGAACGTTCTGGGTACGCTGCCCCTGGACTAGGAATTAGCATTCTTTTCTTGTTGAAATAAAAGCTTGTCACTAGTGAAGCAATTTTAACCAATGAACAGTAAAAATAATTACCATATAGAGCAAGATTTATAGTGAAAGCTTGATAAAGAAGCAAACATCTAAGTACAACTAAGTCCTTATGTTACTAAGGTCTTAGCTGTTAGCAACCACAATTTGTTCTGATTCTGGTCTTATCTCTACACTCGATTAAAATACACACCAGCTCATCCCTAATTCTTTATCTGGTACTTGGATCTCTCCCAGGGCTTATGCAGGGCAGAATTCTATCTCCCAAGATGGCCCTGATTAAAAGGTTCTGTGATTACATAAATTTGGGAAATGAAAAATCTATAGTTCTTTCTTGGGATTTTAGTAAAGTTATTTAGCATATTAAAAGCCCAAAGAAGTCCTATAGAAAATAATATTTTTGCCTTAATTTAATCACAGCTTCCCAAATTTAACAACAAAATCTTTCTATCTTAACATCTACTAACATGCTGTCAAGTATACTCGGGAAACACTAGTCCAACTAGCCATCCAGGATGGATGAGAATGTGCAGATAGACCAATCAGAGGATTAGGGCATAAGGAGACATCCTCATTCCTGGAGAAAGAGCACTTGCTCCAAGTGAGCTCCTCATCCCTGGAGAGAAAGCACTTGCTCCAAGTGAGATAGCAGGAAGCTGAGAGCAGACTAAGGCCTGGGGTTGAAGGTGCAGCAAGAAGGGCACTGGCATGCTGAAAACTGAACAGGTTCTCTAAAGACCAGCTCTCCTGTCAATGAATATTTCTCACCAATAAATGGATTTGGCTGAATATTTCCAAAAACCGTGGATATTTCATGGGCATGCTGGATTTTCTGGAACTCAAATAATTTCATCTCCTCCTCTCTTCCCTTGCAGCTTGAAAGAATGGAAAATATGGAAGCCTTGGAATTAGACGAGCCTGTGTTCAGATCCCAGCCTTGCCACTTTCCAGTTGCATGGCATCAGGCAAGACGTTTTACCCTCTGGACCTCAGTTTCCCATTCAGCAAATGGGAGTTAGCACAGCCTCCTCATAGAGTTGCAGTGGGGACTGTAGGAGGTAAAGTTGGAAAACCCTTACACAAAGCAGGTGCTCAACACTTGGCAGCCCTTGTGATGATGATGTCAATGTAGGAAGCCCTCCTAGAAGGTGTCAGTTTGGAAGCTGAAGAGGAAGGAGGAGTTCTAAGGGGTAGCCCAGTTTAGGGTCAAGGCAACAGTGAAGTCTTTGATTATTTTGCAACAAGTTGCAAAGAATCATAGTGTCTATATTGAGAATTACATTTTCCCATGTCTGGCCAAGCCATTTTCCCACTACAGGGCCTCATCAGTAATGCAATCTATCAATCAGCAAATACTTATTGATCTACTACATACTTTCTAGAGGTGTGGGGACTATGTTTCAGTGAAAACAATTTCCTCTTTCAAATCTTAACTCCTATTGCCCATCTGTGAATAGAATTTTAAAACAGCTAACATTGACTGCCTGACATATACAAGTCACTGACAGGTTGTTTACATGCGTCATTTCTAATTGTCACAAAAACTTTGTAAGGTATGAATTTTCATTCACATTTTACAGATAAGGGCATGAGGTTAATTAACTTGCCTCAAGTCAATTCACTTGCAAGCTTGGATTTTAATCAGACTGCCCAACCCCAAAGCCTGTCGTAAATTCATGAATGCTTTTCATCTGTATAGACTTCAGCAAGTCAAATTACACCATCCCAAAGTGAAAAGTCCACTTTGACATGTAAATAACCCACCAATATTCTCTCCACCTGACCACCACATGATAGGTTGGACACCAGCCATGTGCAACCTACCATGCTAGCCAGGGCCACCAAGGCACTGGTCAGGACAGTCTCTCAGGGACAGAACACATGGGTGTGCATGGAATTTATAGATGACAAGAGCCGCTCCATCATCTGCAATGTAAAAGGTCTTCACCCTGTTGGAGAAAGAGCAAGAGGCCAGGAGTTTGCGCTGAGCTTAGCTGCTTGCTGGGTCTTAGATGTTGGAGTTGACCACTTGGCCCACAGGTATGATTCGCCACAATCTTCTCTTTCACTTTTTTTTTTTTTTTTTTTTGAGATGGAGTCTCACTCTGTTGCTCAGGCTGGAGTGCAATGGCACGATCAAGGCTCACTGCAACCTCTGCCTCCCAGGTTCAGGAGATTCTCCTGCCTCAGCCTCCCGAGTAGCTGGGATTACAGGCGCCCACCACCACACCCGGCTAATTTTTGAATGTTTAGTAGAGACGGGGTTTCACCATGTTGGTCAGGCTGGTCTTGAACTCCTGACCTCAGGTGCTCCACCCACTTCGGCCTCCCAAAGTACTGGGATTACAGGCATGAGCCACCGTATTTTGTTTTTGCTCACCAAACAGGTAATCAAGATGCACCTTTAAATAATACATTTGTGTTGCATGTTAAAAAAAAAAAAAAACCCAACCTTAGAAGGTAATGGTCAGATCTGCCTTGAAGCATCAACCTGTGTTGATGAAAATAGTTTTAAACTTTGTGAATTCCATTGTGGCATCAAGGAGGAACACCCATCATTATCAAGGTATTCTCCTAATCAATCTCAATGGCTTCTCTGTCTGGAGATCAGAACTCCCCAGAGTTGAACGTGGGCCTGCTCACCATCACAGAGCCTTAGCTGTAGAAATCTCGTCTGCTAATGTAGGAACTTCAGGTTTGGTTTCTGGCTCAAAACTATGGAAAATCGTTAGTCCACATACAAGGGAGGACATCCTAGAATCCAAGAAGACACCAGCCGGCCCCATTCAGCAGCATAGCACAGTAGTTGCATGTGTACACTTTGGATTTGAGGCCAGATCTGCCACTTCCCATCAGTCATGTTACTCTGCTTCTCCAAGCCAGTGTCCTCATCTAGAAAATGAGGATAATTGCTGCCTGCCTCCTATGGCAGTTGCAAAGGATGAAATGAGATGACATATGCAAAATGCCCAGCGTATGACTTGCACTAGTCACAAAAGTTAGTTGTTTAATCCAGTTGTTTTTGTTAAATATGTCAGGGCAGTAATTACCTTTAAGAGTCTACCCTACCCTTTTCAAAATCTCATTAGCTTAGTGAAGCTCACAGTGCCTGCTATGTGCCAGGCATTTTGCTGGTCACTGAGGAGCACAAAGATGAATCAGGCAGAGCCATCCCTTCGAGTAACTTCTATCTTAATGTGGAGAACAGGCACTGAAACTAGTCATTTTAATATAATACGGCACATGATAAAAAGGGATAGACAAAGTCCCATGGGAGTCCAGACAGATGCTCAGTGCCATGGAGGGTCTAGGAAGGTTTTCAGAAGGCAGTGCCTGGGTAATCCTCAGTGATGAGTGAGGCAGGGCAAGTGGGTGAAGGCGGGATGAGCATTCCTGGCAGAGAACAGAGCATCAAAGGCACAGAGGCGTGAGAAAGCCAGGTTGATACCAGAACTGCAGGCACCTTGTAGGCCATTTGCACAGGTCTTGAAAGTCTCCACATAAGGCCACACTGTTTCCTTGGCTTTTTTCCTATGTCTTCATCCAGAATAAAAGGGCATTTCCATTTTAAAATAAACAAACTTCGGGCAGGCACGGTGGCTCATGCCTGTAATCCTAGCACTTTGGGAGGCCGAGGCGGGCGGATTGCCTGACTCAGGAGTTCGAGACCAACCTGGGCAACATGGTGAAAGCTGGTCTCTGCTAAAATACAAAAAAAAAATTAGCCAGGCGTGGCGGCATGCACCTGTAGTCCCAGCTACTCAGGAGGCTGAGGCAGGAGAATCACTTGAACCCATGAGGTGGAGGTTGCAGTGAGCTGAGATCATGCCACTGCACTCCAGCCTGGCGGCAGAGCGAGACTCCATCTCATAAAAAAAAAAAAAAAACTTCTACGAATACATACTTCCCTCAAATCCAGAAGGATCTCTATCCAGTTCAACTATAACCCATATCACTGTAACTAAAGATCTTCTCCCAAGGAAAGAAATGAATGAGACGACCTCTTGTTTGGCACAGCTTTCTCTGCAGTGGCACTGTGGACATTTGAGGCTGGCTGTTTATATGTTGAAGGGGGCTGACTTGTGTGATGTGGGATGTATAGTAGCAACCTGGCCTCTACTCTCTAGATGCCAGTAGCACTCCCCGACTTGTGACAACCAAAAATGTCACCAGACATTTCTATATGTTCCCTGGGGAGCAAAATTGCCCCCACTGAGAGTCACAGCATTAGTTTCACCTAGAGTCACCTTCTCCTGCCGCCGTCTTCTCCAGTGGTTGACGGAGCTGTCACCATTCAGTCTCATCACCACAGATTCCAAAAGTATCAGATTCTCCCAGCACACCACCATCAATGGTTCCCTAGGAGAGCCAAGTCACCTTCAGCCTTCAGCCTGGGCTGGAAGTGTTGATGGGGATTAGCTCTATCTTAGGCACAACAGAGATGTGTGTTAGACCATGTGTGTGCCAGAAGGGCTTGTGAAGGATGTAGTGAAGATTCAGATAAAATGTGTGAAGAAGCATTTTCAGAACTTAAGTGAGTTTTTCTCGGTCATCCCAAGATTATCTCAAGGTTCCCACACTTTTTGTCTTTGTCTTTGTCTTTGCATAGAGGGAGAATGCACATGGGCTGAAGTGCTGAGAAGGCAGAGAGAAGAGGCAGTCCAAATCCCAGAAAGTGAGATCTCTGATGCTTGGCTAACAAACACTCCACCCAGTTCTAGGCAAAACAGAGAAGAGTCATGTAGAGATTTACCTGTAAATTACACAAAACGTTACATGCAAAACTTGATCATCAGCAGTCAAGTCTAGATTATCCATAGGCAAGCGCTGAACCACTTTCAAATTCTTGTGGAAAACAATCCTCTGATTTCCTTAACTGAGCCTTTCATAGGTGTGACACTGTTACCACTGATACTTGCTCTGACATGCAGCCTGTATTCTCACAAAGATATAGAAGGAAAACCTGAAATCTAAAAACACAACTTGGTCTTCCTAATGGGAAGTGAACCAGTGAGTCCGCAAGCTCTTAGAACAGGAAAACACTCTTCTGAGCATTTCTTCTGGGGAAGACAGTGTGGGGGTGGTTGGAGGGGATAGATGATGATAGATATATATATAGATAGATAGATAGATAGATAGATAGATAGATAGATAGATAGATGATAGATACATAGATAGAGGTGTAGGGTAGAAGTTGGTTCCTCTATGTCCAACAATGATAGACTGGATTAAGAAAATGCAGCACATATACACCATGGAATACTATGCAGCCATAAAAAATGATGAGTTCATGTCCTTTGTAGGGACATGGATGAAATTGGAAATCATCATTCTCAGTAAACTATAGCAAGAACGAAAAACCAAACACCGCATATTCTCACTCATAGGTGGGAATTGAACAATGAGAACACATGGACACAGGAAGGGGAACATCACACTCTGGGGACTGTTGTGGGGTAGGGGGAGGGGGGAGGGATAGCATTAGGAGATATACCTAATGCCAGATGACGTGTTAGTGGGTGCAGCGCACCAGCATGTCACATGTATACATATGTAACTAACCTGCACATTGTGCACATGTACCCTAAAACTTAAAGTATAATAATAATAAAGAAAGAAAGAAAGAAAGAAAAAAAAGAAGTTGGTTCCTCTGTTTCATTGCAAGTGGATATACCTCTCCACACCCAGGAAAGAGAGATGTGGAAGAGAGAGCAAAGAAATTCTTGACCATTGGCCAAAGACCCCAAATCCCAGTTTAGGATCCAGGCTCACAAGTAGGCATTATTCAACAATCACTGTGAGCTCTTTACGGGCAAAAGTATGCCTTAGAGGGCAGGAAAAGCATGGACAACACAGGACTCACTACGTACTAGAAGAATGAAAAGTCTAGTCAAGTACAAGAAAGCAAACTCAAGCCCAGTGACTTAAGAGCTCTTGAAAAGTCAACATAGAATTGTGCAAAAAAACTATGCAAATGCTAAGGCAAAGGAAAAGAGGAGCACTGAGAAGCAGGTGAAGTTCCCTGCAAGGGGTTTTCAGCCTGGATTAGAAACAGTCAGGACCTGGCAGGGCGCGGTGGCTCATGCCTGTAATCCCAGCACTTTGCGAGGCGGAGGTGGGCAGATCACCTGAGGTCAGGAGTTAGAAACCACCCAGGCCAACATGGCCATCTCTACTAAAAATGCAAAAATTAGCTGGGCTTGGTGGCTTGCACCTATAATCTCAGCTACTCAGGAGGTTGAGGCACAAGAATCACTTGAGCCCAGGAGGGAGAAGTTGCAGTGAGCCAAGATAGTGCCACTGCACTACAGCCTGAGTGACACAGGGAGACTCCATCTCAAAAAATAAAGAAAGAAACAGTCAGTGCTGGGCTGAGAATATCCAGCCAAGCATGGAGTTAACTCCTTGGGTCCTAGGTCCTGGCACCAAGGTAACCTGCCCTGGCCATTCCTCTGGAACAATTACATCTCCAAGAAATAGCCTCTCCACCCCACTCCTCCTGTACCAGGCTGTCCTTCAAGAAGCTGCATAGAGCCCCATCCCACCACCTCACCACTAGTGGTTACTTAGGTAGCAGGGGCTCCTGTAAACCCCACAGGAGAAACAAGGGCCAGCGAGCACAGGTCCAGGGAGGAACAGCAAAGGACAGAGGTCACAGTCTGAACGTGAGACTTGAAACCAGTGTGCATAGCGCCCAGGAAGGCCAGGCCTGCTCTGGGCTTTCCTTGGAGCCAATTTAGAACCCCCATGACTGCTTGGGTGGGGGCACTCTGAAGAACATGGCCTAGGCTCCACCTTCTGGTTGATTGCACTCCTGTCCCTGACTCTACCTTCCAGTCTGCTTTGGTTCTCAGCATGGGCCCTCTTCTCCACCCTCTCTCTGGAAAAACTCATTCGTTTCCACGGCTTTAAAATCCACCCTTAAGCTGATGATGTCCAGATGCGAGTGTCTAGCCCTGACGGGGCCCCCTTCTGAATCTACAGGCTCACATCTCTCCTGGATGTCTCATGTGGCTATCTCGTGAGCAGCTCCTGCTTTTCTAAAGCACAGCTGAAGTTTCTCTCCACACCCATCTCGCCCTCCCACCCCTCCACTCACCTCAGTAAATGGCATCACCAACCACCCAAGTGCTCATACTGGGAAACTGGGCATCCTGGTTGAATCTCCCCTTTCCCTTAACCTCCCCACCTCCATCCAGTCCATTAACCAGTCCTGGCATTCATCCAACTCAGCCTCTAGTTTCATTTCTTTATATACTTCCCACAGCTTAAAATTATTGTGTTCATTTGGTTTGCTTACTTTTTTTGTTGACTCCCTTACTAAAATGAGGGTGGGGTCAACATCTGATTTCTTGCTCACCAATTCGTCTCCAGAATTTAGCCCAGTTCCAGACAGAAAATAAACACTTAATGAATACTGGTTGAATGAGTGAACGAAGGAATTCATTGATAAAGACTTTGCCCAGGGTGAAGCAGCTGCCCCATGACTGGCCTGGTGCAGTCCCATAGGGCGAGCCCCCTAAACTGGGTTGGGCACTGAGCCTCCCCACCTGTCCCTCCCACTCCTTTCCACAGAAGGATACCAACCAGAAAAGGTACCTTCCTACCCAAATGTGAAGCAACAGCTCCTAAATCCTACCTCCTTCAAAAAGTGGATCCAGTAGCTGGATTTCCAGGCTGAATCTCTTCAACCCCCAGTTGCAGGTTTTCTTTATCTAACTGCCTTTCCTCATCTCTAAAATAAATTCAACCTTGTCCAAGGATGGAAATACTGCTTCCCTGGCCTGGCCTGGCTTGACTACACATTTCTATTCCACAGCCTGTGTGTTCTCTCCGGGTGCCCGGGCAGTGTGACATGCCTGGAAGGCATCCTCGAAGACAGTGTGGGGAAGTGGAAGGAGCTCCGGACTTGGGATGCAGGGCTTCATTCCTAGCTCAGGCATTCACATGCTGTAAGACCCTGGAGGAGTCACCCCTCCTCTCTGAGCCTCAGTCTTTTCATTTGGAAGCAAAGGCCTTGGACTCCTTGTTTCTGAGTCCTTTCCAGCAGTCACCTTCTGGACAGCACTCCCACGGCCAACTAACACATTATCAGAGCTTCTTAGTGCAGGGCAGAAGCCAGGATGACAAGAACTCTCATGGCTGGTGCACCTATTTTCAGGCCCCAAGTGCATGCACAGTGCTAGGTGCAGGAATGGGGGCCTCTGCAGGAAATGCTGGATTCAAGGAAGCTAACAGGTTTTCCTTGCTACTGAACTTCTTAGAAACTCTAATATGTGCTCCAAAAAGAAAAGATGTGATGGGCGTGGAGTCTTTTATTGCAGAGTGTCTCAATGGAATGGTGTTCCTGGGTCAGACTTTGAAATAGGCTGCTCTGGGGCCTATTTCCATCCCTGGGCTTCCAGCAGCCCGCACTTTCCCGGAGCACCTTGATGGGGGAAAAGCTTTCACGATGTCAGCTGGAGTGAGAATCAACACCAAGGGAAGAAACCCTCTGTCCCCAAGGCCCTCTTAGTTCCCCCACATGAGAGAAGACAGGGAGGAGATAGATGTCTGCATGGGCCAGCCTTCACCACTAAGGACGGTAAGGGTACACAGGGTACAACAGCGTCGGGGAGCAGGACCTCTCCGTCCCCACGGTGCTCACAGAATAATGAACAACCGGATGCGCACCATGGACGGAGAAGACGAACTGCCTTTGTTTCAGAGGAAGAGTTCTCCAGCTGCTCTGTGGATCACAGAGCCCACATGGGAGAGGCAGAGGCAGGGAGGCCAGGGAGGTGACCAGGGAGCTCAGTGCCCTAAGGAGAAGGACATGGAGCGAATACTCAGAGGCCCGGAGTGAAACACAGTGCACTTTATTGGCGACAGACCGGAGGGGCGGAGGGGGCTGTGTGCTATATACATCAGAGCTGTAGTGAGCATCCCACCCAGGGAGGGGACTCCAGGGCAGCAGAAGGTGGCGGCCTAGGCCACACCTGGACAATCACAGGCACAGGCTGGAGCCGGAGAGAAGAGCCTGAAATTCTCGTGACTGGGCTTGGCCGGGGATCTGGAAGGAGGAGCAAGAGGCCACAAGCCTTCCAGCGCAGAGCCGCGTTCTTGGGGAGCATGGGGTGGCGCTGGGGGTGTTGCCAATATGGGGGCGTGGGGAGCGGAGGGGAGGCGCTGGAGTGGCTGCGGTGCTGATGCGTGCTCTTTATCTGGAGTAGCGCTGGGAGGACTGGGAGGACTGAGAGAACTTGATGCTGCCGCCCCTGTTGCTGGCCGAGCTGAAGCCCCCGCCACTGACTCCATAGCGGGCGCCAGAGATGGAGCCAAAGCCGCTGCCACCACTGAAACCGCTGCTGCTGCCGCCGCCAAATCCACCGCCGATTCCACCGCCGCCTCCCCGGCCAAAGCCACTGCCTGAGCCGCCGCCCGCACTGAAGCCACCTCCTAAACCACCGCCCAAGCCTCCGCCGTAACCTCCTCCATAGCCACCTGCGGAGGCGGAAGTCGTGCTGCTGCTGACCACGGCTGTGGGGGAGAGGACAGGACAGCGATCAGCGACGGCGCCCAGGCCAGCTACTATGTTATCGTCAATGATCCACCGGGCCCACGACTATCCAGAGCTGATCAAGGCAGCTTTGCACAGGATGTTCACCACGAGCCGTTCCAAGGCCACTAGCTACTCACTCCCCTGCCGTTAAGCCATTATGAATTAGCCAGTGGTTCCTCCCACAGTACAATCTTGATGACCCCCTTGGAGGGGATCTAGCGTCTGAATTTATCCTCCCATCAAGAGGCCCCCTGTTGGATATTCCACATTGGCCGTCGAAGCATATTAAAAGTGCCCTGAACCCAGAACAATTACAAAAGCCAATCGCTTCCCTCTCCTCTCCCAGAAAACCCCTCCAACTTCCATAAAAATATGTTTAAATTAGTTGCTACTACCCTGGATTAGTGCAGATATTTCAGAATTAACTCTCATTTTCTTAGCTACTTTCGGTACTTACAGATGCTGACAGCACTCGGACACTCTCCAGACATCCTGTTTGAGAAAGCAAGAGAAAGTGGGCCCCGTCACAAAGCACATCACCAACAAGTCCACGGACCAAGGGCATGAATAGCAACCAGAGCTGAACAGAGAAGCCTGGCAAATCAGGTAAGCTTTCTCCACCCCTCTTTGGGCCATAGCAAGGAGAGCCTGTGGGCACTGGTTGCATACGTGCCCTGGGAGGGAGTGGGCTGGTAGACGCAAATGCTTCACCACAAGGCCTCTCTTTATACAGCAGGGCTCCATCCCCAGTTACTTGATCACTTATCTGGCCCTTGGCCTATGACTTGATCCAGGGGGTGTGGGAAGACGGGACTGGAGGCTCACCTGTACTCCTCGCCCTCCAGCAGCTTGCGGTAGGTGGCGATCTCCACATCCAGGGCCAGCTTGACATTCATCAGCTCCTGGTAGTCACGTAGCAGCCGCGCCAGGTCATCCTTTGCCTGCTGTAGAGCAGCCTGCAGCTCTTGGAGCTTGGCATTGGCATCCTTGAGGGCCATCTCCCCATGTTGCTCGGCCTCGGCAATGGCCGTCTGCAGGTTGGCATTCTGGGGCAAGGGAGGTAGGAGGAATGAGCTCAGTAAGAGGGCCCCAGGCCCTTCCTGACATGCAATGGATTATCCCATCTTAAAGTCAGGGAACATTACTCCTCCCCTAGTGCCTCCATCTTGTCTCCATTTGTGGAGATAGTGCCCTGTGGGTCAGTCAGCCTGAGATGACCTCCAGACGTCTATTCCAGGGGAGGAGTCCTGAGATCCTAGCCCCTGCCCCTCAGCAATCATCCCAGGTGCCAGCATCCATGACCATCCCACCTGCTTCTTGACACCCTCGATCTCTGCCCGCAGCCTCTGGATCATTCTGTTGAGCTCTATGATCTCGCTCTTGGTATTTCTTAGGTCATCCCCATGCCTGCCAGCCGTGGTCTGCAGCTCCCCCAACTACAGAACAGAAGGGAAGATGGGGTATTCCTGCAGCTTTGCTTGACTTGTTTCTACACCTCCAACATCACCCACCAAACCTTCAGAAGCTCAGTAAGGCATTTGCTAAAATGATACTGCATTGTGTTTCGGCAGGGAAACCCCCAAGGCAGCAGGAAAGAGAACATCTGGGTTGTTGTGGTAGAAGATTTTCCTACCCTGTAGTTCCTGAGCAAGTTGGAGTCAGTCCCACATAGCAGGCAACCACCTCCCCCAGGGGCAAGACTTTCTGCAACTGAACCACCATTAGAAGGATGACTTCAGAGGGTAAAACCAAAAGGCATTCACCCAGTGACCACTGGGAACTCACTACCCAGCTGTCCAATAGGCCACGGCCTCTCTGAAATCTCCAGTGGATCCCGTAAGAGGTGACTAGCACCCACCTTGGTCTGGTACAGGGCCTCAGCTTCGGCCTTGCTTCTCTGAGCAATATCCTCATACTGTGCACGAACTTCAGCAATGATGCTGTCCAGGTCCAGGGAGCGATTATTGTCCATGGACAGCACCACAGATGTGTCACTGATGTGGCTCTGCATCTGAGATAGCTCCTGTCAACACAGAGGGAGTTTGTTCACTTTTGGGGTCCCTGTAACAAGCACACAGGGCCCTGAAAGACTCTTGATCAACAGTCTCATTCACTGATTCCTTGCTCCACATGTGTATCAGCCACACCCTGTCCCCAGCCACTCAGAGAACCCCATGTCTGCAGCTTATCCTGTGGAATCCCTTCCGAGGGTCCTCATCTCCAGGCTCATCCCAGATGTCTTCTGGGGCCTATATACCAAAATGCACCAGCCTCAAATCTGGAAACACCTCACTCTCCCTCTGTCCCTTCTTAGTAGGTAACATCCTCACAGCATCGTAGAGGGTCCTTAAGAAGTCGATCTCATCTATCAAGGCATCCACTTTGGCCTGAAGCTCCACCTTGTTCATATAGGCACTGTCCACATCCTGAGAAAAGAGGAAGATAAAGGCCTTATTCTCCCAATGAACAAACAGCAAACCACAACTGCAGCAAGAAAGAGCAGAGGGGACTGGTGCAGTGATGGTCCTTGTCTAAGACCAGTCTCCACTTGAACGGGCAATTTGTATCTCATTAGGATGGTCTAAGTTTAATCCTACTAAAAACTAAAGACTGATGAACTAACTCTTTTAGGGATCTTCCAGACTAAGGTGCACCTGACTTCTGTTTATTGCTCCAAAGGCCTGAACTTGGCAGCTCTGTGGCAGTGGAGTGAGGAGATTCCCCCAACCCAGCCAGAAACCTGCAGCTGCAAGCCTCAGAAACCTCACACACAGCCCTTACCTTCTTCAGAGTCACAAATTCATTCTCAGCAGCTGTACGTTTATTGATTTCATCCTCATATCTGTGTGAATAAAAAAGAAACAGCTGAGTTTGGTTTTGAGGTCATCGTAAACACCATTGTTCCCTGGAACTCTGAAAGTTCATCTCTTCCCTCCCTCCATCCCTATCCTGCCTCTCTCAGTTGAGCACATCCTCTTTACTATCTCCCTGTTAGTTGGGGGACCAACCAAGGCAATTTGCCCAGGCAAACTGTCTGGTTTTAGCACTAAAATTTCTGCATCCCAGGAAACCCCTCAGTCCCAGGCAAACCTCTGGATGGTTGATCACCATACCATGAGTTGTCCCAGAATCTTTCACATGCCAGAACCAGGATCTTCCCCAACCTGGCTCATGAGGAAATGCTTCCCCAACTCTAAACTCATCCGTTTTTTGTTTTTGTTTTTTTTTTTTTAGACATAGTCTTGCTCTGTCACCGAGGCTGGAGTGCAGTGGTGCAATCTTGACTCACTGCAACCTCCATTTCCAGGGTTCAAGCAATTCTGTTTCCTCAGCCACCCGACTATCTTGGATTACAGGTGTGTGCCACCACACCCAGCTAATTTTTGTATTTTTAGTAGAGATGAGATTTCACCATGTTGGCCAGGCTGGTCTTGAACTCCTGACCTCAAATGATCTGCCCACCTCGGCCTCCCAAAGTGCTGGGATTACAGGCATGAGCCACCAAGCCCAGCCTAAACTCATCCTCTTGCCACAATTTTATTTGCAAAGCACCATGCTTGGAGAAGGAAGGTGAGGGGGAACTGAATGAACCAAGCTGTCCTTCATGAAGGTAAGGAGAGGGAAACGGGCCAGGAGACACCACTGCCCAGCCGTCAGGGGGCATGTAGAAGGGGCCAAGACTCTGAGACAGGGTGGGCCATGGCATCTTCCCACTCCTGCCCTGTCACTCACTTCTTCTTGAAGTCTTCCACCAGGTCCTCCATGTTCTTCAGCTCAGAGTCCAGGCGCCCTCTCTCCCCGAGGATGTTGTCCAGGTAGCTCCGCAGGTAGTTGATGTGATTCTCAAAAAGAGGCTCAAGGTTGTTGGTGCCTGAGATGGAACTTGTGCCCTGCTGCTGGAGCAGGTTCCACTTGGTCTCCAGGACTTTGTTCTGTTGCTCCAGGAACCGCACCTGCAATGGTTGCAGGAAGCAACATCAGGCAACACTTGTAGCAGAGGAGCAGAGGGGCCTTCACTCAGGTAGGACTAGGTGTCTATCTCCTGGGCCCCCAGCACAAAGGCCTAGAAAGGATGCAAAGATAGGCTCCTACTGTAGTCAGAGAGATTATGGTCAGATGGGTGATGAGTCAGGACACTACACTTGCAGCGTGGTTTGGAAAGTTACAAAGGAAGGGGAAGTAGCTCCTACCTGAAAGCAATAGAATTATTGCTTGTTGTTCCTGGGAACTTCATGACCCTATCTTAACTTCCAAAACTACAGTACACTCTACAAAAATGCACATAAACCTCAGCAGCACCATTTCCACCCACGACTCTACTGACATGCTAGCTCTTCAAAAACAGTGAAGTGATGCTGGGAAGCTGGGAAGCAACACTGGCTGGCATGCCACAGTTAGCATGACAACACCTCTTTTGGGCCTGGAGGGGAAGCAGCCCCATGAGAACTGTCCTGGTCTGGAGAAGCTCACTGAGCACTCTTGTCTTCCTGACTAGGCTGAGTAGGAATGCAAAGTCACTCATTTCTCTGTGCTCCCTTGGGACTAACTAAGGTTCTTATGCTCTTAATCCCTGCTCCAGGTAATCAGCCTCCTCTGCCTGGCACAGCAATATGAGGGGGAAAGGGCTTCCTGGAAAGCCTCAGAGGGCAGCTTGTATTTGAAAAGCCTCCCATTCTTGATGGACCCTTCGCTGATGGCAGCCGTGGCCCTTGCCTTGGGCTGCCTGCCCTGCCAGCCTGGGCCTCAATGAGGCAATGACTGGAAACTTCAGCAGGGGTTCCCACAAACAGGATGTGTGGTGCTCAGGTCCAAATAGGGGACAGTTTTCTTTCCACACCTCCCCTCACTTGACCATGTGGACAAACTCCTCAACCCTGAATATCTTCCCAGGCCCTAGAGTTCCACCTAACTCCTCACCCTCCAGTCTGGCCCATCCAAGAAACATTTAAACACTGTGTCCCAAAGGTCAAATTCAAAGTCCCCAGCCCAGGAAGGGATGGCCAGTCAAAGCTTCATTACCTTGTCAATGAAGGAGGCAAACTTGTTGTTGAGGGTCTTGATCTGTTCCCGCTCCTGGGCCTTTACTTGCCCAATCTGGGGGTCGATCTCCACATTGAGGGGCTGCAGGAGACTCTGGTTGATAGTCACTTCCTGAATTCCCCCAGGAAAGCCCCCAGGGCCAAAGCCACCAGGACTGCCAAAGCTGCCAGGCCCACCAAATACACCAGGACCACCAAAGCCACCAGGACCACCAAAGCCACCAGCCCCTCCAAAACCACCAGCCCCTCCAAAGCCACCAGCTCCACCAAAGCCACCTCCCATTCCTCTGCCACCACCAAAGCCACCACCAAAGCCACCTCCATAGCCGCCCCCAAAGCCACCTCCATAGCCACCTGCAAAGCCACAGCTGCTCCGCCCTCCCCCAAAGCCTCCAGCCCGGGAGCCGCCAGCTGCCACGCTGATGGAGATGCTCTTGTTGCCGCCCAGGTTGTAGAGGCTGCGACTGCCAAAGCCGCCTGCTCCGCTCCGGAAGCCATAGGCCCCTCCGCCAGCTCCCCCAGAGCGGGCAGCACAGCTCATCCTGCTGCTGCCGGAGACCACAGCAGAGCGGCCGGAGAAACCCTGGCTCCCACCACCAGATGTCTTGCTGGCTTGTCTGCTCATGGTGAGGAGCTTGGCGAGGAGAATAGTGTAAGTTAAGCAGGGACGCTGAGAGTCAGAGGAAGAGGGATGGGAAATGAAGAGCTGTGCAAAATAAATCCCTTTATATACATTTGAGGAGGTTGTTGGGCTCAAACGAAGGAGAGATAATTAATCCCAAATATTCATGGGCTGGGTTTGCCTCCAAGGCAATAAGTTTGTTCCAGGCTACCAAACACACCTTGAAAATAAGCTGAAATGGTAAAAGTGCTAAGGTGGCAGGCTTACCTGGTGAGGGGGTGGTGCCTGGTGTTGCCCCATGTTTGGGCATGGCCTCCTCCTGGCTTTGTCTGACAGGACCCAGGAGGCACACTCACCTGCATCAGGTGCTCAGCAGCCATCCCTCTGCCTGTTAGCTGCGCCTGGGCCCTGCAGAGCGGTGCCCAGCTCTGGAGAGGATAGAGTGGAGGAGGTGTGGGGAGGTTCTGCTTCTCTGAGTAGTGGAGACAGTGGAGCCCACTCACAGCTCTGGGAAAGTATCTTAATGGAAGGAGTGATGCAGGTCTCTCCACGATGACTGAGCACACAGTATGTGCCCAGCTCTATGCTGGTCTTTGGGATGAAGCGCTGACCTCTCCTTCGCCCTTCTTGGAAAAAAGCCCAGAACTATCACAAATCTGCCTCCTGGGTTCTCCCTGTACCCCAAGCTTTAGTTCAGGAGGTAGTGACCTTTTGGTTTATGACTATCTTTGGAGAAAAAGTCAAGTTAACACCTATGCATGTTGACCAGACACTGGCAAAATCCAACATGCCTAATGTTTGTTTCTCTTTAAAACTTCCCAGAGAAATTATACACTATTACACATCTTGGGGTTTATCTACGGCTTCCTTTCTTGCTCCCCACATTTTGGCCTTTCTCTGGTTTTAGCTTAAGGCCTAGGGAACAAGAAATTCAAATGTCAAGTCAACAACAAATTCAGCAAATATTTACAGACTGCCAAATGTGTGCCAGGCCCTTTGCAAAACTCTGGAGACCCAGTCATGGACAAGACACACAGGGCCCCTGTGGGACCATTTTCTGTTTGAGAGATGTGCTCCTGAGAGTCGCCCATGCCCCACCAAACCCCAGAAAGCCAGATCTGGCAGAGCCGGAAGCACTATGGAATATGTCTGACTCCGAAAGCCTGAAACTCTGCCTGTCTGGGGTTGTTCAGAGGCTTATGACTGGGCTCGGTTTGTCCAAAAGAAAGCCATCCTGCACACTCTGGAGCTGGCCAAGTTAGCTGCTTATCTCTCCAGGACAGGCCTTTTTTGTTCTGTCTGCTGCACATTGGGCCCTTCTAAGGGTGTGGTCTGTATGGCCCTGGCAGGAGCCTCCTTAGAATTGGGGGAAAGGATAGAGACTTCTTCAACACCCACTGGGTAGGGCTGGGAGTGGCCCAAGTGCAAAGGAAGTACAATTTTCTTCAGTGGCCTGGTTCTTCCATTTTATCCTTATCTCTCCCATGTGTTACCTGCCAGGCTGTGCAACATCCTAGCTCCTCCCCAGGATGAAACCATAAGCTCTCCAGGAGTTTCCAGTCTTGTTAATATACTGGGTGCTTTGGACCAAAGCACAGTGCTTTGCCAATAGTAAGTGCCATAAAGTTTGGTTTGTTGAAAAAATGAATTAGTCCATCAATTAATTATTAATGACTAACGGTTAAGCCTTTATACTGGATTACAACCAGATAAAACTGGTTGAAAGCTAGTTCAACTCCCATTGCATGAGGTAGCACAAGCTAATTGAGATTATTTCAATGTGAGGAATCCAGACTTCTCAAATTTGGTGTTCAGATTTAGAAAAATTTACATGCAAAATGAGTGTCACCTCCTCAGGGGAAAAAAAATGTAGAATCACAGAATCAAGAACTAATCAATCAAGAATCAATCAATTACAGAATCAAGTTGAAGTTGACTGGACATTTGAGGTCACACAATCTGCCCCGTTCATTGCTGGGATCCCCTCTCCAGCATCTCTGACTTATATCCCTAATTTTCTGCAAGTTCTGCCCATGGACTGTGAAGTTAGCCCAGGCCCAGAGGGTGGCCACACAGACTCCTCTCCTCTTTGCTCCCTCAAAGGCAATGAACCAAACCCAGGGCTAGACCAGATCCTCCCCATGACTAAGCATGACCAAAGCTGTTTAAATTCTCTGCATTTCAGCATCATTAACCATAAAAGATGATCAATCATCTCTGACCCTCTAGATCTCACAGGAACATAGCTAGATGAATGAAATATCTGCCAGTGTTTTAAGAAACATATCACAAGGCCAAATGTGGTGGCTCACGCCTGTAACCCCAATACTTTGCAAGGCTGAGGTGGGCAGATTACTTGAGCCCAGGAGTTTCAGACCAGCCTTGGAAACATAGCAAAACACCATCTCTACGAAAAAAATACAAAGATTAGCCAGGTATGGTGTCATGCGCCTGTAGACCCAGGTGCCTGGGAGGCTGAGGTTGGAGGATCGCTTGATCCTGGGAGGTCAAGGCTGCAGTGAGCTATGATTGTACCACGGCACTCCAGCCTGGATGACAGAACAAGACCCTTCTCAACAAAAGAAAAAGAAAAAAGGAAACATATCACAAAAATTAGGCCATATTTTTCCTTATAATATCTAAGAGAGCAGGATGGAGGACCTGCCTTTATGCCAGACAGAAATGAGGCTGCTGCTTGGTCTGGTGTGGGGTCTAGAGTCCAGGGCAATGAGTCTCTAGGAATTCCTAAACCCATAGTGATTCAGGGTACTTAGTGCCCCCGGTGGGGGGAGATCTTAGCCATTGCCAGAGCCCACTGATTCTGAGCCATGCTTGTCATTCCTTTAGAGGGAATTATCTTGGAGAAGAATCTTTGAGAAGCAACATCACAACCACTGCTGTCATCAGCTAGTCCTGGGTCGGGGACCTCCCCAACAGATGGTGGAAGGAAAAGGAAGAAGTGTATAATCTATACTTACTCTTGGTGTTGGGATAGCAGAGAAGACATGGCTTGGCCTTTGAGAGGACAGGAAGCAAAACAAAGATTGGGGAATACATTCGTGGGACTAGAATGTCAATTCTGATCAGAGCTGTGAGTGAAGGAAGTGGTGGAAGGGGAGGAGATAATCAGTGAGTTGAAATTCTTATTGGTTGGGCCCATCCGTCTAAACTTGTAGAGCCTAATAAACACTTTGAGAAAACAGAGTTGGTTTACAGTCATCCCCAACACTTGAATTATCTGAAGTTTATTAACTAAGCGCCCTAAGTGTTTTCTCCCTGGAGAGAAGAGTGAGTCACTGGATTGCAATGTGTGAAATCAGAGACTCATAGGGTGCTATGGCCAGGAGGCTCTCCAGTCCACTCCTCTACCTTGAGGCAGAATTCACCTGGCCACTCCTACTCTTCAGGATCCCCATGGAAGGCGATTCATCAAATCTCCTAACTTGCCCAGGCCAGCAAGACCCCACCCTGACCCAAGGAAGGTCTTCAAGGATCTAGCTTTCGTGCCTTCCACTCCATTTCATGGGAGCCTAACTCCTCTTAAAGGATCAGTGAAGTTGTGGTCAGCAGCAGGAGCCCCAGTCACCTGTCCGTCATGGCATGCCACCCATACCTCTCTGCGTGTGAAGGCCCCTTTTAACACACACAAAATTACATTGACCTTCACACATGTCAGAACTCATACTTCCAGTATCCTTTGAGAACATACATTTTTCATTATGAATTTAGCAACACTTTTAAATAAAAGTGCAGTTCATAGTCATATACATTTGAAAGTGGTGATACATATACATAAAAAGACACATTATTCACTCAGTCGAGAGACACTTGCATCCATGTGCATTCTCAGAATCCTTGCAGTCCTGACACAACAGCAACCCTAACTGGGGCCTCTCAGCCTCAGGTCTCAAGGTCCTGCCCCTTCCACGGCTGGACACCTGCCCCCAGCTGAGATTCCCCACTGAGCACTGTTACCACCTGTCTTCCCTGCCTTTGTGTCCATCAGCCTGTGGCCCTGGCAGGCCTTCAGCAGATGGGAACTGAGTTGCGATGAATTTGCTCTTGCCTGGCTTTCCAGAGTAAAACACACACACTCCCCTGGCTTCTGTATCACAACCCTTCCAATATTAGAAAATACTGTGGAATTCACAGACACCAACCTCCCAGTTAGATAGATCCAGTTGTTTCTCCCAGTCCTCAGTACAGATGGTTTCCAGGACTCTTCTCTGCACCCACTTTAATATGTTAATGGACCTCTTAAAACTACAGTGCCTTGCGAAGATAGGATACTTAAGGTGGCTTCATGTGCACCAGAACTAATAAGAAGCCCCTTCCTGTCTGTGATGGGGGCACTGTGCTTCTTTCAATGCAAGCTAAGATTCTGTTCCCTTCTTTAGCTCTTGACTTCCATCAATCCTGCCTGGGGAGGAGGAATGGTAAGGCATGGGTTTGTTGGTGGTGGTGGTGGGGGGTTGTTTTTGTTTTTTTGTTTTTGTTTTGAGACAGAGAGAGAGAGCATCTCACTCTGTTGCCCAGGCTGGAGTGCAGTGGTGCAATCTCAGCTCACTGCAACCTCAACCTCCCAGGCTCAAGCCATCCTCCCACCTCAGCCTCCCAAGTAGCTGGGACACTGGCACGCACCACCATGCCCAGCTAACACTTTTTTTTATTTTTTTGTAGAGAGAGAGTCTCTCTATGTAACCCAGGTTGGTCTTGAACTCCTAGGCTCAAGCAATCCTCCCACTTCAGCCTCCCAAAGTGCTGGGATTATAAACATGGGCCACCATGCCAGCCAGCTTCCTAGTTTTAAATAACTCACTTCCTTGTCCTGCTGTAAGAATAAACTGAAGGGACAGCATTCACAAAGCACATACAGAGAAAATAAACATAACAGTAAAAATGAAAAAAAAAAAAAGGTTTGCCCTGAATAAGCCTCTATTTACATAAGATTCCTCTGCATGGATAAGAGCTGTCCATTTATATTTGTGCTGAATCATGTCTGGCTGGCATGCCTGCTCAAACCAGAGGCTTGTACACAGCAGAAATCACAACCTTGTCCTCGCTGGAGAATTCCCAAGAGATCTTAGGAAGTTATTAAACAGTTGTCTTCAAACAAAAGATAGGCCGGGCCTGGTGGATCAGGCCTGTAATCCCAGCACTTTGGGATCACGAGGTCAGGAGACTGAGACCATTCTGGCTAACACAATGAAACCCCATCTCTACTCAAAATACAAAAAATTAGCCAGGAGTGGTGGCGGGCACCTGTAGTCCCTGCTACTCCAGAGGCTGAGGCAGGAGAATGGCTGAATCCAGGAGGCAGAGATGGCAGTGAGCCGAGATTGCACCACTGCACTCCAGTCTGGGTGACAGTGCGAGAGTCTGTCTCAAAAAAAAAAAAAAAAAAAAAAGATAGAAGGGGAGGTGAAAAAAGTCATTAAGTGGTCGTTTAACCTGGGAAAGGCATTTAAGAGGAAAAATACATTTATTTCTCAATGCAATGATTTGAAAAGCATGGATCTCTCTCCACTAAGGAATTTGAGGGGATCCAGTTAGACATAAAGCAAAGGGTACAATCATGGTGGAAATAAGGGGACCAGGGGACACTGTAAGTAACCCAAGGGGATTTTTAAAATAGCAATTTATAGCCCCTAGCATATGAAAGATGCTCAATAAATATCAAAGGAATGGATGCCAGCGTGTGGGGTGAGAGACAATTCTGCCAAGAGACAAAGGAATGATAGCAAACCTCTTCATTCCTGGAAATATACCCTCATAGGAAACAAGAGTGGGAAAGGAGGCATGACCATGGCAAGGCTTAGCATTACAGCTGCGTGGCAGAGGAGGGAGGTGCAGAGTGGTGGTTCCCAGACTGCAATTCAAAGCACATCATGGGCCTCCAGGCCACACCCTGACAGCAGGTGGCCCAGAGCTACCTCCTCATCCATTTCTGAGCTTAATCTCTCAGACACGCCTTGTTCTGAGCTTGTCTAGTCTTAGAACATAAAGCCCAAACCCCAAACAAATTGGACAATGGGCCAACCCATGTCCTCCACATCCTGGCCTCAACCTTGCTCTCTAGCGTCCTCTCCCACCACTCTCTGCCCTGTCTTGAGTGATGCTAAGCTGCTTTTGGTTTGGTACTGCACTGAGCCACACTTCCCTGTCTTTACTCTGCAATTCTTGCTGCCTAGAGCACCCTGTTCCCCTGCACCCCTCTCGCAAGCTCCAGGTCCACACCCCTTTTACGTGGCTGGCTTCACAGCTGTCACCTCCTCCAGGGAGACTTCCTTGAATCCCTGGCAAAAGCAAATGATTCTCCCTTAGGCTTCCAGAGTCTCAGTGCTTGCATACACCATTGCTTTTAACATTTTCCTGAAAGTATGGAAAATGTGTATTTAATGTGTCTACACTCCCCACACTCATGCACCATTTTCACATTAAACTCTGCCCTTCTCAAGGGTGAGGACCACGCTGCAAGAAGCTTTATATCCTCATGGCCCTACACAGAGTCTGACACAATGTAGGTGCTCAACAATGCTTCTCAAACTGAAGCAACTGCCCCTGCCATGCTCTTGGGTGGTGGATTCACAGGAGAAGGAGCTACCAGCCCGATGGGAGAAATGCTGCAGCTTCACAGGACACTACACAGAAAAAGGAGTGTGACCAAAATCCAGTATGAGGAGGCCTAAGGGAGACAGTACAGCAGGATATTCCAAAGGGGTGGAGCCACTCCTAGAAGACTTCTAGACGAAAGGACTCCTCTTAGGTATCAGAATCTTGCCCTCTGTAAGAAGAGCACCTGCCCCGTCTCTAGCATCTAGGGCCTGCTTCTTCCTCAAGACCCCACTTCAATACCGCCTCCTGCGTGAAGCATCCTGTGATTGCCAACCCCTCGCTCTAGACTAGAAGTAATTTTGCTACCCTCTGGACTGTCATGTCCTTCATTTGTAACTTCCAAAGGCATTCATCTGTCTGTCTGGTTACCAAGTTCTTTATGTGCATGCTTTTATCTAGACATTATCATCTGTATTAAAAGCTCCTTGAAAACAGAGTCTAATTCTTCTTTGTATAATGGGTCCCCATCGCCCAGCACAAACTAGGCACTCGGTAAACATTGTTCAATTAACATTTGTTAAACAGCTACTATATGGCAAGCACAGTGGCCCTGGAATGTCAAGATGAATAAAGTCATGGTTCCTGCCCATAAATAATTTATAGACTAGTGGTTTGTTGAGTAAATGAGTGAATGGCTGGGTGGATGGATGGATGAATAGATGGATGATGGATGGATCATAGATGGATGGATGGATGGATGGATGGATGAGTAGATGGGTGAATGGGTGGATGGCAAATGACAGTCCAAACACTTTCTCCAGAAAATGTCTTCCCAGCTTATCTAGGTTCTCACCCACTTTCTCGAATTTTTAAGGATCAAATCCACAACACTCAAAGTAAAAAAACTGCAGATGCAGAACAATCCTACCTTGACCCAAAGCCAAACCAGAAAACCATGGGCAGCAATGAGCCTGAGTCCTGGGGCTCCCACCACCAAGACTCTTCATGGCCACAACTCTACATTCCCAGCCCTTTTAGTGGAATAACGAGATGACTGTTCAGACCCTACCATCAACACGGGAAAAAAAATGGAACAGGTGCTAAAATGGCTTTTTTCCTTTCAGCCTGCTCCCTCCCTTTGTCCCTCGTTGGCCCACTGTTACCATGTCCTGAGGGCCCACAAAGGGGGCACAGCCCCCTCAACTATTTCCCCACATAGCTGTCTCACTAAACTCTGAACATCCACCCAAGACATGGGAGCAGCCATGCCTTATTCTGAGGTCCTCTGGTCTTAGAACACAAAGCCTGGGCCCCGTCAGCAAGTTAAACCAAAACCCCACAGTGGGACATGAAATAAGCCCCTCTTTGCTATAACCTTCTGGGTTTACTAGCAATGAGGTAGGGAGACTTCAGAAGTATTGGTGAGAACTTTCTGGAACTGAGAGGGCTGAACCCAGAGCGGAGGGTCTTGGTGAGGTGGGAGGGATCTATGCAAACATAGCAGTTGTTCAGGAGTTGACAGGTGCCTGAGCCAAAGTGATGGTGGGGCTGCAGCCAGGGCTGGGAGCCAAGAGCTTGGGGAATGGAGTCAGGGCAGATGAGCCAAATAAACCAAGTTAGAGATTTGCCAACCTGCAGTTGGGCTCTTCAGATGTGAAAAGTGATTTCCGTATACTTAGAGGTAAAGGATTTAAAAGAAAAGGGAGAGCATGGGGCCTCCAACGGGGCAAATAATGCAAGCCATGTCTCCCTGTTTCCTAAGCACTAGGAGCTGGCCAGAATCCAATTCGAAGGATCAGAGAGAAGGGTGGTGTCTATTATCTCAGCAGTATATTTACCCCAAATAATCCCCTCTGACTAGCCAGCCAGTTTCAAACATATGAATCAAGGCCAGGATCCACTCTCCTGGACTGTTCTAGAAACAGAGACCAACATGAGGGCTTTTCCTTTTTATGTAAAATAGAAGACTTTTTTTTGAGACAGAGTCTCACTCTGTCGCCAGGCTGGAGTGCAGTGGTGTGATCTCGGCTCACTGCAACCTCTGCTTCCTGGGTTCAAGGGATTCTCCTGCCTCAGCCTCCCGAGTAGCTGGGATTATAGGCGCCTGCCACCATGCCAGGCTAATTTTTGTATTTTTAATAGAGACGAGGTTTCACCATGTTGGCCAGGATGGTCTCGATCTGTTGACCTCGTGATCCGCCCCCCTTGGCCTCCCAAAATGCTGGGATTACAGGTGTGAGCCACCGTGCCCGACCTAAGAGACTTTTTATATAAATAAGAAACGCTGACACACTCACATAGCCATGTGCCTATGAATACAAACACATTTATTCTAAGATGCACATACAAGCGTATAATCTACGGCCTGACCTTGCAGTGTAAATCACTGAGTTCAACCAAAGAGATGCTGAGAGGCATGGAGGGCTGCTCAGGCTGGCTGCTCCCACACTCAGGGGGCATGGGAAATGCTTTAACCTGCCCCTTGCCTCTCTGTGAGGCCCAACACAACCTGCAGCCTCCTGGTGGGTGAACCTAAGAAGCTCCACCCCTAGTTCCAACCTTTAACTCCTCCTCACCACTCCCAGAAACTCAAAAAAAAAAAAAAAAAAAAGAGCCCATCTGCATTTTGCCAGGGGAGGAGTGCAGCCCTTGGAAGAAGCCAAAGCCACCAAATGCAGCTGCAGAGACTTCCTGTTCTGACACATGGGGCTCAATGAGCCCTAAGACAATGGGGATATTAGGGCCAGTCTGATGAAGGACAGAGCCCAGGTTGCTCCTGGCAAAGTCCCCTGCCCAGAGAGCACAAGCCCCTGAGATTAACCCTTTGCTACTCTGTCCCCGCTTTCCCAAAGGCAGAACAAGCCTGAGCCTACCTTGGATCTGCACGAGACTCCCATGGGCAAGGACTGGTCTTGGGCAAACGACGTGCCTTTCTGCCTGCACACCATGAGGCCCCATGGACACAGGGCTGGAGGAACTGGAGTCTGAATGAACTCTGCGGCAGTCAAGGGTGGGAGGCACAGTAGGGTGGCCAAGGCAGAGAGTGCATTCTGCATCTGCAGCAAACTGATTCGGGTCAGACTGCAGAGCAGGAGCTGGGAAATCTTTGGAAGAGGGGAGACTGTGCTGCTCCAGGTACTTGGAATTGGTCCAATATAGAAAAAGGTGTCCCCAAAGGCTCTACCCAGACCCCCACCTCTGACTGTCCTCTCCCCGCTTCTGTAATTAGACAGCTCCCTCCACTCCTGCTCCAGAAGACCTGCTCCACCTCCAACATTCTTCGCCACTCAGGGACAGCACCACAGACATAACCTCAGGCACCCCTGAGGAGCTGGGGAAGTGAGCAGCTCATGAAAACTCCAGGAGAATGACACACATGCACACCTCCCTCCAACAACCGTGACCTTGTTGATTCTTGGAACAGGTTCCTGAAAGCCTTGTTGGGCCAGTGAGATTTAGCCCCATGCATGGAATTTCATGAAAATAGGGAGGCCTTGCTAGACACAGAGTATAAGCACTCTCATAAGCTCCATAACTTCTTGCTCTATATTCAGCAGAGACCCCTGGCCTGCTTCTCTCACACCTATCAAATGCCCCTCACCTGCAGACTTAAACCCCTTCCCTCCAGGTTTATTCAAGGATCAGCATTGAAATGGTGCTACCCCAGGGTGCCCTACAATGGACAATGTGTGTATAATTGTTGGATGCCCCTTCAATCTGTACAACTGCCCTGTAGGCAACCTTCAGCCTCTGCACACTGTACTTCTCCCCCAATAATTTGAGCAACTTAGAAGTAGAGACCTGAGAAACTAGTCAATGACCCAGATCTGTATAAACAGATCCTTCACACCCGCAAGCATACACCTTCACCAAAATTATCTAGTTATACAGGATTCTAGAGACCTCTCCCCAGGGAAAAAAGACCATTGCTCAGAATGAATGACAAAAGCATTTTATTGAAGATTCACCTGCAGATGGATAAGAGGGAATGAGAGGAGTAGAATGGGACACTAAGTGGTTCTCATCCTAAGCTTGCAGGGCCAAGTGCTGCCGGGTGTTGGAGAAGTAGTTTGGTTCTGATGTAGATGGATAATACAGGATCTAGTGGGAGATGGCATTGGACTGGGAAGGGACATATGTGACCCCAATAATTCTGGAGATGACACTCCTGGTCATTTTCTTCTCTGTCCATGGGAGGTGAGAGGTCAGCTGACATCCTTCCCATTCCAGGTGGGTCACCAGGCCCAAATCAAGAAGTAGCTACCAAACTCCAAGAGGCAGAGTCCCTGTCCCAGCACAGAAGATCATCCTGGGGCAGAGAGAGCCCATGGGATAGTGGAGGGGATACTAGTAAGACGAGCCCCAGAGACAGAGGATGGAGGTGAAGTGAAGGAAGCACAGAGACACCAGTGCTGGGCCCAGCTGGACACAGTGAGCTTCAGGGACCTCGTCTCCTCTATCGTCTCTTGTTCAGGGTGGTGGTAGAGATGATCTTGCTGCTGGAACTGCCAGAGACACTGCCACCAAACCCAAAGCCACTTCCAGAGCCGGAGCCAAAGCCACTACTCAGGCCAAACCCGGAGCCACTTCCTAATCCTCTGCTGATGCCTCCAGTGCTGGTGCTACCGCTGACCACAGCTGCAGAAAAGACACAAAGGATACAGTTATTCCAATGCTGCCAGCACCCCAGGGGTCTGGCAAGACCCGGGTGAATGAACAACTACAGCAGGCGTGGAAGGTACTTACAGATGCTCACGGCACTCTGGCATTCTCCAGACATTCTGTAGGGGAAAGAAAAGGCGGTGAGCCTCAGGGAGCACAGAATTTTGTTCAATAAGCACGCCTCACTCACCTCTCTTATCCTTGAGCAGCCTCTGAGTTTGAGGGCCCAGTGTGAACCTATTAGCTGAGCTGTCCTGGTTCGTAATGCACCGGCACAACACTGACGCTTGCAGCCCGGCAGAGGCATAAATAAGCTCATGGCCCTGGACCTCTCTGGCCCTCATGTTCACATCCTGCCTAACCCCTCACCTGTACTCCTCGCCCTCCAGCAGTTTGCGGTAGGTGGCGATCTCGATGTCCAAGGCCAGCTTCACACTCATGAGCTCCTGGTACTCACGCAGCATTCGTGCCAGCTCCTCCTTGGCCTGCTGCAGGGCAGCCTCCAGCTCTACGCGCTTGCTGTGGGCATCTTTAAGGGCATTCTCACCTCGCTGCTCTGCATCAGCCACGGATGCCTGAAGAGTCTGGCACTATTGACAAAGGCATTAGATAGGTGGTCAGCAGTGCCCTGCCTTCAAGGCCTCTACACCTGTCCCCTCCCCTGGTCCAGGTTTCCTTGGGTTAGGATGTCAAGATTCTATCTGTTCTGCCCACTTTCCCTGAGACTTATGCATCTCATTCACTCCAGCCATAGCCCACCAATGCCTCCACCAGACTGATTAAATAAAAATGACCAAAAACCCATGAAGAAGAGCCAAGAAACCTATGCACAGGAGCGTCATGGTGTGCCAACTAGGATATTGCTGAAAAAATCTGGGTATGCCTTGCACAAAGAGCTATGAATTCCCAGCAACAAGCTCAGGGTCTTCTGGCCTGATGCTTTATCTGCTTGTCCACTCTGGAGATGTCTGCCTGAGGCCCCTGGCCTTGTGCTCCATCTGGAAGGGAGTGACACCCACCTGCTTCTTGATGTTCTCGATCTCTGCCCGCAGCCTCTGGATCATCCTGTTGAGCTCTGCAATTTCACTCTTGGTGTTCTTCAGGTTGTCACCATGTTGGTCAACCGAGATCTGGAGCTGCTGGACCTAAGACTCAAGAAGACACAGAGAATCAGGTGTTAGGGGCATTTGGGTAGGGTCCATTCTCAAGTGAACTCAGTGAGAATTGCCACAGGTGGCAAGAATAACACCAAAAGTCAAGTAATTTCAAATCAGACCAGGACCAACAATGCCTGGGAGAGTCTGTTCATATCAGGCGGCAAGAATAGCACCAAATGTCAAGTAGTTTCAAATCAGACCAGGACCAACGATGCCTGGGAGAGTCTGTTCATATCTGACTTCTGTTGGGCTTGAGCTAATGATCACCTGTTCACAGACATCAAAAGCAGAGCCCCAGAGCCAGCCCCATCTCCTGAGAGATCTATACCACCCACCTTGGTCTGGTACAGGGCTTCAGCCTCAGCCTTGCTCCTCTGGGCAATCTCCTCGTACTGGGCACGGACCTCAGCAATAATGCTGTCCAGGTCCAGGTTGCGGTTGTTGTCCATGGAAAGGACCACGGACGTGTCGCTGACATGGGTCTGCATCTGGGACAGCTCCTGCAGGGCAAATGTCTCACATCAGCCCCCCCAGGAAAGCCTTCACTGACCTGATACAGGCTCAAGTAGGAGCAGAGCTGGCATTCACAATGTGTAGGAAGGGGAGAGACAAGTAAAGTTCTAAGGAGAAATCAAGTGGTTGTGACAGTTCAGGATGGAAGAGCAATGCTTCTAGTCTTTACTGGTCCCCAGGAACCATAAGCCACTCTAATGCAGTGAGTGCCGGTGTGTTGGCATGGAAGGGAAGGGAATGGATCCATTTCACCAGAAAAAAATGCTAGACAGCAATGAATTCTATTCCAAGCACTCTTTAGATCTAATCACCCCGTCTAAGACCAAGACCACATCTGGTTCTAAGAATCTCCCAGTTGAATTTCCCACTTCAAACCTTTCTATGCATGACCTTGATGAGAACCCACTGCCCTAAAATAAGGGAGCTGGAGTCCTTTCAAAAAACTGTGAATCCCAACCAGCAGCGTCACAGATGGGGGATTCCCTTTCCCTGGATGGAGGGGAGGATGGAGCCCTCACCGCATCATAGAGGACCTTCAGGAAGTTGATCTCGTCATTAAGACTGTCCACCTTGGCCTCCAACTCCACCTTGTTCATGTAGGCAGCATCCACGTCCTGCAGAGGAGTAAGGAGGATAAGAGATGAGGAGCAGGAATGCCAGTAGGAGGACGGGTTACTAAGTGACACCGACAGGTGTTCTCAGCAGCATTTAGGAAAGACTACTCAGCAGCAGGGGAGCTGGTGGGAGACCAATTATTTTATATATTCTTCCCTAGAGCCACCTGAAGACATGGAAGTTGATTATCCAAATAGGCTATTCTAACAGTATGGAGATCTCTCAAAGAACTAAAAATAGAACTACCATTGGATCCAGCAATCCCAGTGCTGGAATTCCACTCAAAGGAAAAGAAATCATTGTAACAAAAGGATACCTGCACTCATGTTTATCGCAGCACAATTCACAATAGCAAAGATACGGAATCAACCTAAGTGTCCATCAACAGATGATTGGATAAAGAAAATATGATACATATACACAATAGAGTACTACTCAGCCATAAAAAGAGAATGAAATTATGTCTTTTTGCAGCAATGTGGATGGAACTGGAGGCCATTATCTTAAGTGAAACAACTCAGGCACAGAAAGACAAATAACACATGTCCTCACTTATAAGTGGGAGCTAAATCATGTGTACATGTGAACATAGAGCATGGAATGATAGACAATGGAGACTTGAAAAAGGGAGGGGTGGGAGGGGCTGGATAATGAGAAATTACTTATTGGATATAATGTATGTCATCCCAGCAATGGATACTCTAAAAGCCCTGACTTCACCACCACACAAACTATCCACGTAACAAAATTACACTTGTACCCCATGAATTTATAAAAATAAAAATCAGCTGGGTGCGGTGGCTCACAACTGTAACCCCAGCACTTTGGGAGGCTGAGGCAGGCGGATGACCTGAGGTCAGGAGTTTGAGACCAGCCTGACCAACATGGAAAAACCCTGTCTCTACTAAAAATACAAAATTAGCCAGGTGTGGTGGTGCATGCCTGTAATCCCAGCTACTCAGGAGGCTGAGGCAGGAGAATCGCTTGAACCCAGTAGGTGGAACTTGCAGTGACCCAAGATCGCGCCATTGCACTGCAGCCTGGGCAACAAGAGTGAAGCTCCGTCTCAAAAAAAAAAGCAAATAGGCTTTCCTCCCAACCTTAATTTCTTAGAACCTGGTTTGGTTACCCACTTTCCTTGACTATATAGATCTAGATAGTTCCAAGTGAAGCAGGGATGAGGCAGAGATGGACCAAACCCATGACTTCAGCCAAAGACCACTCCCCAAGGGAAGGGGCACCCTGAAGGCACTCCCTACCATCCTTCGTCTCTTACCTTCTTTAGGACCACAAAGTCATTCTCGGCTGCTGTGCGTTTGTTGATCTCCTCTTCATACCTGGGGGTGAGCACGGGGAGAAAAAGACAAAAACCCACAGTGAGCTGGTGTTTCTCAGATCTCTGCTGCTTGTTTTCAAGCATTTCCAAACAAATCTGGAAATATCCACGTAATTAGTTGCATTTCCCATATTCATACAGATATTCATTTAACCTACATTCATTGAATATAGGAAGTACCCGTTTAGGCCAGGGTTTATTCAGATACATGAAAACCAAACTTTAAAGAGACTGTTTTCGATAGAAAACCCAGCAATGATGTAGTTGATTTAATGTCCCTGAAAGGGCTGTCCTTTTGGCCATTTTGGCAGATTAAATTCTCAGCAATGTCATCAGCACACTCCATTTCCCTTTGTTTGGTGGGTGAGTGAATTGAGAGACAGGGTTGGTATTTATTTTGTCAGTCCTATCCCATAGTGAGTTTAATGAGAGGTGCTGTGTATTCAATGTTCACTCTGTGTCCTGAAATATGCCACATGCTTTCTCTATTTCATTTAATTCCATTTAATTCTCACAACCCATAAAGTAGGAATATTATCCCCATTTCAAAGATGAATAAAACTGAAGCTCAGAGAGGTTCAGCTATTTACCCAAGGTCACACAGCTAGTAAGTGAGGACTCAGTATGCAAACCACCTCCATCTGTCTCTACAGTCTGTATTCTCCTAATCATACTATACTGCTTTTCATCTATTTGGGTTCTGATCTTGTTCGTATATGGCAGACCCAAATCCCTGAATCTATCATTAAATTTCCTTTCGGAAAAATCTGTGGTTGCCAGACCTCACCCTGAGAAAACGTGACTATGTGGATGTAGCAAAACAGACTAGAGGGCCTTCCTAGCTGCCTTCAGAGCCTGAGATTCTAAGCCACTGGAGAGAGCCCCGGGAGCCTGGGTGTGGCTGGGCACATGTGTCAGATGGCGTCCCCTCCTTCCTCCCTACGTACTTAGTCTTGAAGTCCTCCACGCTGTCCTGCATGGTCTTCAGCTCAGACTGCAGGCGCCCTTTGTCATTGCCCAAGGTATCTAGCTGCTTCCTCAGGACACTGAGGTAGGTCTCAAAGAGGGGCTCAAGGTTTTTGCTGGAGGTGGTGGTCGTCTGCTGCTGGAGCAGGTTCCATTTGGTCTCCAGGACCTTATTCTGTTGCTCTAAGAACCGCACCTGTGTTGATAAAGGCACCAGCCAAGTGATGAGGGCCTGAAGTGTGGCAGGAGGGCCAGCCAAGGCAACACCAACCCAGTCAATCCCAGGGAACTACAGGGCCCAAGAACCACCCAAGTAGGGCCACTATGTTGCATCTCCAGGGCACCATTCACTCGGGTTGACATGATGGCCCCATTCTCGAGCCCATAGCACCAAGGGGTCACATAGGTTGTGGAGAATAGAGCACAGCCAGAGAAGCAGGGCCTAACAGTGCAACAAGAACAACTTCCTAGCCGCAGGCACCCAAAGCCCCAAAGAAGAACATTAAACTTCTATGAAATAACAAAATAAAATTAAGAGACATCACAATCTGGAGGCTCTTGCATTCAAAGTGATCCTGACCCAAGGCAAATGAAAGACAAAGTCACTATAGACTTTTTAAATAAGCTTACTTATCAATGGATCTGGCGTGTCCCTGTGAACCTGTGAACAACTGAGTATAGATATTTAAAACCAGGGCCCTGTATGCATTGTCTCACCTAAACTCCATTCTGCAAAGGACTTCCCTGAACTTTCCCTCTCTCTATGAAAAAATCTAGCCAGACAAACCAGGACAGCAGCTTAGCATGACATTTCCATGTTATGAGCCTCAGAATTGAAAGGAAAGCAGGTAAGGCAGACCGATCACATTTTGAACACAAAAGGTAAAATGAGATGAGATGAGACAAGGATGCATCAAAGAGCCCTGAGTTTTTGCTATCACATCTGCATGTCCTATAGTCACAGTAAAACCTCTTTAAGTTACTATGGGTTTATTCAAACTAGCAAGAAGAACAAATATGCACCTTATTCTATTCCAAAAGTGTTCATTCTTGCCCCATATGTCGAAGCTGCCCAAGACTTTGATGCCTGGTGAACCAGGGCAACCTGGACCAAAGGGAGGCACTCATCCACCCAGTCATCAATCTTTGGATGACTCGGCTCTCTGGGGCTGCACTGCTCACTATCATCCATCATGCATGACTGTAACTGAGCTTAAAGAACTTGAACTTCTAGACGTTGCATGAAAAAGGAAGTTGGGCTACAAAAAGAAAAGAGACCTGTCTCCTTTCTTCAAACAGACCCGGACATGAGCAGTGTTGTCCAGTCAAAGGAATGAAAAAAGTAAATTTCCAAGGCCTTGGTGAGACCTAGAATCTGCCACTGGAGCCAGTCCCTTTTTCATTTGCAAAATCAGCTTAGTTTTCTTCTGTTCTAAGAACAGAAGTGGCCACTGTTAAGTGATTAATGGAGTTAACTGCATTATATTCAAAACCAAAATCTGAGAAAAAGCAGAGAAATAATGAACCCCCTTTATAGCTGGGATGACTAGAGCCAGAAAAGCCAAATGATTTGTCCAGTATCCCACAGCCTGTCTAGGGAATTCCAAACACTTAACTGCCTTGAGCATCCCACCTTCCCACCAGCCACGGGACAAAAAGGAAGGCTCAAAGTCATGATGCCCCTTCAACAGCTGGAGAATTGGGGCCCAGGGAAGTTCAGTGGTCTCCCCAGCACCTGTGGCAGGCTCAGGTCTGAGACCCCAGGACTCAGGACCCCTCTCTTCTAACTGCCCCTCTCCGGCCGAGGACACAGCTCACCTTGTCGATGAAGGAGGCAAACTTGTTGTTGAGGAGCTTGATCTGTTCGCGCTCTTCCGTCCGGACTTTCTGGATCTCAGGGTCAATCTCCACGTGGAGGGGGGTGAGCAAGCTCTGGTTGATGGTGACCTCCTGAATTCCCCCAGCAGGGCAGACGGGGAAGCCAGGGCCACCCTTACCACTGAAGGAGCCCCCAAATCCACCACCAAAGCCACCAGTGCCGAAACCAGCTCCGAAGCCGCCGGCACCAAAGCCACCAGTGCCAAAGCCTCCAGCACCCCCAAAGCAGGCACCTTGTCGTGACCCAGCCACACTCATGGAGATGCTTTTGTTCCCCCTGAGGTTGTAGAGGCTTCTGCTGCCAAATCCCCCAGGAGAGCATCGGCCAGCACCTCCAGACATGGAGACTGAGCTGAAGGCACCTCTCTTGCCACCGCCTACAATGGCCGAGCCACAACTGAAGCCCCGGGGCCCGCCTCGGACACACTGCTGTCTGGCAATCATGGCTGCAGAGAGCGAGCTGGGAGCTATCAGAGAAGTGACAGGGCCCAGGCCGGTGAGTGCTGGAGCCCTCAGCCTTGGTCTCTTATATGTCCTGGAGCAGCAGGGCTTGGTTGCAGGGGCATAAAGGGAAAAATCTGAAACATCTCTGGGCTTGGCCCTTGGCACAAGCCCATCCTTCCCGCACCCGTTGAGCATGTCACTAAACACACCTACAGAAGTCATCTGGAGGGCACAGGTTACTGGATCCCATCACACTACTCTCTGGGAGAACCTGAACCGGGGCCCCAGGGCTTCCTAATCAGAAGCCCCTGCCTGGGCCCAGCCCTCCAGGCCCACACCCACTGTACCTGCATCTCGCTAGGCACACGGCACCTCCCTCCTCCAGAAAAGACACACCATCACCCATCCTCTCACCCCACAGAATGTGGAGTTAGACAGCCTGAGTTTGAGCGCAGAGCCTGCCACCTCCTAGCTCTGCAAACCAGAGCAAGTCACCCTCTGAGGCCCAGTTGCTTTCCCTGTAAATTGGAAGTAATACGAATATTTGCCTTGCCACTTCTCAGGATAGAGTGAGCTAGTGATTAATGGAGTGCTCTGTAAACTGTCAAAAGCCACATGTATATTTGTCATTCTTAGCATTCTTATTCCTCCACATGTTCTTGGCTCCATGTACCTATAAAAAGGGGAAATATTCTGTATTCCAGCCTTAGCCTTCCAACCTAGATCCAGATTCACTTCAACTTGGCCAACAGCTACTGAGAAACTGCCAGGCATGGAGCTAGGTACTAAGGAGATGGGGGAAGACAAAACACCTCCCCAAAGAAAACCGTGACTGTCTTTCTCAGCCCTGGGTACCCATGCTGCCCCGCAGGCCTCCCTTCAATCTGTGCTTGCACAATTCTAGATGGGCGTTCTCCAGCGGGGTCTGGTGGTGTGCACTCTGCTGCTCCATTTGCTGTCCAGTTGTTTGCTAGGTGCGTTCTGGTTTTCTGTAATGGTGCAGAATTCAGGGCAGGAGTTCATAACTTTTTTGCTGCTGGGGATCCCTTTGGCAGAATGATGAAACCTATGGATCCCTTCTCAGAGCAATGTTTTTAAATGCAAAATCCTAGTTTTAAGCCATAACTTAAATTCTTCCCAGCTGAACAGTAACAGATCTGTGTTCAAATCCCTCCCGTTGCCACTAACTAGCTGTGTAACCTTGGGTGGGCCATCTAAGCACTCTGAACCCATCCAATATGCTTTGGCTCTGTGTCCCCACCCAAATCTCATCTTGAATTGTACTCCCATAATTCCCACACATTGTGGGAGGGCCCCGGTGGGAGATGATTGAATTATGGGGGCGGTTTCCCCCATACTGTTCTTGTGGTAGTGAACAAGTCTTACGACATCTGATGTTTAATAAGGAAAAACCCATTTCACTTGGCTTTCATTCTCTCTCTTGCCACCACCATGCAACAAGTGCCTTTCGCTTTCTGCCATGATTGCGAGGCCTCCCCAGCCACATGGAACTGTAAGTCCAATAAATCTCTTTCTTTTGTAAATTGCCCAGACTCAGGTATGTCTTTATCAGCAGCGTAATAATGGACTAATACACCATCCAATCCATCTTCTCATCTACCAAATGGGACACCTGCCTCACAAGGAATTAAACAATGTCCCCATGGTGCCTGGCATATAGGAGGTCAGCAGGCATTCATTCTCTTCTTTCCCAGGCTTTGCCATTGCCATTTACAAGGAGAAATCTGGTGTCTTTGTTCTCCCTCCTTTCCTCAATTCCTCATAGATGAAATGACCCCAGGTCTGAGGAAGAGCGGTCACCAGCACCTGGATAATCCCACAGACCCAAGCTGCCCCTAGCTGAATGAAAGCTGGCCAGGGAGAGAGTGAACGGCTGCCTCCATGCACAGAGAGAGGGCAGGGGCCAGTGCTGAGGACAGAGTGGTCAGGAGATCCCACCCCAGAAGCAAGGCTGCAGGGAAGGCCAGGCTGGCTGGGAGTTCAGCCAGCACCTTCTCCAGCCACTTCCTCCCTTGTCCCCATTCCCCCAACCCCTCCCTCCCCTACCTCGGGTCTGTCTCTGCCAAGATGGCCTCTAAGTAAGTGGAGAGGGGGTGGAGGGGCTGTGGCCATGAGGACTGGAGGCCCCAGGCCCCATCACAGGAGAATGCCCGGGTCATGGGTCAGTCCACCTGCAGTAGGTGAGCATTCTAGAGCCAGAACCATCTCCTAGAAGGAAGGGGTTGGACTTTCACTGATCCTTTCTGCCCAGATTCACCAAGCGCCGACTTCGTGCCAAGCCCTGTGCTGGATGCTTTACCTACATTTGATCAACTAGTCTACTTAGAGGCTCTATGGAGTCAGCACCATTAGCCTTCCTTACAGAAACTCAGAGAAGTAAAGTAGCTCCCAGGGTCACACAGCAGCACGTGGTGGAGCCAGGATTTAAACTTACATCAGTCTGGTCCCAAAAGTTCCATATTCTTTTTTTTTTTTTTTGGTTTTGGTTTTGGTTTTTGTTTTTGTTTTTTTGAGACGGAGTCTCACTCTGTCGCCCAGGCTGGAGAGCAGTGGCACCATCTCGGCTCACTGCAAGCTCTGCCTCCTGGGTTCACGCCATTCTCCTGCCTCAGCCTCCCAAGTAGCTGGGACTACAGGCGCCCGCCACCGCACCCAGCTAATTTTTTTTTTTTTTTTTTGTATTTTTAGTAGAGACAGGGTTTCACCGTGGTCTCCATCTCCTGACCTCGTGATCTGCCCGCCTCGGCCTCCCAAAGTGCAGGGATTACAGGCGTAAGCCACTGCACCTGGCCCAAAGTCTCCATATTCTATAGCCTCTCACTCACACTGTTCTGCCTGGTATAAAGCCACTCTGTCTAAATTGTGTCACAACCAATCCAGAATGTGCACCCGAATAAACCTGATGGAACTGACTGTTCGGGTCAAAGGGGCTCTGGGGGCACTAGCATCCCAGGGTCTATCGATTTCCACTGTTGCTCCTAAGGTGGGCATGGCTTGGAAGGAGGGTGGGAACTACTGCAGGTCTTTGCGGGCTGCAGCTGCAGGAGCTGAGGAGACATGTGAGCCTCCCCCTTGGGAAGCTGAGGTCCAATTGACTGGTTACCTGCCCCAGAGGACATGGCAGGGCCATCGGGATCTCACCCTGAGTGATGGCCGGAGCTCACCCCCCGGCTGCCTCACCTCAGCCTCTGCACCTGCCGTTCACTGCTTTCTTCTCTGGTAGCCCCTGGGATTTGATGGGGACTATCACAGGCCGGGGTAGGCTTTGCCTGAGCACAGGTGAGTCCCTGAGATGGCTCATAGTGTGCTTATTGGGTCTTTTACTCTATGGCTGTAACACTCCAACACTAGGAGAAAATGGCGTGGGTTCACTGCCCCTAGAGTTGTGTCTACTGCTTAGAACAAAAAGCAAGCCAGCAGCCAAGGGGATTTTCAGGAAAACAATATAGAATATGTAATCAGTCTTATTTTGTGCCTGTGGGGCACCCAAACCATGGAGCTACGATTGAGGTACTTCTCATGAAGGTGACTTGAGGTGTGCCATCGCTGATACAAGAAGAAAGATGAAGGAAAGGCAGCGGTGCCTCTTGGGTAGAAGGGATTCTCTCTTGGAACTACTGTTATATGGTGAACACTAGGTGCTTCTTCCAACAACCCAGTCAAAGAGGTGCTTTGCTATGTCCAGTTTGGAGCTGCAGATATTGAGGCTCAGAGGGGTATGTAACTTGCCTGAGATCACACAGCCAGGAAGTGGTAGAGATAGGAAGTCAGTCCTATCTGTCTGACTTCAAAGCTTGTGACCTTACAATGTATAAAACGGTAGATATAATGTTTTATATGAGTGACTGGCCCACACAGAATATGCAGGGAAAAAAATACACAGCAACTTATACAGCCCTGTACCTCATGGTCCACCAAGACAGCCATGGGGTCTGGCCAGCAGGCTGCAAGCTCTGCAGATGCAGCTCCGCTCCTTTTTGTCCTTACCCTCAGCACATGGTTAGTTGCTTGGTTGATGTGGCCCTGTCCTTACAAGTACCCAATAAGGTATGACACTGTCCTGAGGGGCCAGTTTTGTATCCTCCAATTAACTAAATCCAAATTAATTTCATGACAAACCCTACAATAAACCCAATCCAAACAAGAAGAAAGTTCTAGTCTAGAGCCACATTCTGTGTCCTTATTATTAAATCAGAATTGCAAGAAGCTCACAAAATCTTCAAACTGAGCCTGAGAAACCGAAGGTAGACCTAAGGAAGAACTTCCTATGCAAGTGCGCCTTTACACCCTAGAGTGACAGAGAAAGAGAGATGAGTTTCTTTCCCTGAAAACGGGAAAGACATTGCCTTCATATGTGGGCCAGAGGCAGGTGGCTGAACAAGGTGCCACTACCCAGCAGCCACAGCTAAAAGCTGGTCCCCTGCCCCTCCCCAGACCTCCACACGCAGATTCTGCTACTGCCGTCGGTGACCCTTCCTTGTTTGGCAGCTGTTCCCAATCTTTTCACAGAGGGATGAGTAGCTGACAGGGGTGTGGAGCCAGGTGGAGGGAGTGTTTGCTCAGGGCTTTCTGGGTAAGGGAGGCAAGCCCTTACATTCAGCCCTGGGATTAAGGGATCCTGAGGGCTTCTGTCACTCTCATCTCCAAACCCACTGTGTGGTGTGGGAAAGTGCTCCTGCCCTCCCTGGCCAGGCAGGCACCCTCACTCCATTCGGTCACCCAACCTCAACTGCCCCACCGGGCCTGAGTCATTCTTGGGGAGCCAGAGACAATACGGGGATCAGAGATTCTGCAGAAAAGGGCCATCAGCGTTTTAGGGAGAGGCCAGTGAGGGCAATGAGAGGACGGGCACTCCTGAGAGCCAGGCATGGGGGTCTGTACCCAGGGGCTCCTCTTTCCCCGGGCCGGAGAGCTGCCCCTGCTGGCCTCCTACCCCAGGCGTATACAGGCAGGGGCTTCCCAGCCTGTTCTGGCAGCAAAAGCACCCTCATAAACAAAATCACGTGCACAGCCTCATGAGTGAAACAGATAAGGAGAGATGATCCAGTTGGTGCAGAGGAGGGACCATGATCCTTCTCACCTGCTGACCTCCCCCTGCAACCCTGAAAGCAGCCCTTAGGGTCCTCAGTTTGGAAACCCCTGGGTCTGGGCCATCCCCCTCCTTCGACAAGTATGTCTAAACAGCACATTATTGTTGGTGGGCCCCCCTGGGCTGCAGTATAATCTCTGAGGCTTTTTTCCATGACAATTAAGTTTCTATTGTTCAGTTTTTGAGCCCTAAATATAATTTTTTTGAGACAGGGTCTCCCTCTGTCACCCAGGCTGGAGTGCAATGGTGCAATCACAGCTCACCCCAGCCTCAACAGCCTCAAGTGATCCTCCCACCTCAGCCTCCCAAGTAGCTGGGACTACAGGTATGCATTATCAAACCCAGCTAATTTTTGTATTTTTTTGTAGAGGTGGAGTCTCACCATGTTGCCCAGGCTTGTCTTGAACTCCTGGGCTCAAGTGATCCACCTGCCTCAGCCTCCCAAAGTGCTGGAATTACGGGCAGGAGCCACCACACCTGGCCTATGATCTCAGTAAAACTGATTTTTTTTAACACTGCCACTAAATTACCGTGGCTTTGGATACATTCTTCCCCTTCCTCAACCTGTTTCCTTGTCTATGAAATAAAAAGTTTGGAGTCGATTACATCCAATGCCCCTTCTAGCTCCAGCATCCCCAGCTCTCTATTCCTTTTTCTATATAAGCAAAATAACCTGGTGGTTAAGAGCTTGGGCTATGGAACCAGATTGCTTGGATTCCACACCTAGCTCTGCTACTTCCTAGCTGTGTGACCTTAGGCAAGTTACTTAACCACTCTGTGCCTTATTTTCCTTATAGGCAAAATTAGAATGATAATAGTATTTATATTATAGGCTGTTGTGAAGAGAATCAGTTAAAGGCTTGACAGCAGTTCTGGCACACAGTTGGCACTCAGTGAGCATTAGCAAGTATTCCTCAAAGTGTTGTACATGGGGTGGACTATACTCCATCTGTCTGAGAAGGGAAGCTAGAGACCACCCAGGCTGGTGAGGCAGAGCTGACCCTAAACCGCTAGGCCTTTGTGTTCCTAAGCTGGAGGTTAGGGTTTGGCTGAAAATCCCTCTGCTGGCCTTCCACAGCCCTGGAGGAAGCTTTCTCGGGGCTCTTCAGGGCTCCTCTGAGGAGCACAGAGTGATCAGGCCGGAAGAGTGCGGGATGCATCCCAGCAACCGCCAGGAGCCCTAAGGTTGCCAAGGAAGGGAGCAGAGTGGTGACAGCCTCGGGTCGGGCCAACTGGTTTGGTAGCAGGGTGGGGAGGGCCTGAGAGGTGCAGGGTTGAGAGGCCAACCAATGGGGGAATCACTTGGGTACAGCTTGAGGAGTGGGGTCCAGACTCAGAGTAGAGAACTGTGGAGATGAAGAGGAAAGGAGGTGATACCAAGAGACGCACGGAGGGAGGAGCAGTAAGATTTGGAGAGTGATGGAGGCAGGAGTAGGACAGAGGTAGCTTCTGGGGTGACAGGACAGAGGGCTTGAAATTGAAGCCCTGGACACTACTGACCCGCCTCCAGCCAGCTGGATGACTACAGCACGAGAGGTCACTTCTGTGAGCGTGAATCGCCTCACCTGTAAACTGGAACACCACGTGCCCACTACTGAACCTAGGGCTGTGGTGATGGTCACAGGCAAAGTAATGTATGTGTAAACCACAAAACCCAAATAATGTGGATTTTTCTTGCCGACTGGATGTGGGGGCTGAGAGAGACATCACTGAGGCCAAGAGGATAAGCTGGGAATCCAGAAGTCAGGGAGTGGGAAAACAAAGAAACCTGATTCCTGAAAGGGCCTCTATAAGCCAGATGCTTTACACATGTTCTTATCACGACCCACTTTTACAAAGGAGGAAACTAAGGCTCAGAGAGGTTAGGTAACTTGACCGAGGTCATACAGCTAGTAAGTGGCAGAACTTGGATTTAAACCCAAGTTGCCTAGTTCTGAAGCCTAAGATCTCTCCACTGAACAAAGCATGCTGTCTGCCCCTACAGAGTTAGTGGGAGGCTGAACAGGCACCAGGGGTGGCTGGTTAATAGGCAGCCACTTAGCCAGGTCTGGCCTTGAGCAGCTTACATATTCCCTCTGAGCCTTGGTCTCCTCTTGTGAGCCATGTACAGCCCTGGAGTGGCGATGGTATCAAACTAATGTACCTAAGTAAGCATGACGATTGGGATGTGGTGAGTGTGTGATTATTGCTGTGTCAGGCATCAGGATGTTAATCAATGGACACAATTTCAGTTCCCCAGGCAGGACAGACTGCAGCCACAGACAGCTAGCTGCAGTTGCACCATTTATTGAGACACGGACAGGGAAGGGGGATGTGGGTAGATTCAGGGAGAGGGTGGGTCTGGTGGGGGACTGGGGAGGTTGAAGGGTCTTTGGGGACCACTCCCAATTTCTCTCTCTCCTAATGGCTTGAGAAATTCAGCCTCCTCTCGGTGGTCAAAAGGTCACCCCCAAGTCACCCAAGCACATCACTCAAGCTGGCAACTTTAACATTCCCTCCCATCCTACTGCAGGACCAAGGAGAAAACCTGAGTAGATTTGAGCGCTTCCCAAGGTGCAAATAGTCTGGTATGAAAATACCCTGGGTCTGAGGTCCCCTGGCTGTTCCTGCTCCTGAGAAGTGGCTGGAAAGGGCAGCAGAGGTGGGGTGAGGAGGGCAGGGACAGGATTGCAGGGGCCCTTGCAGGGCTCAGCAGCTAATACCTCTGGCTGGACGTCTTGACCGTAGTGGTCTTCCGCAGGATGGAGGTGCCCCCAGAGACTGGCCATCCCTTGACGGTGCTATAGCCCACATTTGTGCTGAATCCACCCTTGGTGGCCCCCCCACTCCCACCCAGGGAGATGCCACCTCCAAAGCTGGCTGTGCCACCTCCGCACACAGTGGTGGAGTTGCCAGTCACAGCTGCAAAGCAAAGGGTCTGGATTAGTCAGGGCGGCCATGCCAGGAGAGGGCTGGGGGAGACCCAGAAATCAGTGGGGAATCAGAACAAAATCAAGCAGCAGAGCTATGGGAAATGGATAGAGAAGCCCAGAACTAGGACCCTCTGAACCTGTCTCCAAGGGCTCGAATGGAGGAGAGCATGCTTTAGGACAGGTACAGGTTGCATAAACTGAGCAGAGTTCTGGGGCCTGGCCAGGGGTGGAGCAGGAAGTGGGGAGTAAATACTCACAAATGCTGACTGCACTGGGACATTCTCCAGACATCCTAGGGGACACAGAAAGGCCGGGAGAGCAGTCAGTTATCCCTGGTGCCCACATGAAAACCCTCTCCTTCCCTCTGCCTTTACATTGGATCAACTCAGTGAATCCTGATGACAAGACCAGGAAACATGAGAAGTATGTGTGTAGGGCTGTGCCCAGGTCCAAAAGCCGTGCTGCAGAAAGGGCAGAGCCACCAGTAGGCTGTGCCAACTCCCATCCTCCCCTTTTCTTCCCTCTCTGCCCATGTGGGCTACGGACAGCATCCCTGCCCCAATGGAAACAAGCCCACGACCAGACAGAGCTGCCTAGTTTCTGCCCACTTTCTCTCTATTTCATGCTTTTCCTAAGGACAGAGATGGTGGATTTTTTTTTCCAAAGCTTCCACTGCTGGTGAAATCTGCTGGTGGAAGAGGAAGTTCCATTCCTACCGGGCTGTCAGACACAGTAAAGATTAACAAGAGTTGTGCCAACCAAGGAGAGGAGTGGTGGAGGCAGTGGGCACAAGCAGATATTCCCCCCGCGTGAGTCAGGATCTTGCTCCCTGGTTCCTCTCTCTCTCTCTTGACCCCAGAGCAGACTCCCTGGGCTCTCCCCCAGGGCAGGCCTGACCCAGCTCTCTGGGTCGGGCAGGAGGGGCCACCACCTGCTCTCCTCGCTCTCCAGAAGCTTGCGGTAGGTGGCAATCTCCACGTCCAGGGCCAGCTTGACATTCATCAGCTCCTGGTAGTCACGCAGCAGCCGTGTCAGGTCTTCCTTGGCCTGGTGCAGGGCCACATCCAGATCCCCAAGCTTCTTCTGAGCGTCCTTGAGTGCCAGCTCCCCACGCTGCTCCGCTTCCGCAATGGCCGTCTGCAGCTGCTGACACTGCCCAGGAGAGAAAGGTGTTGGAAGCACCCTCCGGGGTCATCCCATTCATCTTTCTGCCCTCAAGCCATGGAGACATCATCATTCCCACATCCCTGCCCCCAACCAGCTGGGAAAGAGAGAAGAGAAATATTCATCTGAAGAGATGCTATTACACAAGCAGGATCAAGTAAGGCCACTGGGAAAGTCCTTACTGAAGTCTAACCTCAACCCCTCCTGCTGCAGGTCAGCCCAATGCCTCAGAAGAGATGAAATAAATAACACAGCCTTATTAGTAATCAGGTTCTTCATTCTAATCTGTGAAAGAACCCACACTTTTTAGCCGTCCTAAAGATGGAGTCGGCATCAGCATCTGTGACCTGGCCCCCCTTGAACCCTCTACTTCCTGTTCTGACTTCCTGGAGATGGGATGGATCAGTTTCCTTGGAGAAGGTTGTCCCACCTGCTCTACCACTTATATACCATGTGACGTTGGACAAGCTCCTTCCTGCTCTGTGCCTCAGTTTCCCCCCATGTAAAAGGAGCCTGTGATCAATGGCCTAGCATTCTATTGTGTCCGTCAGGAGAAGAGCAGGCCTAGCCCCTCGGGATGACAATGAGAAGGCCCTGCCAACACCTAGGCCAGACCCCCAAGCCCCCAGTAGAGTCCCACCTGCTTCTTGGCTGCATCGGCCTCCCCCTGCAGCCTCTGGATAGTGCGGGTGAGCTCAGCAATCTCGTTCTTGGTGTCCCGCAGGTTGTCCCCATGCTTCCCAGCAGTCACCTGCAGCTCCTCATACTGGGGACCAAAGAAGTGGCAGTGCGCTTTCAAATGGCCCCAGCCCACCCTCACAGCTGGAGGCCCCATGCAAGTTGAGTATATCTGGCCCCCCGGACTCCAAGGGTCCCAGAGGCCCAAGCCTCTCGCCATGGGAGATCTGATCCGACCCCAGGCCTCACACCTGAGCCAGCTATGCCTCTCACCTTGGTCTGGTACCAGGCCTCGGCCTCAGCCCGGCTCCTCTGGGCAATCAGCTCATACTGGGCCTTGACCTCGGCGATGATGCTGTCCAGGTCCAGGTTGCGGTTGTTGTCCATGGACAGCACCACATTGGTGTTAGACACGTGGGTCTGCACTTGGCTCAGTTCCTGAAGAATCAGAGACAGCTGCCACCAGCACCCCTGCTCCAGGCCCCAGGAAGCATTAGAGGGTGAAGGACATGGGCCCCCAGGTAGCATCAGGAGGCCTGTGCTCTTGTCCAGGCTCCAGCCTAGAGCAAAGTAAGGAAAACTGCAAGGAAAGGCCTCAGTCTCCCCAGCTATAAAATGAAGCTCCCATTTTTACAGACTTCATTTATTTTTATGGGTTTGCAGGCTTCCAAAAGATTAGAGAGGGTAAACAGAATGTGTACTCTCTGCACTAACACTGGTGCCCGGCACTGTGCTGGCACATTCACTAACCCCTCTAGGCCTCAGAACACCCTGTGCAGCAGGCGGGCCCATGGCAGGCTCACAGGGTGCCTTTGTGCAAATTGAGGAAAGACACCCCTTCAGGTGGAAACAGCATGTCCAGCACCAGCCAAGTCACCAACTGCACCACCATCCACAGTAGTCCTGACCATGGACAAGTGAGGAAAGAGGTTTGGAGAGGAGAAGTGATGCATCCAAGGGCACCAGGTCCAGGGTGGGACCCAGCCTGGGACCAGTCAATTGCACCACAAAGCCCAAGTGGTTTCCTCTAGAGCACACTGAAAAGTATAGACTGTCTTGATGTTCTTGGGCCCTCCTGTTTCTAGAACCATCGTCCTTCACACATAAGTAGGCTTCAGGATGCTGTGAATGGCGGGTTAGGTGATGGGGAATCAAAGGTCTCTGTTCTGGCCTTGGGACCAGTGGGATCGCTGGGCCAGGACTGTGATGGCTCCCACGTGGGGCTCTGCCTCCATCTCTCCCATGGTCCTTCCTGCTCTGGGCTGCCCATAGAATACCCTAAACTCCAGCACTGACAAATCACTCATTCACTCAGTAGTCCTCAGAGGCTCCCTGATAGGTGGAGAACCTTCCCCCTAAAACCCAACACCTCCCATATCCTGGTCTTGTCTCCATCCTTTCTCAAACACTGGCCCTTCATGGCAGCCCAGGGAATTATAATAGAATAATAATAACAACCCTCGCATGCTGAGCATCACTGTGATTCAGGCTCTGCGTTAGGCATGTGGCAGGTACTAACTCATTACATGCCCTTTTCCAGTAGCACAAAGAGATTAAGTAACTTGGCCCAGATCACAAGCCAGTAAGTGAGGAGCTCAGTTTCAAACCCCAGGAGTCTGACATCAGAAGCTGAGAGGACGTAGACTAAAATAGAGATAGGCAGGAATAAAGAGAGACAGGGGGAAAAGAGAAATACCAAAGGCAAAACTGATATCCATACTGATGTAGATGTAGATTGTTAAATTAGATTGTCTTTCAAAAAGTGGGATGAGGAGTTTAGAGATGCAATCAATCTAGTCACTACAAAAACTTGTGGTTTTTGGGAAGATATGAGTTTTGGAGATAGACAAGCCTGAGATCAAGTCCCCAGCCTAACACGCACTGGCTGTGTAGCTGATGTAGCAGCTGAGCCTTGCGGTGCCTCAGTTCCCTCTTCTGTAACACGGCCTGATCATACTTTCTTCCTGTGGTGGTTGTGGGGCTTAAGATCCATGTATGACCCATGACATGTGCTGAGTAAAGTGCATTCTTACTTGCCCAGACTTCTCTGAAGGCCACTGGAGGTGCCCATAAGGTCTATTTGTCACAGATAAGATTGTGTTGTCACAGCTGCTTTGTCTCCTTCCCCACCGAGATGAACTGTCAGCATCATCTTGACGCATCCTGCCCCTGCCCTCCTTAGCTCAGGGTCTTTCTCTAGCCCCATGTCAGAGTATAGTCCTCAGGAAAATCAACCCAAAACTTTTAAGACAAGGAGGCAAAATCTCTCCACTGGATGGCATCAAGAGTGGATGAGGTGATGCAATGGTCTTGCTGGAACAAGGGGATAGAAAGGTCAGGCTTGGCCAGGTGCAGTGGCTCACACCTGTAATCCCAGCATTTTGGGAGTTCAAGGCTAGCCTGGGAAAAATGGTGAATGCTGTCGCTACAAAAAATACAAAAATTAGCCAGGCATGGTGATGTGCACCTGTAATCCCAGCTACTTGGGAGGCTGAGTTGGGAGGATCGCTTGAGCCCAGGAGGTCGAGACTGTAGTGAGCTGTGATTGCGCCACTGCCCTCCAGCATGAGTGACAGAATGAGACTCTGTCTCAAAAAAAAAAAAAAAGTCAGGCTTTCCAATGAAAGGGAGCTCGTGAAATCGGAGCAGAAAGAGCTCTGTGAATCGCTAAGGTGTGTGTCTCCTTAGACACCAGGGACTCTAAGGGGGAAAGACAGTGGAGACTTCTAGGCAAGGGTAAAGGGAGCCAGCGGGCAGAAGTGGCACAAGCGGAAGAGGGACTGGGTTCCACAGACGCCCCAGGCCAGAGGGAGGCCACCATGGAGGCTGCCTTCCTGCCCTATGAGACACCCAGTGATAGGTGGTTCATCCCCCAGATTGCCGTGGGATCTGGCTTGGCCAAAACCAGATCATGGCATTGGTTACTGAGAGCCATGCTGGTTCTGTGACTGATCGAGCCCATGAGGCAGCAAGGGAACGATTGTGCTGATCCTTGTTCTCACCCCACGGAGGCACTGCTGGGCCGTGAGGACCTCTGACAGGAAAGGGCCCAGGCTTGGTCCCTACCACTCTTTCCCTTGCCTCCTGCTCACCTTACTGTGCCCACACACTCGATGTGGGCACTCACCACCCACTGGTCCCCAAGCACCATGTTCCTTCATGCCTCCATGACACTGCACAGGCTGGGCCCCAGGCTGCCAAGTCCTTCCTGCTCCTCCTCTAGAAGTCTAGCCCTTCCATCAAGATCCAACTCAGAAGTCACCTCCCTCGAAGGCTTCCGCAGCCCTCCCAGGAAGGGTCAGCCACGGCGTCCCCATGTGCCTTTGCACCTGTGCCTGTCCCCCACAGCTCTCATCACTTGATAACCTGGCCCCACAAGAGCTGAGACTTTGTCTTTGTTGCTATGTGGAAGGTGCTCAGTAAATGTTTGTTAAATAAACAAGGCATAGCAATGGAAAGGAATGCTGAGTGTGCCAGCCATGTCCTTAGACCAAAGAAAAGCCAATTCCTAAACATTCAGAAAAGAGGGGGAGAGAGAATGGAACCTAATGGACCACAAGGAGGCCCCAGACCATGAATGACTATCAATGACCCTGGCAAAGTAGAAACTGGGGAAGCACCTAAAAACTCAGCATGGCAGCCCAGAAAACTTTCCAGTAAGTTCCATCCAGACAGGCCATGCAGAGATGCTGGAAGGCAAGCAATCCAGCCAAGGATAAGCCTGGGAAACACCAAAGCCAGGGGTCAGAGGCTGCTAGATGAACTCTGGCAGAAATAACACGGAGGTCCCTTTGGGCTGATCCCTACAGAAGATCCAGGAAAGGCCAATCGCTCAGCTGCTTTTTCATTTGCCTCTTTTCCATCAAGAACAAACTGGTCATCAAAGTGGAAAGCACAAGAAATATGCTTGAGAGGAAATGGGAACCCAAGACAGGGTAGATGAGAGACCTTGGCCTTGTTGGAGATCACAGGGATCCAGGCCAGAAAAGCATACACTCAGAGGCTCCAGGGACTGCCAAGGGGAGGAACGCCCTGGTCATCCTTGAGAGATATGGAGAGGAGGAGACCCCAAAACCCCAAACGCAGCAAATGGCCTGATTTTCAAATGGGAGAGATTTGGAATTTTTCAAATAAGGCTGACATCAACCTCCTCCAGACCCATAGAATGAATTCCTAAATGTGTGTGAGAGGCCTGAAGCCATCATGGGTTCCCTAAGGAAAAGTGGAACCAAGTGGATTTCATTTTCCTTCATGATTATAATATTAGACTGCTAAAGGCCTGCCATAGACAATGTCTGACCAAGCCTTTCATAGCATTCTTGAAAGAAGACAGAAAAATGTGATCCTGGTAACAGTACTGTTAAGGGGATTTTAAAGTAGCTGAGGCTCTATAACCACAAATTATTGGTTAACAGACTAACAGTCCCTTGGAAAATCACCACTGAAGACCCACAGGACTTTGTTTTAGGCCCTGATTGCCTTAACATGTGTATCAATGATTTACACTGAGATGCTATCAAATACCTAGACTGAAAGTTTATCCCACCTGCAGATAACACAAAGCTATGCATCACTAATACACTGGATAAAAGAATCAAGTTACTAAGAGCCCACATAGCTTAAAATGTTGGGATGACACCACAGTGGCATTTCATAGGAAAGAAAGGGAATGGTTAACTGTTCCACTCAATTGCAAAATTCAGCTACCCAAATACAGGAAGTTGGAGGAGAGTAGATACATGTCTCATTTGAAAGCATTTATGTGAAAAAGTCCAGAAGGGCTTCTAAGAAGCCAACGTTGTGAAACAACTTCTAAAACAACACATAAACTAGTGCACTATTAGGCTGCATCAATAGAAGTTTGTATCTGGAACCTCCCTCCCCACCCCTCCATCTTCTGAATACTCCACTAAAAGCCCTGTTTCCTGAACGTCCTCACATGCCACAGATTTTTATCCTGTCATCATCATGACTTCTAAAGGGCTATCATGTGAAAGGCATAAGTCACATGGAAGACAATTGGGCAAAGTCAAGGGCAGAAGTCATGAGAAGGAGATCCAAGTCAGTGCTCTAATAAAGTTGTTCAAAAATGGCAATGCCTGCCCTAAAAAGTAGTGAGCTCACTGCCACAGGAGGTATTTGAGTAGAGGTTACATATGATAGGGTTATGTCAGGGATATCATAGAAAGTGTTCTTGCACTGGATAGAAGGTTGGTCTTGAGGTCCCTGCGGACCCTAAGAGTCTGTGATTCTGCGGTCAATTCATGTTAAGTTCAACCCTCTCACTCTAGTCTCCAAAGCCCTCTTGTCTCCTGGAACCCCTCCTGGATTCTTTAATCTACCCACACCTCACCTTCTACTCCACTCTGGAATCCCAGTCCCTCCTCTCTGCCCATTCCTGCTCCCTCATCCCTTGCTCCATTACAAACCGGGCAGGAAGAGGGCAATATAACAGTGGTAAGAGTCAGACTTCGGAGTTCAAGAGCCAGATTTGAATTCTAGCATGCTTCTTCCTAGCTATGTGACCATGAGCAAGTAACTCTGAGCCCCAGGGTCCTTGACTATAAAATTGAGACAATAATAGTACTTGCATTCTGGGGTTATTGAGAAGATTATGTTAAAAGTTTGCCCCAGTGCCTGGCCCATCAAAAGCACTTAATACGTGGAAGCTAGTATTAATTAAAGTGTCAAGGTTTTAGGCTGGGCGCAGTGGCTCACGCCTGTAATCCCAGCACTTTGGGAGGCCAAGGCGGGTGGATCACCTGAGGTCAGGAGTTCAAGACCAGCCTGGCCAACATGGCAAAACTCTATCTCTACTAAAAATACAAAAATTAGCCGGGCATGGTGGCAGGCACCTGTAGTCCCAGCTACTCCAGTGGCTAAAGCAGGAGAATGGCTTGAACCCGGGGGTGCAGAGGTTGCAGTGAGCCGAGATTGTGCCACTACACTCCAGCCTGGGTAACACAGCGAAACTCCGTCTCAAAAAAAAAAAAGTGTTAAGGTTTCATCTTCCACCAATGAGGTTGCACTGGTGAATTCAGGTCAGACCTCCATGGAAAATGCCCAGTGCTGTTTATAGTGTATGCAAACTCTCCCTGCCCATTGGCCACCTCACCATTTCATAGAGTTGCTGCAGGAAGTCAATCTCCTGGGTCAAGGTGCCCACTTTGCCATGCAGATCCATCCGGCCCATGTACGCTGCATCCACATCCTGGGGACGAGAGAGCAAGACAGATCCTCAGCCCCCAGGGATGTCACCTCTCCCCGAATCAGCCCAGTACCCTGGCAGCCAAAGGACCACCTCCCCCACTCCACTAGGCTCACCTTCTTGAGCACCACAAACTCGTTCTCTGCAGCAGTGCGCTTGTTGATTTCATCCTCGTACCTGTTACACACGAGAGACTCAGGCCAGGCTCAGCCTGGCTCTGCCTTTCAGGCATGGGACCCACTCAGCCTTACAGAAGCCCTGATGGGTCCCTCACTGATCAAGAACACCTCTGAGGAGCCGTTCTTTAATGTAGCCAACCAGTGAAGAAACATGGGGTCTGCCTTGATTTAAACATTCTCTCTCCCCACCCCATTTTAGGGAAAGAGGCAGAGAATTTGTGCAATAATATGGCAATCAAGAGCTGCCATCTCTTTGGATCCAAGCCCTTAGGAGGCTTTAGAGGGACAAGTGAAGATGTGTCAACAGTGGCTGACCTTTACCATCACTTTCAACAACACAGTGTCATTCAAACCAACTAACTCCTCCCCAACCACTTTTGATGAGATTTTAAGGTTTAGAAATTGCCATGGTCAATTTATGGGAAAAGTCATTTTTAAATGTGCGTGTTTAAAAGTTATAAATACGCATATCAACCAATTATAATATATAAACCTTTGGAGCTTGAGTCAAACAAGCTGTATTTTTTAAATTTATGACATGTATGGGGTCACTGGAAATTCAAAACTGGCTGGATATTTAATGATATTGAGGAATTATTGTTTTAAAATGTTTTAGGTGTGATTATGGCACTGTATGTTTTACTGAGTCATAGATGAACTACATTCACATGCAGATATATGAATATAACTTGTAAAATATTAGTGAATGAAATGACAAGATGTCTGGGATTTGCTTCAAGACTACAAGGGAATCAGAACACGTAGAAAAAGGCAGAGTTAAAAAAAAAAGACTACACGGGAAGAAGGGAAGTGGGGAGGTGTAAAAAATGCAACAAGATTGGCTATGAGTTGATTATGATTAAAGCTGGGTGACAGGAACATGGGGTTCATTATACTATTCCCCCTACTTTAAAAACTTTTTTAAATTACAAACAAACCTGCCAATTCTCCAGGTGGCAGCAGGTGCTGGACCTGAGCACCTGAGGGAGCCAGCTCTGTCTGTGCATCCCCCAGGTGGGCCTGGGACCCTGGGAATGGGGTGGCCCTCTTGGCAAGTTTCCCACTGCCCCTCCTCACTCCCACATGGCCCCGCCTGGCCTGCTCTCCTCACTTGATCTTGAAGTCCTCCACAAGGTCCTGCACGTTCCTGAGCTCTGAGTCCAGCCTCCCCCGCTCGCTCTGAAGTCTGTCCAGCGTGCTCCGCATGCTATCCAGGTAGGCCTCAAAGAGGGGCTCCAGGTTGTTCCTGGTGACACCCAAGTTCTGGCCCTGCTCCTGCAGCAGTGCCCACTTGGTCTCCAGCACCTTATTCTGTTGCTCCAGGAACCGCACCTGAGCCAGAGCAGAAAGGGTGGGCTGATATCACCCTCCAGTCACCAGAGGAGCCAAGGATGGGGTCCATTACCACCTCCCCTCCAAGGCCAGGGCACCATAGGGACGCTGCAGCCGCACCTACACTTTGCTGTGGGGAGGCACTCCTTAGGGGAATAGACTGCTGGAAACGACCGTCCAATCTGATGGAAAGAACTCTACCAAGTTAATAAGCACAAAAGCCCAGCTCAGTAGCAGTACCAATTTACTAGTTGGTAACCTTGGTCGAATCATTTCTCTCTGAGTCTCCCTCTCTCACCTGTCCTGCGTAAACTGGACTAGATCTATGTTTCTGACCCCTAATTCTGCATTAAAATCATCTGTTTAAAATGTAAATCAACTGTTTAAAATCACACACTTTGGGAGCCTGAAGCTGGAGGAGTGCTTGAGCTCAGGAGTTCAAGACCAGCCTGGGCAACATAGCAAGACTGTCTCCACTAAAAATCAAGACAATTAGCCAGGTGTAGTGGCATGCACCAGTAGTCCCAGCTACTCAGGAGGCTGAAGTGGGAGGATCACTTGAGCCCAAGAGATGGAGGCTGCAGTGAGCTATGACTGTACCACTGCACTCCAGTCTGGGAAACAGAGCAAGACCCTGTCTCAAAAAACAATAATAATAAATTAAGAAAATTGGTGAACTGAGTGAAAGAGTATACAGGAGTATGTTGTACTATTCTTGCAACTTTTCTGTAAATTCAACATTTTTTCCCAAAAAAAACTTTTTTTAAAGTACCAATGTCTGAGCCCTTCCTCTATAGACTCAGAAGGAGGCTTATGGTGTGGGTTTAACAGGACCCCCGAGAGTTCTTGGCCCAGCTGGGGTTCCAAGACAATCTCTCAGACCTCCAGCTCCCAGGCTGTGATTCTGCAATCCTGAGAAAGGTTTTGGCTTGTTTGGCCTCTGGGACAATCCCACAGGAAAACCAAAAGTCACTAGGGGAGAGGGTGAGGAGGCAGGCAAGATGGCTTGCTTCATATTCTGTCATCCAATATCTCCAGGTCCCACCTCCACACTACCTGGGCCTCAGTCACATGCCCTGGGAGCACCATGCAGCAGGTGTGCTTATTGTGAGCAGTAACAACTCTTAGTGCCAAGAACCACAGAGTCCAGGGGCCTGGGTCCCGGTCCCGCCTCTGCCTCCAACTCCTTGTATCATCCTGGGCAAATCACTTGAGCTCTCTAGACCTCAATTTTCTCATCTCAAAAATGGGCACAATATTACCATTTCTGACTCTTCATAAAAGCACTGTGGGTACCTCAGGAGAAAAGGGATGTGCATGTTCTTTGGAAACACACAAATCACTGAACCAAGGTACGTTTGTCTGCCAGACCTTCCCCATCATGACCCGCTGCCTTGGCTCAGGATTGAGGTGGACAATGCCAGTGAAACAGACGAGGAAATCCCAGCACAAGTGTTGCTCCCATCCATCTGGAGGCAAGGGCAAGGTTCAGGGCACGCCTATGGGCAACAGGTCAAATTCCACATTCCCAGAGCTTGGTGACCTGGCGACCACCCTCCTCATTGTCCACCCCAAACTGAGCTTCTTCACTCAGAGAGTAAAAAAAGAAGAAGCGAAAGGGAGCCTACCCCTAGGACCCCACCCACACACAACTGTGTTTTGATCACATCTTGCCCTTAAGCCTCCTCCAAGCCTGAAAGAATGGAACAAACAGGGCTCCACGCTCTTAGCCTTGAACAACTCTTTCAACTCCTGAGCCATTGTTTCCCCAGCTGTAAAATGACAAAAGGCAATGCAGGCCACCCCACTAAGAGGAGCTATGAGGACAATCCATTTTTTGATGATGAGGTAAGGCTACTGTGCAATCAATCGTATTAATCATGGTGGTAGGACAGGCTTCAACACGGGCAAGGTGGGCTTGGCAAACAGGACTCATGAGTAGACTGGAGACTCCCCCCGCACAGGCACAGTGAATACCTGAAGGCCGCCTCCAGCCACCCACGTCTCGGCATCCCAGGCTCAGACCAGGAGAGCTCCAGAGCTCTGTCAACCACCACCCTAGTACAAGTGGGCTACAGCTGCCCTGGCCCAGCCCACCCTCTATTAGAGGTCCCGCTTCCTCCCCAAGAGCTCCCTTCCTCCTTCCTGCTTGGCCCACCTTGTCGATGAAGGAGGCGAACTTGTTGTTGAGGGTCTTGATCTGCTCCCGCTCCTGAGTGCGCACTCGCTGGATCTCGGGGTCAATCTCCACATGGAGGGGGGTCAGCAGGCTCTGGTTAACAGTGACCTCCTGGATCCCCCCAGGAGGACAGGCAGGCCCAAACGTCTGCCTGCCAGCCCCCTGTCCCATAAATGCCCTGCTGCCAAAGCCAAAGCCCCCCAGAGCCCGCCCCGACGAGGCCCCTCCGGCCACACTGACAGAGATACTCTTGTGGCCCCCCAAGTTATAGAGGCTTCGGCTGCCAAAGCCACCTGTGCCGGGGCCACAGCGGGCCCCGCCACCACTGCCACTGCTCCGGGACACCGTCACTGAGCTGAAGCTGGTGCGGGCCTGGGACCCACTCCCTCCGCTGGCAGAGTTGGAGCTGAAGCCCCCTTTTGTGGAGTATGTTTGCCGAGAGACGGAGGACCTCATAGCTGCAGAGGGGCCAGAGGGCAGGATGAGAAGGCAGGAAGGGAGTGCCGTGAGCTGCTGGGCCACTGTGGGCTTTTTATCTTTTCCCAACTGGGCCGGCTCCCCAGCTCCACAGACACTCCTGCCCCATCGCCCCAGGGGGAGAGGGAGGGGTCCTGTGGGCCACGGGGAGTGCCCTCTCCCCAAGCAGGAGGGAGGGGCCCTCCCGGTTATCACCTGTGCTCCAGAGCTGGGGCTGAGCCGAGACTGTCTGGGGCAGGATGCCACCTTCTCCCCCTGCCCCCAGGCTCTCCTCGGTTGGCACAGGATGATACGGGCTCCCATGGCCACCCCCACCACCCAGTGACTGGCTTGCTGTCCTCCCACCCAGCCCCAGTGGCCACTGTCAATAGGGCTCTGTTCTACGGGGTTTGTCCCAGGCCCCTGTTGTAAGCCAAGGCTGCAGGGCCTGGGGCTGTACAGGTGGTAGGAGAAGGAGCATTGGGCAATGGGCTGCCAGAGAGAGCATCCAGGCCTGCTCCCATCCCACCCCCAGCCAATGGCCCACCACTCCTCCCAGGTCCAGGGTGGGTGACACAGGTGACAGGGCGAGAGTGGGGATAGCCTGTGCCTCTGCCGTACAGTGGCAGAGCCTTCTGGGAAGTGAGCCTGTGCTGGCAAAGTGAATTCAAGGACAGAAAGAGGATCCCTGCCCAATCGTGGGGCCCAGGCCCTTGATCAGGAGGTAGAAAAGGCCTGGGGTCCTCAGGCAGGGCCCAGAAGCCTGGGAGCAAAGGACATTCTTATGGAGGCTGAAGAGAGGGCAGGGGATTTAACCAATACCTGAGATCCCTGACCCTCTACCCCACAGCAGAGTCCCCAGAGAAAGGTTCAGCCACTTTGGAGGGAGCTGGAGGTGGGTCAAGGACACAGACCACCCTGGGTGGAGCTGTCTCCACCCAGCTCCACACAGCTCCAAAAAGCAGGTGTTCCAAAAAAGCCCCAGGAGGCCCACGCAGCAGCCCCGTCACTCCCATCTTCCCCTGCCCCACATGCAGGAGCCCATGTGTCTGATTCAGAGGGGCCAGGGGAGCTCCTTAAATCACCTCATATGGTCCCCCCCCCCCACTTCCTATTCACCTCAGTCTGCTGGGACCAAACACAGCCCCAAGCAAAGACAGAGACGTCAACTGTCAGGGCCGAGGGGTGACTGAGGAGGTGACTTTAGACACTGGCCCTCCCCACCCCCTTCTCTCAGCAAGAAGATGGGCTCAAAGTGAACAGACTTGCCTGAAAAAAAAGGAGCGAGGACAGCATCGCTGTGCTCCCCACCTCCATCAGATGAGCAGGACAACCAGCCAGCCTGTGTCCCCAGGATCCCAACAGAGAGGACATGGGACTGCCACGGAGAAGGCTTGGCCTCCCTCCCATGTTCCCCACAGCCCAGCAAGTGAAGAGACAGCCTGCTCCAGGACCAGAGGGAGCTGTGGGATCTTCTCCTAGGGCCCCTGGGAGGCTGTAAGTGGCTCCCCGTTGCTTGAAGAAGTTGAACCCAGCTCCCACAAGGAATGGGAGTGAGAGCACTTGCAGAACTAGTCCCTTAATAGCCAAGAGGAGATTTTGGAGTTAGGACACTGGGCATTTCAGGGAGCCAAGCCGAGACGTCTCCCACACTGAGCTGTGTGTCCTGGGGCAACTCGCAACTTCTCTGACCCCCATTTTCTCTGCCTATAAGCAGGGCCCTCCGTGGAAGCCCTTTGGAAACGTGATCCCTGGATGAAGCCGCCCCTTCCCACTGACCTTCGTCTCCTTTCCCCAGGCTGAGATCACTTTCTCAGCCTCCCTTATCTCTCCCTGGGCGGCGTGGGTGGAGGAAACAGTCATGAGTGGGCCCTAGCCTCCAGGATGTGGCTGTGGGCCCCCTGGGCAAGGAAGTGTTGTCAGCCCTCTGAGTCACAGGGCAGCCAGGCTGGTGGGAGTGAGAGGCAGTCGATAAACACAAGTCTCACATCACCCCAGACACGACACTCACGCCAGTCCCTTGCACACATTTACCAAGCACGCTCTCTGGGACACGCTTTGTGCTGGGAGCTGGTGACAGGTGCACAGGGACCAGGGCACACTCTCATGGAGCTCCTGGCTTGCTGCTTGGAGACAGCCTCCCTCCCACCCAGGTTCACAGCCCAGGCCCAGACAGAAGCCTGGGAGGGCACTTTGCCTCCACCAGCCCTTACTCTCCACTCTACCTTCAGACAGGACATGCAAGCTCAGACCTTCTTTCTGCAGCCCAGGGAGGAGCAGTTTCCTCCCCTCCTGCCCTCCATAGAGAGGAAGAGCTGCTGCGCACTGCTATACTGATTACTGAAGGGCTCCATCTCTGGAGACTGTCACCTGCCCAGAGTCCCTCCCTGATGGCAGGACACAAAAGCAGAGGGGACTAAAGATTGCTGCCACCAAAGGGAGGGGGCAAGAGAGTGGATACTGCCAACCTAGCAACTACCATGGGTCAGGCTGGATGCCAAGCAATAGGAAAGTTACAGGGACAAAGGAGCCCCCAGAAGGTAGGGCTTTCTGAGCTAATTATCATCATTATTACAGTCAGCACTTACTGAGCACGTACTATGCAGCAGAGTGGCCTGGATGCCTTCCCTGCAATGGCATGTTGAGTCTCCGCACTGGGTGATGCTCCATCTGCCTCCCTCCCGCTCCATTCTCCACCTTCCTCTGACCCTTGTGGGCTGCTCCCTGGCACTCTGGCTTCCAGTTGAGTTGACCAAAGGGAGACACCAGCAGGAGATCAGAGGGAGGAGAGAGGTCAGATGTTTCTTCCCAGCTCCCTCCCTGCTTCCAACCACTTCAGACCACTGTCTGGGGACATGGCTGCATCTCCCCATGATTACAGCCTCTGCCACCTCACTGCTTCTCTTGATCTTCAGCTCTATATAAGGCGACCAGCCCATCCTGATTTTCTCAGGACTGCCCAGCTTTAGCACTGCAAGTCCTCTCAGTCTTGGACACACTGAGAGGGTGGACCTCACTCTAGGTGTGGTAACGGCTTCTCGCCATTGCTGGTCCCTGGCCTCTCCATCCCTGTTCCCTCAGCCCTAACCACACCTCTGCAAGTAATCCTTTCCTTAAAGTCAATTTAGCCCTCTCAGGTCCTCACTTCCAAGAAGACAAAGAAAAGAAGGAACAACAATCACGCCCACAATCACGTGCAGCCTATTCACTGCACAAACCACACCTGACACGTGCCCGAGGGCAAGGCCATTAAGGAGGTCTTAGTCTGAAAAACGTGGTAGAGGTCACCGCCATCAGGAACATTTCCAAAGTGAGTGTCTTGGATGTCTGGGTGCTTCCCAGGCTGTATGTGAAACTGCATTACCATGTGAGGTGAGTCACTCATAGCAGGCCAGGCAGGAAGCAGCCTTGTGAAGCCCAGAAGGACCCAACACCCATATCCCCAGTCAGAACAGCTGGTGCTGCCCACAATCTCCGCCAAAGCCCATGTAAGGGGCTGAATCCCTCAGCACTAAAGAAAAGACTATCCTCTGGGGAAAAAAGAAAACGGAAACTATACTTTTTCAAAAAGTCCATTTAATTGAACTACCTTGGATGAATTTAGTTTCCTTCTGGGATCCTAGTGGCACTGTCGCCACACAGCCCTGTGAGGTACATATTATTATTAATCTCTTTTTACAGATGAGGTAACTGAAGAGGTCAAGCTGCTTGATCAAGGTCGCACCACTAGGAAACGGCAGAGCTGGGATTCAAGCCACATCCTCACTGGCTCTGGTCTCCTTCTCACAAAGCTGAAAAGCCTTCTTGCATAATTTGGATGGAGCGATTCATGAATCTGAGGAAAGTTCTGCCCTCCCTCTAAAGCAAGGAGAGGCGTAGTGTGACCTCCTGCAGCCCAGACTATGGAGTTTGGGGTTGAGCCAGGTCCCCCACCTGGGTCTGGAAAGCGAGAATGGGGAAAGAGCAACTGCAGGCACCCATGAGGCTGCTGGGGGTGTGTAGAAAAGGTGATCCTTCCAGCCCCTCCTGGCACCCCACGTGATTCCCACACTCTTGGCTTCCTGCAGAGCTTCCTGAAGGAGAGGAAGGAGGAGAAGTTTCCAGCCTCATGTTCACACTTGCCCAAGGATAAGATGAGAGCCAACAGATAAGGGGGTAGGGGCAGAGTTTGAACCCCAATCTCCATCAGAGCCCCCAGGCACAAGCTGAGCACATCCTCATCCTGGATGCAGGAGTGCCAGGCTAATAGAGAAGCTGAGTCCCTTACCAGAGCCAGACAGACATAGCACCCAGGACAGCAACAGGTGCAGCCAGACTGCCAGGGACAGGAAGGGCCCAGTAGTTTAGACATGGGAATTAGAGAAGGTTCCTAGAAGGAGAAAATTTTGGTGCACAGTCAGGAAGAAGGAGGAACAAGAAGGAAGGGGGCTGCCCCGGTCAGGACTAGAACCTCTTAAAACAGGCAGTTGATGAGGAAGTGAGCTACAAGCACAGCTAAAACATCAGTGGAGGTGTGGGAGATGGAGGGCACCCCAAGGAACACACTGGAGAGCTTGAAGGATTCCTTGATAGAGTGGCTGGGTTGTGGAGTGAGGTACCAATAGGACACGTTTGGACACAGATATGCCGCAATTGCCTTCCGAGGAGAGGAAGCTGGGGAGCCACACAGCTTTTGTTTTGCTGGGTGAGGTGTGCAAGCACTTAGAGCATTCAGAACAGCAGGAGGGGAAACTTTATTGATTTTTGCAGCATCCGCTGTGGGCTGGCTTGGGCTGTGGGCAGCGGACACGGAGTTGGCCTTGCAGAGCCGGCTGATGGGGGGAGCGGGCCAAATGTGTCCAGGAAGGAGGTGGCTGCTGGGTCGCTCAGTAGGTGATGGATGTCTTCAGACTCGACTCGACTGTCTTCTTCAGGATGGTGTGGCAGCTGGAGCCAGCGCTGGAGCCAGACACAGAGCAGGAATCCAAAACAGGGTCCTTCCCAGAGCCCAGGATGATGTTGGAGCCTCCAGTCACGATGCTGGTGCAGCAGGACCCAGGGCTGCCTTTCCCACTACCGAGTCCGCAAATGCTCCCCAAGCCTCCACCAACTCCTCCAGACATGACAGCGCTGCCTCCCACCGAGGCTGCCAAGAAACGCACCGGCTCAGAGCAGGGTCCTCAGCTCCCCATGGGGATCCCATCCCTAAAGTCCCCTGATACTCACAGATAGTGACCTGGCTGGGGCACTCCCCAGACATCCTAGGGGAAAAAGGACAAGAGGGGGATGCGCTAAGGAATACTACAAAGAATGCATCCCCACGAGCTTTTAAGCCCCTCAAAGCAGGTCACCCACCCTCTCAGCAGATAAAATCCACAGTCTCCAACTTAAAATCCCTCTCTGCAGCGTCGGTTGCCCTTAGCAACTCACAATGTCAGGAAATCTCTCAGAATCCTCTTCAGCAAGCAGCTCACTGTGTTGGCATCCCATCCTCCTCCCCAACCTCATATTCCCAGGTCCCTCCAAGCCTCCCTCACCTGCACTCCTCGCCCTCCAGCAGCCTGCAGTAAGTGGCAATCTCCACATCCAGGGAAAGCTTCGTGCTCATCAGCTCCTGGTACTCGCACAGCAGCCGGGCCAGGTTCTGCTTGGCCGTCCTCAGAGCAGCCTCCAGCTCGTCCACCTTGGCCTGAGCGTCCTTGAGGGCCAGCTCCCCACGCTGCTCAGCATCAGTGATGGCGGCCTGCAGGGTGGCGTTCTGGAAGCGGGGTAGAAATGAGCGAGAAGGTGGTTGTAAGTCCAACATAGCCTCTCAAAGCACCCACTGTGGATATCACTTGAAGGCTGGAGCGGATCATAATCTTATGAGCTCAAAATTATCCATGGCTGTCTGTACCAACACCACCCCTGCAACAGGCTCCTCTCATTCTAAGGGAAGGTATTGCTTCCCTCACTTCCTTACCTCCTGCAGTAGGTTGAAGAGTATCCCCCAAAACTTTCATATCCACCCAGAACCCCAGAATGTGATCTTATTGGAAGTAGGGTCTTTACAGATGTAATTAATTAAGGATCTCATGATCATATCGTACCATATTTAGGGTGAGCCCTAAATCCAATGACTGGTGTCCTTATGAATAGAAGAGAGAACACAGAGACAGACACAGAGAGAAGAGCTCAACAGAAGATAGAGGCAGGGCTGGGCATGGTGGCTCACACCTGTAATCCTAGCACTTTAGGAGGCTGAGGCAGGTGAATTACAAGGTCAGGAGTTCGAGACCATCCTGGCTAACACGGTAAAACCCCATCTCTACTAAAAATAAAAATAAAAAAATTAGCTGACCATAGTGGCATGCACCTGTAGTCCCAGCTACTCGGGAGGCTGAGGCAGGAGAATTGCTTGAACCCGGGAGGTGGAGGTTGCAGTGAACAAAGATCATGCCACTGCACTCCAGCCTGGCAACAGAGCAAGACTCCGTCTCAAAAAATAGAAAGAAGAAGAGAGAGGCAGAGATGGGAATGATGCAGCAATAAGACAAAAAATGCCAAGGAGCTCCTGAAGCCTGCAGAGGCTAGCAAGACCCAGGGAGGACTCTCGCTGCACCTTCAGAGGGAGCACGGCCCCGCCAACACCTTGACTTCAGACTTCAAGGCTCCAGGACTGGGAGAGATTACATTTCTGTTGTTTTAAGCCACCCAATTTGTGGTGATTTGTCATGACAGGCCTAGGACACTAGTACAACTCCTGTGCCACCTCCCCAAGTGCTCTTTCCCTATTTCTTCCCACCCCCAGCCCTCAGCACCTCTCCCAGGGTGCTTAAAGCTCTTCCTGTACCATGGATCACTATCTGCAAGGCTCCCCCTGAGGGTCACAACGGTTCTCATTTTTTTCAGACAGTCCCATTTCAAATACTTTGTCCTGTTGTCAGAGTACATCAAAACATGTGCCTCAATTTGGGACTTGAAAAATATAATCTCTACCGGGCACGGTGGCTCACGCCTGTAATTCCAGCACTTTGGGAGGCTGAGGTGGGCAGATCACTAGGTCAGGAGATAGAGACCATCCTGGCTAATACAGCGAAACCCTGTCTCTACTAAAAAAAAAAAAAAAAAATTAGCCAGGCATGGTGGCACGCACCTGTAGTCCCAGCTACTCAGGAGGCTGAGGTAGGAGAATCGCTTGAACCCGGGAGGCGGATGTTGCAGTGAGCCGAGATTGCACCACTGCATTCCAGCCTGGGTGACAGAGTGAGACTCCTTCTCAAAAAAAAAAAGAAAATATAATCCTTTTACTTACAATAGAAAGCTAGAGGAAGGATGAGATCCCTGTCTTTATCAGCCTTACAGTTGATTTGCCCTCACATCTGACTCAGGAAAGAAGGAATTGTCTAAAGGCTGTTATTATCGATTCCCACTCTGTGGATAGAAACATAATCTCTACTCTATAGATGAAGAAACTGAGGCTCAGAAAGAAGAGTGGCAGAACTGGGATCCTAACCCACGTGGGCCTGCACAGGGGAGCCCAGTTCATCATGTTTGCTCAGGAAAAGGAGCAGGGGACAGTGCTATATCCCCAGGAGGGATTCTCCTGGGAAAGGCACATTGCTGTGTGAGGAGCTGTGATTCCCAGGCCCAGATACCCAGTACACACTCCTGTGTGCTGCCACTGGACTCTCAAGACCACATGCTTCAGAACCAGCTGGGCAACCTCATTTAAAAAGCAGGTTTCTGGGCCCCATCCTTAGAGATTCTGACTCCTCAGCTCTGCCAGGAGGCCAGGAATCTGGATCTTAATAGCCACCCCAGAGGACTCCAAAGCAAGGGGTCCAAATTTGTTGGTGAAACATAGTGGCAGCAAATTGAGTAAGAGGATTCATCACATTCATCTCAAGCCCTGCTTCTCATTGCAAACAAGAACCAGAAAGATGGTTTGGGTTGAAGTGTGGGTTCTGGATACTCCAAGAACCCTCCCCAGAGGGCTCTGCTTGGGAGTCAAGGGACCACATGTGACTTTTGAATCAAGCTGTAGTGGTTGAGGAAATGGCCTGACTCTGTGGTCTCTGCTCTCCATCCTCCATTGACACCCAAATTGATATTTTGGGTTTAGGAAATATGAGTGCAAGAATACTTAACAATTTGAGAATTCATAACACTTCACATCTAGAAGTGCAGTCTCTACACCGCAGGAGGAGCAGGAAACGGCCTCCCTCCCCTTGCCAATCCCTTCCTCTATTTCTGACCCTTGTAATGCATCTACCTAAGGAGAAGTTAGCCCCACCCTGCCGCCCACCTCACCTACTCTCTGAGGCCCTGGCTCCCAACTTCCCCCACAGGGCACCAGGACCTTCAGTGTTTGACCTTAAAGTCCCTGCTGCGCTTGAGAAGTAAGAGTCAAAAGAAGAGATAAGAAAAGAGATGTGGGCTGAGCATGGTGGCTCACACCTGTAATCCCAGCACTTTGGGAGGCTGAAGCTGGTGGATCACCTGATGTCAGGAGTTCGAGACCAGCCTGGCCAACATGGTGAAACCCTGTCTCTGCTAAAAATACAAAAATTAGCCAGGTGTGGTGGAGGGCACCTGTAATCTCAGCTACTCGGGAGGCTGAGGCAGAATTGCTGGAACCTGTGAGGTGGAGGTTGCATTAAGCCAAGATCACGCCATTGCACTCCAGTCCGGGCCGACAACAGTGAAACTCCATGAAAGAAAGAAAGGAAAGAAGGAAAGAAAGAAAGAGAGAGAGAGAAAGGAAGGAAGGAAGGAGGGAGGGAGGGAGGGAGGGAAAGGAGGAAGGAAGAAAGAAAGAAAGAAAAGAGATGAGGCTGGGTGCAGTGGCTCACGACTGTAATCCCACCACTTTGGGAGGCTGAGGCGGGCAGATCACTTGAGGTCAGGAGTTTGAGACCAGCCTGGCCAACATGGTGAAATCCCATCTCTACTAAAAATGCAAAAATTAGCCAAGCATGGTGGTGAGTGCCTGTAATTCCAGCTACTCAGGAGGCTGAGGCAGGAGAATCCCTTGAACCCGGAGGCAGAGGTTGCAGTAAGCCAAGATCACGCCACTGTACTCCAGCCTGGGCAGTGGAGTAAGACTCTGTCTCAAAAAAAAAAAAGAAAAGAAAAAGAAAAGAAAAGAAAAAGATAAGAAAAGAGAAAACAGATGAATTAACCATCTCCCCAAGGGGCTGAAAGCAAGATGTACACCTGGACGTAGGCTACAATGCTGTCAGCCCCCTCCCCAACGCCAGGGGAGTGCAATCCAGTGGCACTATCCCACAAAAGCCAACATGTGGCTAGAAGTGACAGCAGGAAGGCTGAATTCACCCTAGATGGGGCTTGAAGTTCTCTTCTCCCCAAATTATCCAAAGCTCCAGCCAGTTATCAAGGTCCTCGACACAAAACCACTGGCAACCCAACTGGAGAGAGAAGCTAGGAACTGGGAAGTCAGTTGAAGGCACAAACGCAATGAAAGGACATTTGGGGGTCTCTGGAAATCTACCTGCTTCTTGAGGTTCTCAATCTGACTCTGTAGCCTCTGAATCTCTTGGTGCAGCTGAGGGATCTGGACTTTCGTTTCCTGCATCCTGTCCCCATGAAGCTGGGCAGACACCTGAAGCTCCTGGTACTGAGAGGGGAACAGAGGGGACACCATTAGTTGAGAGGACTGCCACCTTTGACCATCTCCTCATGTTTGAAAAGCCACCTCTCACTCCTTATTTGGAGTGTGGGTTAAACGCCTGAGCCAGGACACAGTGGGATATACTTCCAGAAGTCCAAGCTTATCTCCCACGGTTCCTCTGCATCGCCTCCCTCCTGGAGGGGAAATGGCCCTGCCCACCCAGCCCTGGACCTTCAGGGAGGTAACTGGAACTGCCCCAATGGGATCAAGGTGGATGACCACCCTAGAGTTTGGGCATGGAGACCTAGCCATTTCCAGCATGGTACTGCCCCCCAGGTCCCACCACCTTGGTCTGGTACAGGGCCTCAGCCTCAGCCTTGCTGGTCCGGGCGATCTCCTCGTACCGGGCGCGGACCTCAGTGATGATGCTGCTGAAGTCCAGGTAGCGGTTGTTGTCCATGGACAGCACCACAGACGTGTCGCTGGCCTGGGTCTGGAGCTGGCCCAGCTCCTGCAGGGAAGACAGACTCAGTGTCCACCCACCCCCAGCTCCTTCTCCCCTTGAAGCCTAGGATGGTTGAGCAGGATGATGAATTTCTGCTTACATGCCATGACCCCCATTCATCCCAGGTGGCTTTGAGTATGCCCTGCTCACCATGGGACTCGATCTCCTCATTCAAAAATGAGAGCCATAGGAGGTGGTCTCTGAGGTCTCTTGCAGCTTGGACATTAATGGAAAATGGCCTGCAAGGCCCGAAATCACCCAGCCCCCATCACTCCTCAGGCCTCTTTTTTTTTCTTCTTCTTCTTCTTTTTTTTTTTAAGATGGAGTCTTACTCTGTTGCCCAGGCTGGAGTGCAGTGGTGCAATCTCGGCTCACTGTAACCTCTGCCTTCCAGGTTCAAGCCATTCTTCTCCCTCAGCCTCCCTAGTAACTGGGATTACAAGCACCTGCCACCAAGCCTGGCTAATTTTTGTGTTTTTGTAGCGACAGCGTTTCACTAGGCTGGTCTCGAACTCCTGACCTCAGGTGATCTACCTGCCTCAGCCTCCCAAAGTGCTGGGATTATAGGCATGAGCCACCGTGCCCAGCCATCTTCAGACCTCTTATCATGCTCCTCTCCCTCTCGCTCCTACTACTCTGGCCACACCGACCTTCCTGCATTTCCTCAGACAGCACACTCCCGCTGTGGGCTGCAGCCACTGCCTGGAATCCCAGAAACCCACCTGCGTGGTGACCTTCCTCACCTCCTCCAAATCTTTGCTCAGATTTTATCTCCTAAATAAGGCCTACCCTGGCCACATGATTTGAAGTTGGCACCTGCTCCATGTTCCCAATCCTCCTTTCTCTGTTCTCATTTTCCTTTTTTCCATTGCGTTTATCACCTTCTTGCATACTATATGATTTCCTTATTTACTAAGTCTGTTGCTTATTGTCTGTCTCCCAATAGAAAGCAAACTTAGTCGGGCGTGGTGGCTCATGCCTGTAATCTCAGCACTTTGGGAGGCTGAGGCGGGTGGATCATGAGGTCAGGAGTTCAAGACCAGCCTAGCTAAGATGGTGAAACCCCATCTCTACTAAAAATACAAAAATTTGCTGACCGCAGTGGCGGGTGCCTGTAATCCCACCTACTTGGGAAGCTGAGGCAGAGAATTGCTTGAACCCGGGAGGCAGAGGTTGCAGTGAGCTGAGATTGCACCACTGCACTCCAGCCTGGGCAACTGAGCAAGACTCCATCTCAAAAAAAAAAAAAGAAAGCAATTTTTTTATCTGTAGTGATTTTTTTCTGGTTATTCATTGATGTATCCCCAGGACCTAGCAATTCACATAGTAAGTTTTCAGTAATTGGTTGTCAAGTGACTGAATGACCCAGAATCTAAGCCACCCTAACAGACTTCCCCTCTTGGCCATTCTCCTCATGGCCACAGGAAGCCTGCCCACCCAGTCCTCTCTCTTGGCTGCCGCCTGCCCTTTGGTTGAGCCTCACTTCTTCATTCAGATGCTTCAAGAAATAGAGGTACTCTCTCAGAGTCTCCAGCTTGCCCTCCAACTCCATCTTGCTCAGGAAAACCCCATCCACATCCTGGAGACAAGGGGAGAGAGAACATGTAACCCCCTCTTCCCCTTTGGGGGCCCTACTCTGGCTCAGGAATTCTGTTCATGCACTGCTCAACACCCATCCACCACGCCTCCCAAGACCCCCTCCTTCCTCCTCCAGCCCCACTCTGTCCTGCTCTCTCCTTTGCCCAACATTGACCCAACATCACCTTCAGGAAGTCTTCCCTGATTAATCGCAACCAGTTCTGCTTCTTCCAATCCCTCCCCGCCCTCTCCTGCAGTGACATCAAGAGCTCGTCAAGCAGTCCTTTAGTCAGATCTTGCCTTGGGGCCCCTGTGTCTAGGCAGATGTCCCATTTCCCCAGGAGACCCCTGCAGGTAGAGTGATAGCCTGTCCTAAATCAGGACCTCCCACCTTTTCCCTCCCAGCCTAGGACTAGGCTCCATGCACAGTGGATGCTCAGAACCTAAGTGGAGCACTGGCCCCCACCCTCACCTTCTTGAGGACCACAAAGTCGTTCTCAAGTGTGGCGCGCCTGTGGGCCTCCTCCTCATACCTGCCAAATAAGTAGAGAAGGAAGCAGTTTGAGGCTCCACGGTCAGAGCTCATGCCCCCATGTCCAAGCATGACCTCCCTGAAAAGGACTCCTTGCCTTAGAATGCCCCCAAACAAGACAATAACCAGCCCTTCTCTCCTTTCCTGCCACGTCCTAGCTATGTACCTGTGCCACCCTTTCAGCCCATGTCCTTTTGATGACGACAGCCACATTGTTTCAGTTTATAAGGCACATTTGAATACCTTTTCCCACTTGCTACTCACACCCATCACTTGAGGTAGGCAGTTTGGGTTTTATCAGAGAGATTAGATGATTTGGCCAAGACCCCGCAGATGACTAGGTAGACAAAGCAGAGCCAACCCAGGTCTGCTGACCCCAATCCAGGGCTCCTTCCAGAACCTTCCTTCCTCCACCTCACATCCCATTATCCCAATAGCCCTGGGAGGCCAGAAGGGCAGGTGACATTTCCCAAGTTTACAGAAGGGAAACCAAGTCTGGGAGAGATGAGATGCCTTGCCCAGGATGCACAGCTACCCCTCACTCACAGTCGCCCCAACCCAAGCCCCCTATTAGTCCAGGGCTCTCTCCACTCCACCAGGTGACCTAGGCGTGGAGCCCAGAGCCACAGCCCATCTGTGAATTGTGTCACAGGCCTGGGGACGGCCCCACTAAATTGATTCCCTTCCCTCCTTGGAACCAGAGAACATCTGAATCACTTTAGCCCACAGCCCGCTGAACAGGAATTTCTCAAGAAAAAAAAAAGCCACTGAGGCATTGTTTAAATAAGCCCTTCCCAGCCTTGACCGGAAACATGGGCCCTTGTAGCTGGGGCATGTAGGACACCGGTCTCCCTGCCTTTCCTCCAAGGTTCTCCAGACCTGCTTGGGGACTGTGGGATACCTCGTTTACCTGTAGCAGGTGGGCACCTGAGAGCCTGGGGAATGGGGACGTGGAGGGGTAGAGGGGAGGCCAGTCATGTGCCTCTGGGTGCTCAGTATGTGGGACACCTCCTGGCTGACAGACCCAAACTGAGTCATCCCAGACCCCGCCCACATGGCATGGGGAAATTTCAGTGTGCCTACTTGGACTTATACTCCTCCTCCTGGTCCCGGCAGGCCTTCAACTCAGCATCCAGAGCCCCTCGTTCTCCCTGGAGCTGCTCCAGCTGCTTCCTGAGCTGATCCAGGCAGGCCTCAAAGACAGGCTCCAGGCCCTGCTGGCTGCCACTCAACCCCTGTTGCTGCAGCAGGTGCCACTTCGTCTCCAGGACCTTGTTCTGCTGCTCCAGGAACCGCACCTGCAGCAAAAGCAGAGGATCCCTGAGGCTCCCGTGGGACTCCCTGTGCACAGCCTCTGGAAAGTAAAGCCTGAGGGACCCTCCCATCAGCCTCACCTTTCCCCTGTCCCCCTGCCCAACCTGGGCAGGGGAAGCCTCATGACCTTCCATGACACTCTGAACACAACAAAATGACTGGACTGACTAATGGGGCAGGGCCTTCCCCCCGCTGGCTGGCAGTTCTCTGTCCCTGAGCCCCAGTCATGGAACAACAGGGCCTCAGCATAGCCAGAGAGAGTCCAGTTAGTCCACAGGAGGGACTTCTTTGCTGCAGAAGTTATTAGAAAAGTGGTAGAAGGAGGCCAAACTTCCCATTTTCAAGTCCATCAAGAGCAGCTCCTCCAAGGGAGGCACAGAGACAGGGGCTTGGCTGAGTTGACCCTCACCTTGTCAATGAAGGAAGCAAACTGGTTGTTGAGGGTTCTGATCTCCTGGGTCTCCTGCGTCCGCACCACCTGGAACTGGGGATCGATCTCAATCTTCAGTGGGGTCAGCAGATTCTGGTTGATGGTCACTTCTTGGATGCCCCCCGGAGGGCACAGGGAGAGCCCAGGCCCACCACTCCACTCCCCAAACCGCACCCCCAGCCTACCCCCTGACCCCCAGGTACTCCCACGAGAGCCTTCCAGGCACCCCCCAAAGGAATTAAGGCTCCTGCTGCTGAAGCCGCCCCTGCTGCTGAAGCCTCCCCTGCTGCGGCCCCTTGAGCGAGCAGAACAGGCTGAGCGAGCGCTGAAGCCCCTCTGGGCCCGGCATGGGGAGAGAGACATGGCAGAGACAGACAGTCACGCAGCTGCAGACGGACAGACAGATTGTCAAGGTGTGTGAGTTTCTGCCCTGGGGCCCCAGCACGAGACTTTTATCCACTCCCGTACCTGGGCTGGGCCTTGGAGAGCAAGATACTCTTGACCTGACTGTGTCTGTCACTTGGCTCCAGCTGACTTACTCTGACGTGCCTGGAGAATAAGTGTCCGGCACGTGCAGAGCCAAGGGAGAAGGAAACCCAGACCCTGCCCTCAGAGCTCCCAGGCTGTTGGAGAAATAGGCATGCCCAAAGACAAGGAAGCAGGCAGGAGACTGGGATGTCAGTGCCGAGGGACAGGGAGGGATGGCCGGAGCAAAGTCACTGAGGGCCTCAGGGAAGGCTTCCTGAAGGAGACAGGGAAGCGAGAGGAGGTTGAAGAGGAAAGAAAGCTAGAAGGGGTTCAGAGGAAGCATCAGAGTGCCCTGGATTCTCAAGGGAGAATCTGCCTCAAGGAGTTGGAGAAGGAAGGCACTTGCAGCGCCACAAAGAGAGGAGGTTAGTGGAGGTGTTATTGCCATCGTTGGCTAAAAGACACTCCAGGATTTGGAAATGAAACAGAAAAACAGGGTTTCCAAGTCCTTCCTCTTGCCCAACCCAGCAATCATCCATGAGGCACCACCCACTGAAATCAGGCATCTCCATCCAGGATCGCATGGGACAGCACGTTTCTGACCCAGCCTGTGGCTCTGCTCCTTCCACAAGCACTTGGGGCCAGGCCCATCCACCTGCCATCAGGCTCCGCTTCCTGAGGTTACAAATCAGAGCCACCCAGGCTCTGAAATGAAATGTGCATTTAGGGCCGGGCACAGTGGCTCACGCCTGTAATCCCAGCACTTTGGAAGACCGAGGTGGGTGGGTCACTGGAGGTCAGGAGTTTGAGACCAGCCTGACCAACATGGTGAAACCCCATCTCTACTAAAAATACAAAAATTGGCCAGGTGTGATGGTGCACACCTGTAATCCCAGCTACATATGAGGCTGAGGCAGGAGAATTGCTTGAACCCAGGAGGCAGAGGTTGAGCAGTGAGCCAAGATCGTACCACTGCACTCCAGCCTGGGCAACAGAGTGAGACTCCATCTCAAAAAAAAAAAGCAAGGTGCATTTAGAAAATACTCCTAAGCTGGGAACGGTGGCTCACACTTGTAATCCCAGCACTTTGGGAGGCCTAGGCGGGTGGATCACGAAGTCAGGAGATCGAGACCATCCTGGCTAACACGGTAAAACCCCGTCTCTTAAAAATACAAAAAATTAGCCAGGCGTGGTGGCAGGCACCTGTAATCCCAGCTAATCGGGAAGATGAGGCAGGAAAATCGCTTGATCCCAGAAGGCGGAGGCTGCAGTGAGCTGAGATCATGCCACTGCACTCCAGCCTGGGTGATAGAGCGAGACTCTGTCTCAAAAAAAAAAAGAAAAGAAAAGAAAAATACTCCTGATGGACTGGGAGCAGAAACAGGACATTTGGGGTTCCCCACAGAACAGCCTCTGCCTCTGGCCTGAAAGTCTGGTGGGTGAAGGAGAACTCTAGGGTATCTGATACTTCAGTACAACCTCTCCCGAGTGGCAGGACTCCTGGAAGGAAGGCATCCAGTAGACTCCACTTAAGCCCCTCCACCACTGGCCGGCAGAGTTGGACCACTCTGATTTGGGGAAGTATCTAAAATTTCTTATTTACGTGGCAAGGGGGCTATTTCTCCCTGTCCCCCTCCCCTCTTCTAGAGCCTGGCGCATTTGCAAGCAAGGACACCGGGGCTTTGACAATGCAACTCAAAGCTAGGACAAACAAGGGCTCAGAATACTGAACACTCAAGAGGTGTGCTATGAGGAAGTCACTCTTAGCAATTTGAACAATCCCACAGATACTCCACCCCAAGGCCAGATAGCAGTGAGTGCACCTCACCTCCCTCCAGAGGATTAAAAGCCCCTTCCTCCTTCCCCTGGCCCCAACCGGCAGCACGCCTGAATGAAACTGAATGGCAGGTGACCTCAAGAGGAAGAAGAGACAGGGCCTTCAGTGGGGAGAACAAAGGAGTTCAAGGAGCAAGGGACCAGGTAAGGAAGAGAAGAGGAGAGAAAAGACCCAGGAGAATTAGGTGCAACAAGGAGAGAGGAGGCAATGTGTAGCAGCCCCAGAGTCCAGAAGAGGGCTGGGAAATGCATTGAATTCTGCTGATTCCTCAGGGGAATCCAAGCCCTACCCCCTGGGGACCACTGTGCAGGGGCAAGGTTCTGTGCCTGCCTTCCAGACCTCACAAATGTGCTTGAGAAAGATCTCCGTGAACTGAACTCTACCATCCCTCCCTCTCAGGATTAAGGGTGGAGGACAGAGGCCACATTTGGGATGGGGCCCAATCCACCTCCATGGAACTTCCCCATATCTGTAATTTTATAGATAATAGAGCCAGAAGGGTGCTTCAAGGTCATCTGAGCCAATGCCTTTTTTTACACTTGAGGACCCTGAGGCCCCATAGGTGTGGAGCAGGGCATAGAGAATATACTCTTGGGCAACCTAAGAGGTTGCCAGGTGACCTCTAAGTCTGCTCTGGCCCATTCCTCTGTGATCTTAGGGACCTGCTCCAGGCCAACCACAGAGCTCCTCAGGCTGGAGGCACCACCGGTATGCAACTCAGACCACTGCCCCATGGAGCAGCCCACAATGAACCTCCTCCCTGTTCCACATGCCCGCCCTTCAAACTTCCTAAGACAGCACCACTAAACACTGAATCACAGCTCCATGATGTATGTCCTGTCCACCCCTCTATCCAGCTCAGCGTCTGGCATACACTAGGCATCAATAACTATTTGTTTAAAGAGATGAATTTTTATCCATGACCATTATACCCAGGGACCTTGCAAAATCCCCAGATCTGCAATTGCTGCTGCAACAGATACTGCTGCTACTTAGAAATAATTCCCCTACTTAGAAAGATGGTCATGCAGTGATGGAGAGAATGACAAAACAGTGTGGAGATTGAACCATGCCCCTCAGCAGCTGAGTGACTTGGTTTTGCACACAAAGGTGCGCAGAGATCCCAATTCATGCAGCAGCAAAAGTATAATTGGCTCACATCATGGACTTAATATTAAATCCTGCAGTGTCAAGGCTCTAATGGGTATACCTTTCCTCAGTTTCCCCTGCTCCAGGTTAACCCTTCTCAACCACACCTCATGCTCTGCAGCCTCTCCCAGCCTTGGCCCTTGTCAATGGGAAAACCCCCGCCAGCACAGCTTTTTTTTTTTTTTTTTTTGACAGGTTCTTGCTCTGTTGCCCAAGCTAGAGTGCAGTGGCAAAATCTTCACTCACTGCAGCGGCACAATCTTCACTCACTGCAGCCTCAACTTTCCAGGCTCAAACCATCCTCCCACCTCAGCCTCCTGAATAGCTGGGACTACAGCCACACACCACCGCACCTGGTTAATTTTTGCATTTTTGGTAGAGATGGGGTTTCGTCATGTTGCCCATGTTGAACTCCTGGGTTCAAGCGAACTGCCCACCTCAGCCTCCCAAAGTGCTGAGTTTACAGGCGTGAGCCACCGTGCCCAGCATCTCAGCATAGCTTCTTGTGGCTTTCCTATGGCCCCTTCTCTCGTTGTACCACCCTAAGTTCACCATTGGCCACAGCTACAACTCTCCAACCTTTCTCCCTAATTGCTGTCAAGCCAGTTCTTGCTTGTGCAGTCGATCTTTTCACCCAAAAGTCATTTATTCACATTTATTCATTTATTCAACAACATATGGTTGAGCACCTACCATATTTCAGGCCCTGTGCTGAGAGTTAGAAATTTACCTGAGACCAGGCCGGGCACGGTGGCTCACGCCTGTGATCCCAGCACTTTTGGAGACCAAGTCGGGCAGATCACCTGAGGTCAGGAGTTGGAGGCTATCCTGGCCAACATGGTGAAACGCTGTCTCTACTAAAAATACAAAAATTAGCCAGGCGTGGTGGCAGGTGCCTGTAGTCCCAGCTACTCAGGAGGCTGAGGCAGGAGAATTGCTTGAACCCAGGAGGCAGCAGTTGCAGTGAGCCAAGATCACGCCACTGCATTCCAGCCTGGGCAACACAGGGAGACTTTGTCTCAAAAAACAAAAACCAAAAAAAACAGAAATTTACCTGAGACCAAGCCCCAGCCCCTGAACTAAGAGACCTTAGAGTCTATTGGGGAAACAGATACGAAACGAGTCTTTAATTGTAATTACAATAGGAAAAGAAAAGTACAAGGCACAAAAGAAGGCTAACCTAGTTTATCCCCTAATTTATTCTCCAACACTCCAGAACACGCCAGCCTCAGGGCTTTGGCACTCACTGTGTCCTCTTCCTGGAATGCTCCTCCCCAGACACCCTCCTAGCTTGCTCCCCATCTCCTTCTGGCCTTCATCCACCTTCTCTGGCTGCCCCAAACCAAAACTGCAACCCTGAGACCAACCCTCCTTTGCCACTCTTCTCCCCTTCCCTGCTTTCTTTCTACTTGGCATCTATTGCTTCCTCATACACCGTGTATTCTACTCACTCATTCTGTTTGGCAGCTTTCCTGCACTAGAATGTGAGCTACATGAGGGCAGAGATGTTGTTGCTTTTGCTCACCTCTGTCTTCTCTGCACTTAAGAATGGTGCCTGGCAGCCAGTAGGTGCTCAGTACATATTAGTTGAATGAATGAATCCCCATTCAGTTTCATCTTGCTGATTTCCTGCCAATCTCTGGAGATCCTTCTGATTCTCAATTATCTTCTCTGAAATAATAGGCATCCCCTGCAACCTGCCCACCCAAGCTGGGAGCATCCCATTCATTTGGGAAATGTGGTTTCATTACTCTATGTGCATATGAGTGTGTGTTATTGGGCATCTACTATTGGCTGAACACTCAGCTAAGAGATACAGGAGATACACAATGCATAAACCACCTCCCCAACCTGAAGGAGTATCCAGTCTCATGGAAGATACACACATAAGCACAGAAACCAAGAGGAGGAAGGAGCTGAGAGGGTCTGTCCTGATTGCAAGTTGGCATGTTGGTGTGGTGGGGGAGTTCCTATTGCTCCAGTGGCCTGATCTTGAAGAAAAGCAAGGACAGGGCCCCGTGGTGTGCTCTTCTTAAAAACCCTCCCTCTGTTTGGGAATCTACCCAGCTGTACTTTTCCCCAGATCCCATTTTTCCCATCTTGCCTTCAAGAACATCAGAAAATTTGTCAAATGTCTCATTGAATCCCAGAGAGCCTCTGTCTGACCTACAATAACTATCAAGATAACATTGTCACTGGGCACCATGGCTCACAACTGTAATCCCAGCACTTTGGGAGGCCAAGCCAGGTGGATCGCTTGAGCTCAGGAGTTCAAGACCAGCCTGGGCAACATGGAAAAACCCCGTCTCTACAAAAAATACAAAAATTAGCCAGGCATGTAGTTCCAGCTACTAAGGAGACAGAGGTGGAAGGATGGCTTAAGCCCAGGAAGCGGTGCTTGCAGTGAGCCACGATCACCCCACTCCACTCCAGTCTGGGCCACAGAGCTAGATCCTGTCAAAACAAACAAACAAACAAAAAAGATAACAGTACTGAATGGGCAAAAACTGGAAGCATTCCCTTTGAAAACCAGCACAAGACAAGGATGCCCTCTCTCACCACTCCTATTCAACATAGTATTGGAAGTTCTGGCCAGGGCAATCAGGCAAGAGAAAGAAATAAAGGGTATTCAATTAGGAAAAGAGGAAGTCAAATTGTCTGTTTGCAGATGACATGATTGTATATTGAGAAAACCCCATCATCTCAGCCCAAAGTCTCATTAAGCTGATAAGCAACTTCAGCAAAGTCTCAGGATACAAAATCAACGTGCAAAAATCACAGGCATTCCTATACACCAAGAACAGACAAACAGCCAAATCATGAGTAAACTCTCATTCACAATTGCTAGAAAGAGAATAAAATACCTAGGAATCCAACTTACAAGGGATGTGAAGGACCTCTTCAAGGAGATCTACAAACCACTGCTCAAGGAAATAAGAGAGGACACAAACAAACGGAAAAACATTCCATGCTCATGGATAGGAAGAATCAATATCATGAAAATGGCCACACTGCCCAAGGTAATTTACAGATTCAATGCTATCCCCATCAGGCTACCACTGACTTTCTTCACAGAATTGGGAAAAAAAACTACTTTAAATTTCAAATGGAACCAAAAAAGAGCCTGCATAGCCAAGACAATCCTAAGCAAAAAGAACAAAGCTGGAGACATCACACTACCTGACTTCAAACTACACTACAAGGCTACAGTAACCAAAACAGCATGGTACTGGTACCAAAACAGATATATAGACCAATGGAACAGAACAGAGGCCTCAAAAATAACACCACACATCTAAAACCATCTGATTTTTGACAAACCTGACAAAAACAAGCAATGGGGAAAGCATTCCCTATTTAATAAATGGTGCTGGGAAAACTGGCTAGCCATATATGGAAAGCTGAAACTGGATCCCTTCCTTAGGCCTTACACAAAAATTAACTCAAGATGGATTAAAGACTTAAATGTAAGACCTAAGACCATAAAAACCCTAGAATAAAACCTAGGCAATACCATTCAAGACATAGGCATGGGCAAAGACTTCATGACTGAAACATCAAAAGCAATGGCAACAAAAGCCAAAATAGATAAATGGGATCTAATTAAACTAAAGAGCTTCTGCACAGCAAAAAAAACTATCATCAGAGTGAACAGGCAACCTACAGAATGGGAGAAAATTTTTGCAATCTATCCATCTGACAAAGGGCTAATAGCCAGAATCTACAAAGAACTTAAACAAATTTACAAGAAAAAAACAATCCCATCAAAAAGTGAGCAAATGATATGAACAGACACTTCTCAAAAGAAGACATTTATGAAGCCAACAGACACATGAAAAAATGCTCATCATCACTTGTCATCAGAGAAATGCAAATCAAAACCACAATGAGATACCATCTCATGCCAGTTAGAATGGCAATCATTAAAAAGTCAGGAAACAGCAGATGCTGGAGAGGATGTGGAGAAATTGGAACACTTTTACACTGTTGGTGGGAATGTAAACTAGTTCAACCTTGTGGAAGACAGTGTGGCAATTCCTCAAGGATCTAGAACTAGAAATACGATTTGACCCAACAATCCCATTACTGGGTATATTAGTGGGTATATACCCAAAGGATTACAAATCATGCTACTATAAAGACACATGCACACATATGTGTATTGTGGCACTATTCACAATAGCAAAGACTTGGAACCAACCCAAATGTCCATCAATAATAGACTGGATAAAGAAAATGTGGCACATATACACCATGGAATACTATGCAGCCATAAAAAAGGATGAGTTCATATCCTTTGCAGGGACATGGATGAAGCTGGAAACCATCATTCTCAGCAAAATATCACAAGGACAGAAAACCAAACACCACATGTTCTCACTCATAAGTGGGAGTTGAACAATGAGAACACATGGACACAGGGAGGGGAACATCACATACCAGGGCCTGTTGCGGGGTGGGGGCTGGGGGAGGGATAGCTTTAGGAGAAATACCTGATGTAAATGATGAGGTGATGATGCATCAAACCATCATGGCACATGTATACCTATGTAACATACCTGCACATTGTACACATGTACCCTAGAACATAAAGTATAATAATAAAAACTTTTAAAAAGATAACATTGTCAGTGAGCTATTTTATCCAAAGATCAAACAATAAACGGGTCCTTTATGACAGGCCCGGTTCTCAGAACTTACATATCATAAGCATTTAGTGTTTACATTTACATTCCAACTTTAAAACATTCAATGCTAACAACCCTATGAAGTAGGTACTTTATCATCGCCATCTTACAGAAGGGGAAACTTACAGAAAGGGGCACGAAGAGAACAATAATGGTAAATGGCAGAGCCAGGATTTGGACACATGCTGCAGGCTTCAGAGTCTTTGCACTTTACCACCACACTGTGCTCCTCTCAGAGACCCAGGAATGTCAGTGTTAAAGGATACCTTAACTAACTGAAGCCCGGAGAGGTGGAGCAATGTACCTAAGGTCACACAGCAGATCCCAAACTGAAACTCATCCCTCAACAATCATTCACTCAACATTTAGTAAGCACCACCAAGTGCCAGGCACCATGGGAGCCCAGGTTCAATGAAGATTAATCAAAGTCTCCGCATTGGAGGAACTTGCAGTCTGGTGAGGGAGAGGAAGGGCTGGGGAACTGGGGAATCTACATGAAAACCAGTAAGGGCAATAGAGTGTTGGAGGCACCAATTCAGAGACTGTGGAAGGCAGCAGTTTTTCTTGAAGGAGAAGCAGCAGGCATTCCTATTCTTGGCATGCTCCAAGAAAAAACAAAAGTCATCTCCTGGGGTCCAGAGCCTCCAGGCACAAAGGGAGCAGAGTGTAGGCTGGGAGGTGAGGATGGAGCTCCACCTGGGTGAAGGGAAGGCTGGCCCACCCACACGCGTTCAGGTCCCCTGGCTTTCACAGGCCAATGAAGGGCTTGGCTACTGTCGTGTTGTTTGAGAGGGACTGCACAGAAAAGGCTGTTGTGTCCTGTCCCTGCCTTTGGTCAGCCTCCCCTCCCTCACCATTGACACCCCGGTGACCTCCCTGATCCAGGCACCATGGAAGCTTCTCTCAGTTTTTGGCTTTTGCAGCTGAGAAGTACATGCTGAATTCTAACCCAGGATATCCTGACTATCCTGAACATGAGTCATTTGCATTCAACCTTTACCATCAAGCCACATTGACATTCCATAGGTATTATGGTATACTTAAGATTTTTCTTTAAATCAAATCTAAATCAGTTCACTTTTTTCTTATCCTGACCCTAAACAATAACAGCCTTGAAATCTTGGCTTCTGTGTGCTAATTCTTAATGCTCTAATTCATATTCAAATAAAACATAACTATTAAGATGTATGACATTTGGCCGGGCGCGGTGGCTCACGCCTGTAATCCCAACACTTTGGGAGGCCAAGGTGGGTGGATCACCTGAGGTCGGGAGTTCAAGACCAGTCTGACCAACATGGAGAAACCCCATCTCTACTAAAAATACAAAACTAGCCAGGCATGGTGGCACATGCCTGTAATCCCAGCTTCTCGGGAGGCTGAGGCAAGAGAATTGCTTGAACCTGGGAGGCGGAGGTTGTGGTGAGCAGAGATCACGCCATTGCAATCCAGCCTGGGCAACAGAGTGAAACTCCATCTCAAAATAAAAAAAAGTCCTGGCGCGGTGGCTCATGCCTGTAATCCCAGCACTTTGGGAGGCCGAGGAGGGCAGATCACCTGAGGTCAGGAGTTCGAGACCAGCCTGACCAACATGGAGAAACCCCATCTCTACTAAAAAAAAATACAAAATTAGCATGCCTGTAATCCCACCTACTAGCGAGGCTGAGGCAGGAGAATCGCTTGAACCCGGGAGGCAGAGTTTGCGGTGAGCCAAGATCACGCCATTGCACTCCAGCCTGGGCAACAAGAACAAAACTCCATCTCAAAAGAAAAAAAAGTGTAAGTCGTTTTTCTTTGTGCCATCTGAGTCCATCTTGTGTTTCTTCAGTGGCTTACACAGTACCCTTGAGTACTCTCTACTAAAAACCGTTGAGGAAGGGCTCTAAGTTCCTCCAAAGCCAGGAAGGGCAAAGATGAATGTGGCTATTCCCTGACTTCTAGCACCAATCTTGGCCTGTCAGGCAAGAGAAAAAGGAGGCAGCAGATTACAGAGTGCACCCCTTCTCTACCCCATACCCAGGCAGAGCACACTCTTGCATTCTCTGCCCCGGTACCCTCCTGCCTGCTGGGCTGCAGCAGGTAGCCCCCGCTCCCCTCACTGAACTGGCAGTGAAGGAAAGTGGCACCCACCCAGGCAATGGGTTCACTGCAACAGGGAAAGGGTGCCCCACAGGTAAGCCAAGCTGCTGCCTCTGCAGCTCCCCCATGCCCAGGTAGAGAGGCCCCGAAACCCACAAGGAGGGCATTCCTAAGGCAGAAACCTTGGAGAGAAAGGATTAGCAAAACATTGCCTGGGAGTCCAGAACTGAAGTATATGTCTCCAAGTTCCAAGTTGAGGGTGGGAGTGAGGGATGATACCAAACTTTGGAATAATAATGGCCTTTTTACCCATGGTGGCTAACATGATCATGTTCTACAACATACTTTAAAAAATACTATTGGGGGCCGGGCGCAGTGGTTCACATCTGTTATCCCAGCACTTTGGGAGGCCAAAGAGGGCAGATCACTTGAGACCAGGAGTTCAAGACCAGCATGGCAAACATGGTGAAACCCCATCTCTACTAAAAACACAAAATTAGCTGGGTGTGATGGCGCATACCTCTAATCCCAGCTATTCAGGAGGCTGAGGCAGGAGAATCACTCGAACCCCAGAGGTGGAGGTTGCAGTGAGCAGAGATCACGCCACTGCACTCCAGCCTGGGCAACAGAGTGAGACTCCATCTCAAATAAATAAATAAATAAAAATACTATTAAGAACTCTCTGAGTGCCAATCACTGTGCTGGGCCTGTGCAGATCCTTCATCTTCTTTTATCTTCACCACAATCTGAGATGTGGGTATTATTTTTCCTTGCTCTACAGACACAGAAATAAAGCAATTGTCCAAGATCTCAAAGATGGAAAGAGGCCAAGTTAAGATGAAAACCCAGATCTTCTAAACATACACCGCCCCAATAGTCTTCCCAGGAACACTGTACAGCCTTCATGTAGTACGTATATGTACATGTTTCCTGTATAACAAAGAGACCAGAAGCTTCCCTGGTGCTGGGGGCTATGGGGAGAGCCCAAGGGAGAGGACACCTGCTCCCACTCTGCTGCAACACACAGCACTCTGCTCAGGGATGGGGCAGTGGCGTGTTATTGTTACACAAGGGGCTCTCTGTCAGGGAGGGAAGATAAGTCTGTTCTGTAGCGTTTGCCATTTTCCGTGGTGCAAATATTCCATGGCTGATTTCAAGCTGCCACCATGATGTCGCTGAATGCAGAGCTGGGAAGAGATGCACACAATCAGGTCTCCTGAGTTTGCTCAAGCAGGCCCAGCACACCATGGGCCAGGGGTGAAGAAAGGGAGACTGTCCCAGGCTGGGAGTCAGGAACACACATCCAGGAACAAACTGCTGGTGCCTGAGAGAGGAAGGGGATTGGACAGAGCTTCCAACTCTGGGGGACCCTGAGAGGGGAAGAGGGAAGTGTTCAGACAAGAACTTGAGTTGAGAGTCCAGACACACCCATCCAGGGCTTAGTACCCAGCCACTGCAACCCTGACCCAATCAGGTTCAGCCAGTTGGGTGCCCTGCTGCTAGCAACAGCTCCTGATTTGGCAAATATTATGAGGCCTGTTACTAAGGACAGCCTCCCAATACCCCAGAGGGTGAAGAGCAACTTCCAGGGGAAAGTTGCCAAGATTCTTACACCCTGAGGATGTTCAGTCGAAGCTGCAGCAGGAACTCGCGGACTGGGAGACAGGGTGGGGGATTACATGGACCAGCTCCCTCCCACTCAACCATCTCGCCAGCTTCTCTCCCATGGCCATCTGAGTGCTGTGCCCTGGGTGTTGGAAGTAAGGTTCTGCCCGTCTTCAAGGAACTTCCATCTGAGAGGAGATCTGTATTTTCAAAACTGCAAGCTACAACCCACTAGTGGATTGTGAAATCAATTGCATGAGTCTTTACCAGCACATGAGTGTGCATCACAGGTAGTAAGGGTAATATTGCACCATGAAATTTTGTTCGGGGGGTGTGTGTGTGCGCGCGCGTGCAGAACTGTAATATAAAATGAATTTATTATTAGAGATCATTGTTCAAAAAAAGTTTCAGAAATTCCCTGACAGAGGGAGTGGTACCCACACCCAAACACACACAAACCCAAGAAAATAAGACCAGAAACAGGAGCAGCATTAGGTGTCAGGACTTGGGGATAGAACATAGAGGTTTAGTCTGGGAAACTTTTCCAAAGGAGAGAAGTAATGAAAAGCAGAGTTAGAAAGGGGAAACAAGAAACTGAGGCATCTCTCCCAATCTATCCTGGAAGGGAGAGGAAATTCTCTTAATATCTAATCTAATCCCTAAACCCACTGATGTGCTCTTCCCTGAAGCCCACCCACTCCTCAAAAGGAAAACCCACAGGTCCCTCCTCCAGGTAACCACCTTTCCTGGGTCATGACAGTGACACAACTGGTCGGGGCTAGGGAGGGTGGAGTGAGCTGGGCTCGGGGGCACAAACAGCGGCATGCTGGGCACAGCCAGGCAGGAGGGCCCAGCGCTGCAGGTGCTGGGGCAACACAGAACAATACCAGATTCATGCCTGCCCTTGGGAAACGTAGACTCTAGTTAGGAAGACCAAAGTAGGCTGGGCATGGTGGCTCACGCCTGTAATACCAGCACTTTGGGAGGCCAAGGTGAATGGATCACGAGGTCAGGAGTTCAAGACCAGCCTGACCAACATGGCGAAAGCCCATCTCTACTAAAAATACAAAAATTAGCCAGGTGTGGTGGCACATGCCTGTAGTCCCAGCTACTTGGGAGGCTGAGGCAGGAGAATTGCTTGAACTCAGGAGGCGGAGGTTGCGTGAGCCAAGATTGCACCATTGCACTCCAGCCTGGGTGACAGAGCAAGACTCTGTCTCAAAAAAAAAAAAGACCAAAGTAACACACACCTAGAGCAAGCCAACAGCAAAAGCATCCCACAGGGGCGTAACACTTGCCAGTGCAGAATGGCAGAGCAGTGAGATCTTGCAGATCATCTTGTCCAACACGCTGTCTCACTGCACAAGAAACTGAAGCCCAGAGAGGAAAAGCAACAGGCCAAGGACACATAAAAAGGATGGGACTAGAGCCCACTAGGCCAGGACTCATTTCATCTTGCAATATGGACAGCCTGGAACAAACCCTGAGACTAGGATGGAGACACAGGGAGGGGGACCTCAACACCCCACTTCAGACAAGCTCATTCATACTATTATCCACCCATCAACATTGACTGGGCACTTCTCAGTGCCAAGCACTGTGCCGGGTGCTTCAGATGGCAACGAATAATCCCATCTAGGGGAGAGTGGAGTGCACCTGTTGCCCTCCAGGAAAGAACACGGGCTCTGTGACCTCGCTGACCTGCTGCAGCCTCCTTTACCATCAGGAAGCTCTCAGGTCTAACCTCACTCCTTCCTGCTGCAACATCAGCCCAGTTCCCCTTGGCCCCAGAGGCACTGCTTGCTGGCCTGACCTGACAGGTGGGGAGGGTGCTTGTATGGCCCAGGGCCCTCTCCCAGCTCCTGAGTCAGCCTGATCCATTGTTCCAATGACTCTGCCTGCTAAGGTGGCTTGAAAGCCCAGCGAGCCCTGCCAGCTGAAGCTTGTGGGTGAAGAAGGGGCAGAGAGAGGGAGAACTGAGGAAGGCTGATGTTGGGTGGGGAAGCAGAGGGGGTAGAACAGGCAGGTCTCACCCACTGCCTGGCTCCTTGAAGTCAAAGTTTATAGGGTTTTTTTGTTGTTGTTTGGTTGGTTTTTTATTGTTTTGTTTTGTTTTTCTGTTGTCGTTTGTTTGTCTGTTTTGAGATGGAGTTTTCGCTCTTGTTGCCCAGGCTGGAGTATTGACACGATCGTGGCTCACCGCAACCTCTGTCTCCCGGGTTCAAGCAATTCTTCTGCCTCAGCCTCTGGAGTAGCTGGGATTACAGGCATGTGCCACCACGCCCGGCTAATTTTGTATTTTTAGTAGAGATGGGGTTTCTCCATGTTGGTCAGGCTGGTCTTCAACTCCCAACCTCAGGTGATCCGCCCACCTCAGCCTCCCAAACTGCTGGGATTACAGGCATGAGCCACCACTCCCAGCAGAAAGTTTGTAGTTTTAAAGATGTAGAGAGGGGCTTGGCACAGCTGTTCACACCTGTAATCCCAGCACTTTGGGAGGCCGAGGTGGGTGGATCACCTGAGATCATGAGTTCAAGACCAGCCTAACCAATATGGTGAAACCCCGTCTCTACTAAAAATACCAAAAAGTTAGCCAGGCATGGTGGTGCACGCCCCTATTCCCAGCTACTCAGGAGACTGAGGCAGGAGAATTTCTTGAACCCAAGAGGCAGTTTGCAGTGAGCCGAAATCGCACCATTGCACTCCAGTCTGGGTAACAGAGTGAGACTCCAACTCAAAAAAAAAAAAAAAAAAAAAGATGTAGAGGGAGAAGATCCTAAGCCTTGTGGTGCTTCCTTCTCTTTATATAAATAATATTCAGGATTAAAAATGTTAAATCAACAGACAATAAAATAAAATCAGAAAAAATAAAACTCTTCTAAAATACTGTCACCTAGAAGTAGCCACTATTTACATTTTAGTATTTAACCTTCCAGGTGTTTCTATATACAAATACAAATATCTTTCAATTTATTCAGTCAGCGCATATTTATTGGACACTTACTATGTGCCAGGCACTATTCTAACAACGGAGATATAGCAGTAAACAAAACAGATCATTGCTGAGTGCAGTGGCTCATGCCTGTAATCCCAGCACTTTGGGAGGGCAAGGCAGGAGGATGGCTTGAGTCCAAGAGTTTGAGGCCAGCCTAAGCAACATAGTGAGACTCTGTCTCTACAAAAAATCAAAAATTAGCTGGGCATGGTGGCACACACCTATAGTCCCAGTTACTTGGAAGACTGAGGTGGGAGGATCGCTTGAGCCCGGGAGGTCAAGGCTGCATTGAGCTAGGATTGCACCAATGCACTCCAGCCTGGACAGCAGAGTGAGACCCTGCCTCTAAAAAAAACATAAATAAGTAGAAGGGCCGGGCGCAGTGGCTCACACCTGTAATCCCAGCACTTTGGGAGGCCGAGGTGGGCGGATCACGAGGTCAGGAGTCGAGACCATCCTGGCTAACACAGTGAAACCCCGTCTCTACTAAAAATGCAGGAAATTAGCCAGATATGGTGGCACATGCCTGTAGTCCCAGCTACTCAGGAGGCTGAGGCAAGAGAATCGCTTGAACCCAGGAGGCAGAAGTTGCAGTGAGCCGAGATCATGCCATTGCACTCCGGCCTGGGCAACAGAGCGAGACTCCATCTCAAAAAAAAAAAAAAAAGTAGAAGGAATACATTCTAAGATAATGATAAAAAGTAGAGTAAATATACAAGCCAGTAACATAGTCCTTTACTACCATGATCAAGTATTATGTACTGTGTGTAATTTCATGTGCTATATATTGATACAATTGGCAGCACAGTAGGTTTTTTACACCAGCATCTTCACAAACACGTGAGTAATGCCTTTTGATACATTATGATGGCTACGATGTCAATAGGCAAGAGGAATTTTTCAGTTCCATTATAATGTATGGAACCATTGTCATATATGCACCATATATACAACAGAGACCTTGTTATGCAATGTGTGACCATACTCATGTGTCTCATATAGAAGTATATTCTACTGCAATAGATGCATCATCTATTCATATTAATACGTATTTCCAGGCCCAGTGTGGTGGCTCACTCGTGTAATCCCAGCACTTTGGGAGGCCGAGGCAGGTGGATCACTTGAGGTCAGGAGTTCGAGGCCAGCCTGGCCAACATGGTGAAACCCTGTCTCTACTAAAAATACAAAAATTAGCCAGACATGGTGACGAGTGCCTATAATCCCAGCTACTGGGGAAGCTGAAGCAGGAGAATCATTTGAACCCGGGAGGCAGAGGTTGCAGTGAGCTGTGATCATGCCATTGCACTCCAGCCTGGGTGACAGAGTGAGTCTCCATCTCAAAAAAAAAAAAAAAAAAAAGCCAGGCACAGTGGCTCACACCTGTAATCCCAATACTTTAGGAGGCTGGGATAGGTGGATCACAATACGAGGTCAGGAGTTCGAGACCAGCCTGACCAACATGGTGAAACCCTACTAAAATATAAAAATATATTTTTTATATCTACTAAAAATATAAAATTAGCCAGTCATGGTGGCGCATGCCTGTAATCCCAGCTACTCAGGAGGCTGAGGCAGGAGAATTGCTTGAATCCAGGAGGCAGAGGTTGCGGTAAGCCAAGATTGTGCCACTGCATTCCAGCCTGGGCAACAGACTGAGACTCTGTCTCAAAAAAAAAAAAAAATATATATATATATATATATATATATATATATATATTTCCCATAAGTGGGATCATATTACACATATGAATTTAAGCAGGCTTTCCCCCCATCTCTGTCAATAAACACATTCTTAGATTACTGTGAAAGGCTCAGAATATTCTGTTGCAAGATTCTCAGGGGTTTTCACAAGTCCACTGCCTGATTTCTTCCCCAGAGGAGATCTGAGCCTTGGTCTAGAAACCTCATCTGATCACAGACACACAAACGCACAGGCACACGATCACGCATACACACTCTGGAGTCCATAGGAGCCAGATGGTGGCTCACCAGGCAGCCCAGTTTAATCCAGTCCTGCTCTCAGACACCTGTCCAGGATTTTCCAGGGCCCAGACCCATTCCCGGTATTTCCTTGCAAGCAGGAGCAGGAGCAGGAGCCAGTTTCTCCCACTCTTGACTCCCCCTGCAGGTGGCCAGGATTCTTGCAACCCAGATGCCTGGGAGCTGGGCTGGACGCCTGGAATGGAAGCAAGGGGCAGTTCATGATCTTCCTGGAAGCCTCTTCTCTGCCACCACCTCCCTGGTGCCTGATGTGGGGATAAGGCCAGAGGCCCCCAAATGGGGACTCAGAGCGCTGGTGATTCCCAGGCCTTTTTCTGGACCTTGAGAAGTCCAAGTAGGCCCTGGGCCAACCTGCGAAAATTCACAGTGCATAGACTCTCTCAGAAGCTCTCTTGGGATCCTGGAGACGCCTTGGGCAGAACACAAAATGAGGCTGAGGATCAGGGAGAGAGGGGCCCTAGGGGCTGATGGTCAAGATCAGATCAGGGGTCCGACACTATGGGTTCAGACACTGTCTTCACTACGGCCTAGCCATGCGGCCTCAAGCTAGCGACTTAACCTCTCTGTGCCTTCCTCCATTTTCCAGCTATCATAAGGGGATAATCGGCCAGGCATGGTGGCTCATGCCTGTAATCCCAGCACTTTGGGATGCTGAGGCAGGTGAATTACCTGAGGTCAGGAGTTCAAGACCAGCCTGGCCAACATGGCAAAACCCCATCTCTACTACAAATACAAAAATTAGCCAGGCGTGGTGGCAGACACCTGTAACCCCAGCTATTCAAGAGACTGAGGCACAAGAATCACTTGAACCTGGGAGGCTCGGGTTGCAGTGAGCCAAGATCGCCCCTGCACTCCAACCTGGGTGACAGAGCAAGACTCAGTCTAAAAGAAAAACAAAAAATCCGGGCGTGGTGGCTCATGCCTGTAATCCCAGCACTTTGGAAAGCTGAGGCGGGTGGATCACCTGAGGTCGGAAGTTCGAGACCAGCCTGACCAACATGGAGAAGCCCCATCTCTACTAAAAATACAAAATTAGCCGGGCATGGTGGTACATGCCTGTAATCCCAGCTACTCCGGAGGCTGAGACAGGAGAATCACTTGAACCCGGGAAGCAGAGGTTGCGGTGAGCCGAGATCACGCCATTGCACTCCAGCCTGGGCGACAAGAGCGAAACTCTGTCTCAAAAATAAATAAATAAATAAGGAGGGATAATCATTCCTATATCCTAGGGCTGTTGTGTGTGTTAACCAAGATGACACGTGCAGAGTGCTCAGAACAGTGCTTAGCACAGCAGTGCCCACCAACTATTCGATTTTTTTTTTTTTTTTTTTTTTTTTTTTGAGACAGAGTCTCGCTCTGTCACCCAGGCTGGAGTGCAGTGGTGCTATCTCGGCTCACTGCAAGCTCCGCCTCCCAGGTTCATGCCATTCTCCTGCCTCAGCCTCCGGAGTAGCTGGGACTACGGGCGCCCGCCACCAGGCCCAGCTAATTTTTTGTATTTGTAGTAGAGACGGGGTTTCACCGTGTTAGCCAGGATGGTCTCGATCTCCTGACCTCGTGATCTGTCTGCCTTGGCCTCCCAAAGTGCTGGGATTACAGGCGTGATCCACCGCACCCAGCCTCGATTTTATTATTATTATCATTATTATTATTACTATCTTCTGAGCCCCACTCCCCACCAGGCTTGGCCTACTAGATGCTGACTTGCCTGGATCTCCTCTTGCTCTCACTGTCATCTGAGGACAACCATCCCTTCTGGCTCCCTGAGATGAGAGGGGAAGAGACAGAGAGAAAGAAAGAAAATGTGTAGGGACAAGGGTATACAGGGAGCTTGTAGGATGTGTGTAAATAAATGGGGGGGGCATGAGTGCGAAGGTGCAGAGATCATCTATGATCATGCAGGGGCATGTGCGGGCCAGTAAAATCATAGGGGCTATGAAAGTGACACAGTTATGTGTGAGTGCACCAGGCATCGGTGTATGTGGAAGGGTGGGGTGGGAATGTGTACCTTCTGGGATGGGTATAGTGGATGCTTGCATGTATCAGTGTGCACGGGTGTGTGTGAGAAAGACAGAAGCTAGGCATGTGAGTGTGTATGGGGGTGTGTTATAAATGTGCAGGTGCGGGTGTGTGAAGGTTGTGTGTGAATGTTCACCTTCCCCACCTCCACCCCAAACACGTATCTCTTGGTAAGGTGGCTTCAACAGAGACAAAAGTACCCCAGGCTGAGAGAACAGTGTTCCTGACTCTGGAACAAACGATATTTTTCTCTTTCAAAGCTTTCAGATTTCCTGAAGAAGAGCTGCTAGCTCAACCAAGCTCAGCCTTAAACCCGCCCCTCTGATCGAAACTAAGGAAGGAAACCAGCACCAGCCACCCCCGCCCTGCACCCCCACCCCTGCCAGGGAATGCTCTATGCCAGCAGAACGCACGCCACGCCCCCCATTTCTCCCTCCCCGCTTGGGCCCACGTGCTCTCCCCAGCCACTCAGGTGCCCAACCACCAACAGAAGTTTAAGCCCCTCTCCAGGCTTTGGGAGCACTTTGCTACCTGCCCAGGCAGGCACTACCCCAGGGCAAGCAGGCCACTCCCTGCCAGGGGGAACTGAGAGGTGGGGGGTAGGGGGTGGCAGCTTCAGAGCACACAACCAACCCCCTTCCCGGGAGGCAGGCACTCCACCCCACCCCGCATCTCTTCAAGAAGACAAAATCAGGAAAGAGGGCTGGGTGGGGAGGGCATCTCAGGAGGAAAGGGTCACTTAGAGGCAGGGTTTGAATGTCAAGAATGTCCCTTCCTTTCATTCAAGGGTCCCAAAGAAGACCATTCTTCCAGGAAGTTGTCTCAGTTGTCAGTAGTATTATATGTATCAAGAATAATTAGGCCAGGTGCAGTGGCTTACACCAGTAATCCCAGCACGTTGGGAGGCCGGGGCAGGTGAATCTACTTGAGCCCAGGCATTCAAGACCAGCCTGGGCAACAAAGTGAGACCCCCCCATCTCTACAAAAAAAAAAATGAAAATTTGCTGGATGTAGTGACTCATGCCTATAGTCCTAGCTACTTGGAAGGCTGAGGCAGGAGGATCACTTGAACCCAAGAGTTTGAGGCTGCAGTAAGCCATGATCGCACCACTGCACTGCACTCAGCCTGGGAGACTGAGGGAGACCCTGTCTCAAAAAAAAAAAAAAAAAAAAAAGAAGTAGAATTATCACTTAATGTGCAACTACTACATGCCAGGTGCTTTACATAGCATACCTCTGATTAACCGCATATTATAGATGGGGAAACTGAGGCTTGGTTGTCCTAGATCACACAACCAATAGTGGCAGAGTAAGAATTTGAACCCAGGTCTATCTGTAAAGCATTTCTCAGGTCTATGCCTGCATCTGTCTGTTCTCCAGCTGGAATAGCCACCCCTCCACCAGAGGGGATGAAGGAATCCAAAGAGAGAATGCACTCAGGCCAGATGGGGCAACTAGCAGAGCCATGGGCTGGGCAGCTGGTGAAGGCTCCAGTGAAGGGGAGTGTAAGGGGCCTTGGGAAGAAAGGGAGAGAGATTGTTAAGTGAAAGAAGGGATGAGGAGGGGGGCCAGGCCTCTGTGCCACCTGATTGAGAGGGCAGGCGCATGGTTGCATGCAGTGTGGGAGGGAATAGGGTGCAGAGATGGTGGAAAGGAGGCCTGTGGCTGAGCCCAAGTGCCTACTTCCCTGTGCTGTCACTGCCCCAGGGAGGCCTGGGCCATTTGCCTCAAAGCCAGTGGTGGGCCAGGGGCCTCAGACCCCAAGGAGTGTACATGCTGGGAGCTTCCTGAGCAACCAAGAGCCTCCAAACTCTGGAACGTGCCAGGGTTTCATTCCTGGAGCCACCTCATTCCCAGCCACAGAGAGGAGTGCTCAAGCCCCGAGGGTCTCCAGGGAAGAGAAATTCAGTGGGACTCCAGAGTGACCAGCCAAGAAGGTTCCCAGAGGGGGAACAGAGAAGAGGGGCACCTGGCTGGAGATTCAGGAGACAGGAGATGGGCAGGGAGCAGGGAAGGTGCGGAAAGCAGCAGAGACAGCAGGGGAGGGGAAATGAAGAATGTGCGAGGAGGAAACTGGAATGAAAGTGCCAGCTGGGGCTTGAGCACATCACTTTGAGGAGGAGACAGAGCAAACCTCACCTAAGGCCACCACCCCCAGCCCCATCCCAGCTTCCCCAGGCCCTGCTAAGTGCCAGGAAGAAGCAGTGTCAAATGCAAGGAGGAGCAGGGCATCAGTTCCCCACAGCCCTTTCCAGGTCTCTGGAGCTCTATTCCGGAAAGGAGAGGGGAAAAGTGTCACTTGAAGCCCCCAGGCCTCATGAAGGCCTTTTGCAAGAGGGAGGCACAGAACTACATCAAACCCCCTTTAAAAGTTTCTTGGCAAGCCTGATCCACCACAGGGTAATAGGCTGGTGATGCCACAAAGGGGACTGAAGTTAGGTGACTACAGCCATCTCTGAAAGGACAAAGTCAATATACAGAAGGACTAGGTCCAGGGACCCTGGTCAGGCAGGGATAGGTGGCCCCATGGAAGCTGGGAAATAGTCAAAATGTCTTCTCTAGATCCCCCTCCCACATTTGACCCTCTGCCCCAGTCTTTTTGTGCCAAACCACAGCCCAGAGTCCCCATTCTCTGGGACCTCTCAGAGGAACTCTGCTCTCTAGGTGGTGGGGGTGGGGCCCCCGTTACATTATTTTCAGACTCACTAAACACCTATTAATTTGTAGGGGGCAGGAAGACTGGGAAACACTAATCCAACCCCATGGGAGCCATACAGAAACCATATGAAAAAATGAGGATAATGGTCCCTGCCATGGGTTATAGTGACAATTGAGGTTTCCAAGTACTTAGCACATGCCTGGCGCAGTTGGTTACTTGTGGGGAGGGGCAGAGAAACCGACCCTAACGCACACAGACAGGTAGAGAAGAGGCAGACAATTGCAGGGCTGCTGGAGACAGTGCCTGGGCCCAGACACCCTCTGGCACTGGCCAGGCTCATTTGCATGTCATTTGGATGTGCTCTGACACTTGTCACTCCTGTCGCTTCAGAGCCTCTGGGTCACACATTGTCTCTGTCCCTTCCTCATGTCACTTCCTGGATTCCCAAGGGCTGAGGGGACCCCACAGAGAGAAGAGAACCCTGAGTCTGGGGGTCAAGGAGCCTGAGGGAGGACCCGGAGTCTGAAAAGGGTGGGTGCTTTGGCCGCCTGGAAGCCTGGCTTAGGGCGACCCCTGCAGGGCAATCCTAGAATGGAGGGAGGAGGTGGAGAGGTGAGCTCGGGCTCCCCCCAGCTCCCGCTCCCCCCAGCTCCCAGGGCGGCACCAGCCTGGCCCTTTTACCTCCAACACGCCCTATGCTCCCTGGCACCCCGGAGTCTGAAGGCAGTCCACCGACCTGGGCCAGATAGAATCCAGAAACTCACAGCTGCCCCAATTAGCTAAAACAAAGGGGGTCAATGTGGGTTGTACCAAGCATCAAAGCAGGAATATCTGGGGGCTCTAGGCCATCAGCAACACCATCCAGATACCACTGGACCTGCACCAGTGCCTACCCTGGGTGCCACAGCCCCATCCTGCCACCCAGCACTGGAAGGGATTGTGATTTTAATTGGGGAAGAATTTAGGGAACAGAGAGGATTGTGAGGGACTGGAGAGAACCTCACATAGCCTGTACTGAAGGTGGACCCACCAAGGTTTCTCCAGCTGGGGTCCCATCCACAGAGGACGACATCGGTGGGAATAGACTGCAGCTGGCGGGATTGAGGTCAGGCCAGGGAGGGATTCCCCACCATAGTGGCGTTATTTGGGGCCCACTGGGAGACACCTAGTTCCCTTCCCACCCAGAGGCAGTTCTGCCTGTCCAGTTCAGCCGGGAGGGAACAGCAGAGGAAATGCAGCGACTGCAACATTTGACTAAGGGGAAAAGAAATGTCAAAAATGCTCTGAGCCTGCAGTTTGCTTGTTGACATACACAGATGCTCACACTTTTGCCATTGGGTTCCCTCCACCCACCGCCCCTGCCTTGGCTCAGCGTGTGAATGGGGGCAGAAGGGAGGGCAGGGCAGAAGGGTGTGTGTGTGAACAAGTGAAGTCATTCTCTCTGGGTGGCTCCTTTTAATTAGCACCCTGAAAAAACTCCCAGCCAGCAAAATTGAGTCTTGCCAACTGGGAGCCCCATCATTCTGACTCATCCAGGCCCTGGGGGCAAGAGTGGGGGCACGAAATCTGAGAGTCAGGAAGGGGGTTGTTGAAAGCCTGGGCATTTGAGAAGGCTTCTCAGTCCTCTGGAGGACCCTCAGGAAGGACGTGGTCACATTTGAGAGTCAGTTGGCCCCTGGGAAGCTTGGACTGAGTTGGTTCAGAGCAAGAGAATGGAGGTTGGCAAGGCATCAGAGAAATCACCGCTTTCCCCAGCTCCCCCGAGGAGACCAGCCCCTGAGCTTGGCCAGGGTCAGCCCTGGAGGTCATACTACAGGACATTACATCAGGTCCAGGCCTGGGTGAAGCATTTGGGCCATTTCAGTTGTACTCAACATTCTAAGCAAAGAGTCACCTGATATCTTATGGCCAACCCCCAGAATCTAGTCCCCGGAACTGGAAGCAGCAAGTTTACTCTATGAAGGGGACAGAGCAAGCCTCAGGCACCTTCCCTCAAGACCCCTCGCCCCATAGTCCAGAGGACTGTCCATGCCCCTCCTCTCCCTCAAAACTTTTCTGCAGGCAACTGCCTGATAAACCTCCCAGAATCTGTGCCAGCCTCCTGGCCTGGTGTGTTCAGTTGCTCCACTGTTGCCTGGATCTGACACTCTCTTCCCCTATCAGGCTGGGAGTCCCAGAGGCCAGGGCCCAAGCATCTCCTTGCTCTGGTCTTCAACAAAAGCCCTTAGGACCATATAGTCCACGGGAGGGGCACAAACCTGCTCCCTGTGAAAATGGGCAGTGAGGGAGGTGGTGGGAGCCCTGAGACTCAGGGCTTCTCTGGATGGGGAGACAGGAGCCCCAGGTTCAATCCCACTGCTGCTGCTACAGAATCACTGTGTGACCTCAGATGTGAAATTTTCTACCTCGAATCTAGACCCAGTAGCCTTGGGGGTCCCTTGCAGTCTCTGATACTAGGATTATCTAGTAACCGAGGGTTCATTGTCGGGGGAAACACCAGGGTAATGGGAAAACACTACTTGGAAGACCAGGCTGGTATGGCCGTGATTGAACAGGAAAGGATTCTTACTGCCAGGGTCAGGAGCAGGGATGCCTTCTAGCTCTCCCTGGCTCTAGAGCACCATTTCCAAATGCCCCCAGCTCCAGGGAGGAGTTCAGGCAAGAGCTGGGGAGCTGCACAAGGCAAAGTAGAGCAGAGCTGCCTAAAACTGTCCAGGGCCCAGAGGGCCATTCCCAGGGGCTGCCGGTCCCCCTCGGGCTACTTCCCAGGCCAAGCAGCCAAATCCCCAAAACCGGAATCCACCAACCCAGAGGACCACCGCCCCTGCTGACCCCCAAACCGTCCCTGGAGAACCAGACCATTGTGCCCTCCCACCAACCACAACCACCCTGGGGGCCCCCACCCTGGAGCTCATGCTGTTGGGAGAGGGTAGGGCCTGATTTCAGGTGATAGTGGAGAAAGGATGGGGTGACTGCTCTTGGGGACAGAGAGTGGCGTGTTGGAAGAATGAAGGCGTCCTGTCCCTGGGGCTGAGTGGGAACCTGAGCAAGGCAGGCACCGCCCGACGCGGAGGCCTCCACCCCCAACCCAGCTGGGCTGCCTGCTCCCATCACACCCTGGGCAGTAAAACTTGCTTTTATGGTTGTTGCGGGGGTTGTTTTCCTTGGTGGTGGGGGCAGGGGGTTCTGTTTGTGTCTTTGTATCTTTGTGCAAATACACCTGTGTTGATATGTGCCTGCTCCTATACATGTATTGATGTCTGAGGTTTTGTGTGTGTGTAAATCTGCATGTGTCCATGCCTCTGTGTGTGGATATATCTGTGGGGGAGATCATCATAGCTACCATTTATTATTTCAATGTACTCTCCAGGTGTTGTTTCCTTTAATCCTCGGACAATCCTTTAAGGAAGATATTCTAGCTATCCCCATTTTACAGATAGGGCCATAGGGTTGGAGAGATCCGATAAGTGACCCAAAGTCAGATCACCAGTAAGAGGCAGAACCAGGAGACTTCCCTCTACTGCTGAATGTGTCTCTCTGTGTGCCCGAAAATAAAGAGCTATATATGAGAATCGTGTAACATCTGTCTGTGTGTGTGTCTGCACCGTCTAAACCTGTGCATGTGTGTGGGGGGTGTGTGTGTGTTTTGTGGCCCAGGTGCAAGTCAGGTGCACCTGCCAGCAGCTGGCATCACCAAGGTCTTAGGGACAGTGACCCTCTGAGCATATTTTCTGACTGTATTGTCCCTAGGACATATCCCTACCGCATTTTCTGAAGCAGACAACAGCGTGTGGTGTTGCTGACTGTGGACAGAGAACTTCTGCCGTCAAGACCGTAGCAGGAAATGCCCCTGTGCCCCTGAGCCTGGCAAACAAGGCAGCCTGTCTCCTTCAAGGAGGAGCTAAGTGCCCCGCAGAGACATTCCAGGAAGAGCTCAGAGGGGGGTAAGAAGGAAGAAGAGCGAGGCTGCCTCCCAACCCCCGCAGAGCCACCCGTGCCCCTAATCCACAGGTGGGAGTGGCGGGGAGTGGCCCCTCGAAGAGGAGCTGAGACGTCTCCGCTCGGTTCCCCTGAGAGCCTTGTGCTCCGTCACCGACAGCCTCTCTCCAGAAGTAGAGACCATGGGGTCTGGCTGGGTGCCGCGTCAGGGGTCTCTCGAGGCGGCTAGATGCCCTGGGAACCTGGAAGCCCGCGGGGCGCGGCGGGGCGGGGCAGAGCGCTAGGGCCGGGTGGCGGCCGCCGATTGGCTGGGCCCGAGCGCTCCCACGGCGGCCGGGGGCCCAGGGCGGCGCCGGCCGCGCCCGCTCCGCGGTGACTCATCCAGCACCCCACCTCTGGAGCTGGACGGGCGCCCGGCCTCTTCCCACCCCAGACCCGCCCGCTAAGCCGGGAGAGCCTGACTCAGCAGGGGGAGCCTGGCCTGCCTTCCGCCCCCTTCGCGTCCTCCCCCGGGGCAGAGGAGAGTGTTGTGGGGAGAATGCGTTTCTGTCCCTGTGGGAGAATTTGTCCCGCTCTAGGGAGGAGAATCTGGTATCTGTTCTTCTGGGAGACTGTGTGTCTGTCCATGGGCGGTGGGGCCTTCTGTCCCCACAACGGGAGGTTGTGTGCCTGTCTTTCTGGGGGTGTCTCTGTGTCTTAAGATCTTTATGGGTGTGGCTGATGGACTGTGATCTTTTGGAATCTGCCTGTTGGTCTCTTTGGAGCATCACTGACCTCCACCACTCCAGATCATCTCTGCGCCCCCCTACACCCCACTTCCCCAGAAGTGGGGAAGAGCTTAGCAGCTCTGTGCCTCTGTCTCACAGCGGCCAGGACAGGCCCCTCAGGGGTTAGCTCTGGGTAATTCTCCAGCTCTGGCTCTGCCCCCTCCACAGTGCCAGGGCCCCTGAAGGTCAAAGGCCAGATGCTACCCTGCAGGCCAGGCTCAATCCCTACAGCAGTGCCTGAAATATCTCAAAGTGATTTTAAAGCAAGATCTCAAAAGTGATCTTAAACCAAGTGATCCCTCAAAAAGGGAAAAGGACCCACAATTGTCCAGAGACTACTGTGGGCCATGTGTGCCATGCTAGGAGCTTCGTGTTCACCTTATCGATGCTTCTCACAGCAACTCCAAAAACAAACATAATCCCCATTTTACCAGGGAGAAACTGAGGCCTATGTGGTGGCTCAAGGTCACACTGGCACAGTATGTGAGCAAATCTGGATTTGAACCCAGGACTCTCTGGCTCTAAAGTGTATGCTCTTTCCACGGCTGTGGCTGTTCCCTGAGCGCCTTAGCCAGGAGTGGCCTCCACCTGGCCCCACAGCAAACCTGGGGGAAACTCCACCACCTCCACAGGGAGACCAGCCTTCAACTTCATCCAGGCTTTCCCATACCAAGAGAGGATCCCCCAGGACTGTGAGAGGGACTGGGGTGGGAAGGAGAAAGAAGCCAAGAGTCAGTACATGTGGGGTTTGGAGTAGGCAACAGGATATGCCAGATCCCGGGGCTGGGGAAGAGGACCCTGCAGCTCGACCCACGCACACTTTGTAGGACACACACACACTCACATACACATGCACAATGGCTGCTGGACACACTCAGTGCACAGATCCAGCTGTGGGGGTCATTGCAAAGATGCCCAGACACACACATGTGCATGTTTCATGTGGTGCACACCTGATATATAGAGCTGTTACCAACAGACATGAAGGAATCAGTGGAGTCATTACACACAGATTCACAATGGTGTGCAGGTCATTACACACACACACACACACACACACAGTCAGAACCACCAAAAAGAGGATGATGAGGGAGTGAGAAGAACGTTTGAAGCTGTTGTAGGAACAAATCAGCTCAGGGGCCTGACCAAACCCACTCAAGCCCCGACCCAGAAAACCTAGACCTCTTCCTCTGCTCCCCACAGGCACTCACAGTGGACAGCCCACCGGTGCCCCTCTGCCCTCTGGGCCTAAGACCCGGACTACTGATATACACACAGAGGAACAGGCATGCACACACACATGCCTTTGAGAAAACACCTATGTGAACACAAACTCACAACAGATGTGTTCCCCAAACATAATATGCAAAAGCCACATAGGCCTTTCCAACAAGCATGTACACACAACAGTCACTTGGGCGCACAACCATCCCACAAACATATATCCATGCAAGACTCTCACACAAGCACATCCAGTGCCAGTCACACAAACACACAACCACCCATGCACTCACACAGACCCATGGAGCCATGTACACAACGTAGGAAGGAGGAATACAAATGCACACACAAATCAAATGCACACGCAAATCAAATGCACACATGAGTTAAATGCACTCACGATGGGGATATGTGTGCACAGACCATGAGCATGACACACCTTCCTCCCACAGCACGCACCACTGCCCCTCAACCTTCCATCTTGGCACAAACAAGGCCTGGGCTTGCTCCATCAGCTCCATCTCCTCCATGCCTGAGACAGGCCCTGCCCAACCTGCCCCAGCCTGCTTGAGTGGGGCCCCTCCTGCTCCCAGCACCAGCTGCCAACCCAGCTCAGCACAGGGCAAGCTGCCCACTGCTCGGGCACGTCGCTGCCCCACCCCCTCCTCCTTAGGCCTGCCATCTCAGCATCTGGGCCTCAGCCTAGGCCGCACCTAGCCCATTTCTGCAGATGAGTGGGTAGGCAGGGTGCTTGATCCCCACAGCTGGAGGTGAGGAAAGGGACCAGGCAGTTAAGACCCCACGAGGAAGGGGCAGCCTGGCTCAGAGCCTCTCACCTCCAACCCTGTGCCTTCTTTTTCATTTTTGTTTTATTTATTATTTACCTATTCTGAGACAGGGTCTCACTCTGTTGACCAGGCTGAAGTGCAGTTGTGCGATAGCTGCCTGCAGCCCTGAACTCCTGAGCTGCAGCAATCCTCCTGCCTTAGCCTCTCAAGTAAGCTAGGACTATAGGCACATGCCATCATGCCCGACTAATTTTTTAATTTTTAATTTTTCATAGAGACAGGGTCTCACTGTGTTGCCCAGGCTGATCTCAAACTCCTGGCCTCAAGCAATTCTCCCATCTCTCAAAGTATTGGGATCATAGGCATGAGCCATCGCACCCAGCCCTTCTCCTTTTCAGATGGACCCCTCCTCACCACCATTGGGTCCCCACAGGTAACTTCTTGGTTGCAGTCAGCAAACACATCTAGAACTACAGTTCCACTGTAAACAAGGTATTCTGTCCACACTGCCCCTAACCAACAAACACATCTACACACACACACAGACACACACACACACACACACAGGCTTTCAAGCACACACACCACCACTGGAACAGATACCTAACCAGCACTCCCTGTCACAGGCCCACAGCACACAGCCCTGCACGTGCAACTCAATCATATATACTCTCAGCACACCACACGGTGTCCCAAACCCCCATCTCACACATAGTTTCATGCATAGTCCCCATAAAATATGCACAGCTGGACACAGCGTCTCTATGCATGTCTCAACACACAGACTTGCACAGTGTCAGGAGGCTCTTATCATTGTCCCAAACACAGTCATGCCAGCTCTGCACTGGGATAGCTGGTTCTGGGGGACAGGTCTTTGCACACTGCCCACCCATTGGCTTTGCAGTTCCAGGACATTGGAGTAGCCTTCGTTTTATCCCTGCTGCCCCTACTCAAGAGCCATGATAAGCCTGGCTGGGGCAAGGAGCTGCAAAATGTCACTGCCAAAGCCATGCCCTCTCACAGACCAGCCCCTCAGGCATGGGGAAAAAAGCAGAAATAAGCCAATGGCTGGTAAGAGCTCAAAACCGTAGAAGCCCTATGGCACCTGAGGTGGACCTGGGAAGAGGACACATAAACCCTTGAGCCTGCTGGCCCAGGAGGGAGCTGTGCAAGGGCCGGGCAGACCCAGGAGGGAGCTGTTCAAGGGTCCCGCAGACCCAGGTGCTGGAGTAGTAGGGGCAATGACAGTGGCAGGAAAGTCGTCAGAGATAGGGCCTGAGGTTAAAAAGCAGTAACACCCCTAGAGCAACTCAGGGCAGGCCAGGCCCTTGGAGGGCGCCAGACTCTCCTCCCTGTGCCCTTCCCCCTCCGCCTTTCAGGTTAGGAGTCAGGCAGCAGGTGTTCAAAATGCTCCCACTAGCCTGGGCGACGTGGTCAGAACTTGTCTGTACAAAAAATAAATAAAAATTAGCCAGGCATGGTGGCACACATCTGTGGTCCCAGCTACTCAGGAGGCTGAAGTGGGAGGATCACTTGAGCTTGGGAAGTTGAAGCTGCAGCTGCAGTGAGCCTTGGTCACACCACTGCACTCCAGCCTGGACAACAGAACGAGACCCTGTCTGGGAAAAAAAAAATGCAGCTTTCACTGGGACTCCTGGGGGCTGACTCTGCTCTGCTTCCTGACATGAGTGCTGGTAGCATGATCTGTTCAGTTTGTGAAACTTCATCACACTGTAGACTTATGACTTGAGTACTTCTCTCTATGTATGTTACACTTCCATGAAAATTGTTTTTGTTTTAAATAAATCTCCCCGTGTGTATGAAGCTCCACATCTTTCTGGGTTGGTGTGCACATGTCTGTCTGTGCCTGTCTGTACCTGTCTGCGCCTATGCACATACAATCTCCCATAGGAATTATTCCTTGTCTCTGGTGCCTGAGGCCCTCCATATGTGCACCTGACAGTACACACACGCGCACACGCATGCACACACCCACAGCCCCCTGCCTGCGTGTCTTCCCTCCATGATGGCAAGGCTGCCGCTGCAGAGGGTGGGGAGGGAATGTAGTAAGGCCTTTCTTTCATTTAGCAGCAGATATTTACAACCATCTGCTCTGTGCCAGGCACGGGGATACAGATGCATTCCAGTCAGACTGGGCCCTGGCCAAGCTCACCGTCTGCTGGGGAGGCTGTGGTGTGGTGAGAAGGGCCCTGTAGGGTAGCACAGGGTAGGGGGAGCCCAGCCTCGGAGGGGCAAGGACGGCTTCCAGAGGAGGAAATCCTAACTAAATTGGGAAGATGAAAGGCTCACAAGTGGATGGGTCAGCCATAGGAGGTGCATTGCAGGCAGGGGGACAGCAGGCACAGGGGCTAAGGGTGTGAGGGGGTGCGACTTCCTCAGGGAACCCCCAGGGGATTCAGCTGCCTGAGTGGAAGGCCACGGCAGAGGTGACTTCAGCGGGGTCAGGCGGGCCTGGAGTGCCAAGCTCAGGGGCTTGTGTGTCTCCAAGGAAGGGTTTGGGCCAGGCTGGGACATGATTGGGATCAACTGGAAGGAGTGCTGTGGAGGAAGGCGCACTGAACTGAGAGTGAGGACACGGAAGTTCTCACCCTGGCTCTGCCCGATGCTACCCAACTCCCCTCTCTGAGCCTCCAAAACGACAGCGTGCTGCACCTCGGAGCCGCTGGCTCACAGGCGGCTGCTTTCTCCTGGGGCCTGTCTGCTGCCGGTTTGCCTGTCCTCCTGGGTCCTGCCCACGCGCTTCTGCCCCCAGGCCCGTGCAGGCGTGGACCTCCCGCGAGGGCCTCAGCAGTCTCCAGGACAGAGAGTGGAACCCGCCACCTGCTGGAAAGGCCGGAGCCGGCGCAGAGCTAGCGCGGGGCAATGTGGCGCCCTCTGCGGGGAGCCCCTGCTGCCTCGCGCCGGCACTCAAACCTCCAGTACACAGTGCAGTGGAGGGCACACCAGCAGCAGCACGCCTGTCTCACCCTGCTCCTCAGTGCCCTCCGCCCTCAGCTCCCCCCACCCACCCCCCACCATGGCCCCTGCGTTGCCAAGGGCACAGGGCATAGGAGGACGTGGACTGATCCACCCCAAGCTCCGCTCACCAAGTCATGCCCTAGCCTACATTTCCCATGAGGATGGGAGCTTCCTCTGATTTGCACAAAGCCACCCTGTCGGTTAGTGGCGGCCTGCAACCCAACAACCTCCCAAGTCAGCCTCCTGGGATAGGGAGGATGTAGTCAGGGGGTGGGAGGGTGTGCAGGCTTGGCTTCCAGAAGCCGGGAGAGCAGTTTCTTTCCCTGCTCCTCTGCTGCCTCCTAGTGGATGTCTGATGTCTCTCCGTTTTGCACAAATCCATCCCGCTTCGGTCAATCCTAGCCCTCTTGGTGCCCATTCTTCAGAAGTTCAAGCAGGCTGACAGCAGGCTGCAGGGAAAGAGGATAATCTACGGCTGCCCACGCTTCTCTGTGTCCCTTGGGTCCCCAGCACAGCACTGTCCCCCAGTGCCAATACTGGATTCTCAAAGTCTAGAAATGAAGGCAGAAGCTGGTGTTGGAGATTTTGCCCCTTTAATCAGCTCCACCTCAATCCCCTCTGCGCTGGCTCAGGTTCTTATGCTGCAGGAATCAAGGCGAGCCTTGCCTCTCTAGCCTCGGTCTCTCTGCTGTGTTTCCTGTGGCTTGTTTGATTTTGTTCAGGACAGGTTGTTTTGTTTTGTTTTGTTTTGTGTGTTTTGGGTTTGTTTGTTTTTGTTTGTTTTGTTTTTTGGCTTTTTGTTTGTCTGTTTCGAGCCAAGGTCTAGCTCTGTCACCCAGAATGGAGTGCACTGGCACGATCTCTGCTCAGTGCAAACTTTGGCATACCCCCCCAACCCCCGCCCCCAGTCAAGTGATCCCAAGTAGCTGGGACCACAGGCATGCACCACCACCCCCGGGCGTGTGTGTGTGTGTGTGTGTGTGTCTCAGGGTCTCACTCTGTCACCCAGGCTGGAGTGCCATGGCGTGATCTGGGCTTACTGCAACCTCTGCCTCCCAGCTTCAAGCGATTCTCCTGCCTCAGCCTCCTGAGTATCTGGGATTACAGGTGTGTGCCACCACACCCAGCTAATTTTTTGTGTTTCTGGTAAAGACAGGGTTTCACCATGTCAGCCGAGCTGATCTCAAACTCCTGACCTCAAGTGATCTGCCCGCCTCGGCCTCCCAAAGTGCTAGGATTAAAGACATGAGCCACTGCGCCCGGCCCCAGCAATTTTTTTTTCCTTTGGTAGAGATGGGGTCTAGCCATGTTGCCCAGGCTGGTCTCAAATGCCTGAGCTCACGCAATCTGCCTGCCTCTGCCTCTCAAAATGCTGGGATTACAGGCATGAGCCACTGCACCCCCAGCCATTTTTTCTTTTGTTTTTTGTTTGTTTGTTTGTTTTTTGTTTTTGAGACAGAGTCTTGCTATGTCACCCAGGCTAGAGTGCAGTGGCACGATCTCAGCTCACTGCAACCTCTGTCTCCTGGGTTCAAGCTGGGTAGCTGGGATTACAGGTATGCAACACCACACCCAGCTAATTTTTTGTATTTTTGGTAGATACAGGGTTTCACCACGTTGGCCAGGCTGGTCTCAAATTCCTGACCTCAGGTGATCTGCCTGCCTCAGCCTCCCAAAGTGCTGGAATTACAGACGAGCCACCGTGCCAGCCCTCTGCTCCTACCTTGTTTGGATTTTGTGAGATTCCATCTTGAGCCTGGAGAACGGTACATGTATGTGCTTCCTGCACTGAGTAAAAGAGAACCATTCAAAGGAGGGGAAATTGAAGAGGAAAACTAGTAGACAGTATTGGGGTTACAAACGTGAGCCACCCCGTCCCTGGCCGTTTTTTCTAAACATTTGAATTAGTTGCCAACATTTAAAAATCAGAGGCATATGCAGGAGGATCACTTGAGCCCAGAAGGTCGAGGCTGCAGTGAGCTATGATGGCACCACTGCACTCCAGCCTGGCAACACAGCAAGACTCTGTCTCTAAAAAAAATAAATAAATAAAATAAAATAAAATAAAAATAAAGATATTTCATGTAAAAATCCAAATTTCTAATTTATTTTGCAAAGTTGAAAATTCTGGCCACTCTGGAACCACATTCCCGGGTGGCTACATTGGCAGAGGGTGAGTAAAGAGGCTGCCTCAGACCTGATCCCAACAGTTGAGGAACCAGGAAAAGGTGCAAAAGGAGAGCCATAGTTCCCAGCTCTTCTCACCTCAGCTCCTTCCTGCAGGCCAGGGGCCTGGCACACAGGTCTGTGGATGCCCCAGCTGCTCTTCCAAGTGCTATCTGTACTAGGCCAATAGAAATATATAAGTAACCATCCTGGCTAACATGGTGAAACCCCGTCTCTACTAAAAACACAGAAAATTAGCTGGCTGGCCATGGTGGCTCACGCCTATGATCCCAGCACTTTGGGAGGCCAAGGCGGGCGGATCACGAGGTCAGGAGTTCGAGACCAGCCTGGCCAACATGGTGAAACCCCGTCTCTACTAAAAATACAAAAATTAGCTGGGCGTAGTGGTGGGCACTTCTAATCCCAGCTACTCTGGAGGCTGAGGCAGGAGAATCGTTTGAACCCAAGAGGCAGAGGTTGCAGTGAGCTGAGATCATGTCATTGCACTCCAGCCTAGGCGGGGCGAGACTCTGTCTCAAAAAAAAAAAAATTAGCCAGGCGTGGTGGCATGTGCCTATAGTCCTAGCTACTCAGGAGACTGAGGCAGGAGAACCTCTTGAACCCGTAAGGTGGAGGTTGCAGTGAGCCGAGATTGTGCCACTGCACTCCAGCCTGGGCAACAGGGTAAGACTCCATCTCAAAAAAAAAAAAAAAAAAAGAAATATATAAGTAAATTAAATACAAATGGAAGCCACTTATGGAACTTTCTAGTAAACACATTTTAAAAAGTAGGTGAAATTAATTTTAATAATATATTTTATTTAACCCAATATACTCCAAATACCATTTCAATATGTAATTAATATAAAAAATTAATAATATGATATTTTACATTCTTTTTCCCTTATATTAAGCCTTCAAGATTAAGTGTACAATTTATATTCTCAAAACATCTCAATTCAGATTAGCTGCATTTCAAGTCACGTAGCCATATGTGACTAGTGGCAAACTTACTGGACAGTGCAGATCTAGACACCCCTAATTCTCACCCCAGCTGCCCCAGGACTAATAGTATGCAGGAAGTGGGGCATGGGGAAGAAGTCCAAGCAGCTCCTGGAAGAATGCTTAGGCCATTTGGACAGGACTTCAGGACACAGGCCCTTTCTGGGCGTGTGCACTCCCTGGGCCCCTCGGATTTCTCACCCGGGGGGAAGAGCGAAGCCAGAGGAGAAACAGAAAATTAAACCACACTTGTGTCTACATTTCAATCTATGTGAGAGAATAAGAGCCCCATATGCTTCAAAAAAAGTAAGGCAGGCTGGGCGCGGTGGCTCACACCTGTAATCCCAGCACTTTGGGAGGCCAAGGCGGGTGGATCCCCTGAGGTCAGGAGTTCGAGACCAGCCTGACCAATATGGTGAAACCCCATCTCTACTAAAATGACAAAAATTAGCCGGGTATGTTGGCATGCGCCTGTAGTCCCAGCTACTTCGGAGGCTAAGGCAGGAGAATTGCTTGAACCTGGGAGGCGGAGGTTGCAGTGAGCCAAGATCACACCACTGCACTCTAACCTGGGTGACAGAGTGACAGTCCGTCAAAAAAAAAAAAAAAAAGTAAGGCAAAGCATAATTCTTTGTGAACACAAGGAATATGCCAAAGTTTCAATGAGCAAACAGCATTATGTGTCTGTCTACATTTTCTTTTTTTTTTTTTTTTGTGAGATGGAGTCTCACTCTGTCACCCAGGCTGGAGTGCAGTGGTGTGATCTCAGCTCACTGCAACCTCCACCTCCTGGGTTCAAGCGATTCTCCTGCCTCAGCCTCCCTAGTAGCTGGGATACAGGTGCACGCCACCACACCTGGCTAATTTTTTGTATTTTTAGTAGAGATGGGGTTTCACCATGTTGGCCAGGCTGGTCTCGAACTCCTGACTTCTTGATCCTCCTGCCTTGGCCTCCCAAAGTGCTGGGATTACAGGCGTGAGCCACCATGCCCAGCATAATGTCTGTCTGCATTTTCTTATAGACTTACTTTGTTCTTTTACCTTAGCTGCCTGCCCCCATTGGCATTTAAGATTTTTATTCCCTTGGCCAAAAAATAAATAAATAAATAATAAAAAACCAAGGTCTTATATTCTGTCAACTTTTAACAATGACAGTCAGAAATATGCCTAAGTATTGAGGTTATCTGAGCATTAAGTTTGAGGATAGGCCAGGGCATGGTGGCTCATACCTGTAATCCCACACTTCTGGAGGCCGAGATGGGCGGATCACTTGAGCTCAAGAGTTCGAGACCAACCTGGGCAACATGGTGAAACCCTGTCTCTACCAAAACTACAAAAAATTAACTTGTGGTGGTGGCATGCACCTGTAATGCCACCTACTTGGGGGGCTGAGATGGGAGGATTGCTTGAGCCCAGGAGGTAGAGGCTGCAGTGAGCTGAGACTGAGCCACTGCACTCCAGCCTGGATGAAAAAGTGAGACCCTGTTTCTAAAACAAAAAAACAAAAGTTAGAGGCTAGCCACCCAGATGGCCTCCCAGAAAAGACAGACTTCAAAGGAATGGAGTCAGTGTTCCCAGGGTTTTACTCCTATAGGCAGAAACAGGGAAGTCTAACAGAGTTCCACATTTTCCATACAAAGCCAGTACATAGGTCACACCGATTTGATTGATTACAGCTTGCTACATTCCAAAGAAGATTGCGTTAACATTCCGTGAGGAGGGGTAATGATCTGAGGGAGTCTTATCTCTGACACTATTTGGTTATTTCTAATCATTTACAGGAAAAGGAGGAAGTCACAGCTGCATGTGTGTGGCACGGGCCACATAGTTATCCTCCACTCAAGGCTCAAAATAATTTAAGTTCCAACACCTTTAAGTTTGAATTATTTAATTTCACAAGTCTTACTGTTTTAATAAATACCCAAAAGTAGACGGAGCTGGAAGGAAATGTAGTGTCAGGACCACCTGGAAGCCAGGAGACGGTGGCACTGCGGGGTGTTTGGCTGGACACTCCCCACAATGCCCTCCAGGGGGCGCCAGGAGCCTGGATAAACAGACCCGCAGGAGCAAAGGTGGTGACTGTCTCCCTCTCCACCCCAAGGCAGGCCCATCCAGCATGGTCCCACTCGGGTCCTCTCCTCCAAGCCTGCAAGTTTCTCCTAAGTTAGAAGCGTCTGGGCAGGAAAAATAATCTGGAAAAAGCTCAGGTTTAGAGCCCTTTGTTCTGATCCATGCGGCCACCAAATAGCTAGGCAACCCTGAGAGTCTGCCCCTCCGGGGCCTATAAAATGGGGTTTTAATCAGCCTCACAGGGCACATGTGTGGATCAAACAAGGCAGAGCCTTCCTGAGCGCTTTGGAAACTGAAACCCAATACAGACATGAGGAGGAAAACCTGAATGGAGCTCTTTCCTGGCTGGAACCATGGAGGTGTCCTGGAAAAACCTGAGCTTTTTTCCATATTATTTTGCCTGCCTGAGAAAGAAGTTTGCCCAAACGATGCTTCAAAAGGCAAGGAGAGCCAAGCTCAGTGACTCACACCTGTAATCCCAGCACTTTGGGAGGCTGAGGCGGGCCGATCACCTGAGGTCAGGAGTTCAAGACCAGCCTAGCCAACATGGAGAAACCTCATCTCTACTAAAAATACAAAAATTAGCCGGGCATGGTAGCAGGCACCTGTGATCCCAGCTACTCGGGAGGCTGAGGCATGAGAATTGCCTGAACTCGGGAGGCAGAAGTTGCAGTAAGCCAAGAGCACACCATTGCACTCTAGCCTGGGAAACAACAGCAAAACTCTGTCTCAAAAAAAAAAAAAGAAAGAAAGAAAGGCGAGGAGGAAGCTTATCTATGGAAAAGTGAAGCACTATCACAAGGAATATAGGCAGATAGATAGAACTGTGAGATTCAACTGGCTCAGATGGCAAGCAAAGCTGGCAACCTCTATGTACCTGCAGAACCCAACCAAGATGGTGGTCATCAGAATCAGAGGTATCAGTGTGTGAGCCCACAGGACCAAAAGGTATTGCAACTTTTTCACCTTTGTCAAATCTTCAATGGAAGCTTTGTGAAGCTCAACAAGGCTTCCACTAACATGCTGAGGATTGTAGAACCATATATTGCACGGGGGTACCCAAATATGAAGTCAGTAAATGAACTAATCTGTAAGTGTGGTTATGACAAAATTAATAAGAAGTGAGCTGCCTTGACAGAGAACACTTTGATTGCTTGATCTCTTGGTAAATACAGCATCATCTGCATGGAGGATCCGATTCATGAGATCTATACTGTTGGAAAACTCTTCAAAAAAGCAAATAACTTCCTGTGGCCCTTCAAATTATCCTGTCCATGAGGTGGAATGAAGAAAAAGACCACCCATTTTGTAGAAAATGAATGTTGGCAACAGGGAAGACTACATCAATAGGCTTATTAGAAGGATGAACTAAGGGTCCACCATAATTTTTTTTTTTTTTTTTTTGAGATAGAGTCTCACTCTGTTGCCCAGGCTGGAGTGTAGTGGCATGGTCTTGGCTCACTGCAACCTCTGCCTCCTGGGTTCAAGCGATTCTCCTGCCTCAGCCTCCTGAGTAGCTGGGATTACAGGCACCTGCCATTACACCCAACTAATTTTTTGTATTTTTAGTAGAGATGAGGCTGGTCTCAAACTCCTGACCTTGTAATCCGCCCCCCTCGGCCTCCCAAAGTGCTGGAATTACAGGCATGAGCCACTGTGCCCGGCTACCTTGATTATTTTTCTAATCTGGCCAATTAATAAACAGTTCCTGCTTTCAAAATGAAAAAAAGAAAAAGAAAACCTGAATAGAGGTTATGGAAAGTGAATGTGCTGCCCTGGGGTGGGTGAGGGACACAGAAGGGGACAGAGAGATAGTTCATCTCGAAGGGGATCCTAAGGGAAAGAGCATGCATCTTTATTTATAGTTTGCAAAACATCTTTACGTGCATCACCTTAATAAACATTACTGCCTTTAATCCTCATGAGCACACTGCAATCTGATTGTCCCCATTTCACTGGCAGCAAACTGAAGTTCAGAGCAGGGAGGCAACATCCTCAGGGTCATAGATCCTGTGTGAGTGGCAGAGCCAGGGTGCCCACCTAGGTCTTCTGCCCCCTCACCCAGGGCTTATCCCACTGTGCTGACTTTAATCATGTGTCCCTTGCAGAGGATGCCAGGGCCCATCTTCCTGAAACTGCTTCCATCAACTCCCTTCCTTATTCCCCATGCCTCAAGAAAAACAAAAAAAGAAAAACAGTCCAGGCAAGGTGGCTCACACCTATAATCCCAGCACTTTGGGAGGCTGAGGTGGGTGGAGTACCTGAGGTCAGGAGTTCAAGACCAGCCTGGCCAACATGGTGAAACCCCATCTCTACTAAAAATACAAAAATTAGCCAGGTGTTGTGGCGCGCACATGTAATCCTAGATACTGGTGAGGCTGAGGCACAAGAATTGCTTGAACCTGGGAGGCAGAGGTTGCAGTGAGCTCAGATCGTGCCACTGCACTCTAGCCTGGGCAACAGAATAAGACTCCATCTCAAAAGAAAATAAAAGAGAAAAGAAAAGAAAAAGAAAAAGAAACAAGAAAAGAAAAGGGCCGGGCTCGGTGGCTCACGCCTATAATCCCAGCACTTTGGGAGGCCGAAGCGGGCGGCTCATGAGGTCAGGAGATCGAGACCATCCTGGCTAATGCGGTAAAACCCCATCTCTACTAAAAATACAAAAAATTAGCCGGGCGTAGTGGTGAGTGCCTGTGGTCCCAGCTACTCGGGAGGCCGAGGCAGGAGAATGGCATGAACCCGGGAGGCGGAGCTTGCAGTGAGTTGAGATTGTGCCACCACACTCCAGCCTGGGTGTCACAGAGAGACTCCATCTCAAAAAAATAATAAAATAAAATAAAGTAAAAATAAAAATAAAAAAAAGAGAAGGGAAGGGAAGGGAAAAGAAAAGAAAGAAAAACAATCTCCAACGTCACCCACTGCTGCTGAGATCAACTACAAATATCTCAGCCCAGCATCCCAGGCCTCTGTGACCCACCAAAATGTCCAGAGAATAAAGTGGGTTGGCTCAAAGGTATTGTGAAAAGCACCAAGTCCAGCCCCTCTTCTTTGTTCAAGAAAAGGGGACCAAGGCCCAGAGAAGGCAGGGATTTCCCAAGTGTCCCAGAGCAAGCCAAGAATGTGGAAGCCAGTTTGCTTCCCTGCCAGTGTTTTCTCTGCTCATCACCCAGCCACCTCTGGCAACCACACCTCTGAGACAAGCTGATGTGCTCAGTCTTAGGATTTGCTTCAGCTGGGAGTAACAAAGAAAAAAAAAAAAAAAAGCAGTGGCTCAATCCAGACAGATATTTATCTCTCAATTCCCAGACCTATAGAGATAGTCTGTCCAAGGCCAGTATGGCGCTACTTTATGGAGGGGACCCAGATCCCACCTCTTTCTTGCTCGGCCAAGGATGACTTCCATTCACCAGGTCACTCATGGTCCAACATGGCTGCTAAACTTCGGCCATTATGCGTGCATTCCTGCTGGCAGAAAGGAGGGGCGAAAGAAGCAGTTCACACTTCCTCTCCCTTTAAGGACACTTTTTTTTGTGTGTGACGGAGTTTCGCTCTTGTTGCCAGGCTGAAGTGCAATGGCACCATCTCGGCTCACCGCAACTTCCGCCTCCCAGGTTCAAGCGATTCTCCTGCCTCAGCCTCCCGAGTAGCTGGGATTACAAGCATGCGCCACCAACCACGCCCAGCTAATTTTGTATTTTTAGTAGAAACGGGGTTTCTCCATGTTGGTCAGACTGGTCTCGAACTCCCGACCTCAGGTGACCCGCCCACCTTAGCCTCCCAAAGTGCTGGGATTATAGGCATGAGCCACTGCGCCTGGCCTAAGGACACTTCTTAGACCCTGTACCCTCCACTTCTACTTCTATCCCTTTGAAACATGGCCACAGCTTAATCATAAACAATGCAGGAAAATGTCTTTATTCCAGAAAGCCGTATGCCCAAATAAAAAATAGGGTTCTAATTACTGAGGAAAAGGGGAGAACAGGTATTAGGGGACCACCAGGGTTCAATGCCTCACTAAATCCCCAGAGTCCACCATGCACACTCTTCCTCACCTTGCCATGTTCCAAACACCTAGTCCCTCCTCCATCCTGTGCCTGAGACAGGGCCTGGTTCACCCTAGATGGCCAATGTTTGCTGAATGACTGAACAAATGAAATTGACTTTTCTGGAATATGTATTGTTTTTCCAGATCAGCTAGAAAGAGTTTGAGGACAAGGATCCTGTGTTATGTGTCTTTGTATTCTCCTCTGCCACCATCCCCCCCAGCTCCCAGGCACCAGGCACACACTCTAGACATGTTGCAAGCCAAGTTCTGCCCTAACTCTGTTCTGCTCACCCCTTCCTCAGGCACCTAAAGAGTGTCAGTTGCTGTCATGGGCTGGGTGTGGTCCAGAATCTCTTCAAGGCCACTTCATGGGGAAATACTTTCAAAGATCAATCCACCAGCTGTTTCTGGACTAGGTCTGAGCAAATTAATATATCTCCCCAAAAGGAAAGAGTTTAAAAGGGTTAAAATTGCAGAAAAAGAAATAGATGGCTGGCCAGGCATCGTGGCTCACACCTGTAATCCCAGCACTTTAGGAGGCTGAGGCAGGCGGATCATGAGGTCAGGAGATCGAGAGCACCCTGGCCAACATGGTGAAACCCTGTCTCTACTAAAAATACAAAAATTAGCTGGTTGTGGCGGCACATGCCTGTAGTCTCAGCTACTCAGGAGGCTGAGGCCAAACAATCACTTGAGCCCAGGAGGCAGAGGTTGCAGTGAGCCAAGATCATGCCACTGCACTCCAGCCTGGCAACAAAGTGAGACTCTGTCTCAAAAAAAAAAAAAAAAACTTATCAAACTCCCAAATTGTTTGGGCCAGGCTTGGTGGCTCACGCCTGTACTCTCAACACTTTGGGAGGCCAAGGTGAGTTGATCATGAGGTCAGGAGTTCAAGACCAGCCTGGCCAAAATAATGAAACCCCGTCTCTACTAAAAATACAAAACTTAGCCAGGCATGGTGGCACGTGCCTGTAGCCCCAGCTGCTCAGGAGGCTGAGGCAGGAGAATCGCTTGAACCCAGGAGGTGAAGGTTGCAGTGAGCCGAGATCATGCCATTGCACTCCAGCTTGGGCGACAGAGTGAGACTTTGTCTCAAAAAGATAAAAAAGATGGCTATCAATATGGAAATGGTTCATTCCTTTTTATTTGATAATTTTTATTGACCACCTACTATGTGCCTGGCACTCTGCTAAACACTGAAGAATCAGTGGAGAACCAAGCAGATATGGTGTGTCCCTGCCCTCATGGAGCTTACAGTGTATGGGGAAAAGCTGATATTAATAAAATACCTCTGCAGATGAATGAGTGACTGTAATTTACAAGGAGAAAATACAGGGTGCCTTGGGAACTTATCATAGAAACACGCCACTCAGTTTGTGGTGTCTAGAAGACTTTCTTGTCTTGTGGTGTCATAAAACTTTTTGTCTTGTCTTGTGATGTCAGAAGACTTTCTTGGGGAAGCTACGTTTGAGCAGAAAGCTTGGGAGTGACTAGGAAAGGCAGGGTGTTCCAAGCAGGGGGCCAGCCATGCAATGCCCTGAGCAGAAGCAAATTCCATGTAGGCTATGCCCTGAAAAGCCTGCACCACTGCATCAGAGAGCAAGGGACAGAGTGGCCAGGATGAGGCCTCAGAGGAGGAAGAGTAGGCACAGCCTGTGGGCCAAGTCAAGATTTAGGGCTTTATTCTGGGTGTCAAAAATAAAGGGTTTTCCCATCATTCTGAGCAAACTATTGCAAGGGCAGAAAACCAAACACCGCATGTTCTCACTCATAGGTGGGAATTGAACAATGAGAACACTTAGACACAGGGTGGGGAACATCACACACCAGGGCCTGTCGTGGGATGGGGGTAGGGGGGAGGGATAGCATTAGGAGATATACCTAATGTAAATGAAGAGTTAACGAGTTAACGGGTGCAGCACACCAACATGGCACATGTATACATATGTAACAAACCTGCATGTTGTGCACATGTACCCTAGAACTTAAAGTATAATAAAAAATAAAGAAAGAAAAGAAAAACATAAAATAAAAATAAAGGGTTTTCCATATAAGGAAGTAACTGAATCTGATTCATATTTTTGAGAATGCACTCTGATTTTGGGGACAGTGAACTATTCTGTATGGTACTGTAATGGTGGCTACATGGCCCCCACAGAATGTCCACACTAAGAGTTAACTCTAATGTGAACTATGGACTGTGGGTAATAATGATGTGTCAATGTAGGTTCATCAATCGTAACAAATGTAGCCCTCTGAGGTGGGATGTTGATGATGTTGTAACAAATGTAGCCCTCTGGTGTGGGATGCAGGTGTAGGGGCAGAATGTGTATGAGAACCCTCTACCTCCTGCTCGATTTTGCTATGAACCTAAAATTGCTCTTTTTTTCTTTTCTTTTTTTTTTTTTTTTTTTTTGAGATAGAGTCTTTCTCTGTCGCCCAGGCTGGAGTGCAGTGGCATGATCTCAGTTCACTGCAAGCTCTGCCTCCTGGGTTCACACCATTCTCCTGCCTCAGCCTCCCGAGTAGCTGGGACTACAGGCGCCTGCCACCACGCCCAGATCATTTTTTTGTATTTTTTAGTAGAGACGGGGTTTCACCATGTTAGCCAGGATGGTCTCGATCTCCTGACCTCGTGATCCGCCCGCCTCAGCCTCCCAAAGTGCTGGGATTACAGGCATGAGCCACAGCGCCTAGCTAAAACTGTTCTTAAAAAATAAGTCTACTAAAAAAAAGTGCACTCTGGCAAGGGGCCCAAGTGAACCTTCTGTGATATAGGAAATGTTCTACATTACAGGTGTGAACATAAGTTAAAACTCATCAGGCGCCGGGCACGGTGGCTCACGCCTGTAATCCCAGCACTTTGGGAGGCTGAGGCGGGTGGATCACCTGAGGTCGGGAGTTGCCTGACCAACATGGAGAAACCCCGTCTCTACTAAAAATACAAAATTAGCCCGGCGTGGTGGCGCATGCCTGTAGTCCCAGCTACTCAGGAGGCTGAGGCGGGAGAATCGCTTGAACCTGGGCAGCGGAGGTTGCAGTGAGCCGAGATCGCGCCATTGCACTTCAGCCTGGGCAACAAGAGTGAAACTCCATCTCAAAAAAATAAATAAAAATAAAAATAAAAAGACTCATCAGGTTGTACATTCCCCATTAAAGCACATTTTGCATTTTATTGTATGTACAATATGCCTCAGCAAGGAGGAAACAAAGGGACCTGTGATTGGCCAAGGCTGGCCCATTGTGAACCCTGTGTGCCTGGACAGAGGTCCTGTGATCTTAGGAGGAACAGTTCCTGAAAAGAAGTGGGGCGTGGCAGGAGTGGAGGTGGGGGAGCTTTGCATTACTAGAAGAAGGGGGAAGGGGTCCTGGCTAGACAAAGCAACTATGCCCACCACAATGTGTAAAAGGGCAGCGCGGAGAGTGAACTAGGGGGCCACCCACCATGCTGGTATCCTTCCCTGCCTTCCTTTCCTTGCAGTGGTGCTTCCTCTTCCTTTCCCAACAGGTAGAATCTATGATATATAATTACGTAGGGACATGCATGCACACATTTCTATCTATCCTTCATGAAGGGTATGTACTGTCCGCATTGTCACATGCCTTGCTTTAACATTCACTCCTCCATTCCCACCACCTTACACTCAAGTCAGCCTGGCCCTCGGTCCTTAGCCCACCTTCAGATCCCCCTACTACAGGGGAGCTCCTAGACCACCTTAGCCCAGATCAGCGGGCAGGCAGAGCAAAACCTTGGAATTAAAATATCTTCAGAAGAGTCCACAAATGCTTGGAAGACTCATCGTTTTAATCCTGGGTGGTTGGGTCAGGAAAGGCAGGGTGGAGGGAAGTGGGGGATAATGCCTGGCTCATCTGGAATAGTCAAACAGGAACCTTCTTCTACACATGTAAATTTTCTAAAAAACTAAAATTCAGTCCCATAGGAAATCAAGCTTTAAAAACAAAAAGTCTACTAAAATTTAAATGTGCACACATTTTGCTTCAGCAATTCCACTTGTAGGAATTATTAAGATATCCTCACCATTGTCATAGCAAATACCAATAGAGGACTGGTTAAGTAAATTGTGGCACATCCCAAAGTGGAATATTATGCAGCTGTGAAAAAGAGTGCAGAAGCAACTTGTATACTGATATGGAAGGAACAGGTATTGAGTGAATGTTAAAGCAAGGCATGTGACAACACATATAGTACAATACCCTTCATGAAGGATAGATAGAAATGTATGCATGTATGTCCCTATGTAACTATATATAATAAATTCTACTTGGAATGAATCACAGGAAACTGGTAGCATTAGTTGCCCTCTGGAAGAGAAACTGGCTGACTGGTGAAGGGTCCTCTTGTACTTTTGAATTATGTATAAAGGCCGGATGTGGTGGCTCACACCTGTAATCCCAGCACTTTGGGAGGCCGAGGCCTCCTGGCTAACATGGTGAAACCCCGTCTCTACTAAAAAATAAAAAAAATTAGCCAGGTGTGGTGGCAGATGCCTGTAGTCCCAGCTACTCGGGAGGCTGAGGCAGGAGAATGGCGTGAACTCAGGAGGTGGAGCTGGAGCTGGCAGTGAGCCAAGATCATGCCGCTGCACTCCAGCCTGGGTGACAGAGCGAAGACTCCATCTCAAAAAAAAAAAAAAAAAAAAAGAATTATATATAAAATGTATTTGTTACCTATTCAAAAAAAATTGTTGGCTGGGTGCAGTGGCTCACACCTGTAATCCCAGCACTTTGAGAGGCTGAGGCAGATGGATCACTTGAGGTCGGGAGTTCAAGACCAGCCTGGCCAACATGGCAAAACCCTGTCTCTACTAAAAATACAAAAATTAGCCAGGTATGGGGGTGCACGCCTGTAATCCCAGCTACTTGGAAGGCTGAGGCAGGAGAATCTCTTGAACCCGGGAGGTGGAGTTTGCAGTGAGCCGAGATCAAGCCATTGCACTCCAACCTGAATGACAGAGCAAAACTCTGTCTCAAAAAAAAAAAAAATTGTTTTCATTTATATGCGTTAAAAATCTAGTATTACTGGCCAGGCACAGTGGCTCATGCCTGTAATCCCAGCGCTTTGGGAGGTCGACATGGGCGGATTCCTTGAGGCCAGGAGTTCAAGACCAGCCTGGCCAACATGGTGAAAACTCGTCCCTACTAAAAATAGAAAAATTAGCTGGGCGTGGTGGTGGGCACCTGTAATCCCAGCTACTTGGGAGGCTGAGGCAGGAGAATCATTTGAACCCAAGAGGCAAAAGTTGTAGTGAGCCGAGATTGTGTCACTGCACTCCATCCTGGGTGACAGAATGAGACTCTGTCTCTTAAAAAAGGCTGGGCACAGTGGTTCACGCCTGTAATCCCAACATTTTGGGAGGCCGAGGTGGGCGGATCACCTGAGGTCAGGAGTTCGAGACCAGCCTACCCAACATGGCGAAACCCTGTCTCTACTAAAAATACAAAAAATTAGCTGGACGTGGTGGTGGGCACCTGTAATCCCAGCTACTTCGGAGTCTGAGGGAGGAGAATCTCTTGAACCTGGGAGGTGGAGGTTGCAGTGAGCCGAGATCGCGCTACTGCACTACAGCCTGGGTAAGAAGAGAGAAACTCCGTCACTCAAAAAAAAAAAAAAAGCTAGGCTTAGTGGCTCACGCCTGTAATTCCAGCACTTTGGGAGGTCAGGAGATGGAGACTATCCGGGCTAACACAGTGAAACCCCGTCTCTACTAAAAATACAAAAAATTAGCCGGGCATGGTGACGGGTGCCTGTAGTCCCAGCTACTCAGGAGGCTGAGGCAGGAGAATCGCTTGAACCCGGGAGGCGGAGGTTGCAGTGAGCCGAGACTGCACCACTGCACTCCAGCCTGGGTGACAGAGCAAGACTCTGTCTCAAAAAAAAAGAAAAGAAAAGAAAAAAAGAAAGGAAAGAAAGAAAAAAAGGAAGGAAGGAAGGAAGGAAGGAAGGAAAGAAAGAAAGAAAGAAAGAAAGAAAGAAAGAAAGAAAGAAAGAAAGAAAGAAAGAGAAAAAAAGAAAAAAAATCTAGTATTGTCAAGAGTCAGGACACCACTTACATAAGCTTAGACTGATTCTACCTCCATGAATGGGGTTTTAAGTCCTGCCTCACAGGATCGTTGGAGACTTGAAATGAGATGACACACAAGCAGGTGAAGTGGATATTTAAGAAATGTCAGCTCCTGTCCTTCCTAAGTTTCCTCATCTAAATGACCATTGGATTTCCAGCTCTTCTGTCTGTGTAGTTTCTGAAAGATAAATGGGAGGGATGGTGTCCCCTTAATGCTGGGTGACCTTGATCCCATGGTAGATGCACCAGAACCTGGAAGGAGCAAGCAGGGAGGGAGGGAAAGGGAATTCTCCCTGGAGCCATCCTGCCTTTCCCTGAGCAAACACCCAGGGCGTGGAAACTCCCAGGAGACTATCTGGTGGGGCCCCTGGCTGCCCCCAGCATGCCTGCTTCTGGGAACAGGGCCAGATAAGACAGGTGACTGGTTTCAGGGAGGATTGGGAGGGGCACAATTGAAAATATTGACTTAGGGCACCCATGGTAAGAGATCCTTCTCACTGGGTGCTGTGACTGCGCTGGGCTCTTACACCACCCACCTGATTCTTGCTGAGGGCCAGGCTACATGTGAGCAGAAGGCAGAAGGTTGGTATTGTTTCACGAAATTTTTGTTTCAGTTATATATATGTATATATACATATTTGCAGGTGGTGATAAAATGAATTTCTTACTGTGGGCCACTGCCAAAATAGATCCCCTGCTCTGGATAATGGTGCTGTTAATGTGTACTACCAAAGAGTGAGATCCTCTAAGGTGACAGTGTGCAAATCCCTGGGCCTGGCCCTGGGTGGAAGGGGTTGGCGGCGGGGGGTTCCTGGGCTCAGTCTGGAAGCCCAGCTCCATCCATGTGGGTAGCTAGGGAGGCACTGTGTGGTAGTTAGGGAGGTGCAGAGATGGGGCCCTCAGAGGGGAGCCCAGGGGCTGGGAAGCTGAGGACCCAGAGACAGGAGCCCTGGAGAGAGACCCCACAGCAGAGCCTGACAGGAGCTTCCTGCACCAGCCTGTCCCCACTCACAGTACCCTCTGCCTGTCTCTGTCTAATCTCCATTGGTGTTTCAGAAAGTCTGGAAATGCCCCCATCTCAGTCGTGCTAAGGGCTTGTGCTCTTAGCCCAATGCTGAATGGACAGGGTGGCTGCCTGGAACTCTGTGCTTGTGGCAGTGGAGCAGGACTGTGGGGATGCACTGCCCCACCCAGCTGTGTCCTAACCCCTCCTGCCCTGAACCTTGGAGGTTGTCTCAAGAGTCAGGCAGACCCCTTCACACACTGTGCACACCCATGCACACACAGTACACCCTCCACATGCAAACACAGAATGCACACACACCCTTTATATCATACACACAGCTTGTAAAAAGGATAGGAAGGGGGTGGTGGCTGTGACTGAGTGGAGTGGGTAAGGGCCAAGTCCCATACAATCCTAGCTTCTAGAAATTGTGGGTATGACACACCCAATGGCTGAGAATAGACTCTGAACCTCTGAGGGGATGGAAAAGCCAGGATGCCTTAGTCCCTGACTGCAAAGATTGAAGGTGATAAAAAGATATGTCTGGCCACAAGGAAAGGCCATGTGCCTGGCCAAGGAGGAGTACAAGCCTGAGAGCTGGACAGCTCTGGGTTCCAATGCCAAATCTGCTAGTTTCTAGATTAGCCAACTACTTGGCTTCTCTGAGCCTGGCTTTCCTTATATGCAGATAGTCCTGATGCCAAGGTGTAGGGGAAGCACACTAAGCTCTCTGCTGATAATGCCCTCAAAAACTTGCTCTGCCTGCCTCTTGGGCCTTGCTGCACAGATCACATGAACCTTGGTATTTGAAAGCACACTGTAAACCAGAAAGCACTGTGCACAGGTCAATGACTATTATACAGGTGTAGATATCTATGGCAACAAGCAAGGTTTCAACCAGGTTTCAATAAAGGAGCCTCTTTAGGAACAGCTGAGGGGGTCAGACTTTCCCGCTGTGCACCCCCTGCTTCCTGGACCCCTCCCAGCTTCTCAGTCCCAAGAAGAGGCCTCCTGACCACCTCCCTCCCACCCCAGTGGACATCAGATGCACACACAAGCAAGGACATTGGCAGAGCTAGCTGAGGTTTTATTTTGGACCAAAAAAAAAAAGCAATTGAATTGTTTTGTAGCTGGAGGCATGGGCAAGGGGGGTCCCCAGGTAGTAAACTCCCCAGGTGGGCTGAGGGCTAGGGCTGAGCCTCAGGTGGGTCTCCTGTTCCCAGTACTACCCTGCATAGCGGCCTCCTTCCCAGGCTCTGGGGCAGCGCAGGAGGGGTAGGCTGGGAGGGGCTGCCGCAGCTGTTCACTTGGGCAGGACGTCAGAGGACTCAGACACCAGCTTCCCATCACGTGTCTCAATCTTCTTCACAACCACGGCCCTGGAGGAGCTGGTGCGGCTGAAGGAGCTGGAGCCCGCGCCAGAGCCAAAGCTGGAGCCCAGGCCGTAGCTGAGGCCGGGGCTTGTGAGGCCCCCATAGGCCGAGCTCAGACCACCTGGTGAGGGACAGAGGTAGCCACATGAGTACAGAAGCCCACCCCGTGGCAGGCTCCATGCCCCTTCTCCCTGCTCACTCCCAACACAGCCCCAGGGATGGAAGGTTAACCCAGCTCTGCCTGATCAGTGATTGCATGGTTCACTACTCCAGAACTGTCAGGGAAAACCAGGAGCAGGGTGGGAAACAGCTGCCATATATATAGCTGTGTGACCTTGGACATTTAGCCGCACCTCAGCTTCCTCAACTGAAGACGTTTACAGGTGTCATATAAAAAATAAATTACAGCCAGGCCCAGTGTCTCATGCCTGTAATCCCAGCACTGATCACAAGGTCAGGAGTTCAAGACCAGCCTGCCCAACACAGTGAAACCCCGTCTCTACTAAAAATACAAAAATTAGCTGGGCATGGTGGTATGCGCCTGTAGTCCCAGCTACTTGGGAGGCCTGAGGCAGGAGAATCTCTTGAACCCAGGAGGTGGAGGTTACAGTGAGCTGAGATCATGCCACTGCACTCCAGCTTGGGTGACAGAGCGAGACTTCGTCTCAAAAAAATTAAATTAAATTAAAAAATAAAATAAATCACATAAAGCCTGTAGGATACTTAGCACAGTGCCTGGCACACAGCTATGGTTTATTTGGGTGCTTTCTAATAGTAAAGTTACTAAGTAATAAAGTTATTACTGGGGTCCTGAATATGTGCCTCCCCACCCTAGGATTCTCCCAAGAACATGAGTGCTCAGGCTGAGGTCACTGTGAGCCACTGAGCACAGCCCCCTCCCTGGAGCTGAGGCCTCCCTGGGCCCTGCCTCCCGCCCTCATCCCAGGGCCCTGGACACCCACCTGCATAGCCGCTGGTGGTCTTCGTATGAATACTCATGTTCTGCATCCCAGACTCCAGCCTGTACCCAGACAAATGGGGTGTCAGGACCAACTCCTAGCCCTTCTTGGCCCAGAACAACAGGACCCCAAGTCCCAAGGGGCTTCAGGGGGCTCCCACCGTCCCCACCCCAGGTCCCAGGGATAGGGAAGCAGGTCCGGTCAGAGGTACCCACACCCACCGGCTCTCCTCGCCCTCCAGCAGCTTCCTGTAGGTGGCGATCTCGATGTCCAGGGCCAGCTTGACATTCATCAGCTCCTGGTACTCACGCAGCTGCCGCGCCATGTCCTGCTTGGCCCGCTGCAGGGCGGCCTCCAGCTCGGACAACTTGGCGTTGGCATCCTTAATGGCCAGCTCTCCACGCTGCTCGGCATCTGCAATGGCGGCCTCCAGGGAAGCCCTCTGTGGGGTAGGGGACAGGTAAGTAGGTCAGGTTGGGTATGCCTTCTCTTCTCCCGTGCTCCCACCCTCCCTCAGGGTCCTCCCCACCACCACCTAGGCTGACTCCTCCCAGCTCAAATTAAATGAGACTAAGGGCCGGGCACAGTGGCTCATGCCTGTAATCCCAGCACTTTGGGAGGCCGAGGCGGGCAGATCACGAGGTCAGGAGATCGAGGCCATCCTGGCTAACACGGTGAAACCCCGTCTCTGGTAAAAATACAAAAAAAATTAGCCGGCCTGGTGGCGGGCGCCTGTAGTCCCAGCTACTCAGGAGGCTGAGTCAGGAGAATAGTGTGAACCCAGGAGGCGGAGCTTGCAGTGAGCTGAGATCGCGCCACTGCACTCCAGCCTGGGCGACAGAGCGAGACTCTGTCTCAAAAATAAATAAATAAATAAACGAGACTAAGGAAGCAGATCAGGGAGACATGAGCAGTTTCCAGGTGCTTCCCCTCCACACCCTTCTCACCTGCGACACTGTAAGGTCCCCCCACCCTAACTGGACAAGATCCCTGGGTTCTAGACTTTCCTTAAAGCAGCAGAGCTCAACCTTACCCTGATGCATATGACTGATTAAAGCAGGCTTGGGAGCATGTATCACGAGCCCCAACATACCTGCCCCAGTCCCCTTTCACCTCTGTCCTGGCCCAAGGGACCTTCCCTGCATCCCTTTGCTTCTCAGAAGCAGACTGAGAAGCTGAACTGTGGCTGCCCCTCCAACTCCTGAACCCTGGTCTAGGATTCCTTCCCCAACTCCCAGAAACTTCACTCTTCCTACATTATCTCCTCTCACCAGGATGTGTCCAAGGAACCCCTCCCACCCCCAACTCGGCCCATACCTGGCCTTTGAGGCCCTCAATCTCAGCCTGGAGCCGGCTGATGTTCCGGTTCATCTCAGAGATCTCAGTCTTTGTGCGCCGCAGGTCATCCCCGTGCTTCCCAGCCAGGCTCTGCAGCTCCTCATACTTGATCTGGTACATGCTCTCAGCCTCAGCCCGGCTGCGGTTGGCAATATCCTCGTACTGTGCCTTGACCTCAGCAATGATGCTGTCCATGTCCAGGGAGCGGCTGTTGTCCATGGACAGCACCACAGATGTGTCCGAGATCTGGGACTGCAGCTCCCGGATCTCCTGTGGGGGAAGAGGGCAAGTGGTGAGGCCCTGTCTCTGCACACAGGCAGCCCCCTTTTCCACAACAGCCTTTCTTAGGGGATAAGACAGGGGCAGCAGAGGAGAGGAGCAGGTGGGAGTCAGGGTCAGGGAGAGGGCAAAGTTCCTGAAAAAGGAACTAGGTGCACCAATACTAGGTGCACAGAGGGATCCAATGCAGCTCAAAGATTAGGAACAAGGGCTTTGGGGACAGAGTTGCTGCTGAATCACCACACCCTATGATGACCTTGGATATGTTATTTCACTTCTCTGAGCCCACTTTCTCGTCTGTGAAATGGGGTAATGACTCATCCCTCATGCGGGGGACAGAACATATAGACCCAATAAATACTAGCCGAGCAAATATTGGTGGCTGTAATTAGTCAGCAGTGGGCCTTTGTCTTATTAGTGTGCTGGGGGCTGGGAGGAGCCTCTGGTTGAGTCTCAGGGTGGAGGCGCTGACAAGGCTGGGGGACCCTCACTCTCCTGCGACCAGGAACATACCTCTTCATACAGCTGCCTGAGGAAGTTGATCTCGTCGGTCAGCCCTTCCAGGCGAGACTCCAGCTCTACCTTGTTCATGTAAGCTTCATCCACATCCTGGGGGATGAGGAGAGGGGAGCCTGAGCTGGGTTTCCACACCCAACCCCAACCAAGGGGCTCCCAAGGTCCACCCAATGGCCTGGTCACAGGACTTTCTAGTTGCCCACTTTGTGGATTGATCTTCCAGCCCAGCCTCTGCCCATCACATGTGCATTCTCAGCCCACACACCTTCACCTCTGCTTCCTGCAACGCACCCTCTTCCACCTCCTTCTCTAGGGAGCCTTCTAGAGCCAGATCTCCAGTTCTACTGCTCTGTTTTCTGAACCATGTCCCAACACCGATGTCAAGAGTTCTGTCCAAATGCACCTACCACTCCATCCTTGTCTACCTTTCTGTGCACCCAAATGTTGACATAAATGAGTTTGTCCCACTACTTAGGAATATTTAGGGAGAAAACCCAGAAAGCCTCTTGGTCTGAGTCTCTGAGCCCCAGCCTCCAGTGTCCAGATAGGAGAAGGGAGACTCCCTCACCTTCTTGATGAGGACAAATTCATTCTCCATCTCTGTACGCTTATTGATCTCATCCTCATACCTGTGAGGAAAAGACTTACAATTAGAGGATGAAGGCAAAAGGGAGATTGCCCTTGGTCTTTTGGGAGACAGGGGCGTTGTGAAAATCAGGAAAATTCAGTTCACAGAGATGCAGGATATGAGAAGGCTGGTCCTTCTGCCTTCCCCAGCTGCCCTCTTCACCCTCACCCCTCCCTCAGCCCGTGGGAAGCAGGAAATCTCTCTCCAAATCCATGAATACACATCGGATTGGACACCTTGAGAGTGTTCACAGCAGGGCCTGACATGAGACCTCAGACAGAACTTTCTAGAGTTTGCTAGAGGTCAAGGGTCAAGACTAAAGAGGGGCCAGAATGATAAGTACAAAAGTGAGGCCCATAGGCTGCCTATCTCTCCCGTCTCAGGTTTACCACATCAACATTGACACATAATTTGTTCTTCAAATCCAGACAGTTGAGATCGAAAGGGGGTGGGTACTATCAACAATTGTGCTAGGAACCTGGGCATAAACACAGACTGTTCCGAGCAAACCTCATCAGGTGGTCACCCTAATTAGATAGGACTGCACTGCCCACAACAGAGGGCCATGGGGACTTAGTCCCAAGGCCCCAAGGGGTGGAGGAGAGCATGGTGACTTCAGTTGGGTGGAGGGTGGGAGTTGCTCACTTGTTCTTGAAGTCCTCCACCAGCCCCTGCATGTTGCCAAGCTCCGCCTCCAGCTTCAGCTTCTCCTGGCCCAGAGTCTCCAGCTGCCGCCTAAGGTTGTTGATGTAGCTCTCGAACATGTTGTCCATGTTGCTTCGAGCCGTCTTCTGCTGCTGCAGGAGGCTCCACTTGGTCTCCAGCATCTTGTTCTGCTGCTCCAGGAACCGTACCTATACGAAGGAGGAGAGAGCAAAAAGGTCTACATCAGGCCAGGGCTCAAAGTCTGGAGGGAAGCAAGCAGTCTTTTCTCTTAATTCACTCCTCAAGCAGTAAGGTCTCCAGACCCCAGGCACCTGGTTAGCTGTTCTGGAAAGATCACCTATGACCAGGGGGAGAAAGCATGGCATGATGGTGAGGTGGGGAGCAATGTCCCTCAGCATTGGGTAGGGGAAAGAGACAGGTAAGGTAATTATGTTAAAGCTGCATTTGCAAACCAATAGTCCTAACTTCATTTACATAGGTTGTATATTACAGATAAATAAAAATAGCCAAGCTTTCATTGGGAGTCTCCGGCACCCAGGCTGGAGTGCAGTGGCAAGATCTCAGCTCACTGCAAGCTCCGCCTCCCAAGTTCATGCCATTCTCCTGCCCCTGCCTCAGCCTCCCGAGTAGCTGGGGCTACAGGCACCTGCCTGCCACCATGCCCCACTAATTTTTTTGTATTTTTAGTAGAGACAGGGTTTCACCATCTTAGGCAGGATGGTCTCGAACTCCTGACCTTGTGATTGGCCCGCCTTGGCCTCCCAAAGTGCTGGGATTATAGGCGTAAGCCACCGCGCCCGGCCAAAAATAGCCAACCTTTCTAAAGATGTTAAGATTGAAAAAGAGGCCGGGCGTGGAGGCTCACGCTTGTAATCCCAGCACTTTGGGTGGCCAAGGCAGGCGGATTTCTTGAAGTCAGGAGTTCGAGACCAGCCTGGCCAACATATTGAAACCCTGTCCCTACAAATAATACAAAAATTAACCGGGCGTGGTGGCACGCACTTGTAGTCCCAGCTACTCGGGAGGCTGAGGCAGGAGAATCGCTTGAACCCAGGAAGCGGAGGTTGCAGTGAGCTGAGATCACACCACTGCACTCCAGCCTGGGCGACAGAGTGAGACTCTGTCTCAAACAAACAAAAAAACTTGTAACTCCTTCTAAACTGGAGGGGACAGAAATCTTTTAAGGGTACAGCCTAGTTCCCTCCACCACTCTCTGCAAATCGCTTTCTTCCCCAGGTCATTCTGTCCCAAAATTATTTTTTTAAAAAAAGTGATTATAACATCTTATCCTAATGGAATGTGGGCCAAGCACTGCTGAACTCTTTACATATGTAGGTTTGAATAGGCAAAAACTTTTGCCTATATGGATTTAGGGGCTCTCATATTCATTTTATAGATGAGGAAATAAGACTTGGCAAGGGAGTCCATAACCAGGAACCGGCAGAGCAGTGCGAACCAAGAATTCAGATTCCAAAGCCTATGCTTAGCTGCTCTCTATAAGGACCCCAGGGCTAGCAAAACGCAGTCAACAAGTCAAGTCCAGGCGCTTGGAGCGCCAAGGGCCCCCGACCACAGGGTTCCTGGGGCTCCGGTTCCTTCCGGCTTACTCTGCCCCAGGATTTCCCTCCTCCCGTTCCCACAATGCCTCCCAGGAGCCAGTCAGCGTGAAGGGCCCAATCCTCGGGGCCGCAGGGGGCCCGGGGCCCCTCAGGCAGCGGAGTCCCAGGGCTGCAAAACCCGGCCTGGCTCCTGCTGTGTGAACGTGGAGCCAGGCCGCTGGGGCGGAGCAGGGACAGGACGCGAGAAAGGGACACGGGCTGAATGGGCGAGGGGCGTTGGTGGGCGACCGCGTTATCTGAAGCCATAAACTTAACAGGACGTAAACCCCGGGCGGGGCGTCCCACGCCCGCAGACTTTGAATCCTGGATGGGCTTTCCGAGGCCAGGCCCTGGCGCCTCCTCCTCCCCACCCCAGCCCACCCCACCCCACCCCACCCCACCCACACCGCCCCCGACGCCGAGCTCCGCCAGGTGGAGGAGAGCGTCCCGAGACGGCTGCCCGCAGCCCCTCACCCCGCCCTCGGCCCCGCCCACGCTGCCGGCGCAGGGGCCGGGGTATGACTCATTCTGTGACCCCCGCACTCAGGCCTCCGGGCGCCAAAGACCTCAATCAATATTTGCCCGTTTGAACCGAGACACCCACTTCCTTCTCCTAGAATGCTAGAATCACACCAAACCCCTATGTAAAAAAAAGAAAAGAAGGAAAAAAAATCACAAAGGCACTACTGGGGAGCCCTTGGGGTAGTGCTGGCGAAGAGGCGAACCTGGAGGAGGGTAGTCCCCGAACAGCTGGGACTGCCGCAGGGCGATAGCTTAAAAGACGGTCAGAACTCGGGTTGGGGTGAGAACAATAACCGCTATTATTTTTTATAATTTGGGGACAGAATGACCTGAGGAAGAACGGGATTTGTAGAGAGGGGTGGTGGGAACTAGGCTGTACCCTTAAGTTGTCTCTCTCTTCCAAGACCCTCCAGTTTAAAAGGGAAGGAGGAAGCCCCAGGATTCATCCCGGCTGTCCAGACCCTCTCCCCACCCTCACCCAGCCCAAACCAAGGTGCACGGGAGGGGTGAGTCGGAGGATGGAAGGGAGAGTGTCGCCAGGGCGGATGAGGCCCAGCAGGACGCCAGTTGGGGGCTGGAGATGTGCATAGGGACCGGGACTACCAGGAGAAAGGGGCTGCGGGCACAGTCAGCCACGCAGGGGGGACCCTCACCTTGTCTATGAAGGAGGCAAACTTGTTGTTGAGGGTCTTGATCTGCTCCTTCTCCTGGGTGCGCACGGCCTGGATGTTGGGGTCCACCTCCAGGACAAGGGGGCTCAGCAGGCTCTGGTTGACCGTAACTGCGGTGATGCCTCCCATGCCGCTGGCCCCACCATAGCCGCCGCCCAGGCCACCGCGAAAGTTGCTGCTGCCCACTCGGGAGAAGCTCGAGGAGCTGATGCGGGAACCGGGCCCACTCGTGTAGGAACGGCTGCTGAAGGCCCGGGGGCCAGAGGTGGACACCTTGTAGGACTTCTGGGTCACCCTGATGGACATGGTGGAGGCGGGAGTGGAGGCAGGCGGGCCGAACCAGGCGGAGATCCTAGAAGGAGCGGAGAAGCTGCTTCTTGGTGAGGAGAGCTCTCAGGAATGGCCTTTTATAAAAGAGATCCCAGCCCCGGGGGATGGGGGGGAAAGGCCTCGTACCTGAGTGGCTAGGCCCAGAGGGGGCTGGGCCTAACCCGTCACCTGCCACCTCCGGGCAGGACTCAGGTGGGGGCAGCAGAGAGCTGCCGCCACCCAAGGGCCCGTTCCAACCCTGGAGCCCACTCCAGCACCACCCCCAGAAACCCAGGAAAAGGCAGTTCAGTGAATATGAAACTGGAAGAAATCCTGTCCTGGCACAAGTGCCTGTAACAAGCAGACTTGCCTGGGCCGCCCAGCCACTACAACCCTGACTCCTGGGTCTTGTCTCCCTCCCTCCTGGGGGAAATAAACTGGAGGACTGGGAAGCATGGGAAAAAGGGGTCTCCTAGCATTTGGGTCTCCTCTGAGCTGCCGACACCCCAGAGAAACTCTCCTGTGTTCTCCCTGATTGAAGCGATTATGAGGGCCTGCCTGGGCTGGATGACAGAACAGCTGGAGTCCAAAGCCTTGAATCTGAAATCAACCATTTGCCTCATCTCTCCAGGTTACTGTTCTACCCCTAGCACCTGGTGCAGTGCCAAGAGGGTCTGGGTAGATATTTGTGGAATGAATGAATAAATAAATGAGTGAGTAAACATCACACGCACACACACACACACACACACACACATAGTGGCTGTCATCCCTCTACATCTGAAGGTGCAAGATAAAAAGAGATCCAAGGCCAGGCACGGTGGCTCACGCCTGTAATCCCAGCACTTTGGGAGGCTGAGGTAGGCGGATCACGAGGTCAGGAGTTCAAGACAAGCCTGACCAACATGGTGAAACCCCATCTCTACTAAAAATACAAAAATTAGCTGGCCATGGTGTAATCCCAGCTACTCAGGAGGCTGAGGCAGGAGAATCACTTGAACCCGGGAGGCAGAGGTTGCAGTGAGCTGAGATCGTGCCACTGCACTCCAGCCTGGGCGACAGAGCGAGATTCCATCTCAAAGAATAAAAAGAGCGAGATCCAACACAGCACTTTTCCTGAACATAACCCAGGGGCTTCCTCTCCTTCCAAGATCCTAGGATCCCCTGGGCCAGGTGAACACTGTAGGCCTCACTGAAGGGCCTAGAGAATGATGAACAGGGCTAGAAGGCAGAGAACGCAGGGGTGGGGGGGGGGGGGCGAGAGGAGATGGGAGCTATGTCAGGGACTTCATAGTTCTTGCTCTTTGCGGGAGTCACTCCCATTGCTCCCAGTGAGTGAATCACGGGAAGTGAGACAGGACGGCAGGGGGTACAGTGAAGTGGTGTGGCACTCGTGGTGCTACCTGGACCCTCCTGCTTTTCCCAGGTTCCCAACGGGCCAGAGGAAATACAGGAAGAGTCCCTGCACCTGTCTCCCATTATCAAAGTGAGTCAGGAGGGCAGGTTGGGACGTAGCATGCACCTGTGGGAGGTTGGAGATTGGGGAGCTGAGCAAGGCACCCCAGGCCTGGGTGGGGCCGGGCAGGGCATGCTGTGGGTGGAAGGCAGGAGGTTTAGGTCCCCAAGGCAGAGATTCCACCTGCAATTACCTGATGGCTGGGGCTGGGTTGTCTGGAAGATACTGCAGGGTGTGATGTGGGGACTGGATGAAACTGAACTCAGAGGACCAACAGATGACAGCCAGATCCCCTTGAGGAGAGGGACAGGTGACATAGCCCTGACCCAGGGAAGGGGGTGACCACCTACTGGGAGGACAGATGTACAGTTTCTTCCCCATCCTTCTCTAGGAGAGACACCCAGGCTCACAGAAAGACAGGCACATAGGACCCCTACCCAGAAGGACAGAGAGACCCAGAAGCCCCCTCCTTGGAGGACAGACAAACTTAAAAAGACAGACACACAGACAAGCTCTCTTCACAATGCACGCGTGCATACACACACACACACACACACACCCCACACATTGAAGTCCCTTCCAGAAAAATGCATAGATCCCCAGAGCGGGCACAGTGAGTGGCTCCTTCACCTCCCCTCCCCTCCCCAGGCCCTGCCTCCTGCTATGCTGAATGGAGCAAGGGAAATTCAGTTAGCACCTATTTACACCAGGCCTTCTCCCAGCTCCTTTAAACAATGCCTAATTTTCCCAAGAGTGATTGGAATGCATGCTACCACCTCCCCAACAAACACCCGCACCCACCAGGGCTGAGAAGCTTTTTCCAGAAGACCAAAGGGAGAAGGACTGGGCCCAGTGCCAAACCTGGGACAGGGAAGGCGGAAGGAGGGAGGGAGGGGCTGGTCAGACGGGTATGGCAGCCCTAGAAAGGGAGGACAGGCGCTCTCCCTATCTTCCCTCCCCCACGCTGCTGTTAGAGGGAGCAGGGGGCACTCAGGTCCTGATCTAGGCAGCACAAGGAGCAAAAAAAACAGCACCCCAAAGCCCTTCCTGAAATTCCAGTCCCCTCCACCCCACCTTTCTGGTTCCCTGGTTCTAGGAGTGTCCCTTGTTTAAGGTGAGGACAAAGGGGGTTGCCAGGAACCCTGCAGTATGCAGGCTGGAGGGCTGACCCAGACCTTACCCAGCCAGGGGAAGCCCTTTTTTTCTGGGGCAGCCCAGAACCGTCTAGGGCCAGAAGTGTTTGTGTCTCATTTGTCATCTCTCTATTGCCCAGAGACCCCAGCCAAACCTTCCCCCAGATGCCCCAAGCCCAGCCTCGGTGCAGGAGAAGAGGCCAGAGTTGGCCTCTCTGATGGCCCCTGCCTGGGACTTCAGGGTTAAAGGCAGAAGGAGAAGGCCCCTGGGACTAGGGCCAAGTGGTGAGGGAAGAGAGAACCAGACTGGGGCAGGCCTACAGGTACAACTCCTTGTAAGGCATTGTGGTCTACACACAGCTGCCTGCCGGACAAAAGGGAACAACGTGTTTGCGGTGCCTGCCCTACCCAGACAACTCTGCCTCAAACCGCCTTTCCTGGAGAGTGAACCAGGGAAGGAGGAGACACTCACTCCCTGTGGGCCAAGAGTGAGGGCCAGGCCCCCTACTTCTGATGGTGCAGGATAATTCAGAGAAGGCCCTGAGACCCTGAGCAGTGGCATTAAGTCTTGGGGCCAGTGGGGTGGGGAGGTAGCTGTTATCATCACTCATGATCATGGGAAGAGATGGTCTGAACAAGTTTTTTTTTTTTCTTTTTTGAGACGGAGTCTCGCTCTGTCACCCAGACTGGAGTGCAGTGGCGCAATCTCGGCTCACTGCAAGCTCCGCCTCCCGGGATCTGAACAAGTTTTGCTTAGAGATCAGGACTGATGATCTCATTCGCTGCAACCTTGTTCATAATAGCCAAAGAGTGGGAACAAAACAAATGTCCAGCAAATGACGAATGGATTTCTTTAATGTGGCATATCCATACGATCTAATGTTACAATTAAAAGGAATGAACTACTGATGCATGTTGGATGCAGATGAGCCTTGAAACCCGTATGCTCAGTGAAAGGAGACAGTCATAGAAGATCAGGTACCCTATGATTCCATTTATATGACATGTGCACAACAGGCAAAGCATAGAGACAGGAAGTAGATTAGTGGTTGCCTAGGGAGGGGAGGAATGGAGGTGAATGCTAACGAGCACAGGGTTTCTTTCTGGGGTGATGAGAATGTTCTAAATTTGATGGTGGTGGGCAGGCACAATGGCTCTACCTATAATCCCAGCACTTTGGGAGGTCGAGGCAGGAGGATTACTTTAGCCCAGGAGTTTGAGACCAGCTGAGCAACATAATGAGACCCCCGTCTCTACAAAAAATACAAAAATTAGCCAGGTATGGCAGCACGCGCCTGTAGTCCCAGCTGCTCTGGAGTCTGAGTTGTGAGGATCACCTGAGCCCCGAAAGTTGAGGCCGCACGCATTGAGCCAAGACTGCGCCACTGCACTCTAGCCTGCCTGGGAGACAGAGTGAAACTCTGTCTCAAAAATAAATAAATAAATAAACAAATTTGATGATGGTGAAGCTGCACAAGTCTGTGAACATACTAAAAATCACTGAACTGCAAGCTTCAGATTGTTGAATTATATTGTATGTGAATTACAGCTCAACAAAGTTGTAACAAAAAGATAACCACAAAAGCATAAATGAGCTACATATAAAAAGCAGGGGCTTTGTGCCCAGCATAAGGGGTCAGGGGAAAGAAGGAAAGAGTTTGTTTAGATGCCCCAGGTAAAGAGGCTTCCTGCCTCTGGGTTAAGGCAATGCCCGAAAAGCACCCGAAATCCCTTTAAATGATGGAGCATTTTGAAATGTTATTATTGGTATAGAAATAGCTGCATTTAGCATAGAGACAGCAGAACAATTTGTTTAAATAGGAAGCCACAGGTGGTGGGTACACCCCTCAGGAAGCAGCATCATGAATAATAGAGTCAATTCGATTGCTAATTTTGTGTTATGTGCCTCAAGGCTAAAATTTTTCATTGTCAAAGCTTAGCAAATGCTGACTTTTTTGCTCTTGATCAGTGATGGATCTGATGATTAAAGCCAGCCAGGATGGAAATGGACTGCCTAGAGAGGGAGCAAGCTCCTGTCCCTGGAGACATGGAGAGGGACCTTGCTCACCAGCTGTCCACTGGCTCAGTGGGAGGGGGTTCTCACATCTGCTAGGGTTTGAATTAGAATGTCCAAGTCCCGCCAACTCTGAAAGCTTTTGATCCACATCCACCAACATAGAGCTTTACGCACTGAAGATGAAAATCTGTGAATGTTCTCTGGTTTGAAATTTTGCTTGTGATAAGAGATATGATTAGAAATTATTAGAACAAGAGTGAGGGAGGACAGCACAGCCTTGTTGTGGAGGGAGGAGACACAAGCCTAGCAGCCTGGAGATGTTGAGGTCTCCCACACTTTTTTTTCTTTTTTTTAGAGACAAGATCTCGCTATGTTGCCCAGCCTGACTCGAACTCCTGGATGCAAGCAGTCCTTCTGCCTCAGCCTCCCAAAGTACTAGGGTTACAGCGTGAGCCACTGCACACAGCCTGTCTCACATTTTCAACATTCTCTCACCCTCCTCTCCACTGATGCCAAACCAAGAAGGTCATCCCACTGGGTGAGCATGAAGCCTAGGCGGAAGGTCCCAGCTATGGCTCAGTCCACAGAGTCCTTCCCCTTAACTCTGGTTCTCCATCACATCAAGATCGCCCGTGGGAGATTATAACAGTATACGTGCTCAGGTCGTACCCCATCTGCATTTTCAAAGCTTCCTCGGTACAGCCAGAGTCAGGCACCAGGCTTTAGCTCTGGTCCCAACACCAAGACCTTTAGGAACACACTTTCTTCCTCTTCCCAGAGGAAATAGGCCAGAGCTCAAATCCACAGCACTGCAGGTTCCTGCTTAGAAAGGGTGATATACTCTGTCCCTCAGGAAGGAAAACAGAGTGGTTCAGTCCCCAGAACCTGAAACTCCACCACCGTTGGCCAGGGCCACAGAGACAGAGACAGAGACTGCGAGAGGAGAGACACAAATGGGTCGGTCCCACTCCTGACAGTGAAGACAGCGGTGCTGGGGACTTGAGTGACAGGAAGTGGAAGTTATTGAGAGGATTTCAAGGAAACTTCAGAAGCTGACATTGCAATAGGGGAAGCCCTCATGGTGTTCAGGCAACCGGACAGGAGTGCAGGAAAAGAACAAACAGGAAGGACCTGGGGCTCCGCTATAGGCATCCTGCCCACCCCCACCCCAGCCCTGAGGATTCCCCTGGCCTGAGCTGCCTAGCACTGGAGCTGATATCCAGAGGCCCACTGTTTTGATTTTCCTGCTGGGCAACCTGAGGACTAAGGTGGGAGTTGGGGACAGGGACTAGAGGCCTTTATTCCTTCCTGTATTCACCCATTCATTTATCCACATATTTGCTTATCAGGCACTAGTCTAAAAAATTTCAGGAGATGAGGTATTTGGGTCCTCTCAAACCAAAGGAGGTAGGAGTCTCCTTTGACCAAGGCAAGGTATTTCCTGAAAGTCCCTGTTGAGAAGTGACCATCAGGCCAGACGTGGTGGCTCACACCTGTAATCCCAGCACTTTGGGAGGCCGAGGCGGGCTGATCACCTGAGGTCAGCAGTTCAAGACCAGCCTGGCCAACATGGTGAAACCCCATTTCTACTAAAAATACAGAAATTAGCCGGGCGTGGTAGTGGGCACCTGTAATCCCAGCTACTTGGGAGACTGAGGCAGAAGAATCGCTTGAACCCAGGAGGCGGAGGTTGCAGTGAGCTGAGATTGCGCCATTGCACTCCAGCCTGGGTGACAGAGTGAGACTCCGTCTCAAAAAAAAAAAGAAAAGTGGCCATCAGTAATCCTTCATCATTAAATCAGCATATTGATGGCTGACTATATACTGGGCACATGCTGGGAAGACACTGAGGGAATCAAGTCCCTAATGGCCTTTACTGTACATCATGGGGAGACAGACAGATATATAGTCACTTATTCCAATACTGTAACAATAACACATACAGTGCAAAAAAAAATGCCTTACAAATATTAATTCATTTAACCTTCGTAAGAACACTATAAAGTAGGTGCCATAATCTCTATTTTTACCAGATGAGGCACAGAGATGTTAAGAAACACACCCAAGGTCATGCAGCAGTGTGGCTCTTTTTCCATGCTCCTAACCACTATACCACACTTCCAGTATAACGATGGAGAACAAGAAAAGTGGTATGGGCCGGGCGTGGTGGCTCATGCCTGTAATCCCAGCACTTTGGGTGGGTGGATCACTTGAGGTCAGGAGTTCGAGACCAGCCTGGCCAACATGGTGAAACCCCATCTCTACCAAAAAACAAACAAAAAAATTAGCCAAGTATGGTGGCACATGACTGTAGTCTCAGCTACTCGGGAGGCTGAGGTAGGAGAATTGCTTGACTCTGGGAGGTGGAGGTTGCAGTGAGCTGAGATCGTGCCACTGTACTCCAGTCTGGGTGACAGAGTGAGACACTGTCTCAAAACAAAAAAAAGGAAAGAAAAGTATTTATGTTTTTAAAAAGTGGTCTGGCAGTTTAACAACCAAGAGACTGTCCTCAGAGCAGCAACCAGGCACCTACCACAGGGCAGGGTCTGAGGGAAAGGGACTGAGGGCTGGCACATTTTGATGGAAAGAGGAGCAGAGTCACAGCATTGGGCCCAAAGGTCCCCCAAGAAGGCAGGAGGACTCCTGCGGTGGGGAAGGCAGCAGAGGGGAGATTCCTTACTGCAGCGTTGCTTGAAATCAGTCTTACCTCTGATGAAAATTTCTGAGTCTCTGTTTTGCAACCCACTCCTCCCAGCCCCAGCCTCTTGGAAAAGTCCCCTTTACAAAGAGAGCCCTTCATGGTTTAGAAAACACCCCTCGGTCATCCCTTTAAAAACCCACAACTCTTGGGGTTGGACAGAACTGTTGAATGTCCTGACACCCTGGAACTTGACAAAGCATCCCAGGTAGAAGCCACACTGGCATGCCCTAGCACAGATGCCCACCCTAGGCCTGGCCCCTTTCTTGCTTTCCCAATCCACGGGACCAGTGACACTTCCATGCCTGATACAGAAGAGAAAGTTGCATAGGACTGGTGAAAAGACGTGGGCAGGGGATGGTCCTCTGCAGTCCCCTGGCCTCCATGTCTCATCCCACCTGACACAGGGAGGCAGCCACAGTTTAGGCTATTCCCAGCCTTTTCCATGGCCATGGCCTCCATGAAATGATAATTCGTGTGTGGCAGGCTGGGGCAAATGAAAGGGTCTGCTGAAGAGCAGGTGTGGTCAGGCCAGGGGCTGTGGACACTCAGAGAGCTGATGGCCTAATATGTCTCACAGTCATAGCCACTTAGCACAGGCAGCGTGACCAGGTACCCTGGCTGGGAAGCGCTTGCTTGCAGAAAGCAACCTGGTTTTGTGAAATGAGGAGCTAAGGGAGGAGCAGGAAGGAATGGGGAGCCAAAAGATAGTTAAAGGCCTGCCTGCCTTGGGTTGAGGCTTGGGATCAAGGGCACTCATCAGACCTGGAAGCCATAAACACCCAGGTATCAGAGGAGGCTCAGCCGAGGTTAATCACCCACCATAAAAGCAACCACAGCCCATGGAGAGCAGAGTCAGGTGGCAGGGCTCCTCAAAAGTGAGCCGCCCCAAGGCCAGCCCTGCCCACCCCATCCCCACCTGCTGGAGTGGAAGGAAGCAATGACTCCAACCTTGGTGAAATCTGGCCATGCCCCAACACACCTGTCAGTTTCCTCCTCTGATATTGCAGGGTGGCCCTAACCTGATTCTGGTATTCCCCGCTTCACCACCACCGTCAACAAAAGTTTTATGACTCTATGTACCTTTCAAGGACTCTAAAGAATCTGGCTTCAGTCTGAAAACAATGAGAATTTTCAGGAGGGCAGAGGTGCATGATGATAAGCAGGTGTTTTTGAGCACGTGTCTTTATATGCATGTATCCATATAAATACAAAGCACACATGTTTGATGGGTTATCTCCCAGAACAAACAGCCTCACAGGCCCACCCCCCACCCTGTGGGCACACAACCTCAGCCTATAGCACACACGCCCTCTTGTCCCTCACACACTCTCTCAGGTTCACACACACCCCACCTGCCCTCTCACTTGCACGGCCTGACGCACACGCCAAGGTGCAGTACCACCTGACATCCTCATCTCAGGCACAAGCATGTGCGTGTACCACCCATCAGAGTCCCGTGCACACCACCTTCCTACGAACGTCACACACATACCTGTGCACACACAGCCGTATATAACACACATCCAAACCCAAATACACAGTTACAGGTTTGTTTGTTTTTTCTTTTATACAGACAGAGGTTTCACTATATTGCCCAGGCTGGTCTCAAAATCCTGGCCTCAGGCTGAGAGAGGTGGCTCATGCCTCTCTAATACTAGCACTTTAGGAGGCCAAGGCCAGCTGATTACCTGAAGTCAGGAGATCAAGACCAGCCTGACCAACATGGTGAAACCCCGTCTCTACTAATAATATAAAAATTAGCTGGGCATGGTGGCGGGCACCTGTAATCCCAGCTACTCGGGAGGCTGAGGCAGGAGAATCGCTTGAACCCGGGAGGCAAAGATTGCAGTGAGCCAAGACTGCCCTATTGCACTCCAGCCTGGGCGACAGAGCAAGACTCTGTCTCAAAAATAAAACAAACAAAACAAAAAAAAATCCACCGGGTGCAGTGGCTCATGCCTGTAATCCCAGCACTTTGGGAGGCCGAGGCAGGCGGATCACCTGAGGTTGGGAGTTCGAGACCAGCCTGACCAACATGGAGAAACTGTCCTTACTAAAAATACCAAAAAATTAGCATAGTATGGTGGCGCATGCCTGTAACCCCAGCTACTCAGGAGGCTGAGGCAGGAGAATTGCTCGAAGCCGGGAGGTGGAGGTTGCAGCGAGCTGTGATCATACCATTGCACTCCAGCCTGGGCAACTACAGTGAAACTCCGTCTCAAAAACAAACAAAAAATCCTTGCCTCAAGCAATCCTCCCACCTTGGCCTCCCAAAGTGCTGTGACTCCCATAGTTACAGGTGTGAGCCCCAGCTCCCAGCCAAAGGATACACATTCTTGATTGCAAGTGGCTGAAACCCAACTCAAACAGACTTAAGCATAAAAAGATCATTTCTTATAATTGAGAAGTTCAAGGGTGCATTCGGCTTTCAGCCTAGCCAGATAAGGGGCTCAGTGATATCATCAGGACCAAGACTCTCTCCCCGTCTTTTGGCTATTTTCCTCCATGTTAGCTTCGTCCTCGGGCAGGCCATCTCCCTGCTGCAGGAAGGGCGACCACTAAGGGAGCACCTCTTTCCCGATGCTTCCTGCTGAAGTTCCAGGGCTGACTCTCCAAGGCTGATATAGGTCACATGCTCATCTCTGAACCAATCCCTGTGGCCAGGGGAATAGAATACTATCATGTTGACTAGACTAGACCACATAACAAGACCCTGTGGAGGGGTGATCAGCCCCACCCAACCTATAGAGAAAGGGGACAAAAAAATGTGATTTGGGCCAGGCGCGGTGGCTCACGCCTGTAATCCCAGCTCTTTGGGAGGCAGAGGCGGGCAAATCACGAGGTCAGGAGATCGAGACCATCCTGGCTAACACGGTGAAACCCCGTCTCTACTAAAGATACAAAAAATTAGCCGGGCGAGGTGGCGGGCACCTGTAGTCCCAGCTACTCAGGAGGCTGAGGCAGGAGAATGGCGTGAACCCCAGGGGGCGGAGCCTGCAGTGAGCCGAGATCTCGCCACTGCACTGCAGCCTGGGCGACAGAGCAAGACTCCATCTCAAAAAAAAAAAAAAAAAAAAAATGTGATTCACCAAAAGACCAGGAAGAAATGCTGGACAGGGCCGGGAACCATGCCTCACGCCTGTAATCCTAGCACTTCAGGAGGCTGAGGCGGGTGGATCACCTGAGGTCAGGAGGTCGAGACCAGCCTGGTCAACATGGTGAAACCCCATCTGTACTAAAAGTACAAAAAAATCAGCCGAGCATGGTGGTGCATGCCTGTAGTCCCAGCTACTTGGGAGGCTGAGACAGGAGAATCACTTGAACCCAGGAGGCAGAGGCTGCAGTGAGCCAAGATCCCACCACTGAACTCCAGCCCAGCCTGGGTAACAGAGCAAGACTCCGTCTCAAAAAAAAAAAAAAGAAGAGAAAAGAAAAGATAAACAAATGCTGGACAGGCAGAAACAACAGATGTTCACTACATACGCTAACCAAAATGTACACCAATAAAGACGTGGAACCAGAGAAGCCAGGTATAAAGATATCCGTGTACACACCGAGCCCTTGTATAAATACAAATACTACCTGGCCAAAGTCTACCTTCTGTACCTTATCAACGGAATATTGATTTCAGATAAATAAATGATTCAGATGTATGCTATAGGACTTCAGGGGAAGGAGAGAGCCCTTAGATCAAGCTGAGCTTAGGAAAGTAAGATATGGATGGAAAGATCTGGAAATGTGATAAGCCACTGGACAGGAGCGGGATTCCTATGGAAGAGTAGAAAAGCTAGATATTGGGGAGGAGGGTGGGACTAGGGGTTTCAGAGGCCAGACAGAGCTTTTTCTGCAGGCTGCAGGAAGGGAGGAGCAGGATGATGAGCTTAAAGCAGTGCTTTAGGAAAATTAAGCTGGCTGGGGTGTTCAGGATAGATGTTAGGGGCAAAAACTAGGGGCAGGAGACTAGAAAGGGGGCTACTGCAGAAAGCAGGTCTGGAGGCCTGCAGTGTGGTAGGAGCAGGAAGATAGGGATGGACTCAAGCTAGAACCAACAGGAGGTGGCAGTTGACTGCATGGGCGTGAGTCCAAGGTCACTCAGCTGCACTTCTAGCAGCTCCCTGCTGAACCCTAGCACCTTCTGTTCCAGCTAGACTGTTCCATGCACTTGCCATGAGCCACTGGGCTTTCCATCGTGTCATCCAATCAGTTTTAGACACAGCTCCTTGGAGACAGAGCAGGTTCCTCCAGCGTCTGTGTCTGGTTCCTGTCTCAGTGCCAGCATCTGCCCAGCAGGGTACTGGCCCAGAGTAGATGCTCCAGAGTAAATGTATAGACCCTCCCCTGAACATGCAGTTTATACTTGCCTCCTTAGCTTGGTTCATCCCACATACACCCCTTCACTCTGGTAACAGCACGATGAGGCTGTCTCGAAACCCACCACAGTCCTCAGCAGCAGAAGCAAGTGTGGACAAGCCCGCCTTCTCGCATGCTGACCATGCTGGAGCAGGGTATGGCTTTGGTCTGACTCTTAGGACTGACCAATGCAAGGAGGTGCCTGGGATAGAGAGGAGAATGGGCACCATATTCCAGTGAGACATAGCGCAGGAGCTGGGAGTGCCAGCCCTGGAGAAGAGGTTCCCAATGTGTACAGAACCTCAGGACTGCCTGGAGGAAGAGGGGACATTCATCGGTGTGACCCAAGGGATATAACCAGCACCAATAGGAAGGACTCCCCCAGAGAGAGACTTCTGCTCCCTGTAATCAAGGACTTCCCAAAAGTTGGAGCTTTGTGAAAAGAGAGTCTGCGGCCGGGCACACTGGCTCATGCCTGTAATCCCAGCACTTTGGGAGGCTGAGGTGGGTGGATCACTTGAGGTCAGGCTTTCAAGACCAGCCTGACCAACATGGTGAAATCCAGTCTCTAGTAAAAAAAAAAAAAAATACAAAATTAGCCGGGTGTGGTGGTGGTGCACACCTGTAATCCCAGCTACTTGGGAGGCTGAGGCAGGAGAATTGCTTGAACCCAGGAGGTGGAGGTTGCAGTGAGCCAAGATCACACCATCGCACTCCAACCTGGACAACAAGAGTGAAACTCCATCTCAAAAAAAAGAAAGAAAGAAAAGAAAAGACTGAGTGTGGTGGCTCACACCTGTAATCCCAGCACTCTGGGAGGCCAAGGGGGGCGGATCATCTGAGGTCAGGAGTTCAAGACCACCCTGGCCAATATGGTGAAACCCTCTCTCTACTAAAAATATAAAAAAGTAGCTGGGCATGGTGGCACACGCCTGTAATCCCAGCTACTTGGGAGGCTGAGGCAGGAGAATTGCTTGAACTCAGGAGGTGAAGTTTGCAGCGAGACAAGATTGTGCCATTGCACTCCAGCCTGGGTGATAGGGCGAGACTCTGTCTCCAAAAAAAAAAAAAAAAAAATTAGCCAGGCGTTGTGGCAGGTGCCTGTAGTCCCAGCTATTCAGGAGGCTGAGGTAGGGAGAATTGCTTGAACCTGGGAGGCATAGGTTGCAGTGAGCTGAGATCGCGCCACTGTACTCAGCCTGGATGACAAAGCAAGACTTCATCTCAAAAGAAGAAGAAGGAGAAGGAGGAGAAGGAGAAGAAGAAGAAGGAGAAGGAGAAGAAGAGGAAGAAGAGGAAGAGGAAGAAGAAGAAGAAGGAGAGGAAGGAGAGGAAGAAGAAGGAGAAGAAGAGGAGGAGGAGGAGAAGAAGAGGAATAAGAAGAAGAAGAGGAAGAAGAAGAAGAAGAGGAAGAAGAAGAAGAGGAAGAAGAAGGAGGGGGAGGGGAGAGGGAGAGGGAGAAGGGGAAGAAGAAGAAGAAGAGGAAGAGGAAGAGGAGGAAGAAGAAGAAGAAGAAGGAGAAAACAGAGTCTGCGTCAACTGGGAAGTTCATGAGGAGAGTTCAGGCAGAAGGTCAAGGGGCTTCTACTGTATCAGCTGGGTTGTTGGAGCCTCAGAAACATGCGGGCCTACTGTATGCGCTGCATGCATCACCTCATTTAAATTCATAAAGATCCCGCCAGGCCGAGATGGAAAAGTGCCTACATTCACACAGCTGTGAAGGGAAGAACTGGCATCTGAGCCCCACCAGACAGACGCCGCGCAGGTGCAGCTGCCCCGAGCCTGCCCATGCATGTTCTGCTGCCCCAAAGCCATGTGTGACCAAAACCCAAAGGACAGAGGGTGCAACCAAAAGAATTTCGCAGCCACTTCCTAATGGTGTAAAGAGTTATGTCACCAGCTGAAAATGCAGATAGTAACAACTACCTCAGAAGACTGATATGATCATCAGGTAAGGAACAGTGCCTAAAATAGCAGGTTTTCAAGACATGTTAGCCTGACTCTCACCAACCCTCCCTGCTTGTCCCCCAGCCTTTCCCAAAGCCTTTCTCCACACAATTTCCCCCATTCCCTCACCACCTTCAGACCACCCTCCCCCATGGAACTTGTGTTCACATCACTTTGATACATTTGCCTTGTGAGAGTTTAAGCCTTGTGTTTCCCTGCATGAAATAACCTCCTTGCAGAACAGAACAGTGTCTGATGCCTCTTCCCAGGGTAGGTGGTCAAGTGGGAGAAAGTGCTAGCTCAGCAGGGTGGAGGGTAACTAGGAGGTGGCAATTGGGTCTATAAGGAGGAGCTTATAGGATAGTAATAAAGAAATAGCATGTAAAAATCCGCCATTATGCAAAACAGAAGCTTGCAAATCCAATTCCTAGGGAGCTAGCCATGCAAACAGAGCCCTGCCTACTGACGCCCACTTGCTTTCCCCAACTCTCAACCCAGGGCTCCTTTCCCTGCCAATGATGGTAGCAGTGGTAGTGATTAGGGTTGGGAACCATGGTGATCATGATGGGTTTCTTTTTTGTTTTTTTGTTTTTGAGACAGAGTCTCACTCTGTCACCCAGTCTGGAGTGCATGTAGTGGCACTACCTCAGCTCACTGCAACCTTCGCCTCCCGGGTTCAAGCAATTCTCCTGTCTCAGCCTCCCAAGTAGCTGGGACTACAGGCATGTACCACCACTCTCTGCTAAGTTTTTGTATTTTTAGTAGAGACAGGGTTTCACCATGTTGACCAGGCTGGTCCCAAACTGCTGGCCTCAAGTGATCTGTTTGCCTCAGCCTCCCAAAGTGCTGGGATTACAGGCGTGAGCCACCATGCCCAGCCATGGCTTTCATTTTCAGGGTTCCTACCAAGTGTCAAAGTGTCAGATCTCTTACATATATTATATATTATTTTATTTTATTTTATTTTAGTCTATTTTATTTTGAGACGGAGTCTTGCTCTGTTGCCCAGGCTGGAGTGCAGTGGCACGATCTTGGCTCACTGCAACCTCCACCTCCTGGGTTCTCAAGCTATTCTCCTGCCTCAGCCTCCCAAGTAGCTGGGACTACAGACCTGCACCACCATGCCCGGCTAATTTTAGTATTTTTAGTGAGACAGGGTTTCACCATGTAGGCCAGGCTAGTCTTGAACTCCTGACCTCAGGGGATCTGCCTGCCTTGGCTTCCCAAGGTGCTGGGATTACAGGCGTGAGCCACCGCACCTATTATTTATAATCCTAAACTAATCCATGAGGAAGGTAACGTTGTTCTCATTTTACAGACAAGGAAACTAAAGCCCAAGGTCCTTTGGTTAGTGTGACAGAGACGGGAATTGAACCCAAGTCTGGAGTAATTTTAGAGCTTGAACATTCTCTTTTCAATTATGCTGTTTTATAGTCAGGATCCAATTATCTCCATTAAGAGATGCAATAATGTCAATAACTCAAAAGGGAGGATTCAAAACATGTTTGTTATTTTATTTAGCAATCCAAAAGAGCTATATTACATTTATTTATTGAGCATCTGTACTACCTCTCCTACAGTAGGGATTCTGGCAGACTTGGGGGACCTCTCCCCATCAAAATGGACAGCCCCAGCCCAGGCACGGTGGCTCACGCCTGTAATCCCAGCACTTTGGGAGGCCAAGGCAGGCAGATCACCTGAGGTCAAGAGTTCGAGACCAGCCTGACCAACATGGAGAAACCCCATCTCTACTAAAAATACAAAATTAGCCAGGCATGGTGGCACATGCCTGTAATCCCAGCTACTTAAGAGGCTGAGGCAGGCGAATCAATTGAACCCAGGGGGCAGAGGTTGGGGTGAGCTGAGATTGTGCCATTGCACTCCAGCCTGGGCAACAAGAGCAAAACTCCATCTGAAAAAAAATTAAAAATGGACAGCCCCATGAGGGCAGAGACCTTGACTATGTTGTTGACCGTCACATCCACAGCATTAGAAAGACATCTAACAGGCACTCCACCAGTATATGATGAACGAATTCACAAATGGCTGAACCAGCCTGCCAGGTCAGCCTGTGCCCAGCCAGGCACAGTGGCTCACACCTGTAATCCCAGTACTTTGGAAGGCCAAGGGAAGATCACTTGAGGCCAGGAGTTCAAGACCAGCCTGGACAACCAGCGACATAGCAAGACCCTGCATGTGTGCATATATGTCTGTAAGAGAGAAAATGAGACAGAGAGACTCTAGAGAGCACGCAGCTCAGCTAAAGGAAAGACCTGCTACCCACCACTCTGTAACCAACCTGCCCCCACCCCATTCCCTGGTCTCTAAGGACTAAGATAACCCCAACTCAGATACAATGACCCATTCATAGGCCTTTAGGAAAATCTGTTGACCTGGATGGTGGGAATGGGCTAAGCCCAGGCCAGCCCAGGCCAGTTTAGCCTCAGGGACCTGTTAGTCAAGTTCCAATGGCAACACAACTAATTGTGTGTTTATGCATTCCCTACAGAACTCCAGGCAGAGGCCATCTATTCCCCAAGGCCACATTCTACCTTCTCTCTCCTTCCTTGCCTCCCCAAGTTTCCTGGGTGACCATCCAGGGAACATTAAGAGAAGCTTAAGTAGCAATAGCAGCCTCCAGAACATGGAAGGCAAAGGAGGGAAAGCCTCTCCGAGGGAGAGGACCAGTACTTCTTGCTCACAATTGTCCAGCTGCAAAACTCAAACTCCCTAGTCCTCCTCCTGGACCCACAGTTCAATGGCTTCGATGGCTCCCACATGTCACCACACTAACCCTCCACCCCCAGGCCCCCATGGCCTGACCCTATCCTACTTGACTGCCAGCTCCTGCACAAACTCCCTCTTCACTTACGCAGTGCACAGGCCCAGGGCCCCTCCTTCCTCTCTCTTTGTGTCCCTCTAGCCTGGCTCTACCCCCAGGGACTTCCTTCAGGAAGCCCTCCCAGATGGACTATTCCTCCCAGGCTTCTCCCTCCAGCCCTCCAGCCTGGAGCCTCTGATTGTGCATCCCCAGCTCTGGCCTGATTTCCCAGAGCTGGGCATGGATTCAGCTATTCCCCCATGGCCTAGCAGTTTCCTTAAGGTGGTAAAGCTTTTAATTCTTACAGAAACTATAAAATAAGCATTATCTGCATTCTAGAGTGGAGAACACTGAGCCTCAGGATTAAAAGCAATGTGCACTGCTTGGCACAGTGGCTCACACCTGTAATCCCAGCACTTTGGAAGGCCAAAGTGGGAGGATGGCTTGAGGCTAGGAATTCAAGACCAGCCTGGACAACACAGCAAGAACCTCTCTATACCCCCCTCCCCCACAAAAAAATTGTTCTAATTATCCAGGCAGAGTGGTGCACACCTGTATTTCCAGCTACTTGGGAGGCTAAGCAAGAGGATAACTGGAGCCCAAGAGTTTGAGGCTGTAGTGTACCATAATTGCACCTGTGAGTAAAAATGGCACTGGGTGACAGAGTGAGACCCTGTCTCTAAAAAAAAAAAAAAAAAAAAAAAAAAAAAAAAAAAAAATGTAGCAAATGGGAGAGCCAGAACTGGACCCCATCTGCCTCCAAAGCCATGTCTCTCCTCCCCACCTTATACCTCCCTCTCTCCCTGAAGATAGTACCATATGGCAGGCACTCCCTGTACCATAGGTTTTTATAACTGCATTTATTCCTCACAATTAAATCTATGAGGAGGCCGGGCACGGTGGCTCACGCCTGTAATCGTAACACTTTAGGAGGCTGAGGTGGGTGGATCACTTGAGCTCAGAAGTTCAAGGCCAGCCTGGCCAACATGGCAAAACCCCGTCTCTACTGAAAATACAAAAATTAGCCAGGCGTGGTGGCACATGCCTGTAATTCCAGCTACTCGGGAGGCTGAGGCAGGAGAATCGCTTGAACCCAGGAGGCAGACTTTGCATGAGCCGAATTTGCGTCACTGCACTCCAGCCTTGGCGACAGAGCAAGACTCTGTCTCAAAATAAATAAATAAACAAACTTATAAGGAAAGTACAAATAACCTCATTTTACAGATGAGGAGATGAAAGTTCAGAAACTTTCCATCCACTTCCTAAGTCATGTAGCGTCTAAGTGCTAGGATCAGAATTCCACCCAGCTCTTCTGGCTCCAAAACCCAAAGTTTAGCTTCCCAGTCCCCTGGATCTAGGCAGACAGTCTGGGAGATGCAGGAGGCAGGAAGGCAGATTCTGCAGCCAGCATGAGAGCTTGAACTGATCGGCCAGCACCTCTGATAAAGGAAGGTGCCTTCCAGAAGACCTCCAGGAGCTTCCCCGCTGATCTGGGGAAGCTCAGGAAGCCCAGGACAGCTGAGTGAGGGTTCAGTAGCCAGGCTCCCAGCTCTCTGCCCTCCCACTCGTCCTGTGAACTGACCCTCCCTCACATCATTGCACTTCTGCAAATTCCTACCACTACCTCCAAAGTGCTCTAGGATGTGTGATTAAAATCAAAGCGTTCTAAGGTTTATAATGAAATTAAGTTAAATTTTTGTTTTGAGAATTGTTTTAGACTATTCCTAGAAGAATGTGCAGTAGCAGGAAAACATAAGTTTGGAAATTAAATAGCCTGTGTTCTAGTCTCAACTCGGTCTCCAAATTGCTGTGTGACATTGGACAAGTTACTGCTCCTCTCTGAGCTACAGTTGCCTCATCTATATAATGAAGGGGCAGGACCATTTATTTCTAAATTGTTTTGTTTTGTTTTGTTTTGTTTTGTTTTTGAGATGGAGTCTCGCTGTGTTGCCCAGGTTGGAGTGCAGTGGCTTAATCTCGGCTCACTGCAAGCTCTGCCTCCTGGGTTCACGCCATTCTCCTGCCTCAGCCTCCCGAGTAGCTGGGACTACAGGGGCCAGCCACCACGCCCGGCTAATTTTTGTATTTTTAGTAGAGACGGGATTTCACCTTGTTAGCCAGGATGGTCTCAATCTCCTAACCTCGTGATCCGCCTGCCTCGGCCTCCCAAAGTACTGGGATTACAGGCGTGAGCCACCACGCCCAGCTCTAAATTATTTTATTACTAATTATTAATTTTTGAAATTATTAAAATTACCTGTATTATTACATGTAAATTAATATGGATTTTAGAGCTTTGAATTGCTTAAAGTGCTTGCAGTGTAGTGAGAAAAGCATTATATATATATATTTTTTGAGACGGAGCCTTGCTCTCACCCAGGCTGGAGTGCAGTGGCATGATCACTGCTCGCTGCAACCTCCGCCTCCCGGGTTCAAGCGATTCTCCTGCCTCAGCCTCCCGAGTAGCTGGGATTACAGGCGCCCGCCACCACGCCTGGCTAATTTTCGTATTTTTTCAGTAGAGACGGGGTTTTACCATGTTGGCCAGGCTGGCCTCAAACTCCTGACCTCAGGTGACCCGCCTGCCTCAGCATGAGCCGAGTTGTGAGCCACCCACCACACCCGGCCAAAAGCATTATACTTAAAATCATACTTTAGGCCAGGCGCAGTGGCTCATGCCTGTAATCCCAGCACTTTGGGAGGCTGAGGCGGACAGATCACAAGGTCAGGAAATAGAGACCATCCTGGCTAACACGGTGAAACCCTGTCTCTACTAAAAATACAAAAAAAATTAGCCGGGCATGGTGGTGGGCATCTGTAGTCCCAGCTACTAGGGAGGCTGAGGCAGGAGAATGGCATGAACCCGGGAGGCGGAGCTTGCAGTGAGCTGAGATTGCGCCACTGCACTCCAGCCTGGGCGACAGAGCGAGACTCCATCTCAAAAAAAAAAAAAAATCATACTTGATTTGGGCTCTCAGCTTTTGTTCTCTCATATGTAAAATAAATTAGATTGAGGCTGCAGTGAACTATGACAGGCCACTGCATTCCAGCTTGGGCGACAGAGCCAGACCCTGTCTCAAAAAAATAAATAAAAATTTAAAAATAAAATAAATTATATGATGATAATGTTTGTAAAGATAATTGTAAAGATAATTGTCATTTGTAAAGATAATTGCTTGTATAGGACACTACTGTATAGGACACTACTGTGATGGGAAAAGACCATGCACTCTTCTCTAAGAATTCACCGTTCCTTCTGTCTTTTGCCTTCCTCCCCTCAGCTAAAGGGCTCCTGGAGTGAAGCGGACCCTCAGCTGTACTCTGTGGTCTGCGGCAACAGCCAACGCACAGAGGAGTATCCTCTCCTTAACTAAGCACCGAAAGGGAGTAAAAGGGTAGACTGAAGGAAGGACTTACTAATTCAAGGAGTCATTGGAGCAGAAATGAGTGACCAGGAATGGGGAGGATGCGTCTGTGGAAAAGGAACAGGGCTGGGCCCCCTTCTCACTGGTCCTAGATGGGATCAGGCCTGCCCAGAAGCCAAGAAAAAGATGTTGTATAGACCTCAATGGGGCAAGGCCGGGATGATTGAGGGGATACCTTCAGGGGAGGAGGTGCTAGGCAGTTTTCTGAAAATGGTGCATTCAGACAGCTCACTATTTCCTGTAGTAATTCCAGGAAAAGACTGAGTAAGACAAGGTCAGGCCCGGGAGGAATGCAGCTGGAGGAGGTGTGTATGCACAGTCTCCCCAGGGTGAGCCTGTCCAGAGCCATAAACCTTATCTCCTTCCTCTGAATAGCTGGGATAGCTATCTCTGGCTCCCAGGGGCTCAGGCTGAGTCAGGGCTGGAGGCTGGGAGAGACTGTGGGCCCCGAAGCATACCTAAAACTGTGGGACCACTCAGCACTTAGGTATGAATGGCGCCATTTAGGGTCTGAAATGGTCACCATTTTCAGAAACCTGCTCAACACCTCTTCCCCTGCAGGTATCCCCTTCCGTCATCCTGGCCTTGCCCCATTGATACCTGAAGTGTGGCACATTCAGGAATGAGATTGGAGCGAAAGGGATCTCTTTGGCGGAGGTGGGGTCAAAGAGATAGATTAGGATGATTCATCTCCACAAAGGCTAAGGCCTTAGATTCCTACCAGCCAGCCCCAGGCCAGAAATTTCCCCCTCAAGGAAAGTTGGGCTCCAGGGCTGGGCAATACTATCACCTCAATTATCCCTCTGTTCCTGAGTTCTAGGGTTTATGCACAGTTCTTAATGGGGCCTAATAGTTTCTTGGTCTCTTCCAGCCCTCTATCTTAGAGGACAGGAGGTGGAGCCTACCAACAAAGGGACCCAGGTTCCAGTTCCAGGGCTGCGTTTCTCTCCCCCTCAGGGCCCATTACTCTGAGCTGGGCCCCAGGTAGGGGAGGAAGGAGGAGAAAGGAGGCAGTGTTCTCATGTTCTCTGTGTCCCTGAGAAATTCCCCACCTCCCTTTCAAGCTCCCTCCTAGCAGGCTGGTGAGACCTGCCCTGGAGACAGGCTGGTGCGAGAGGCCCCCTCTGTAGAGTGGAAGGGGGTGACATAATTGCCTGTCCTGAGACTTCTACACATGTACACACTGTCCCTCTGCCTGGTGTGTCCCTGCCCCCCCACCCACCTCTCCTGCTCGCTCAGGTATCCTCTCCAGTGCCCAGCCAGACTGATCTTCTACAAACACTGCTTTGATCCTGTCACTCCCCAGCCCAGAGCTTCCCGTTGCCTTCAGAATAAAGGTCAAATTCCTCATCTGGTGGCTGAGGCTTAGCCTTCCCCACCTGGCACTAGCTGCCCTCCCCACCCCACCCCCAGGACTGTGCCCTCCTCTCCTGAAGCACCTCCTTGTCACCTGCACCTGTTGAAACCTTACCCTTCCCTGCAGGTCCTGGCTCCAGCTCACCCCATTCATTCCGCAAACATTTGCTGAATGAAAATCATGCATCAGGCACCTCCCCACAAAGCCTGCCCCAGTCACCTCTGCCGGAAGTGGCCACTCCTATAGAGACCCCAAGAATAGGGCTTTGTTACACCCCTGGGCTGGGTTACACTTGCTGTGGGCATGTCTGAGCTCCCCTCCCTGATTGTAAACCTGATCCACAGTCATTTAGCATGCACTGAACATCCACTATTAATGAGGCATTTTCCATATTTGTCTCATTTGACCCTCACAAGGACCTTGGGAGTTCAGTCTTCTTATCCTTATTTACAGATGAGGAATCCAAGGCTCCAAGAAGTAATGTGCCCAGCAAGTAGTAGTCAGAGCTCAAACCGGAGTCCTGTACCCTAAGTCCAGGGCCCGCACATCAGCGCCAAGGCATCTTCCTCAAAAGTAGGGGCGTGTCTTATACATGTTTCTGCTTCCCTCCACACCCAGCACAGGAACTTGTTTGATTCACTGAATGAATGAATGAATGAATGATTCAATTCTATCCCATGAGTCCTCTTCTCTACTCTGACCCTATCTCCTCTCTCCCACATTGCTTTTTTCCTATCAGAAGATAGGACCCCAAGGATTCCCCCCAAGGGAGGAAAGAAGCTGTGATTGTTTCATGGATACCAGAGATGGGAGCTAAGCCTCAGAAGGGTGTCCACAGCCTGGACACACCCCATGGAGGAGATTCAGGACAGGAAGACCCCTTCACCTTCACCACCACTCAGTTTGATAGACCCAGGAGAGTTCCAGTCCTTCTCTCCACCCCTCCCCAACTCCAGCAGGAAATAGGTGGGCCCAAGGGAGCAGCAGGACAAGCCAGAGAACAGTGAGAGGGTGAAGAGGGGCCCAGATTCAGTGACTCACCACCCTTGGGCCTCCCCGGGGGAAAGGGTGGGGAGCCTGGACACTTGGAATTCCTGCCTGTCCCTAGGGAGACACTTGGGTGTTAGGAGGCTGAACAGGAGGAGGAAGAGCTCTGTTTGTCCCAAACTAAGGGGTGGCCATGGCAACAAGGCCAGAGCCATCAGGGCTGGGAGCAAAGGTCCTGGCCAGGGGTGGAGTCGCGAGGGCCCTGCTGCCTGCCTGCCAACTGGGCCACTGTCCACACCATGCCAGCCAGGCCTTCTCTGACTGAGCACCCCCTTGTGGGCAGAGCCGAGCCTGAAATCTGGGGACGGGCAGTCCTGAGGGGGAAGCCACCTGCTTTACAGACACACATGTTCTTGTCCTCTCCCAGTCCCACCATGTGTCTTCTCAACTGCAACCAGAGACAGACAGCCTCTAGAACAGGGAGTGCTCAGCCAGGCGCGATGGCTCACTCCCGTAATCCCAGCACTTTGGGAGGCCAAAACAGGTGTACCACCTGAGGTCAGGAGTTCGAAATCAGCCTGGCCAACATGGTGAAACCCTGTCTCTACTAAAAATACAAAAATTAGCCAGGCTTGGTGGCAGGCACCTGTAATCAAGGAGAATCGCTTGAGAGGCGGGAGGCGCAGGTTGCAGTGAGCCAAGATTGCGCCATTGCACTCCAGCCTGGGCAACAAAAGCAAGACTCTGTCTCAAAAACAAAAACAAAAACAGGGAGCGCTCTTGGCCTTTGTGCTGGGGAAAAGAAGGCATGGAGAACTGAGTCTGCTGCTGGGAAGTGAGTAGATTGGAGGTGTCAGTCTGGGAAGGCTTCCTGAAGGAGGATGTCTCAGGCTAAGGAAAAGACAGCAAAGGCTTCAGAGCAGAAGAGTGTGTCTCCTCTGAGAGACCAAAGCAATGTGGCTGGAGTCACAGATGACACCATCACTCCTTCTCTTCTGCTAGTCACAAGAATCTTGGTATCCCAAGGAGCCCCCAGTGCGCCACCGCCATCCTTAACAATGCCCCCTACTATTATGCATGTCCATTCCCACCCTTACCTCCCCTTGGAGGTGGAGATGGCACTTCCTCTGCCCAGGGCCAGACCTCCACCAGTGCTCTGATCCACACACCCCTCCCTTCACACACAGAACCTTGTCTCATCAAATAGTATCTCTCCCTTGCCATACTCCTCCCACCCCCATCCCAGGCTGAATTTTATTCCCCTCTACTTGTAGTCATGCTCATGTCACTTCTTCCTTTAAAAAAAGAAAGAAAGGGGCTGGGCACAGTGGCTCACGCGTGTAATCCCAGCACTTTGGGAGTCCGAGGTGTGTGGATCACCTGACGTCAGGAGTTCGAGACCAGCCTGGCTAACATAGTGAAACCCCATCTCTACTAAAAATACAAAAAATTAGCTGGGCGTGGTGGCAGGTGCCTGTAATCCTAGCTACTTAGGAGGCTGAAGTGAGAGAATCGCTTGACCCCGGGAGGTGGAGGTTGCAGTGAGACAAGATCGTGCCATTGCACTCCAGCCTGGGCAACAAGAGTGAAACTCCATCTCAAAAAACAAAAATAGAAAGGGAATCATCCTTGACCCGTGTCCCACACCCACTACAGCCCTCTCTCCTTGCCTCTACAGCCAAGCTTCCCAAGAGGGGAGACCATACTCGTTGTCAATTTTTCACCTCCTCCTACATCCCCACCCCTAGCCACCATCCATGGAAATGGCTAAACCAATGATCAACTCCTAGCCAAATTTGATGGACTCTTTTCAAATCTTTTCTTCCCTGCATCCCTGGAATAGTGGATACCACTGACCACTCCTCCTTCCTTCCTTCCTTTCTTTTATTTTTTATTTTTTATTTTTCCAGATTCTCACTCATTCGCCCAGGCTGGAGTGCAGCGGTACGATCTCGATCTCAGCTCACTGCAATCTCCACCTCCCAGGCTGAAGCCATTCTCTTGCCTCAACCTCCCGAGTAGCTGGGATTACAGGTGCCCACCACCACGCCCAGCTGATTTTTTTGTATTTTTAGTAGAGACAGGGTTTCACCATGTTGGCCAGGCTGGTCTTGAACTCCTGACCTCAGGTGATCCGCCCACCTCAGCCTCCCAAAGTGCTGGGATTATAGGCGTGAGCCACCTCGTCCAACCCCCTTTCTTAAAAGACAATTCCTTTGGCCTCCTGACATTGCCTTCTGCATTTCTTGCTATCTCTCTGGCCACTCCTTTCCAGTCTTCTTCCTTGAATCCTTTTTATCTATTCACCACTTACACCTGTAATCCTTAATCTTCTTGGTGGGTCATGCTCCACTTTGAGACTCTAATGCACAATCAGAGATTGCTAGCATCTCCCATGCAGCTGAAGGGGCACATGCATTTGTGAAAGCCACCCACAGAGGCCAGATTAAGAGCCTTGCTCTTGAGTGTTAGGATTCCCACCTCCCTGCCTCCACCTCTTCAGGCCAATTCCCATCCACTCTCAGGGATGATGAATCCCAGATCAACATCTCCAGACTCTCCTCGGAGCTACAGACCCAAGTTTCTAATTGCTGCCTGGATGTCCCACCCAAGCCTCAAACTCACAGCTTCCAAACTCAAGTCATTATCCAATGCCATCGTCCAGGCCTCACTTCCTCTCATAATTCCTCTCTGGTGGACATCACTGCCTCCAAAGCAAGAAGTCTGGAGTCAGCAAAAGTGCTGAGGATGGCACTAGAACCTCTCACAGGATTGCTATGTTAAATAATGTGATACATGTAAAGCACATAGAATGGTGCCTGATACATCATAGATGCTCAGTAAGTGTTATTATTGTTACTATTATTGCTGCTTCTTTCCCTTTACATCCAATTAGAAGCCAAGTCCTGCCAATTCTATCATTTTTTTTTTTCTTGAGACAGAGCTTCGTTCTTGTTGCCCAGGCTGGAGTGCAATAGCACGATCTAGGCTCACTGCAACCTCTGCCTCCCAGGTTCAAGCAATTCTGCTGCCTCACCCTCCTGAGTAGCTGGGATTATAGGCGTGTGCCATCACACCTAATTTTGTATTTTTAGTAGAGATGGGGTTTCTCCATGTTGGTCAGGCTGGTCTCGAACTCTCGACCTCAGGCGATAAACCCGCCTCGGCCTCCCAAAGTGCTGGCATTACAGGCATGAGCCACCGCGCCCGGCCCCCAATTCTGTCTTCCAAACTTTCCTTTTTTTGTTGTTGTTCTTTTTTCCTTTTTTTGAGACAAAGTCTTACTCTGTCACCCAGGCTGAAGTGCAGTGGCACAATCACAGCTCATTGTGCCCTAGATCTCCTGGGTTCAAGTGATCCTCCCACCTCAGCCTCCTGAGTAGCTGAGACTACAGGCATGCACCACCACACCTGGCTAATATTTTTATTTTTTGTAGAGACAGGGTCTTGCTCTGTTGCCAGGCTGGTCTTGAGCTCCTGGGCTCAAGCAATCCTCCCACCTTGGCCTCCCAAAGTGCTGGCATTACAGGCATGAACCTCTGTACCCAGCCCCTAAATTTCCTTTGAATCTACTTTCTTCCGTATATTTCCACTGATTCTCTCTTAGTTTGAGTCATCATTACTACTTATCTAGATGACTGCAGTAATCTCCACTCTTGTCTTTTCAAATCTTTCCAAGACATCTGGCTAGCATGTTCTTGTCAAACTGCAGTTCTGATCATGATGCTTCCCCACTTTTAGCTTCAGTGTCTCCCCCAGATTCTTTTTTTTTTTTTTTTTTTGAGACAGAGTCTCGCTCTGTTGCCCAGGCTGCAGTGCAGTGGCATGATCTCGGCTCACTGCAAGCTCCACCTCCCGGGTTCATGCCATTCTCCTGCCTCAGTCTCCCGAGTAGCTGAGACTACAGGCACCTGCCATCAAGCCTGGCTAATTTTTTGCATTTTTAGTAGAGACAGGGTTTCACTGTGTTAGCCAGGATGGTCTCGATCTCCTGACCTCGTGATCCTCCCGCCTCGGCCTCCCAAAGTACTGGGATTATAGGCGTGAGCCACCACGCCTGGCCAGTGTCTCCCCAGATTCTAAAATAGTTTCCCTTGGTTTTTGGTAATTTCCTAGGGAACTTGTTATAGAGATCCAGCCCCAATCCCAGAGAGTATTATTCTGCAGGTCTGGGATGATATTGGGCACCTGCATTCATGACATGTTCCCAATCATAGCTGGTACAAAACAAAGTTGAAAACTAAGGCAGTGCAAACTCTTCAAGGTCTAACAAGGCTCTTCTTGACCTGGTCTTCACTAACCTTTCCCACTTTATCTCCCACCTCTTCCTTTCTCCACTACTTATTGGCTCCATATATATATATATATATATATATATATATATATATATATATATATATATATATATATATATATTTGAGACGGAGTTTCGCTCTTGTTGCCCAGGCTGGATTGCAGTGATGTGATCTTGGCTCACTGTAAACTCCGCCTTCCAGTTTCAAGCAATTCTCCTGCCTCAGCCTCCCGAGTAGCTGGGATTACAGGCGCCCGCCACCATGTCTGGCTAATTTTTGTAATTTTAGTAAAGATGGGGTTTCACCATGTTGGCCAGGCTGGTCTTAAACTCCTGACCTCAAGTGATCCATCTGCCTTGGCCTCCCAAAGTGCTGGGATTACAGGCATGCGCCACTGCGCTTGGCCATATGTTTATTTTTTGTAGAGACAGAGTTTTGCCATGTTGCCCAGGCTGCTCTTGAACTCCTGGACTCAAGCAATCTGCCCGCCTCTGCTTCCCAAATTGTTGGGATTATAGGCACCTGGTAAATCATTCTTTTTTTTTTTTTTTTTGAGATGGAGTCTCACTCTGTCACCCAGGCTAGAGTGCAGTGGCACGATCTCAGCTCACTGCAACCTCCACCCTCTGGGTTCAAGTGCCTGCCTCAGCCTCCTGTGTAGCTGGGATTACAAGCGCCTGCAACCACACCTGGCTAATTTTTGTATTTTTAGTAGAGACAGGGTTTCACCATCTTGGCTAGGCTGGTCTTGAACTCCTGACCTCGTGATCCACCCACCTCTGCCTGCCAAAGTGCTGGGATTACAGGTGTGAGCCACCGCGCCTGGCAAATCATTCTTAATAGTGAAAGAATGATTACTTTGTCCACAAGATCAGGAACAAAGCAAAGACATTTGCTCTCCCCACTTCTTTGTGTTTGTTTTTTTCTTTCTGACCTCTTCCCTGTAGGTATGTTCTCATCACTTTTATTCAACATTGTACTGAACGTGCTAGCCAGTGCAATAAGTCAGGAAGAAGAAATAAAAGGCATACAGATGGGAAAAGAAGCAATAAAACTATCTTTATTCACAGATAAAATGATTATCTATTTAGAAAATCCCAGCCATGGGCAGTATGCACACCTGTACTCCCAGCTACTTGGGAGGCTAAGGCAGGAGGATCACTTGTGCCCAGGAGTTCAAGGCTTCAGTGAGCTATGATCACCACTGCACTCCAGTCTGGGCAGCAGAGTGAGGCTGTGTCTATAATAAAAAAAACAAAAACAAAAAAATCCTGAAGAACCTACCTACAAAAAAGCCACTAGAACTAATAAGAGAATTTAGCAAGATTGCAGGATAAATGATAAGTGATCAATACACAAAATTACATTTTTTGTGTTTTTATTGTTTTTTATTTTGTTTTATTTATTGTGTTTTATTATTTTTATTTTTGTGTTTTTTGTTTTTGTTTTTATTTTAGAGATGAAGTCTTGCCCTGTCACCCAGGCTGGAGTGCAGTGGCGCGATCTCAGCTCACCGCAACCTCTGCCTCCCAGGTTCAAGGGATTCTCCTGCCTCAGCCTCCCAAGTAGCTGGGATTACAGGCACTCACCACCACGCCCAGCTAATTTTTTTGTATTTTTAGTAGAGACGGGGTTTCACCATGTTGGCCAGGCTGGTCTTGAACTCCTGACCTCAGGCAATCTGCCCACCTCAGCCTCCCAGAGTGCTGGGATTACAGGTGTGAGCCACCATGCCGGCCTCACAAAATTACGTTTCTATATACTGGCAATGAGAAATTGGAAATTCAAACTGAAAAAGCAGTATTATTTACAATCAGATTTAAAACATAAAATATCTTCCAATCAAACTAACAAAATATGTGCAAGATTTGTATGCTGAAAAGTATAAAACATTAATGAGAGAAATTAAAGATGTATATGAATGGAGAGATATATTAAGTTCATGGATTGGAAGACTCAATGTTGTTAAGATGCTAACTCACTTGGAATTGATCTGCAAGTTTAATGCCATCCCAATAAAAATCTCTGTAAGTTTTTATATAGAAATTAACAAACCGATTCTAATAATGTAGACAAAAAAGCAAAGGGCCTAGAATAACCAAAACAATTTTTTATATTTTTTATTTTTTTATTTTTTTGAGACGGAGTTATGCTGTTTTTGCCCAGGCTGAAGCGCAATGGGACAGTCTCGGCTCACTGCAAACTCCGCCTCCCGGGTTCAAGCAATTCTCTTGCCTCAACCTCCTGAGTAGCTGGGATTACAGGTGCCCACGACCATGCCTGGCTGATTTTTGTATTTTTATTAGAGACGGGGTTTCACCATGTTGGCCAGGCTGGTCTCAAACTCATGACCTCAGGTGATCTACCCATCTCAGCCTCCCAAAGTGCTAGGATTTTAGGCGTGAGCCACCTCGCCCAGGCTCAAAACAATTTTTAAAAAGAATAGCCAGGAACGGTGGCTCACGCCTGCAATCCCAGCACTTTGGGAGGCCGAGGAGGGTGGATCACAAGGTCAGGAGTTCAAGACCAGCCTGGCCAACATGGTGAAACCCGGTCTCTAACTCAAAATACAAAAATTAGCCGGGCATGGTGGCATGTGCCTGTAGTCCCAGTTGCTCGGGAGGCTGAGGCAGGAGAATTGCTTGAACCCAGGAGGCGGAGGTTGCAGTGAGTCGAGATTGTGCCACTGCACTCCAGCCTGGGTGACAGAGTGAAACTTCATCTCAGAAAAGAAAAAAAAAAAAAAGAAAAGGAAGGAGAAGGAGAAGAAGCCGGGCACAGTGGTTTACACCTCTAATCCCAGCACTTTGGGAGGATGAGGTGGGCGGATCACTTGAGGTCTGAGTTCAAAACCAGTCTGGCCAACATGGTGAAACCCTGTCTCTACTAAAAAATACAAAAAATAGCCAGGATGGTGGCACACACCTGTAGTCCCAGCTACTCGGAAGGTTGAGGCAGGAAAATCGCTTGAACCCAGTAGGCAGAGGTTGGAGTGAGCTGAGATCAAGCCATTGCACTCCAATCTGGTGACAGAGCCAGATTCTGTCTCAAAAATAATAATAAACCAAAAGAAAAATGAAAAGAATAAAGTTGGAGAACTCCCATTATCTGGTTTCAAGACTTGCCATAAAGCTGCAGTAATCAAGACAGTGAAGTATCAGCATAAAGATAGATAGATACAGGCCAGGTGCGGTGGCTCACGCCTGTAATCCCAGCACTTTGGGAAGCCAAGGCAGGCAGATCACCTGAGGTCAGGAGTTCGAGACCAGCCTGATCAACATGGAGAAAACCCATCTCTACTAAAAATACAAAAATTAGCTGGGCGTGGTGGCGTATGCCTGTAATCCCAGGTAGTTGGGAGGCTGAGGCAGAAGAATCGCTTGAACCCGGGAGGCAGAGGTTGCAGTGAGCCGAGGTCGCACCATTGCACCCTAGCCTGGGCAACAAGAGTGAAACTCCGTCTCAAAAAAAAAGGATAGATACATCTATGGAACATAATAGAGTCTGGAAGACCCCATCTCTACTCAAAATACAAATACTCCAGCATGGGCAACAAGAGCAAAACTTCATCTCAAAAGAAAAAAAAAAAAATAGGCCTGGCGTGGTGGCTCATGCCCATAATCCCAGCACTTTGGGAGGCCAAGGCAGATTGATCACCTGAGGTTAGGAGTTCGAGACCAGCCTGGCCAACACGGCAAAACCCTGTCTCTACTAAAAATACAAAAAATTAGCTGGGGGTGGCAGGTGCCTGTAATCCCAGCTACTCAGGTGACTGAGGCAGGAGAATCGCTTGAACCCAGGAGGCATAGGTTGCAATGAGTCGAGATCATGCCATTGCACTCCAGCCTGGGTGACAGAGCAAAACTCTGTCTCAAAAAAAAAAAAAAAAAAAAAAAAGGCCGGGCACAGTGGCTCACGCCTGTAATCCCAGCACTCTGGGAGGCCGAGGCGGGTGTATCACGAGGTCAGGAGATCAAGACCATCCTGGCTAACACAGTGAAATCCTGTCTCTACTTAAAAAAAAAAAAAAAGGAAAAGAAAAAGAAAAAGGAAAACCGTTCGTGACCTTGAGTTAGGCAAAGATCTCTGAAATAGAACACAAAAAATACAAACCATACAAAAAATTTCATAATTTTTTTTTTTTTTAGAGACACATTCTTGTTCTGTCACCCAGGCTGGAGTACAGTGGTGTGATCATAGCTCCATATAACCTTCAACTCCTGGCCTCAAGCAATCCTCCTGCCTCTGCCTCCCAACAGCTGGAATTACGGTGTGAACCACCGTGCCCAGCCCATTATGGAATTTTATCAAAATTAAAACTTCATCTCTTCTAACAACATTGTTAAGAAAATACAAAGATAAGCCACATATTGGGCAAAAATATTTGCAAAACACATTAACTCAAATGAATCATAGGCCAAAATGTGAAACAGAAAACCATAAAAATTCTAGATAAGGCTGGGCGAGGTGGCTAATGCCTATAATCCCAGCACTTTGGGAGGCCGAGGCAGGTGGATCACGAGGTCAGGAGTTCAAGACCAGCCTGGTGAACATGGTGAAACCCCGTCTGTACTCAAAATACAAAAATTAGCCGGGCATGGTGGCACACACCTGTAATCCCAGCTACTCGGGAGGCCGAGGCAGGAGAATGGCTTGAACCCGGGAGGCAGAGGTTGTGGTGAGCTGAGATCATGCCACTGCACTCCAGCCCGGGAGATAGAGGAAGAGTCCATCTAAAAAAAAAGAAAAAAAAAATTCTAAATAAAAACAGAAAATCTTTGTGACCTTGAGATAGGCAAAGATTTCTTGTGATCATAGCTCATGGCAGCCTTGATCTTCTGGGCTCAAGTAATCCCCCTGCCTCAGCCTCCCATGCCTGTAATCCCAGCACTTTTGAAGCTGAGACTACATGTGCACACCATCACACCAGACTATTATTTTATGTTTTGTAGAAAAGCGGTCTCACTATGTTGCGGAGCTAGATTTCTTCTGTTGTTTTTGTTGTTGTTGTTGTTGAGATGGAGTTTCGCTCTTGTTGCCCAGGCTGGCGTGCAATGGCGCAATCTGCACTCACTGCAACCTCTGCCTCCCAGGTTCAAGCGATTCTCCTGCCTCAGCCTCCTGGGTAGCTGGGATTACAAGCATGGGCCACCATGCCCGGCTAATTTTTTTGTATTTTTAGTAGAGATGGGGTTTCTCCATTTTGGTCAGGCTGGTCTTGAACTCCCAACCTCAGGTGATCCGCCCGCCTTGGCCTCCCAAAGTGCTGGGATTACAGGCGTGAGGCACTGTGCCCGGCTGCTAGATTTCTTAAATACAGCATCAAAGCATAATCCATAAAATAAAAACTTGATAAACTGGGCTTTGTCACAATTAAGAACTTCTCTTCAAAAGACATTAAGAGAATGAAAAGATAGCCACAGACTGGGAGAAAATAGTTGCAAATTTCATGAAGAAGAACTTGAATCCAGACATATTTTCAAAACTCTCAACATTCAATAATAAAAAAGAGACAACCAAATTTTTTAAATGGGCAAAAGATCTGAACAGATATTTCATCAAAAAAGAGATACAGGCCAGGCGTGGTGGCTCACACCTGTAATCCTAGCACTTTGGGAGGCTGAGGCAGGTGGACTGCCTGAGCTCAGGAGTTTGAGACCAACCTGGGCAACACCGTGAAACCCTGTCTCTACTGAAATACAAAAAACTAGCCTGGTGTGGCAGCATGCACCTGTAATCCCAGCCACTTGGGAGGCTGAGGCAGGAGAATTGCTAGAACTCGGGAGGCAGAGGTTGCAGTGAGCTGAGACTGTGCCACTGCACAATCCAGCCTGGGCAACAGAACGAGACTCGGTCTCTAAAAAAAAAAAAAAGAGAGAGATACAGATGGGGCAGGGTGCAGTGGCTCAAGCGTGTAATCCCAGCACTTTGGGAGGCTGAGGCGGAAGTATTGCTTGAGCTCAGGAGTTTGAGACCAGCCTGGGCAACATGGCAAAACCCTGTCTCTACAAAATATACAAAAATTAGCCAGGCATGGTGGCATGTGACTATAATCCCAGCTACTCTGGAGGCTGAGGCTCAAGAATCACTTGAATCCGGGAGGCAAATGTTGCAGTGAACCAAGATCCCGCCACTGTACTCCAGCCTGGGTGAGGGAGTGAAACTCTGTCTCAAAAAAAAAAAAAAGAAGAAGAAGAAAACAGGCCGGGCATGGTGGTTCATGCCTGTAATCCCAGCACTTTGGAGGCCAAGGCAAGTGGATCACCTGAGGTCAGGAGTTTGAGACCAGCCTGGCCAACATGGTGAAACCCCGTCTCTACTAAAAATACAAAAAAATGTAGCCTGGCATGGTGGCGCACACCTGTAGTCCCAGCTACTCGGGAGACTGAGGCAAGAGAATTGCTTAAGCCCAGGAGGCAGAGGCTGCAGTGAGCCGAGATCGTGCCATTGCACTCCAGCCTGGGCAAAAGAACAAAACTCCATCTCAAAAAAAAAAAAAAAAGTTGCCAAAAATAAAGAGATAGAGATGGTAAATCAGCACATGAAAAGATGCCCAATATCATTAGTCATTAGGAAAATACACATTAAAACCACAAGATACCATTACACACCCACTAGAAAGCTATATATATATATATATTTTTTTTTTTTTTTTTATAAGGTCTTGCTCTGTCGCCCAGGCTGGAGTGCAGGGCCATGATCTTAGCTCACTGCAACCTCTGCCTCCTGGGTTCAAGTGATTCTCGTGCCTTGGCCTCCCGAGTAGCTGGGATTACAAGCATGGACAATGCCCAGCTAATTTTTTGTATTTTTAGTAGAGCTGGGATTTTGCTGCGTTGCCCAGACTGGTGTTGAACTCCTGGCCTCAAGTGATCCATTTGCCTCGGCCTCCCAAAGTGCTGTGATTACTAGTGTGAGACTCCACATCCAGCCTAACTTTTGTTTTTCCTTTTTAATAACAGGCCAAGCACAGTGACTCAGGCATGTAATCCCAGCATTTTGGGGGGCCGAGGCAGAAGGATCACCTGAGCCCAATAGTTCGAGACAAGCCTGGGCAACAAAGGAAGACACCCCTCTCTACAAAAGAATTTTTTTTTTTTTTTTTTTGAGACGGAGTCTCGCTCTGTCGCCGAGGCTGGAGTGCAGTGGTGCGATCTCAGCTCACTGCAAGCTCTGCCTCCCAGGTTCACGCTGTTCTCTTGTGTCAGCCTCCCGAGGACCTGGGACTACAGGTGCCTGCCACCACTCCCGGTTAATTTTTTGTGTTTTTAGTAGAGACGGGGTTTCACCGTGTTAACCAGGATTGTCTTGATCTCCTGACCTCATGATCCTCCTGCCTTGACCTCCCAAAGTGCTGGGCTTACAGGCGTGAGCCACCGCGCCTGGCCTACAAATGAATTTTTAAAACCAGCCAGGTTTAGTGGTATGGGCCTGTAGTCCTAGCTCCTGAGGAGGATGAGGCAGGAGTATCACTTGGGCACAGGAGTTCCAGGCTATAGTAAGCTATGACAGAACCACTATACTCCAACCTGGGTGACAGAGCAAGACCCTGTATCTAAAAAAAAAGTAAAATAAAAAAAGGACAGACAGTACAGAGTGTTGGTGAGGATACAGAGCATCATGTTACTGGGGGTGTGCAAAATGGTACAGCTACTTTGGCAGTTTCTTAGAAGAATAAACTTGGCCAGGCATGGTGGTTCACACCTGTACTCCCAGCACTTTGAGAGACTGAGGCGGGCAGATCACTTGAGGTCAGGAGTTCGACACCAGCCTGGCCAACATGGTGAAACTGTCTCTAGTAAAAATAGAAAAATTAGCCTGGTGTGGTGGCACACGCCTTTAGTCCCAGCTACTTGGGAGGCTGAGACAGGAGAATCACTTGAACCTGGGAGGTGGAAGGTGCAGTGAGCTGAGATCACCCCTATAATCCCAGCACTTTGGGAGGCTGAGGCAGGCAGATGACTTGAGCCCAGGAGTTTGAGACCGGCCTGGCCAACACGGCAAAACCCCGTCTCTACTAAAAAATACAAAAATTAGCCAGGCATGGTGGCGTATACCAGCGATTCCAGCTACTTAGGAGGCTGAAGTATGAGAATCACTTGAACCCTGGAAGCAGAGGTTGCAGTGAGCCAAAATCAGGCCATAGAACTCCAGCCTGAGTGACAGACGGAGACTCCCTCTCAAAAAAAAAAAAAGAAAAAAAGGAAGAAAACATATATCCACACAAAGATAAACAGCTTTATTCATAATTGCTAAAAACTGGAGCTGAGCACTGTGGCTCATGCCTGTAATCCCAGCACTTTGGAAGACCAAGGTGGGAGGATCACTTGGGGTCAGGAGCTCAGGCCAGGAATTTAAGACCAGCCTGGGCAACATATTGAGACCCTCATCTCTACCAAAAAAAAAAAAAAAAGTTAGAAAAAGTAAAGAAAAAAACTAAGAACAAAATAAATATTCATTTACTGGTGAATGGATAAACAAATTATGGTAACTCTATGCAATGGAATATTATGCTGCCATTAAAAGGAAGGATAAATACTGATACCCTGCAACAACATAGATGAATCACAGAAGCATCATGTTAAGTGAAAGACGCCGGAGACAAAAAGCTACACACCAGGCCAGGTGTGGTGGCTCATGCCTGTAATCCCAGCACTTTGGGAGGCCGAGGTGGATGGATTACCAAGCTCAGGTGTTTGACACCAGCCTGGCCAATGTGGTGAAACTCCATCTCTACTAAAAATACAAAAAATTAGCCGGACGTGGTAGCTCATGCTTGTAGTCCCAGCTACTCGGGAGGCTAAGGCAGGAGAATCGCTTGAACCTGGGAGGTGGAGGTTGCAGTGAACCAAGATCATGCCACTGCACTCCAGCCTGGGCGACAGAGCAAGACTCAGTCTCAAAAAAAAAAAAAAAAAGAAAAGTAAAAAGCTACACAAAAAAGCTACACACTTTATAGTTTATTTTATACAACATTATGGAAAGGGAAAAGCTATGAGGACAGAGAACAGATCAGTGGTTACCAAAGCTGGGGTGTCGGGGAGGAGGTGTGGGGGTGAGCAATGAACTTGACTATAAAAGAACACAGTGGATTTTTTTTTTTTTTTTTTTTTTTTGAGACGAAGTCTCCCTCTGTGTCCCAGGCTGGAGTGCAGTTGCGCCATCTCAGCTCACTGCAACCTCCTCCTCCCAGGTTCAAGCAATTCTCTTGCCTCAGCCTCCTGAGTAGCTGGGACTACAGGCGCCCATCCCCATGCTCTGCTAATTTTTTTGTATTTTTAGTAGAGATGGGGTTTCACCATCTTGGCCAGGTTGGTCTTGAACTTCTGAACTCGTGATCCACCTGCCTCACCCTCCCAAAGTGCTGGGATTACAGGTGTGAGCCACCACACCCAGCCTGGAGCTTTTTGAAGGGATAAAAATTATGTATTTTGATTATGGTGGCATTTCCACAGCTGCATCCATTTGTCAAAACCCATCAAACTGTATACCTAAAAAGGGTGAATGTTACTGTAGGCAAATTGTGCATCAATAAATTAATTTTTTTTTTTTTTTTTTTTGAGATGGAGTTTCACTCTTGTTGCCCAGGCTGGAGTGCAATGGCGCGATCTTGGCTCACCACAACCTCCGCCTCCCGGGTTCAAGCGAATCTGCCTCAGCCTCCCGAGTAGCTGGGATTACAGGCATGTGCCACCATGCCCGTCTATAAATCTAAATGTTTTAAAACAAGAAAACCTACAGATGCAGGAAGATCATAGGCTCAGCCTTATATGTGAAAAGCTTAAGGTTTCCTTGAAACCTCCAATTAGGGATAATATCCACCAGCAGGAGATATGGTTCTGAGTCTCAGAGGAGGGGATTCTGGTGGATGCTATAAAAAGCCACGGTGCCAAGTGTTCTATTTGGGAAATCTTACCCTTAGCCCCCGGGCTCCTCTAGCAAGTTTTTGCTCTTTTTTTTTTTTTTTTTTTTTTCTTTTGAGGCAGTGTTTTGCTCTTGTTACCCAGGCTGGAGTGCAATGGCGTGATCTCAGCTCACCGCAACCTCCCCCTCCCGGATTCAAGCAATTCTCCTACCTCAGCCTCTTGAGTAGCTGGAATTACAGGCATGTGCCACCACGCCCAGCTAATTTTGTATTTTTAGTAGAGACAGGGTTTCTCCATGTTGGTCAGGCTGGTCTCGAACTCCCAACCTCAGGTGATCTGCCCGCCTCAGCCTCCCAAAATACTGGGATTACAGGTGTGAGCCACCGTGCCTGGCTTTTTACTCACTTTTTGAAGCCCTGTCTGAGCATTCATTTGACCTCCGTGAAGTTCTCCATGACCCCAGTCCTTCAGCACGTAGAACGCAAGCTCCATGAAAGCAGCAGCCTTGTGGCTTTTCTGTGCTGTATTCTCAGATCCTAGACCATGCTGGCATTAGGTGCCTTACAAAGCGTTAATGAATTAATGAATTCTTCCTTTCTCTGACAGTCCTCTGGAGCTTGTCATAGCACCAATCACACTGTATTTTGTTTGTCCAATGATCTGTTCCCTCTAATAATAATCTCCTTGATTATTATTGTCTAGTTGTATTTATCTTTGTATTCCCAGGTCACTATTGGTGGAAGTGAACTAAACCGACAGCCTTAAAGCTCCATGTTGATGATTCTTCCAGGAGGAGGAGGCACACTTAACAAGCACCTGCTCCGCCCCAGGCCCTATCATATATGCTTAATCTCTGCAACAAACCGATAAGGAAGCTGGAGATCAGAGAAGCTCGCCGACTTGGGCACCCAACTTAGGCACCCAACTTGACCAAGGTCACCTAGCAAGGAAACAAGCAGAGCTGGGATTCAAACTGAGATCTGTCCAACTCCAAAATCTTGTTTCTCCATCCTCTCTTTTCCCAAAGATTCTTAACCCCATGATTTTCAGTGCCTTCAGCACCCTGAAGTGACATCACCAGCTGCTCTGACCCCAGATTCTGATACCCTCTCTCACCTTCCCCATCTCACGCTCCTGTGCTTTCTCTGCAGCTTCCAACTGCCGTGCCACCTCAGTCCCGGGCTTCCTCCTTTTCCACTAAACTCTTCTGTTTGCCTTTGCTTCCCCACCCAAGGCCCAGCCCTTTCAGCCATGTTTTAAGGCTTCTTTGTCCCTGAGCTTCCACCTCTCCTGCCTTCTCATCCCTCAGTGAAGCCCACCATTTTTTCTCTCCCACCCCCAGGATACGCAGTGTTTCTTGTGTGGCTGGTCTCATCATGAAGCCATGTTGTGTAACTGCTGTTGGGATCTCAAGACCACTGACTCACCTTCTTATGCCTCATGGTTAGAACACAGAGTTCACCTAATGTGCCACGGTGTCCTCCTGCCTCTGCCACACGCTTCTGATTGGGGAGGCAGGAGCCTAGAGAGGTTACACACAACACATCCCAGCTCTGCCACCTACTAGGATATCACTTTTCAGGTTGCAGCTTAAATGTCACTCCACTCCCCCAGAATCTCAAGCAGGATTAGTGTTTACTGATTTGGGCTTCCATTGTTCCCTGGACTCACCCAGGCATAGCACCAACCACACTTTAGTGCTATTGCTTGTTTAATTACTAATCAGCTTTACTAAACTGTCTCATCCTAAGGCAACCGTCCATCAATTCTGCGACCTAACAACCGCTTGGCCTCCCGATTTCTCCTGTCCGTCGCTGATAAACTGCTTGAAAGAAAAGTCTACATTTTGCCTCCACTTGGTCCTCTCTCTCCTCCCTCTCAGTCCACACCCCAGCTCCAGGCTCCATCGCTCTACTGAAAGTGCTCTTTTTGTCCTCAGCCTCCCTGATCCTTTTGTGCACCTGGCCCTGTGGGCCGCCCTTCCTTGAACCTCATTCTTCTTGGCTTTCATGACCTCCTCTCTCCTGGTCTCTTCCTGGGAACTTAGAGATCTAGGCCTTCTCCTCTTTCTCCTCTTCTCCCTCTGTCTCTTCCTCTTCTTCTTGCCTCAAGTCCCTCTGTGCTGACTCTGCTCCTTCTTTTCCCTGATCCTTTCCCTTAGGCCACCTCACCCACAACTGGGTTTCACCCAAATCCTTGAGGGGGATGCTCCAGGTGGGCCCGTTGCACGTGGCCGTGCAGGGTGTTCAGTGCACAGGCACACCCTGCCAGGAAACAAGGAAGAGGCTCCCTCTCTGCAATTTGTGTAAAGGCCCCGCAGGTTAGCTGTGACCCTGGCATCCATACCTCCTACCCCATGCCTCTCCCAAGCTCCAGCCCTGCTCTCCTAGCTGCTCACAGGATAGTTCCCTAAACACTGCTGGCAGAACCTGCCCAGCCTAGGCCAGGAAAGAGGCTGACAGAGACAGAGCCGGCTGACTGGATGATCTGGAGATAGGTTCTTGGCCACTCTGTTCTTCCATTTCACCCCCCTTTTCAAAGACTCAGTCTTAGCCACCCTGCCCTGAGCCCATGTTAGATGGAAAAAAATAGTGGTGAGCAGGGAGCAGAAGGCTGGAGAGTAGTAAGTGCAAAAGAACAAGGGGGGTGGGAAGAAAAGGAGCAAATGGGGCAAAGCAGACAGGAGGGGAGGTCAGCTGGCTTCTCAGCTGCCAAAGCTCTTCCAGGCACGTCATCTCATTTGGTCCTCATGAAAACTCTCTAAGTGGATATTACTATTTTTCTCATTCTACAGCTGAGGAGAGACCAAGCTAGTAAAGGCTGCTCAAGATCACTAAGCCAGCAGTGGGGAATATTGTGAAATATTGAAATATTTTATTATTTCATAGAGACAGGGTCTTGTTATACTGCCCAGGCTGGTCTCAAATTCCTGGCCATAAGCGATTCTCCCACCTCAACCTCTCAAAGTGCTAGGATTACAGGCATGAGCCACCTGGCCGAATCCAGGTCTTTTGACACCAAGTGCCCTATTCATCCCTTTGCCCTCCCCTAATCTCTGGGCAGATTTGAGTGAGGCGATAGGCTGGGGGATATGGCATTGGGATACTGGGGTTGCACCTGAGGAGAAGCCAACAGCACCAGGGTCAGAATGGGCAAAGGACATAAGCACAGGCAAGGCCATTCCTGGCGGGGCTGGGCCAGGGAGCTGAGGGGCTCCTAGAAGGGCCAGGTTCCCCGACTTCTCTGAGCTTCAGCGCCTGGAGGTTTCTGGGCAGCCACATGCTTCTCAGTGCTGACCCTTCCTCTTCCTTTATCCTTGGAAAATAACCCCTAGGGCACAAACCCAACTGAAGCAATGATACTAAGTGTCAGGGCATTCCTCGACTCTCCCACCCCTGGGGAAGAGGGCCTGGCCCAAGCCCTGAGAACCCGTTCCCACCTCCACAGGCAGTGCCAGGGACTCCAAATAGGGTGCTGAAATTCCAGAAGTCTTGATATCAGACTGGGTCCTGCACCCAGCTGCCACCCGCATCCTCCCCCTGCTCTGCAGCTGCCTCTGAAGCTTGTACCCTTGCCCCCACCTCTTGTCTCTCTGCAGTCTACCTGACTGCACTTTCTGATGACCCCCACCGACCTCTCCTAGCACCCCATGTTTATTAATTACTTAAACCTAAAGTATTTACGGAGCTCCACCTATGTGCCAGATGCAGGGCTGGGCAGGAGGATTCCCATTCCACCCCAGATTCCTTTTCCTTTGGGTTCTACCCCAGATCTCCCTCTGTCTCAACAGCTCTACCCCTAACTCAGCAAACCTGGGATTTCTCCTGTGGGAGGCCCCCCTGCATGAGTATACCCTCCACTGAGAGTAGCTGAAAGGAGCCCAGGGGAGCCTCCCAGGCGATCCCTTCCTCTCTCCAGCCCACCCCACCACAGGGCCTTCTCACTGTCTCCAACACACTGGAGTCACCCTCAGTCTTTAAAGAAGAGGATGGGAATCAGTCTCTCCCTGTTTTGTGTATAGACCCCATCCTTACACCTCAGTTGCTGTTCCGAACACCTCCCTCCTCCAGGCTGAGCAAGGAATTTCCAGCCTAAATGTTAAAGCAAAGGCGGAAGGACTGCAGGCCTTCCAATCCTCCCTAATCCTCTCATCTCTCCACCACCTAATTTCCCCAGAGCCATCAGCTCTAGCCCTTTGTGGGAGAATGTGGAGTGGGCAGGAAGAGCTGACCCACCCCTATCGGGTCATCTCTGAGTCTACTCTGAAGTTAAACCTGCCTCACAGGTTCCCACTCCCCTTCTGCTGGACGCTGGAATGCAGGACTGATGGTGGGTGGAGAACCATTTCCCCTCTTTCCGGATTCCCCCCTGCCGAGGCTCATTACTCTTCGTCTCTGTTCTGGGAGCTTCTCACCAGGGCCCCTCCTGCTCCACCCTCTCCCGGGACTGTCCTCACAATCACGCCATCCCCCTTTCCACCTTGCTTCCCACCCCCACCCCAGAACCCTAGTGCTGGGAATCTGGAGGCCGAGACATTCACCCCAGCTCTCCAAGAGGCTCTCTGACAAAGTGAAAAAGCCCTGAGCCACAGAGGAATCTGGAAGTGGTGGAAAGGGGCAGGCTGGTGCTGGAAGCCCGAGGTCGGTATTTGCCCCATGCTGCAAGAAGTCAGGAATGTGGCCATCGACATCAGTAGGAGAGATAAAGTCTAGCTGGCAGCTCTCCCTCTCCAGCCCCCACGCTGCACCTCCACAGGTCCCAGAAGGTTCCTAGCCGTTGGGGTGGGGCAGGAATCAGACAAGGACCTGGGAATTAGCTTGGAGAAAAATTCTAGAATCTGTTTTGATTGCTGGTAGATTTCAAAGTGCCCCAGGGTTTTTAAATGACTCAGAGAGACAGACTTCAAATCCCTTGAGCCCGTCTTTCGAATTAAATTGACCCCCTTTATCTGCCCTCCTGAATATATTGAAGCCTTCCTTACTTTGAAGGAAGGCTCCAGTACAAATAATTAGTATTTGTTTGATAAATGAGTGAGTGACAATTTACACTCACATTCACTGCCACCCGAGGAAATAGACTGGACAGGTCTTACTGTTTTCCCTGTACAAGTGAAGAAATTGAAGTTCAGAGTTAGGTGACTTCCCCAAGGTTACACAGCTAGCAAAGTATCCAGGCTGGCTGACTTAAAGCTTAGCAATAACAGTAAAAGGCAGTACGTAGCTTGTTGACTCCACATACTTTATTATAAAATACTGCCCAACTTGACAGTTCTGGAATCCAGTGCGGGAATATAAAGGTGAAAGCAGGAGAGACCCCTTTGACTGGAAACTCTTACCTCCCAGAAGCCTTGTATGCAAAACCAGTGGGCATTCATTTGTATGTTATTTTGCATCCCGTTTGCCTCCCAGCCTTCAGCAGGCCCTGACCCTCCCCTGGCCAGCTTCCACCCTGACTGCCCCCTGGCTGGCTCCCATTGAGCACTGTGGGGATCTCCCCACCATTAGGTGACAGATCAGGAACAATCCAGGGTCAGGCTCTTTATCTGTGCTCTGCCTCCCACCTGGCAGGTCCACTGGCCAGGCTTTTCCAGGGTCCCTTCTCTCCCAGGTCTGCCCTACTGTTTGTCCTCCCCTTCCCCCTCAGCTGGTAGCTCGATAAGAATCAATAGGTCCACTCCAGAGCAAAGAACACAGCCAAATGTGTCATACCAGGCCCTGCCAGAAAAACAAGCTGCTGGAGCTGACAAACTTGAAGGCCAAACACCTAAGGGTTCCCCCCAACACTTCATTCAGCAGGGATGGTCATTCAGCTTCAGGGGGCAGGCAGCATGAAAGCCTCCCTACCTCCATCCTTCTCACACAGAGGCTGGGGAGAGCGTCCTGGAGGATGCAGTCCCCTGGGGCCAGGCTTCTAATCCAGACAGCCCTTACAAGGGGGGACAGGGGAAGGACTGGCCTGGAGAAAAGTCCCAGTAAAGAGGGGAGGGGCACTGGCCACCAGGGCTGGGTCGCTGCTATGATGGTCCTAGGAGTGCCTGCCTGTCCTCTCAGGCCCCATGCGATGTAGGACACATTACTTTTATTTATTTATTTATTTATTTATTTATTTATTTATTTTGAGTCAGAGTTTCGCTCTGGTTGCCCAGGCTGGAGCGCGATGGCACGATCTTGGCTCACTGCAACCTCTGCCTCCTGGGTTCAAGCGATTCTCCTGCCTCAGCCTCCTGAGTAGCTGGGATTACAGGCACACACTGTGCCTGGTTAATTTTTGTATTTTTAGTACAGAAGGGGTGTCACCATGTTGGTCAGGCTGGTCTCAATTTTTTTTTTTTTTTTTTTTTTTTTTGAGACAGAGTCTCGCTCTGTTGTCTAGGCTGGAGTGCAGTGGCATCGAACTCTTGACCTCAAGTGATCCACCCGCCTCGGCCTCCCAAAGTGCTTGGATTACAGGCATGAGCCACTGTGCCCGGCGATGTGGGACACATTATCATCTCTGCGAGAGATTTTTGGTCTCTTTTGTCACCGCCCTTCTCTCCCAGCTCCTAGAATTGGGCCTGGATCACAGTAGGTGCTGAATGCATACTGGTTGAATTGTAAATGCTCAGGATTTGTTTAATTAAGGATGCAGGAAAGGTGATATACCGGTGTGCAGAAGTCAGGATGCATTCCCTGTCCAAATCACAGTGTTCCACTGAGGCAAGGCCCTTGGGAGTGAGGTCGGGAGAGGGGAGGGTGGTGGAGGGGGCTCAGAGACTGGGTTTGTTTTGGGGAGTCTGCACCTATTTGCTGAGTGAATGTATGTGTGTGTGCATTTGAGAGCACACCTCTGTATGATTCGGGTGTGAGTGTGTGTGAGGAAACGTGGGCAGGCGAGGAGTGTTTGGGAGCCAGGTGCAGCTGCAGTGTGAGTGTGTAAACAAGCAGCTGTGAGGCTCGGCATTGCTTCTCCTCCTCTTCTCCAGCTCCCAGCCTTTCTTCCCCGGGACTCCTGGGGCTCCAGGATGCCCCCAAGATCCCCTCCACAAGTGGATAATTTGGGCTGCAGGTTAAGGACAGCTAGAGGGACTCACAGGCCATTCCACCCGCACACCACCAGACCCCCAAATTTCTTTTTTCTTTTTTTTTTTTTTTTTTTTGAGACGGAGTCTCACTCTGTCGCCAGGCTGCAGTGGCGCGATCTCGGCTCACTGCAACCTCCGCCTCCCAGGTTCAAGCGATTCCCCTTCCTCAGCCTCCCAAGTAGCTGAGCCTACAGGCGTGCACCATCACGTCCGGCTAATTTTTTGTATTTTAGTAGAGACGGGGTTTCACCATGTTGGCTAGGATGGTCTCGATCTCCTGACCTCGTGTTCCGCCCGCCTAGGCCTCCCAAAGTGCTGAGATTACAGGCGTGAGCCACTGCGCCCGGTCAAGACTCCCAAATTTCAAACTCGCCAGCACCTCCTCCACCTGGGGGAGAAGAGCATAATAACGTCATTTCCTGCCCTGAAAGCAGCCTCGAGGGCCAACAACACCTGCTGCCCGTGTCCATGCCCGGTTGGCCACCCCGTTTCTGGGGGGTGAGCGGGGCTTGGCAGGGCTGCGCGGAGGGCGCGGGGGTGGGGCCCGGGGCGGAGCGGCCCGGGGCAGAGGGCGCGGGCTCCGAGCCGTCCACCTGTGGCTCCGGCTTCCGAAGCGGCTCCGGGGCGGGGGCGGGGCCTCACTCTGCGATATAACTCGGGTCGCGCGGCTCGCGCAGGCCGCCACCGTCGTCCGCAAAGCCTGAGTCCTGTCCTTTCTCTCTCCCCGGACAGCATGAGCTTCACCACTCGCTCCACCTTCTCCACCAACTACCGGTCCCTGGGCTCTGTCCAGGCGCCCAGCTACGGCGCCCGGCCGGTCAGCAGCGCGGCCAGCGTCTATGCAGGCGCTGGGGGCTCTGGTTCCCGGATCTCCGTGTCCCGCTCCACCAGCTTCAGGGGCGGCATGGGGTCCGGGGGCCTGGCCACGGGGATAGCCGGGGGTCTGGCAGGAATGGGAGGCATCCAGAACGAGAAGGAGACCATGCAAAGCCTGAACGACCGCCTGGCCTCTTACCTGGACAGAGTGAGGAGCCTGGAGACCGAGAACCGGAGGCTGGAGAGCAAAATCCGGGAGCACTTGGAGAAGAAGGGACCCCAGGTCAGAGACTGGAGCCATTACTTAAAGATCATCGAGGACCTGAGGGCTCAGGTAAGGGGTGGGAGGGACCTCAACTCCCAGCCTTGTCTGACCCTCCAATTATACACTCCTTTGCCTCTTTCCGTCATTCCATAACCACCCCAACCCCTACTCCACCGGGAGGGGGTTGGGCATACCTGGATTTCCATCCGCGCACCTAGCCACAGGGTCCCTAAGAGCAGCAGCTAGGCATGGGAGGGCTCTTTCCCAGGAGAGAGGGGGAAGGGGACAGGGTTGAGAGCTTTACAGAGGAAGTGGACAGCATGGAGGGAGGTAAGGGAAGGCCTGTAAAGAGGAGGAGACACTGGCTCTGGCGGAATGGGGACTATTGGAGGGTTAAGCGGATGTGGCTAAGGCTGAGTCATCTAGGAGTAAACAAGAGGCCTTCCTTTGGGAGGAGCCAATCCAGGGTGTAGGGGGCCCAGAGTGACCAGGTGCACTAGGGAAAAAATGCCAGGAGAGGGCCAGGAAGAGGACTTGTTAGTAGCGACTCACATCTGGGCAGGCAGGCCAGCCAGCTAGCCAGCCTGCTGAGGCTTCCCAAGAGGGGCAGAGTGCTGGGATGTGGGAATCCAGGAAAGGAGGGAATGGGGTGGGGCTAGATGAAAAGGGATAGGTGTCCAGGGAGAGCCTCTGGCTATTCCTGGGACCAGGAAGTTTTCACTAGGATACATAACACTTTTTACACACTCACCCCACCCATCCCTGGCTTTCTATTCATGGAACAACCTCTCTCTACAATCCCTCCAGATCTTCGCAAATACTGTGGACAATGCCCGCATCGTTCTGCAGATTGACAATGCCCGTCTTGCTGCTGATGACTTTAGAGTCAAGTAAGTTTGGGGGCTAGAGAGCTGGGGGTCCAGGGGTGGAGCTAAGAAGGATCTGCTCCCCAGGCTGGGTCAGTTAGGGGCTCACAGTGGGATCCTGTTAGGTGTGGGTGGATGAGAGTCAGGGTCCATCAGTGTATTCATTTAACTGTTCATTTGTATAACCCCGTTTAAGAATACTGTCCTCCAAGTGCCAAGAATGGTGCTCAGGGGATTACCACCTAATTGCTGACTCAAGTTGCTGGTTTGCAATGGGCACAGAACTTCTCTTAGTAGGTGGCATGAGTTGAGAAGGTTCTGGATCAGAGATAGGGGCCCCTCTGATCACCTCCACTCCTATAGGTATGAGACAGAGCTGGCCATGCGCCAGTCTGTGGAGAACGACATCCATGGGCTCCGCAAGGTCATTGATGACACCAATATCACACGACTGCAGCTGGAGACAGAGATCGAGGCTCTCAAGGAGGAGCTGCTCTTCATGAAGAAGAACCACGAAGAGGCAAGCAGGGGCCACTGGCCAGGCCAGGGATTGAGGGGCCAAGAGAAGTCTGGGTCGGAGAATAGACGAGACAAACCAACTGCAAGTAGCCTTGCTAAGAAGTTTAGAAATAGCAGCCTGGGCTCTTCTTAAATAAGACCGTTCTGATGAAGAGCATTCTCAGGGGGTCGAGTACACCCTGGCTCACCTGAATTACAGGTCAAAATGATATGGGTTAGAAAATGAGATCAGAACAGAAGTAGAAGCAGCTAACACTAGGAGCTGGGGGTGATAAAGGAATGACAGCAGATGGAGTTGGCAGCGCTTCCTAAAAGATGGTAGAAGGAGCAGGTTTGTGAAGGGGAGGGTGGATAAAGGAACAGGGTGAAGTTACAGAGAAACCATCAGTGAGTGGGTGGCATTTCTACCCACCGGAGTAGAAAGGCCAGAACTGGCATTGCCCTGAGTGCAAGCCAAGGGGTTCCTCCTGTCTCTTCTCCAACTGTAGGCCTCCTAGAAGAGGCAATCACAGAAGAAAGGCCTTGTTGGAGCTCTGACCCTGAACCCTCCTCACTTTTGCCCCTGTCACCTTTAGGAAGTAAAAGGCCTACAAGCCCAGATTGCCAGCTCTGGGTTGACCGTGGAGGTAGATGCCCCCAAATCTCAGGACCTCGCCAAGATCATGGCAGACATCCGGGCCCAATATGACGAGCTGGCTCGGAAGAACCGAGAGGAGCTAGACAAGTACTGGTCTCAGCAGGTGCGTGAGGGGAGGGGATGGCTGCCAAGGTGTGGGAGGGAGGCAGACGGAATGAGGGGCCTGATGGACTGTCCCCACCCTGCAGATTGAGGAGAGCACCACAGTGGTCACCACACAGTCTGCTGAGGTTGGAGCTGCTGAGACGACGCTCACAGAGCTGAGACGTACAGTCCAGTCCTTGGAGATCGACCTGGACTCCATGAGAAATCTGGTGAGTGCCTTCACATCACCTGCCCAGCTCCTCCTTCACTTGGCCTCAGGCCCAACCCTGTCTCAACCCAAATCCTATCCCTCGCATCATGAGTTCCTTTAGCTCAGAAAGAGTCAGTTTCCTCTTTGCATTTCCCTCCACTCCTATCCCTTATCCCAGTACTTGGCACATAGCAGGTGCCCAAAAAAGTTTCCAAAAGTGAAGGGATGAGGAGTCCTGGGACTCTGGGCTCACCCTGCCCCTCCTCTCTGTGCCCCTGCAGAAGGCCAGCTTGGAGAACAGCCTGAGGGAGGTGGAGGCCCGCTACGCCCTACAGATGGAGCAGCTCAACGGGATCCTGCTGCACCTTGAGTCAGAGCTGGCACAGACCCGGGCAGAGGGACAGCGCCAGGCCCAGGAGTATGAGGCCCTGCTGAACATCAAGGTCAAGCTGGAGGCTGAGATCGCCACCTACCGCCGCCTGCTGGAAGATGGCGAGGACTTTAAGTGAGTGGGGCTCTCCTACCCACACGTGCTGGGATCAGGAGATCACTTCTCCCCAAAGTCTGAGCTTTTGGAAGCACCCCATGTGTCTGTTCACTGGTATCCACTGAGCACTGGGCCGTTGCTCCGTGGGTGCTCCTGTGTCTTCAAGGGAGTAACAGTTACAGAGGTCTCCCCCTTGAAGAAAGCAAACTAAGTATTGTCCCTAGCTGTACTTAGTATGCAAATGAAGTTTGGCCTTGAGTTTCCCTTTTCTGGAGGAAGAGGCTGAGGGTGATTTGGAGATAAAGGTAGAGGTCAGGAGGCTTTTTCCCTCTACCTTTCTTGTCTCCCTTCTACTCCACGGGGCTGTTTATAACTTGGGCTTGGTCTTCTGTTACAGTCTTGGTGATGCCTTGGACAGCAGCAACTCCATGCAAACCATCCAAAAGACCACCACCCGCCGGATAGTGGATGGCAAAGTGGTGTCTGAGACCAATGACACCAAAGTTCTGAGGCATTAAGCCAGCAGAAGCAGGGTACCCTTTGGGGAGCAGGAGGCCAATAAAAAGTTCAGAGTTCATTGGATGTCACTTTGTCTTCTTTTGGCTGTTTTCATTGTGCACAAATGCCCTAACCCAACAGTCCCATCCCTGATCCAGCAGAAACCACCTCTGACCCCTGAGGGTTTCATATAGATTGGGGTGTAGAAGGAAGAGGGATCTGTATTCTTGGAAACACTTCTCAGAGACAGAGGAGGGAGCAGTAGATGTGATGGGTCACAGGCTGTGGGGATCCCTACAAGGGAATTGTGGAATCTTTGCCTTGAAGCGATCTGGTGTTCAAAAGGTCCCTGACTGATCATTAGCAGAAATCTGAACCAGAGGAGGAAATTAGGCCAAAGACAGAGGACAGAGGAGACAGGGAGACACATCTGGCCCTCCCCTACCCTGCTGCTTTACACCCTTGGCCCACTGCCCAGGGCTTCCCACCCACAGTTTTTTCCTCCAACCCCAGGCCATACTCATCCTCCAAACCTATGGTGCCCTCAACTCTGTTTATTCACTCAATGGAGATATGATTTTTAGGGTGCTAGAGGTCTGGCTAGAAGTTGAGTAAATGATCATGGAAGTTCCCATCTGGGAAAGAGGTGCCCCTGAGTAAGCACCCGTATAGGTAAGGATGGGCATCTTAAAACTAACTGAGGCTGGGCACGGTGGCTCACATCCGTAATCCCAGCAGTGCCACCACACCCGGCTAATTTTTGAATTTTTCATAGAGTTGGGATTTCACTATGTTGCCCAGGCTGGTCTGGAACTCCTGGCCTCAAGTGATCCTCCCGCTTGTACCCTTTGGAGTGATTGGATGCCACTTTGTGTCTTCCTTGGCTGTTTTCATACTTGTGTGAAAATGCCCTAACCCAACATGATTACATGTAGATATTCATTGCAGCAGTTTTGCCAAAACAAAACTACTAAAGATCAAGGCATCCATCACTCAAAGACCTAGGTTAGGTTAATTTTTTTTTTTTTTTTTTTTTTTTTTTGAGGCAGAGTCTTGCTCTGTCACCCAGGCTGGAGTGCAGTGGCGCGATCCGGGCTCACTGCAACTGCCTCCTGGGTTCGAGGGATTCTTCTGCCTCAGCCTCCTGAGTAGCTGGGATTTCAGGGGCCCGCCACCATGCCTGGCTAATTTTTGTATTTTTAGTAGAGATGGGGGTGTCACCTTGTTGGCCAGGCTGGTCTCGAACTCCTGACCTCGTGATCCACCCGCCTCGGCCTCCCAAAATGCTGGATTACAGGCGTGAGTCACTGTGCCCAGCCTAGGTTAATTTTTAAAATGTTGGGTTAAGGCAAAAAAAAATTTTTTTAATTTAAAAATTAGCCAGGCATGGTGACATGTACCTGTAGTCCCACTTAATCAGGAGGCTGAGGTGGAAGGATTGCTTGAGTCCAGGAAGTCAAGGTTGCAGTAAGCTGTGATCATGCCACTGCATTTCAGCCTAGGTAACAGAGTATGACTCTGTTTCACAAAAAAAAGCTGGCCGGGCACAGTGGCTCACGCCTGTAATCCCAGCACTTTGGGAGGCCGAGGCGGGCAGATCACAATGTCAGGAGATTGAGGCCATCCTGGCTAACATGGTGAAACTCTGTCTCTATTAAAAGTACAAAAAATTAGCCAGGCAGCTGGGTGTGGTGGCTCATGCCTGTGATCCCAGCACTTTGGGAGGCCAAGGCGGGCAGATAACTTGAGGTCGGGAGTTCGAGACCAGCCTGGCCAACATGGTGAAACCCTGTCTCTACTAAAAATACAAAATTAGCTGGGTGTGGTGGCACATGCCTATAATCCCAGCTACTTGGGAAGTTGAGGCAGGAGAATCGCTTGAACCCAGGAGGTGGAGGTTGCAATAAGCCGAGATCACGCCATTGCACTCCAGCCTGGGCAACAAGAGCGAAACTCTGTCTCAAAAAAAAATATATATATAATATATATATGTGTGTGTATGTATATATGTGTGTATATATGAGTATATGTGTATATATGTGTATATGTGTATATACATATGTGCATATATATGTGTATATATATTATATGTGTGTGTGTATATGTGTGTGTATATATATACATATATACACACATATATATATATACACACACACATATATATGAAATAAAATTTAAAATCTTGCTGGGCATGGTGGCTCATGCCTGTAATCCCAGCACTTTGGGAGCCCAAGGTGGGCGGATCATCTGAGGTTGGGAGTGGAGAAACTCTGTCTCTGCTAAAAATACAAAATTAGCCAGGCGTGATGGCGCATGATTGTAATCCTATCTACTTGGGAGACTGAGGCAGGAGAATCGCTTAAACCAAGGAGTTGGAGGTTGCAGTGAGACGAGATCGAGCCACTGCACTCCAGCCTGGCAACAGAGCAAGACTCTGTCTCAAAAAAAAAAAAAAAAAATAGCCAGGTGTAGCGGCATACACCTGTAGTCCCAGCTACTTGGGAGGCTGAGGCAGGAGATTTGCTTGAACCCAGCAGGCAGAGGTTGCAGTGAGTGAAGATCGCGCCACTGTACTTCAGCCTGGGTGACAGAACAAGACTCCATCTCAAATAAATAAATAAATAAAACTAAATAAAATAAAATCTCCCCTCTCCACTCCCTAGAAGTAACCACTGTTAAATACCTTTTAAAATTAGACATATACAAGCACATTTCATTATGTTTTATATATGTAAAATTATCCAGCTCTGCATCTTGATTTCTTTTTTTTTTTTTTTTAATTGAGACAGAGTCTCACTCTGTCGCCCAGGCTGGAGTGCAGTGGCACCATCACGGCTCACTGCCACCTCTGCTTCCCAGGTTCAAGCGATTCTCCTGCCTCAGCCTACTGAGTAGCTGGGATTACAGGCACCCACCACCACGCCTGGCTAATTGTTGTATTTTTAGTAGAGACAGGGTTTCACCATGTTGATCAGGCTGGTCTCGAACTCCTGACCTTGTGATCCACCTGCCTCGGCCTCCCAAAGTGCTGGGATTACAGGCATGAGCCACCATGCTTGGCTTTGATTTCTTAAATTCTACTTTCTTCATTTAACAATACGTCTCGGGGCTGGGCATGGTGGCTCATGCCTGTAATCCCAGCACTTTGGGAGGCTGAGGCAGACGGATCACGAGATCAGGAGATCGAGACTATCCTGGCTAACACAGTGGAACCCCATCTCTACTAAAAATGCAAAAAAAATTAGCTGGGCGTGGTGGCGGGCACCTGTAGTCCCAGCTACTCTGGAGGCTGAAGCAGGAGAATGGAGTGAACCTGGAAGGCGGAGCTTGCAGTGAGCCGAGATTGCACCACTGCATTCCAGCCTGGGCAACAGAGCAAGACTCTGTCTCAAAAAATAAAAATAAATAAAAATACATCTTGGACACCTTTCTGAATCAGTGTACATAGACCTGCCCCATTCATTTGAGTAGCTGCTTAGTACTCTACTGCGTGGAGTACAAATTAATTAACCTAACCTAGGTCTTTAAGTAATGGATGTCTTGATCTTTTTTTTTTTTTTTTTTTTTTTTTTTTTTTTTTTTTTGAGACAGAATCTCACTCTGTCGCCCAGGCTGGAGTACAGTGCTATGATCTCAGCTCACTGCAACCTCTCCCTCCTGGGTTCAAGTAATTCTCCTGGCTCAGCCTCCCGAGTAGCTGGGACTACAGGTGCATGCCACCATGCCCAGCTAATTTTTAGTATTTTAGCAGAGACAGGGTTTCACTGTGTTGCCAAGGCTGGCCTCGAACTGAGCTCAGGCAATCCACCAGCCTTGGCCTCCCAAAGTACTGGGATTACAGGCATGAGCAACCACGCCCAGCCTAAAAGCTTTTTCTTTTCTTTCTTTTTTTTTTTTTTGACAGAGTCTCGCCCTGTCGCTCAGGCTGGAGTGCAATGGCACGATCTTGGCTCACTCCAACCTCTGCCTCCCAGGTTCAAGCAATTCTCCTGCCTCAGCCTACTGAGTATCTGGGATTACAGGCACCCTCCACCATGCCCAGCTAATTTTTTGTATCTTTTAGTAGAGACGGGGTTTTCACCATGTTGATCAGGCTGGCCTTGAACTCCTGACCTCGTGATCCACCTGCCTCGGCCTCCCAAAGTACTCGGATTATAGGTGTGAGCCACCGTGCCTGGCCATCTTGATCTTTAGTAGCTTTGTTTTTGCAAAAAACAGACACCAGCCAACGTTATAGGATGCGCAGCTGACTGAAGGTAAAACAGGAAGTCCCTGGGGAGCCTGAGCAGTACTTGCAGCTGAGTCAAGCTGATCAGAGTAATCCAAGACAATGCACCTGATACGATTAGCCCTCCCATTAGACAATGTCTCACAGTTCCCAGGGTGCTTATGCATTTGATCCTCATTACAATCCTGTGAGGTATGCAAGGCTGTGGGTATTATTGGCTCTGGCTCTGAGAGTTGGATACTGAGGTCCACAGGCATCATGCAACTTGTCTGAGGTCACAGAGCTGGAAGCTTAAAGCAGGAACCATATCTCCAGGTTCCCAGTCCGCAGGTCTTTCCTCTGTGTGCTATAACTTAACTGTGCGGGCTGCACAATAGACTCCCTGGGAAGCTTTACAAACAATACTGAGGCCTGGGTCCCAGCACCAGAGATTCTGATTCAGGTGTTTGGAGGGCAGGACTCAGGGCAAATGTTTGAAAAGCTCCCTAGGTGACTCCAATAGGCAGGCAAGGTCGGGGGCCAGACCCAAGCTGTACCTGGGGTTTGCAGCATGACATTCCTTCCTGATTCAGGTTATGGTTGTGTCCGATTTATTTATTTATTTATTTATTTATGAGACTCTGTCACCCAGGCTGGAATGCAGTGGTGCGATCTTGGCTCACTGCAACCTCCGCCTCCTGGGTTCAAGTGATTCTCCTGCCTCAGCCTCCCAAGTAGCTGGGATTACAGGTGCACGCCACCACGCCTGACTAATTTTTGTATTTTTAGTAGAGACAGGGTTTCACCATGTTGGTCATGCTGGTCTTGAACTCCTGACCTCATGATCCGCTCGCCTCGGCCTCCCAAAGTGCTGAGATTACAGGTGTGAGCCACTGTGCCAGGCTGGCTGTGCCTATTTTAAACAGCGCACTGCTGGAAAATCCCGAGGCCTCTGGAACAATCCTACTCATTCCCCAGCATGGGAAGATGACCGAGGGGCAGCCTATTTTGTCCCCCAAGCACCAAAGGTTAAAATTATCAATCCCAAGGTTATAACATGTAGTCATCTGTTCCATATTATATCAGTCCTATTTTATCCATTCTCTATCAAAGTGCAACCCAACCCAGATGATAAAATTAATAAATGGTACTGGAAGATACAGAATGGCATATAGTGCCATTTGAGGGAAAAAAGCAACTCATATGTATATACCCTTGTACATGCAAACATCTCTACAAGGAGACAGGAAATTGGAATTCGTGATTGCCTCCGGGGAGAGAAATTGGTAAGGGGGAAACAAGGGGGGAAGGAAGACTACTTTACATTGTGTGTCCTTTTATACCTTCTGAATTACTTATTACTAATTACAAAGAAAGCAGGGAAGGATTGTTAACTTGCCTTTTTTTTTTTTTTTTTTTTTTTTTTTTTGAGACGGAGTCTCGCTCTCGCCCAGGCTGGAGTGCAGTGGCGCGATCTCGGCTCACTGCAAGCTCCGCCTCCCAAGTTCACACCGGTCTCCTGCCTCAGCCTCCCAAGTAGCTGTGACTACAGGCGCCCGCTACCATGCCCGGCTAATTTTTTTGTATTTTTAGTAGAGACGGGGCTTCACTGTGTTAGCCAGGATGGTCTCGATCTCCTGACACCGTGATCCGCCCGCCTCGGCCTCCCAAAGTGCTGGGATTACAGGCGTGAGCCACCACTCCCGGCCAATTGTTAACTTTTCAATGGTACAGGAATCTACAGACTTCCAGGGAAGGAAATGTTGCTGCTGTCTTTGTTCCATTCTTTTTTATTTCTTTTTTCTTTCTTTTTTTTTTTTTGAGACAAGTCTTGCTCTTTCACCCAGGCTGGAGTACAATAGCACGATCTCAGCTCACTGCAACCTCCACCTCCCAATTCTCATGCCTCAGCCTCCCAAGTAACTGGGATTGCAGGTGCACACTACGCCTGGCTAATTTTTTGTATTTTTAGTAGAGGCACCATGCCTGGCTCCACCATATTCTTTCAATCAGTCATTCAATAAGTATTTATTGAGCACCTACTGTGTACTAAGACCTGTTCTAAGTCCAGAGAATACAGTGGTGAATAAAACAGACCAAAAAAATCCCTGTTCTTGTGGAGTTTACATTCTAGCAGATAGAGATATAATAAACGATAATTTAGCAAGTAAATTATAGAGTATGTTAGAAAGAGTATGTGTTATGGGAAAAGATAGAGCAAGGTATGAGGACTCAGCAGTTGGTGGGGTAGGAGTATACTAGTTTCCTATTACTGCTCTAACAAATTACCATAAACTTAGCGACTTAAAACAATATACATGTTATCGGCATGGTGGCTCACGCCTGTAATCCCAGCACTTTGGGAGGCTGAGGTGGGAGGATCACAAGGTCAGGAGATCGAGACCATCCTGGCTAACACAGTGAAACCCCATCTCTACTAAAAATACAAAAAAATTAGCCGGGCATGGTGGCGGGCGCCTGTAGTCCCAGCTACTCAGGAGGCTGAGGCAGGAGAATGGAGTGAACCTGGGAGGCGGAGCTTGCAGTGAGCGGAGATTGCACCACTGCACTCCAGCCTGGGCGACAGAGCGAGACTCAAAAAACAACAACAACAACAACAACAAAAACAATGTACAGGTTATCTTACAGTTTGTTATCTTACAGTCTGGTATATCAGAAGCCCTATCAGGTTGTCTGCAGAGCTATTTTCCTTCTACAGGTTGTAGGTGGAACTGGTTTCCTTGACTTTTCCAGCTTCTAGAGGTCACCTGCATTCCTTGACTTGGTCCCATCTGCCATCTTTAAAGCCAGCATCTTCAAATCTCTCCCCACTTCCCTCTCTCCTGACTTCTGCTTCCATTATCCTCACATCTCCTTTCTCTGACCCTTCTGCCTCCTTCTTATAAGGATCCTTTGATGACATTAGATTTACCCAGACAATGAGCATAATCTCCCCAACTTAAGATCCTTGATTTACATGGCAAGGTCCCTGTTGCTGTGTAAGGAAACTCACAGGCAAAGAGGGGCGGTTAGGATATGGACATCTTGGGATGGGAGGGGACCATTATTCAGCCTACCATAGGAAGGGGGCAGCAGATTGCAGGATTTTTTGTTTTTGTTTTTCTTTTGAGATGGAGTTTCATTCTTGTTGCCCAGGCTGGAGTGCGATGGCTCAATCTCAGCTCACTGCAACCTCCGCCTCCCGGGTTCAAGAGATTCTCATGTCTCAGCCTCCCGAGTAGCTGGGATTACAGGCATGCGCCACCATGCCAGGCTAATTTTGTATTTTTAGTAGAGATGGGGGTTTCTCCATGTTGATCAGGCTGGTGTCAAAATCCCAACCTCAGGTGATCCACCTGCCTCAGCCTCCCAAAGTGCTGGGATTATAGGCGTGAGCCACCACGCCTGGCCAGCAGATTGCAGTTTTAAGTAGGGCAGCCTGGGCAGGAAGTGACATTGGGCCAAGACTGAAGGAGATGAGGGACCTAGCCTGGCATATCTTGGGGATCAGCAGCGAGGATGGGTCCTGGGTGTATGAGCAGCATCTCTCAGCCCCTGACCTGCACATTCAGGTTTGCCCTTGTATGTACCCTTAGGTCTCCTTGGGGCCCACAGGGCATTGGGAAAGGGTAGACTGCCAACGTACCTTGCCCCAAAGCTCCTCCTCATCCCCCCTGCACCCTGCCACTGAAGGCCCTCACAGGCCACCAGTCTAAGTCCAGCAGCCTCCCCTCTTTCCTCATCTTTTTCAGCCTCTGCAGCACTTGACCCTGATGCCCTTCTGCTCTTGACCTGCACACCACTGCGCTCCGCAGTCCTCTCACCTCTGCCTGCTGCGCTTCATCCATTTGCCCTTTAAACACAGGCCTTGCAGGCTGTCCTCAGCTTTTTCTCTTCTTGGGCCTTTTTTTTTTTTTTGGAGGTGGAGTCTAACTCTGTCGCCCAGGCTGGAGTGCAGTGGCACAATCTTGGCTCACTGCAACCTCCACCTTTGGGGTTCAAGCGATTCTTCTACCTCAGCCTCCCAAGCAGCTGGCATTACAGGCACCCACCACCAGGCCCAGCTAATTTTTTGTATTTTTAGTAGAGATGGGGATTCACCATGTTGGCCAGGCTGGTCTTGGACTCTTGACCTCAAGTGATCCACCCACCTCAGCCTCCCAAAGTGCTGGGACTACAAGTGTGAGCCACCGTGCCTGGCCATGGACAATCTTATTTTTATTCCCTGACTCTGTTGCTACCTCTGAGCTGGTATCTCAATGTTTACCTCCAGCCCTAGCCTCTCTTGAGCTTCAGAACCGTGCCATATTTTCCAACTGCCTTTGTTTCATTTCATCATGTGGCATACTTAGCTATTTATGTCATCTTCCCCATGAGACTGGAAATGCCTTGAAGACAGGTACCCTATTTTTTTGTTTCTTTGGTTTGTGTTATTGTTTTTTGTTTGTTTGTTTTGTTTTGTTTTGAGACAGTTTCACTCTTGTTGCCAAGGCTGGAGTGCAATGGCGTGATCTCAGCTCACTGCAACCTCCACCTGCTGGGTTCAAGTGATTCCCCTGCCTCAGCCTCCCAAGTAGCTGGGACTACAGGCATGCGCCACCACACCCAACGATTTTTGTATGTTTAGTAGAGATGGGGGGTTCACCATGTTGGCCAGGCTGGTCTCAAACTACTGACCTCAGGTGATCTGCCCACCTCAGCCTCTGAAAGTGCTGGGATTCCAGGCGTGAGCCACCGCACCCGGCCTACCCTGTTTTCTTCATCCTGGTGTCATCCTGGATTGGTCATATAACAATGGCAATTACCATAATAACCAGTATTTGGTTTTTTTTGGGGGGGGGACAGAGTTTCACTCTTGTCACCCAGGCTAGAGTGCAATGGCACGAACTCAGCTCACTGCAACCTCTGCCTCCCAGGTTCAAGTGATTCTCCTGCTTCAGCCTCCCAAGTAGCTGGGATTACAGGCGTGCACCACCATGCCTGGCTAATTTTTGTATTTTTAGTAGAGATGGGGTTTCACCATGTTGGCCAAGCTAGTCTCAAACTCCTGACCTCAGGTGATCCACCCACCTTGGCCTCCCAAAATGCTGGGATTACAGGCATGAGCCACCGCGCCTGGCCAGTAACCAGTATTTACTGAGCACTTTCTATGTGTCAGGCACTGTGCTAAGCACATTACATATATTAATTCACTTAATCCTAACAACAACCCTATGAGACGGATAGTATTACAATCCTCATTTTACAGGTGAAGAAACTGAGGCTCAGAAAGGTAAACTACCTTCCTTAAGGTCTCACAGCTAAATAAATGGCAAAGCCAGAATTCAAACCCAGGCAGTCTGGCTGCAAAATCCAAAGGCAGTAGTTGGAATGGATTGGCATTCAGCTCCATTCCAAATTGGTACCTTTCTGCTTCAGAAACCAAAGAGCTAAAAAGTACATTTCCCAGATGTCCTTGCAGCTAGAAAGTGAATTATGTCGCACTAATTAGATGCAGATGAATACGATTCGGAAAGTGGAAGTGAGGTGAAGACCCTCCTCTGCTGCTTTGATTGTTCCTGCTAGCACGTCTGGTCATGAGGCTGTGGGATTTTTCTGGAGCAGTGTCCAGTGTCCAGTCATTTGCTTTGTAGGTATTGAGTATTGTGAGACAGTTGAACCACAAGGAGCAGTAGTGGTTTCCTGATCCATGGATCACAGCTGCAATTTGTGTTCATGGGTTCAGTCAGCTTCAGGATCCCCAGCAGCTAGAGTAGTTTATTTCCTGCAACAAGAATTCAGGATGATACCTTCAAGGAAGGGATCTGAGAGTGGATATCTGAAGTCTCAGTTATCACATGTAATGACAAAATGAATAAATTAATTTACTACCTGGGATCACCAGGAATGACTGGCCTATTGAAGGTAAGGCTTTGGCAGGCTACACACTGTTGAGATTAAATCGTTATGGTGGGGAAAGGAAATCAAAGGCCCTGGTGTGGTCTGCCTGCTTAACTGCCCTGGTGAGCTTAAAGAATTAAAAAAAAAAAAAAAAAAAGGCCGAGCGTGGTGGCTCACATCTGTAATCCCAGCACTTTGGGAGGCTGAGGTGGGCGGATCACCAGGTCAAGAGTTTGAGACCAGCCTGGCCAACATGGTGAAACCCCGTCTCTACTAAAAATACAAAAATTAGCTGGGTATGGTGGCGCATGCTTGTAGTTCCAGCTACTCAGGAAGCTGAGGCAGGAGGATCACTTGAACCCGGGAGGCAGAGGTTTCAGTGAGCTGAGATCGTGCCACTGCACTCCAGCCTGGGCAACAGAGTGAGACTCTGTCTCAAAAAAATAAATAAATAAATAAACAAGAAAAAAATGGCCAGGTAAGGTGGCTCATGCCTGTAATCCCAGCACTTTGGGAGACCAAGGTGGGCAGATCACGAGGTCAGGAGTTCGAGACCAGCCTGGTCAACATAGTGAAACCCCATCTCTACTAAAAATACAAAAATTAGCCAGGCGTGGTGGTGCACACCTATAATCCCAGCTACTTAAGAAGCTGAGGCAGGAGAATCGCTTGAACCCAGGAGGTAGAGGTTAGAGTGAGTTGAGATCACGCCATTGCACTCCAGTCTGAGCAACAGACAGAGACTCCGTCTTAAAAAAAAAAAAAAAAAAAAAATTCATTTAACTTGGCCCAGGAATTTGGGTGGCCGAGGCAAGCGGATCACTGGAGGGCAGTTCGAGACCAGCCTGGCCAACATGGCAAAACCCCGTCTCTCCTAAGAATACAATAAATGAGCCGGGAGAGGTGGTGCACCCCTGTAATTTCAGCTACTCGGGAGGCTGAGGCACAAGAATCGCTTGAACCTGGGAGGCAGAGGTTGCAGTGAGTGGAGATGGTGCCACTGCACTCCAGCCTGGGTGACAGAGCGAGACCCTGTCTCCAAAAGTAAATAAATAAATAAACAAAGATTCATCTGTGTTGTTGCATGTAACAGTAGTTCCTTTTTTTGTTGAGTTATATTCCATTGTGTGCATGCACCGCCATCTGTTTATCTATTCACCAGCTGAAAAATGTTTAGACTGTTTCCGATTTGAGGCATTTATGAATAAAGTTGCCATAAACACTCAATGTATGGATTTTTGCGTTTTCATTTCATTTTTCTTGAGTAGTTTTCATTTCTCTTGGGTACCTAGGGGTGAGATGCTGGGTCATGTGGTAAGTGGTTGTTTTTTGTTTGTTTGTTTGTTTGTTTGAGACAGAGTCTCGCTCTGTCACCCAGGCTGGAGTACAGTGGCATGGTCTCGGCTCACTGCAACCTCTGCCTCCCATGTTCAGGCAATTCTCCCACCTCAGCCTCCCGAGTAGCTGGGATTACAGGCATGCACCACCACGCCTGGCTAATTTTTTAGTGTTGGGATTACAGGCGTGAGCCACTGCGCCTGGCCAAGAGTATCTTTTATGTACAACTATTATGTACCCGTAAAAATATTTTTAAATGAATAAATTTATTTTACTCATAAAAAAACTAAGGCCCAGAGGGTGACTGACTCAAGGTCACAGAGATAGTGACAGGGCTGGGACAAGGATTCAGAGTGTAGAGCTTCTCAGCTTTTCTCACTCTGGTGGGTGACCCAGACCACGTGCAATGGGAATGTTCCTGACTTCATCTTCCTTCATCAAGAGTTGCTGGGGCTTCCCCAAGGGCTGGGAGTGGAGAGAGGCCGCAGGCCAGGGCCAGGGACTGGGTGGAGCTGGGAGTGAGTGTCTGTGCACGACCCTTCTCATCTCTGGTGAGCATAACCAGATTGGGACAGGCCTTCAGAGAAGGAAGGGGCAGGGGCAGTCGTGGCACCTGGGAAGAGGACACTGGAATTCTGTGCTCAGCTTACAATAATATCAAACCTTATGTAGCACTTACCCTGGGCCAGATAGGGTCCTAAAAGCTTGACATATATTAATTCATTTAATCCTCCCAACAATCCCAAGAATGCACTCTCTTTAGCCCTATTTTAGGAGCGAGGAAATGAAGGAGCTGAGAGGTTAAGGGACTTGCCCAGGAACGCCAGTTCGCCAGCGGCTTGCCAGGGATTTGAGCCTGGAGAGTCTCACTCCCTGTCCGCATCTCAGTCGCGCTGATCTCGGCCACACGTAGGTCCATAGGCTTGTCCTCCCACACGAGTGGCCTCCGCGAGCCCCTGACCCCTGGAGCGCCCTCCTCCCAGCCACCAGACCCTCTGAGGCCTGACTCCTGGCTAGGCGGGGCTAAGGGGCGAGGAGAGCTGGGGGACAAAGCCCCTTTATGTCGGGGTGGGATTCCCCTTAAGGCCACTGCCAAGATGGAACAGGATGGGGGACAGAGAGGGACTGGGGGAAGGCGCCAAAGCCCGGGACCGAGGGGGAGCGGGGAGGAGCTGGACTCTACTCAAGGGAGGATCCGAGGGCGGGCAGGCGGAACCCTCCTCCTTAAAGATCTCGCAGTGAGGTTAGGGAGCTGCTCCCCGGCTCTGGGAAGCCGCTATCCTGCCCATACCCTCCTTTCTCTCCGCTGCTGCCCCTGCCTCGCTCCCGCGCGCTCCCAGTGGGTGGTGCCTGGGTGTCCCCGGCTCGGCAGCTGCGGCTGCTTCCCAGCCCCGGGGTCTCAGGGCCGTCCCGCCGGTCCCAGGGCACCGCTCCTGTGCCCCACGCCGCCGCTTCCCCAGTTGCCCCCTGACTGCAAGAGTCTCCTGGTTTTCGGCTTGTCCTGGGACTCCTGGGAGAGCCCACCGAGAGTTCTGGGGCACCTGCAACCTCCCTCGTCTCCTAAGAGGGTGGGGGAGTTCTTTTCTAAATATCATAAACCTCAAGGGGAAAAACCAAGGGGTGTATGTGTGCACGTTTGGGGTAATATTTGAGTATTAAAAAACAACCTTCCTCCCAAAATAAATAAATGAATAATAAAAAATTAGCCTGCCTTGGCCGGGCGCAGTGGCTCACGCCTGTAATCCCAGCACTTTGGGAGGCCGAGGTGGGCGGATCACGAGGTCAGGATATCGAGACCATCCTGGCTAACACGGTGAAGCCCCGTCTCTACTAAAAATATAAAAAATTAGCCGGGCGTGGTGGTAGGCGCCTGTAGTCCCAGCTACTCAGGAGGCTGAGGCAGGAGAATGGCGTGAACCCGGGAGGCGGAGCTTGCAGTGAGCCGAGATCTCGCCACTGCACTCCAGCCTGGGCGACAGAGCGAGATTCCGTCTCAAAATAAATAACCAAATTAATTAAATTAAATTTAAAAATTTTAAAAGATTAGCCTGCCTTGGTGGTGCACACCTGTTATCCCAGCAACTCGGGAGGCTGAGGCAGGAGGACTGCTTGAGACCAGGGGTTGAAGAACAGGCTGGGCAACAAAGTAAGACTCCATCTCTACAAAAAATTTTAAAATTCACCTGGCGTGGTCGCGTGTGCCTTTGGTCCCAGCTACACAAGGGGCCCAGACGGGAGGATTGCCTGAGCCCCAGAGGTTGAGGCTGCAGTGACCCATGTTTGCACCACTGCACTCCAGCCTGGGTGACAGAGTGAGATCCTGTCACAAAGATAAATAAATAAATAAGTAGAATGCAGAGCAATGAAACCCTCATATGTTGCTGGTGGGAATACAAAACGTGTACAACTACTTTGGAAAACAGTTGGGCCGTTTTTTCTAAGTTTAAAAATACACCTCCCAGCGCGGTGGCTCACGCCTGTAATCCCAACACTTTGGGAGGCTGAGGCGGGCGGATCACGAGGTCACGAGTTCAAGACCAGCCTGGCCAATACGGTGAAACCCTGTCTCTACTAAAAATACAAAAAAAAAAAAAAAATAGCCGGGTGTGGTGGCATGCGCCTGTATTCCCAGCTACTTGGGAGGTTGAGGCAGAAGAATTGCTTGAACCTGGGAGGCGGAGTTTGCAGTGAGCCGAAATCATGCCATTCCAGCCTTGGGCAACAGAGCAAGACTCTGTCTCAAAAAAAATAGTAATAAAAATAAAAATATACTTACCAGCTCGGTGTGGTGGCTCACACCTCTGATCCCAGCACTCTGGGAGGCCGAGGTGGGTGGATCACCTGAGGTCAAGAGTTTGAGACCAGCCTAACCAACATAGAGAAACCCCGTCTCTACTAAAAATACAAAATTAGCCAGGCGTGGTGGTGCATGCCTGTAATCCTAGCTACTTGGGAGGCTGAGGCAAAAGAATCACCTGAACCCGGGAGGCGGAGGTTGCAGTGAGCCAAGTTTGTGCCATTGCACTCCAGCCTGGGTGACAAGAGTGAAACTCCGTTCTCAAAAAAATAAATAAATAAAATAAAATAAATAAACAGATGGTTCAAGTTTGGCCTCTCCCAGTAGGAATCCTCTTTGTGGCCTTCCTAACATCTGGCCTCCGTTTGAAGAATTTATGACAGTATAGCCCCTGTTGGATAATAATTGTATAATTACTGGAACATTATTGTTCCTTCTACTGGGCTGAAATCTGCCTCCTACTAACCTTCTAAACTCAGCTCTGCCCACTAGAGTTACACAGAACTCCCTCTTCCATTAGATTTCAGGCATAAGTGATTATTCTTCCCCTAACCTGTATAAAAGCAGCCCCAGTCACGGTGTAAGGATTTAGCTGCACTGCTGGCCTCAACCTCACCTGCCTGAATGAGCTGGAAAATAATTATCTACACAGAAACAGCCCAAGGAATTAGAATGATAGTGATGCTCAGATCCGGGGAGGCTGTGTCCCCCTGAAGGCCCTGGTCAGATCCTGGTGAAGTGGATGGTGCTGCCACAGGAGGGATGTAGGGTAAACTTCTCAGAGACTCAGGGCACTCCAGTGATCTGGGCCCAAAGCACACAGTTCCTTTTCCTCTCCCCACAATCCACACTAGAGCAGCAGGCTCTAGTGGGCCCCTCCCAGGCTGGCAGAACTTTCCCTATCACCCACTCCCCAGAAGCAAAAAAAGTTTAAAAAGCACCAGCCTAAGGCTGGGCGCAGTGGCTCATGCCTGTAATCCCAGCACTTTGGAAGGCTGAGGCGGGCAGATCACAAGGTCAGGAGTTCAAGACGTGCCTGACCAACATGGTAAAACCCCGTCTCTACTAAAAATACAAAAATTAGCCAGGCATGGTGGTGCATGCCTGTAATCCCAGCTACTCGGGAGGCTGAGGCAGGGGAATTGCTTGAACCCGAGAGGCAGAGGTTGCAGTGAGCCAGGATCATGCCATTGCACTCCAGCCTGGGCAATGGAGCAAGACTCCGTCTCAAAAAAAATAAATTATTGTACATTTAAAAATAACTAAAAGAGTATAATTGGATTGTTTGTAACATAAAGGATAAATGCTTGAAGTGATGGATGCCCTGATGAGATTATTATGCATTGTATGCCTGTATCAAAATATCTCGTGTACCCTAAAATAGATACACATACTGTGTACCCACAAAAATTAAAAACTTTTTTTTTTTTTTGAGACAGAGTTTCACTCTTGTTGCCCAGGCTGGAGTGCACTGGCTCAATCTCGGCTCACTGCAACCTCCGCCTCCCAGGTTCAAGTGATTCTCCTGCCTCAGTCTTCCGAGTAGTTGGGATTACAGGCGCCCACCACCACACCTGGCTAATTTTTTTTTTTTTTTTTTGTATTTTTAGTAGAGACGGGGTTTCGCCATGTTGGCCAGGCTGGTCTCGAACTCCTAACCTCAGGTGATCCACCTGCCTCGGCCTCCCAAAGCGCTGGGATTATAGGCATGAGCCACCAGACTCAGCCAAAATTAAAAATTTTAAAAATAAATTAATAACCACAGCAGTAGCTAGTAGCTAATGGCTACCAGATTGGACAGGACAGTGCAGCACCAGACTGTAAGCTCCCTTTGGGCAGAGACTGGACTATCTTGTTCACTCTTATGCCCTGATACATAACACAATTCCAACACATAAACAGCAGGTTGTTATTTTCTTTTTTAAAGACAAAAATTTGAAATTGTAATTTTTATTAAATTGTAAATAAAATGTTATTTTATTTTATTTAATAACCTATAGCATTTGCCAATATCCAAGGTATAAATACTGCCGTCATGGTTGATTTAAAATGGTTTAATTCTGGGAAGCAAAATTTTCAAATTTAACAATCTTCTCTTACTAGCTTTTGAATGAATAAGCAAATGAATGAACAAATAAATGAGCAAATAACCAACCAAGAGGAGTCTCTGCATGCCTCACCCAAGGAAAAGAGGACAAAGGAGAGTAGAAGAATATTTCAAGATGCCAGCAGTCCTCTCACTCTCTTTGCAGGTCCTCTTTGTTCCAGGAAAGAGAACTTAGTGGGAGAACAATTGAACTTCCTCAGCTTCGCTTCACACACACCCCAGCTTTAAGAAAGCCCAGGAAGAATTTTTTTTTTTTTTTTTTTTTGAGACGGAGTCTCACTCTGTCACCCAGGCTGGAGTGTAGTGGCGTGGTCTCGGCTTCTCAGCTCACTGCAACCTCCACCTCCCAGATTCAAGCGATTCTCCCGCCTCAGCCTCTCCAGTAGCTGGGATTACAGGTGTGCACCACCACGCCCAGCTAATTTTCGTATTTTTAGTAGAGACAAGGATTTCACCACGTTGGCCAAGCTGGTCTCGAACGCCTGACCTCAAATGATCCACCCACCTCGGCCTTCCAAAGTTCTGGGATTACAGACATGAGCCACCTCACCTAGCCTTTGGATTACAGACATGAGCCACCTCGCCTAGCCTTTTTTTCTTTTTAAGGAAAAAAAGAAAAATAAAATCTCATCTTAATCTGCTCCATTTTTTTTTCTTTTTAAAGAAATTTTCCCAAGTCACTTAAACAGTCTTCGTAATGGGAAGGCACTCAAACTATAAATCTCCCTGTCATTTAGGAATGCTCAGTGCAAATGTTTATAGAACCCGGGCACCACTTTCAACCTCTCCTTTGAAGAAGGGCTTTGTAATCCTCCTCTGGGGTCACTCCTACATTCCAAAAATGTTCAGGAAAGGAGGGGAAGGTGCCCACCAGTGGGACAGCTTAGACCCAGGTCCCCACCCTCAGGTTCGGCCCTAAGAACATAAAGATACAAGAAAGGTCACGAGGTTAATTCAAAGCCAAGGAATGTCATGGCAGTAAATGCTGCAGGTGTTCATGGGGAGGATGATGGCCATGATTTGTGGCAGAAGTGAAACCTGAGGGATGCTAAGACTTGTGCAGTGGGAAAGGTGAGAAAATAATGAGAACAAAGTCCCCAAGGCTTGGCTGCATGCCTGGCAGCTAGTAGGTACTGCATAAATACAAGTTCATTGGCTTTCCTTGAGTTGTCTGGCTGGGGTCCCAGAGACTGAAACTTTGCTCTTGGCTGCAGCAGGGGCAAGATCGCAGGGGTGGGTACATGCCAAGCCCCAGGCAGCACATCACCAGAGAGATAATCTTGAGCTGGTGGGAGCAGCCAGGCATGCAGTGGGGCTGAGCTGAGCCAAAGCACAAAACAAAAAGGCCTCATCCCTGTGGCTATAATCAAGGATGCCAACCCTCCAGCTGCCCCAAGACCCCAAGCCTAGATAAGGAGATAGCATCCTGCCTGAAGAGCATGGCTCTGTCCAGCCAGGGTCTCAAAGGCCTACTGCCCACTTTGGTGCTGCCTTTAGCCCTGTCTAGCACCAGACCCAGCCACAAGGAGCACCTCAGGACTATGGCATCCTTCTGTTGACTGGATGGTCACAGCCGTGGTCAAATCAAAGCCTTCTTGGGGTTCCCTGGAGCTGTCACTCATCTGCCACCACTTTCAGGCCTCTGTCACCCTAACCCAGCCCTTCAACACAAGTTCTCTGGCTTCTTCAAGCTCCTATCAAGTAATACAAAATCACCCTTAAAAGGCTCTATAGTATTGTTCAATTCCTTATCTAATACTTTCAAACCCCAAAAAACTCTGAAAACCAAAAATTCTTCATAACTCACATGCAAAACCTAACATGAAGTTATTTATACTTTTTTTTTTTTTTTTTTTTTTTTTTTTTTTTTTTTTGAGACAAAGTTTCGTTCTTGTTGCCCAGGCTGGAGCGCAATGGCACGATCTCGGCTCACCGCAACCTCCGCCTCCTGGGTTCAAGCAATTCTCCTGCCTCAGCCTCCCAAGTAGCTGGGATTACAGGCATGCACCACTGTGCCTAGCTAATTTTGCATTTTTAGTAGAGATGGGGTTTCTCCATGTTGGTCAGGCTGGTCTTGAACTCCCGACCTTAGGTGATCCGCCCACCTGGGCCTCCCAAAGTGCTGGGATTACAGGCGTGAGCCACCGCGCTCAGCCTATTTATACTTTTTATATATTCCATTTAGTGTGAATATTCATACGTTTCACTGCAGCAATATTAATAAGACTGAGTCCATGATTACACGTGCCACAGATCCCCCCCTCCCCACTGTGGTTTTCCTTAGTATACATTTTATGTACCACATTTCCTTTGTAAAATCTGAAAGATTCTGAATCCTGAGAGTCATCTGGACCTACAGGTTAGGTTAAGTGATTGTGGGCCTGCAGCATAAGCCCAAGTTTAGAGTGAAAGAATTCCAAGCTGAAATGCCTACTCCCCCAAGAGATGCACAGGCCCCTGCCAGGCAGAACAGACAGGGCCTTAGAGCTGATGGTGGGAGGGTCCCAGGAAGACAAGGCAGGGTAGGGGACTTGGATAGCTCAGGGCAGTGCCTCTTCGCCAGCTGGTGCACAAGCGCAGTGTTTCTAGGCTTTCACAACCACGCAGCAGCCCAGGGTGTGCCTGCTGCTCACCAGGATGACTCCACCTCTTCCATCAGCCAGAGCTTGAGCAACAACTTATCTCCCCACCTGGGTTTCTTCATCATTGCGAGGAACCCACCTGGGAGCCCTGGGTGGGGACGAAAGGAACTAAGGCATGCAGCATACTTAAGGAACTCAGTGGGGGTGGGCTACTTTGATTGTTCTTTTATTCAGTGTTTCTTGACCACCTTGTACCATGGTAGACCCCTGTGGGCAAGACAATGTATAAATTACCGTGTTAAGGACAGACAGAAAGTACACAAATAATTAAAAGCAAAATTGAACTGAGCAGATTAAAGTGAGATTTCAGAAGAGAGTTTGGCCTGGAGAAAAGAAGCTTGGGAGGAAAGAATGCTGCCTGGGGCGTCAGGAGCCCTGGGTTAGGTCAGGCTGACTCATTTCGGTGACTTTCACAAGGTTCTTCTCTGGGCTCAGTTTTCCTCATCAGCAAAATATAGATTTAGCCTTAGATCTCCTCTAAGATTCCTTCCATTTTCTTTCTTTCTTTCTTTCTTTCTTTGAGACAGAGTTTCGCTGTTGTTGCCCAGGCTGGAGTGCAGTGGCGCAATCTAGGCTCACCGAAACCTCTGCCTCCTGGGTTCAAGTGATTCTCCTGCCTCAGCCTCCCGAGTAGCTGGGATTACAGGCGCACACCACCATGCCCAGTTAATTTTTGTATTTTTAGTAGAGACGGGGTTTCTCCATGTTGGTCAGGTTAGTCTCAAACTCCTGACCTCAGGTGATCCACCCGCCTCGGCCTCCCAAAGTGCTGGGATTACAGGGGTGAGCCACTGCGCCCGGCACCTTTTTTTTTTTTTTTTTTTTTTTTTTTGAGACAGAGTCTTGCTTGATCACGGCTCACTGTAACCTTGACCTCCCATGCTCAAGCAATCTCCTGCTTCAACTTCCCAAATAGCTGGGACTACAGACATGCACCACCATGCAATTTCCTGCTTCAACTTCCCAAATAGCTGGGACTACAGACACGCACCACCATGCCCAGCTAAATTTTTTTTTATTTTTAGTAGAGACGAGGTCTCACCATGTTACCCAGGCTGATCTCAAACTCTTGAGCTCAAGCGATCCTCCTGCTTTGGCTTCTCAAAATGCTGGGATTACAGGCGTGAGCCACTGAACCTGGCCTCCCTTCCATGATGCCAAATATCGGAAGGTCTGTCATTTAGGAGAAGATAAATTATACCTACTCTCTGTAATTCCCAGGGGTAAAACCAGACAGAAGCGTGGAAGCCAAAGGAGGCAGGCTTGCTGAGATGAAGGACTTTCTGAGGTGCTCTCCTGCACTCAGGAGGCCGCCTCATCCTCATCCCAGTGCAGCAGCCTGGGGTTTGTAAATTAGGTAGAGAGTCAGAATGGGGTGCCACACAGTCCCCTCCCTCCACAAGTCCATAAACTCAACCTCCAGAATGGCTTTGGGTTTGCAGAGCATTTGCCAATTCACCAAGCAAGTCTGATTTCATCCTGGGAGCAGACCTAAAAGACAGCAGGGCAGGAACTCAAGGAGTCTTCAAGGAGGCATGGGGGACGAGGACCCTGGGAATGGGCAAGGGAATAGCACCTGGATATGACGTGAGTTACACATTAAGGGAGATGTTGGCTTATGCCTGCAATCCCAGCACTTTGGGAGGCCTAAGTGGGCAGATCACCTAAGGTCAGGAGTTCAGCCTGGCCAACATGGTGAAACCCCATTTCTAGGCTGGGCGCGGTGGCTCACGCCTGTAATCCCAGCACTTTGGGAGGCCGAGGAGGGCAGATCAAGAGGTCAGGAGTTCAAGACCAGTCTGGCCAACATAGTGAAACCCCGTCTCTATTAAAAATACAAAAAATTAGCTGGGTGTGGTGGTGTGTGCCTGTAATCCCAGCTACTTGGGAGGCTGAAGCAGGAGAATTCCATGAATCCAGGAGGTGGAGATTGCAGTGAGCCAAGATCGTGCCATTGCACTCCAGCCCGGGTGACATTACGAGACTCCATCTCAAAAAATAAAGGAAGGAGGGAAAGAAGGAAGAAGGAAGGAAGGAAGGAAGGAAGGAAGGAAGGAAGGAAGGAAGGAAGGAAGGAAGGAGGGAAGGAAGGAAGGAAGGAGAAACCCCATCTCTACTAAAAATACAAAAAAATTAGCCAGGCGTGGTTGCAGCCGCCTATAGTCTCAGCTACCAGGGAGGCTGACGCAGGAACCCGGGAGGCAGAGGTTGCAATGAGCCAAGATCGAGCCACTGCACTCCAGCCTGGGCAACAGAGCAAGTTTCTGTCTCAAAAAAAAAAAAATTTTTTTTTAATTTTAAAAATTAAAAAGGGAGGGGAAGGCCAGGCGCGGTGGCTCATGCCTGTACTTTGGGAGGCCAAGGTGGGTGGATCACCTGAGGTCAGGAGTTCGAGACCAGCCTGGCCAACATGGTGAAACCCCATCTCTACTAAAAATACAAAAAAATAGCTGGGCATGGTGGCAGGTGCCTGTAATCCCACCTACTCAGGAGGCTGAGAATCGCTTAAACCTGGGAGGCAGAGGTTGCAGTGAGCCGAGACAGCGCCACTGCACTCCAACCTGGGTGACAGAGCAAGACTCTATCTCAAAAAAAAAGGGGGTAGGGGGAACTTATAGTCATCTATGCATATAATACACAAAATGCAAATTATACACCAAATAGCAGAATATAATCAGTACGGGGTTAGTGGTAACAAGGGCTGGCAGGGGCTGTGGGAGGAGTTTGTGTCCTCACTCTGCCCTCCCCTCTCCAGCTGGGTATTTCTGCTCCTGCCCCTGTTCTCTCTCTGTTTTCTCTCTCTCTCTCTCTCTCTCTCTCTGTGTGTGTGTGTGTGTGTGTGTGTGTCTTTGTCTGTTTCTCTCTCTCTCTCTCCCTCTTTCTCACTCCTCACATTGGCTCCCACCCTCCTCAACCATGGCCAGATGGCACCGAGGAGGAGACGCAGCCCCTGTCCTTGAAAGGTGTAAGGTGTGGCTGGGCAAACACCAGGCCAACCCATCCACAGGAAACCCCACGGGGCCAAGGCCCAGCAGAGTCCTCTCTGTTTTGGCACCAGAGACAAAGGATTGTTCCAAGGATTACAGAGAAGGAGCCAGGCTGGCTGGCTGGGAGGAGAAGGAGCAGGGAGAGGGGCTTCCTGGAGGGGTGGGCGTCACACTGATAGACAAGAATGAGTGGACTGTTCCTGAGCTGCAGAGGGGCCAGATGACCCCCTTCAAGACTGAAGTGCTTCAGATAGCACTCCTACAGCAAGCTCAGAGACAGGTCCAGCATCCTCCACCTTTCCAGTCCTGTCCAGGAGAAATGGGGTGGGCGGGGATCCAGGACATGAAGAAAGGCACGTAGCCTGCCTGCAGGCAGAGAGGGGTGAAGAAAACTCCAGGGGCTGGGATCCTAACACTTCTGCTGAATTTTATCTCCCTCCTGTAATAGCCGCTCCAATGGTCCCATCCCAGCTGCACAGAGAGATATCCCTGGACAGAAGTCAAACAGCCACAGTGGAATAATCCCAGTGAGGTCACTTCCTCCATCCTTCTGTCTGCATTCTCTGAGGCCCCCAGGAAGCAGTGCAGGACTGCACTCTGGTGCTTTTATCTTCCCAGGACATGAGTTCTGTGGGGGAGAGGGGCCAAGGCAGTGAGGCCTGGGACTGGGGGGTCACAGGAGAGAAAGGAGACACTCTGGGGAACCTCTGTGGGTGGACTGAACCTCTGGGATGTCCCCATGGGCCCATAAGCTTCAGACCAGCCCCCTTGCTCTCAAATTATGGCCCACCCGCTTCTCCATTCCCCACACCCACTGTCCCGGGTTGGGCTGAGGTGCCAGCATGGAGAAGCCACATGGCACGCAGTGTACGGAATCCTTCCCTGGACTGCGCCAGGCCCTCTGACCCAGAAAGGTTCATCCTGTCCTGTGCTACCTGGGAGGCAGGGAGGGACTCAGGTCCAAGCCCCACTGTGGACAGAGCCCCGGCCAAGCATAGACACAGGGCGTCAAGAATCCCAGGAGAGGGAGGGTCTCATGGCTCCCCAATCCCACCCATCCTGCATCTTCATCAAGGTACTTCTGGGCCCCTTGAGACAGTGGCAGCAGCTGAAGGTGAGGAGTCAGGGGATAAGAGAGCATGAGACCTTCACCTCTCCACCCCGCACCTCTCTAATTTGCTTCCAGAATTATCTTTAAATCCACATTGTTCCCCTATCACGACTCCCCCCTGAAACACCTGTGATGGCCTCTCATTGTTGAAAGCATAAAATCTGATCTTCCCCCTGCATTCCATCTCCCATATCCACCTCCCTACTCAAGTGCCCCGTCTGCCCTTCACTAAACCTACTGTTCCACCTGAACTAATCTCAAACAACGTTTCCCAAACTGCCTCCTGCCAGGAGTTCTCCCCACCCTTCCATGTCCTGCATCCCACGTTTTCCTCAAGGCTCAGTGCAAATCACGCCTCCTCCCTGAAGCCTTCCCCGTAACCCGGCTGCCACCCTCAGGCTGCCTGCCAATGCTGTCTCCTCCTCTGACACCTCTTATGAGCACCACTCATCAAGATGGTCCCTTTAGTACTTGGCGTGCCTGGCCCCACATGTTGGCTGGCATTGTTTATTTGAATGAACATTGCCTTGGTACAATGATGGAGCCTGCTCTGTCCTCCTAGAAGAGACAGGAGAGAGAAGCCCATAGCAAGGGTCAAAAACTCCCAGCCTGAACCTGGGAGATGTCCATATACTGATGAAATGAGAGGTTCCCCTCCGGGTTCCGATGCACAAGCCCTGTACCAGATGAGGGAGCCATAAGGGATGCAGACAGAGACTCAAAGACAGAGACAAGGGCTGAGGGAGGGGGGATGGAAAGAACTGGGGAGCCAAAGACTGCAGCGGGGAAAGAATGCAGTGTCCATCCTAAAAGAAGGAAAATGGAAGTTTCCCGGGGAGGAGGGTGCCTGATCTTATCTGCTGTTTACATTCCAGAGAGCCCCTGCTTCTGCTTCTCATCTTAATTAGAGAATACTTGAGAAGCCCTGCCGCCGTGCAGAGAGAAAGGAATGCAGGCCCCCCCTAAACCCCAGCCTGCCCCCCTCACCCCTGACCTCCTGCTGGCTATGTGGTGGGACTGATGGGAGTCTGGGTTCTGGATCCATTTTCTGTTTTCTGTTTTTTTGTCTACAGTGGGCTGATCCATTAAGCTGGATTCCTTGAGAGAGTATGTGAGAGGGTCTGGGAACTGTCAGGGCTCCACTCCTGCAGGAAACAAACAAACAAACAAAATTAAAAAGTATTAGAAAGAGCCACTGAGAGGAACAGCTGAGATTCTCTCAGTCAGTCTGCCATTCACCCCCTCAAACATCGCCCTCACTCCACCACCATAATGTCCAGGCAGGGTGCTGACACTTCACCATTCACCTCCCACCCTGCCCCGGGCTGTCCTCCAAATGTGTGTCAGACGCAGTGCTGGGGGACTTATACTTCTGTCATAGTCTCTGTCTTCAGTGGTATATGGTAAGAGCCAGGATCCGCTATTAAACATGCTGTGAGTGGGTAGAGACAAAGTCTTGTCTTGTAGGGTGAGCAGGCAGTGAGGTCAGGAAGGGCATCACAGGTAGAGGAAAAAGCATGGGCAGAGGTCTGGAACCCAGTCCCTCTTCATACCACCCGCTGACCCTTTCCCCTCCCCCCCACATGAGATTTCTCTCCCTCTCTTCTCTCTTCTCTCCCTCAACAATTCCAGGGTGGCCCACCTGAAAACAAGCTGCCTGGACCACCTTCCCTTGCATGTCTCTGTTCCTTCTCTTTTTTTTTTTTTTTTTTTTGAGACGGAGTCTCACTCTGTCACCCAGGCAGGAGTGCAATGGTGTGATCTCAGCTCACTGCAGCCTCTGCCTCCCGGATTCAAGTGATTCTCCTACCTCAGCCTCACAAGTAGCTGGGATTACAGGTGCCCACCACCACACCCAGCTAATTTTTGTATTTTTACTAGAGACAGTGTTTCACCACATTGGCCAGGCTGGTCTCGAACTCCTGACCTCAGGTGATCCACCTGCCACAGCCTTCCAAAGTGCTGGGATTACAGGCGTGAGCCACTGCGCCTGGCCAGCTCTCTGTTCCTTCTCACAGCTAAGCATCTTACATCATTCTCTCTCGTTTTGTTGTTGTTGTTTTGTTGTTGTTGTTGTTGTTTGAGACAGAGTTTTGCTCTTGTTGCCCAGGCTGGAGTGCAGTGGCGCGATCTCGGCTCACTGCAACCTCCAATTCCAGGGTTCAAGTGATTCTCCTGCCTCTGCCTCCCAAGTAGCTGGGATTATAGGCATGCGCCACCACACCTGGCTAATTTTGTATTTTTAGTGGAGATGGGGTTTTATCATGTTGGTCAGGCTGGTCTCAAATTCCTGACCTCAGATGATCCACTTACCTCGGCTTCCCAAAGTGCTGGGGTTACAGGCTTGAGTCACTGCATCTGGCCTTACATTATTCTCAAAAGAGGTCTACACACAGGCTTTCCCCTTCCTCACCCAGTTCACTCTTCAGCCCCTCCAGGCTGGCTCAGCTCGTATGGCTCCTCAGAAGCTGCACTAACCAAGGTTCCCAGAGACCTCCATGTTGTTGAAATCGATGGACACTTGACATTCCTTTTGTTCCTTGACCACTTAGCTTCCAGCAGCTGCATGCTCCCTCCTTCTTTTTTTTTTTTTTTTTTTTGAGATGGAGTTTCACTCTTGTTGCCCAAGCTGGAGTCCAGTGGCACGATCTTGGCTCACTGCAACCTCCATCTCCCAGGTTCAAGCGATTCTCTTGCCTCAGCCTTCCGAGTAGCTGGGATTATAGGCGTGTGCCACCACACCTGGCTAATTTTTTGTATTTTTAGTAGAGACAGGGTTTCACCATGTTAGCCAGGCTGGTCTCGAACTCCTGACCTCAGGTGATCCACCTGCCTCGGCCTCCCAAAGTGCTGGGATTACAGGCATGAGCCACAGCACCCGTCCTCTCCCTCCTTCTTGAAACACTCTCCTTCCTAGTCTCCCAGATACCTCGTGCCAGGCTTTTCTCTAGTTATAGTTTCTCGGTCCCTTTTCCCCACTCACCCTCCTTGACATGGTCTGTAACTTGATGTTTCTGATCTATAAATTGACCTGATATAAAGTTGATGTTCCTCAGGGCTGGGTCCTGGCCCCTATTCTCTTATTAATAGGGACTATTTTCTTGAGTCATCTCATACCTTGCCCTGGTTTTTATTGCATCTTCTATAGACCAAAGACTTCCAGATTGTGATGTCCAACCAGACCTTTCTTGTGAGCTCCAGAGCAGCCTATGGAATATTCTACTTAATGCCTCTTTTTAGATGACTCTTAGGCATCTCAAATTTAACCTGTTCAAAACTGGATTATTGATCTTAGCTCCCACCAGCTGCTTCATAATTCTTGTTCATCTTAGTAAATGACACACCATCCATCTAATTGCTTGTGCCGGAACCCTGGGAATCATATTTGACACCTCCTTCTCTCTTGGTCTACCCTATGGATCTAATAAATTAATAACCCTACTTCCACTGTAAGTCCAAATCTATTCCTTTCTCCCCATCCACACCCCACATCCAGGCTGTAGGCATCTGTCCTCTGTACTATCACTGCAACATCTTCCTAACAGAAAGTCTTCTCATGGCCACCAGTAACCACTCAGCCTTCCTCCGCACACCAGCAAACATGGTCTTCTTTAAAAATAAATCTCAGCCGGGCTTGGTGGCTCACACCTGTAATCCCAGAACTTTGGGATGCCAAAGTGGGCGGATCACCTGAGGTCAGGAGTTCAAAACCAGCCTGGCCAATGTGGCAAAACCCCATCTCTACCAAAAAAAAAAAAAAAAAATTAGCCGGGCATGGTGGCAGGTGCCCATAGTCCCAGCTACTCAGGAGGCTGAGGCAGGAGAATCACTTGAACCCAAGAGGCAGAGGGTGCAGTGAACCAAGATGGTGCCACTACTCTCCAGCCTAGGTGACAGAGCAAGACTCCATCTCAAAAAAATAAATAAATAAAAATAAAAATAAATGTGTGCCAGGCCCAGTGGTCCCAGCTACTTGGGAGACTGAGGTGGGAGAATCTCTTGAGCCCAGAAGTTTGAGACCAGCCTGGGCAACAGAGCAAGACCACCTCTAAAAAATATATAAATAAATAATAAATAGATAAAACTAGATCTCATAATATCCCTCACCTACTTAAAACCCTTCTGTGACCCAGGAAGCATCCAGACTCCATGGCCAGTGCCCTGACTCTGTGCTTCAGCTCCTCCTTTTGCAGTCTCCCCTGCTGACCAGCCTCCAGCTGGTCACTCCACACACACACTCCTCCCTTAGCTCCCTCCCACCTCCTCATCAGCGATCTCTCCCTCACCTTCCGAGGCTCTGGCTAAATGCTCTGGTATACAGAAGGAGCTTGATGAGTATGGGGAAGGTATGGGAACAGAGGAAGGGAGGAAAAGCCATGGCGACAGGGTGACACTTATAGCAACAAGTTGTATGGTGAGGGGGTCAGGTTAAGGGATGAGGCTGCAGAGCTCCCTTGAACTATCCCTTTAAGCATTTTGTAATGACTCCTATCTCTTTAAGCATTTCATAGCAAGATCTGCACCTGTTTGAGTTATTCTGTTTTATTTCTGGCACTGCATCAATATAGCCATTTGTTTTATTAAATGATTCTGATGGCATTTTTTTTTTGAGATGGAGTCTCGATCTGTCACCCAAGCTGGAGTGCAATGGCGTGATCTCAGCTCACCGCAACCTCCACCTCCTGGATTTAAGCTATTCTCCTGCCTCAGCCTCCCGAGGTACGCACCACCATGCCCGACTAATTTCTTGTATTTTTAGTAGAGGCAGGCTTTCACCAAGTTGGCCAGGCTGGTCTTGAACTCTTGACCTCAAGCCTCGGCCTCCCAAAGTGCTGAGATTACACATGTGAGCCACCATGTCCGGCACTGATGGCCTTTTTGACTTGGTGACTCCAGCTGTCCCTGAGAAAAGCAGTCTTGCCTCCCTCTGCCCCCTGGTGGCCTTCTAGGTGCAGAGACCATTGTTCCAGTCATCCTGGCTACTAGAATGGCTTTGATTTTCTGGCTTATAGCACCACCATTTGGCCAAATTTGCTAATAGGCGGCTGCTCCATCCACATTGACTTCCAATTTCTTTTCAACCTCCTCATTGGCAGAGTTCATGGAATCAGAGCCTCTTGGACGTAAGAGCTCTCCAGAGCCTCAAGCAAGCTTGCAGTTCATTCTGGAGGGCCATGCTAGCGGCACAGACAGAATGGCAGTGATCATGGTGCAGGAGTCGAGGAACTGGCCCTGTGAATGTCAGGCATGTGTCCCCCTGGGTTTCCTGGTCCTTCCCTATTTGCCCTTGCCCTGACACACCTCTCATCCTCCTTCATGCTGCCTCCTACACAATGCTTCTCCAGATTGGCTCAGTCCTATTTACACAGTCTTTGATCTGGTGTTTATGTCTTTTTTTTTTTTTTTGAGACTGGTCTCAAACTCCTGACCTTGTGATCTGCCCGCCTCAGCCTCCCAAAGTGCTGGGATTACAGGTGTGGGCCACTATGCCCGGCCTATGTCTTTATTTTTTTTTTATTTTTTTTTTTTTTGAGATGGAGTCTTGCTCTGTAGCCCAGGTTGGAGTGCAGTGGCACGATCTCGGCCCACTGCAAGCTCTGCCTTCCAGGTTCGCGCCATTCTCCTGCCTCAGCCTCCCAAGTAGCTGGGACTACAGGCACCCGCCACCACGCCCAGCTAATTTTTTGTATTTTTAGTAGAGATAGGGTTTCACCGTGTTAGCCAGGATGGTCTCAATCTCCTGACCTCGTGATCCGCCCGCCTCGGCCTCCCAAAGTGCTGGGATTACAGGTGTGAGCCCCTGCACCCCCGCCTGACCTATGTCTTTATAATAATACCTAATATTTATATAATGCTTTGCAGTTTATGAACTATTTTATTTTATTTTTTATTTTTATTTTTTTGAGACAGAGTCCCACTCTGTCACCCAGGCTGGAGTGCAGTGGCATGATCTTGGTTCACTGCAACCTCTGCCTCCAGGTTTCAAGTGATTCTCCTGCCTCAGCCTCCTGAGTAGCTGGGACCACAGGCACGTGCCACCACGCCCAGCTAATTTTTTGTATTTTTAGTAGAGACAGGGTTTCACCATGTTAGCCAGGATGGTCTTGATCTCCTGACCTCGTGATCCACCTGCCTCAGCCTCCCAAAGTGCTGGGATTACAGGCGTGAGCCACCGCGCCCGGCCTATGAACTCTTTTATACAGAACTACCACTCTTCAAGTGCTTACTGTGTGGCAGGTACTGTGCTAAGGATTTGAAATAAATGATCCCTAAGCTTTCCAAGATAGGTAAGTGTAAGTGGTCTCATGTTATGAAAAAGGAAACTGCCAGGCGTGGTGGCTCACGCCTGTAATCCCAGCACTTTGGGAGGCTGAGGAGGGCGGATCACCTGAGGTCAGGAATTGGAGACCAGCCTGGCCAACATGGCGAAACCCTATCTCTACTAAAAAAATACAAAAATTAGCCGGGCGTGGTGGCAGGTGCCTGTAATCCCAGCTTCTCAGGAGGTTGAGGCAGGAGAATTGCTTGAACCCGGGAGGTAGAGACTGCAGTGAGCCCAGATTGCACCATTGCACTCCAGCCTGGGTGATAGAGTGAGACTCCATCTCAAGGAAAAAAAAAAGAGAGGCTGGGTACAGTGGCTCAGGCCTGTAATCCCAGTACTTTGGGAGGCCAAGGTGGGCGGATCACAAAGTCAGGAGTTCGAGACCAGCCTGGCCAACACAGTGAAACCCCATCTCTACTAAAAATACAAAAATTTGCCAGGCATAGTGGCGCACGCCTGTAGTCCCAGCTACTCAGGAGACAAGGCAGGAGAATCGCTTGAACCCAGGAGGCGGAGGTTGCAGTGAGTTGAGACCGCACCACTGCACTCCGGCCTGGGCAACAGAGTGAGACTCTGTCTCAAAAAAAAGAAAAAGGGAACTGGGGTTTCGGACAAGACCAAATGACATAGTAGAAAAAGCTTTGAAGTCAGACCAGATCCAAGTTTGAATTATTTATTTGTTGTTGAGTATCACAAACTGTCAGTTCACTCCCTGGATAAAAATTGCATGTGAACACCTCTAGCCAGGGCATGCACTCCTCAATCTTCCATAGTCTGCACCACTCCCAGTGACCTACACCACTTCGCACACTTGCCTATCTGAACCCTGACAGTATTTGAATTTGAGACCCTTAAAAATATTATTCCACTTGATCTTTAACAAGGGCTTTGTAAGGAAGGCAGTAGCATAACAAAGGTAGGAGGGTAGGAGGATTCCACCCTGAGTCAGGCAAGAACGGATGTTTAGTCCGTAACGAATTTTATTTTATTTTATATTTTATCTATTTTATTTTATTTTATTTTTTGAGGCAGAGTCTCCCTCTGTCACCCAGGCTGGAGTGCAGTGGTGAAATCTTGGCTCACTGTAACCTCTGCCTCCCCAGTTCAAGTGATTCTCCTGCCTCAGCCTCCTGAGTAGCTGGGATTACAGGTTCATGCCACCATGCCTGGCTAGTTTTTTTTGTTTGTTTGTTTGTTTTTGTTTTTTTGTTTTTTTTTTTTTTGAGACAGAGTTTCACTCTTGTTGCCCCGGCTGGAGTGCAATGGCACAATCTTGGGTCACCACAACCTCCACCTCCGGGGTTCAGGAGATTCTCCTGCCTCAGCCTCTGGAGTAGCTGGGATTACAGGCATGTGCCACCACGCCTGGCTAATTTTGTATTTTTAGTAGAGATTGGGTTTCTCCATGTTGGTCAGGCTGGTCTTGAACTCCCAACCTCAGGTATTCTGCCCGCCTTGGCCCCCCAAAGTGCTGGGAATACAGGCATGAGCCATCACACCGGCAGTTTTGGTATTTTAATTAGTATTATCAGTGAATTAATAATATCTGCCCTATGATTATACAATTGAGCAGTATAAAGATATACAATGAAAAGAAAGTCTTCCTCCTACCCAGCACCCAGCCCCACAACCCACTCCAGAGGCAACCATTATTTACAGTTTTTCAATGTATAGGTGGATATCATTTTAACCTCATTTTACAAATGAGGAAACTGAGGCTTAGAGAGGTTGAGTGGCTGTCCTGAGATCACGCGCCTGATGGAGCTAACAGAGATGATATCAGATCTTGTCCTTGACACTGCATTGCCACCCTAACATCATCCTGCTTCACACATACATCTGGGTATGCATCCTGGACTGAGAGTCCTCAGAGGGCAGGAGTTGCCCATGGAACCTGCTAGGGGCAGTAGTCAGCACTGGGCCACTGGGTGCTACAGCAGGAGGCCTGGGATCTGCACCATGATTAAGCTGCTGTGTGATGTTGAGCAAATCTCTTGATTTCCTCACTTGCCTTTCTTTCTCACTAGGCTATATTGAGATTTAAACAAGCCAAGTAGAAAGATGATTGGAGAGTAAAGATGTCATACAGATTCAAGGAGGGGTGAGGACAGATATTTAGTATAGGGTTAACTTTGTACTTTCCTTGGAGCACACGTGTCCATGTTCAGATACTTTACAGATACTTTAACTTGAGCACATGTGTCCTTGTTCAGTTCCTTGAAAAGTGTTGCTTGTTCATTGCCTTTCTTCTTTTTTTTTTTTTTTTTTTGAGACAGAGTCTCGCTCTGTCACCCAGGGTGGAGTGCAGTGGCGCGATCTCAGCTCACTGCAACCTCCACCTCCTGGGTTCAAGTGATTCTCCTGCCTCAGCCTCCCAAGTAGCTGGGACTGTAGGCACGTGCCACCACACCCAGCTATTTTTTGTATTTTTAGTAGAGACGGGGGTTTCACCGTGTTAGCCAGGATGGTCTCAATCTCCTGACCTCGTGATCCACCCGCCTCAGTCTCCCAAAGTGCTGGGATTACAGGCGTGAGCCACCGCGCCCAGTGCCTTTCTTTCTTTTTTTAGACAGGGTCTCGCTCTGTCACCCTTGCTGTAGTGCAGTGGCACAGTCACCACTCACTGCACACTTGACATCCCAGGGCCAAATGATCCTCCCACCTCAGCCTCCTGAGTAGCTGAGACTACAGGCATGCACCACCACACCAAACTAATTTTTTATTTTTTGTAGACATGGAATCTCACCATATTTCCCAGGCTGGTCTCAAACTCCTGGGCTCAAGGGATCCTCCCCCTTGGCCTCCCAAAGCACCGGGACCACAGGCACATGCCACCATGCCTAGCTAATTTGTTTTTGTTCGTTGGTTGGTTTCTGTAGAGATTGGGATCTCACTATGGCTGGTCTCAAATTCCTGAGTTCAAACCATACTCCTGCCTTGGCCTCCAAAAGCACTGGGACTACAGGTGTGAACCACTGTGCCCGGCCTTCTGCCTCTCCTCTTTTTTGTGTGTGTATCGGGGTTTCGCTCTTGTTGCCCAAGCTGGAGTGCAATGGTACGATCTCAGCTTACTGCAACCTCGCCTCCCAGGTTCAAGCAATTCCCTGCCTCAGCCTCCCAAGTAGCTGGGATTACAGGCATGCACCACCATGCCCGGCTAATTTTATATTTTTAGTATAGACAGGGTTTCACCATGTTGGTCAGGCTGGTCTCGAACTCCTGACCTCAGGTAATCCACCCACCTCGGCCTCCCAAAGTGCTGGGATTACAGGTGTGAACCACCGTGACTGGCCTTCTGCCTCTCTTCTTTAGAAGAGGGTTGACTTCCATTTCTCTACAAGCTTCAAGCCCAGTACAGGTAATAAGCCCATCAAATTGGCTGCACAACCACCTAGAAGGTTTGGGGCCAAGCCACATACTCAAGTAATGACACTTCTTTCAGGGAGCAGCACAGGGCTCCCAACCCATTTGGGATGCAGGACAGCCGAGGCAGAAAATTCAATCGTGGTAGACAGTGTATCTCTCCAAAGAAGAAACACTTGTCTTCTGCCTCCAGCTGACATTCTGTGACTGCACAGACAGCACTATGTCAATTTAGCTATTACTACATAAAAAACCACTCCAAGACTTAGAGGCTTAAAACAATAATTAGCTCACAACTCTGCAATTTTAGCTGGGCTCAGCTGAGCAGTTCTGTTCATCTCACTTTGAGTTGCTTAAGTGGCTGCAGTCATATGGATCAGGATGGTCTATGATGGCCTCACTCACATAACTGGCAGTTAGCTGGGATTGTCAGCCAAAGCACCTCACTTCTCCTGCCTGTGGCTCTCCAGCAGAATAGCCTGGGTTCCTTGCCTGGTATCAGCAGGTTCCAAGAGAGTAAAAGTGGAAGTCACAAAATCTTCCAAAGTCTAGGCTCCAGAAGTCACATATTGTCACTTCTGACACATTTGTTAGCCAAAGCAAGTCACAAGGCAATGCCAAATTCAAAAAGTAGGAAATAGACTCTACCTTTTGATGAAGGCACTGCAGAATATTTTGGTCATGCTTTTCAATCTATCACACACTTTCTAATCCATCATTCAATAATTCTCCAATCAAGCAGCCTGTACTTATTGAATACCTAACATACCTAATACCTAAATATTGTGCTAGATGGCAAAATACAAAAGAATGCTAAGACCAAGTCTTTGCTGGAAAAATTTTAAAAGATCTTAAAATGAGCTAAAGATTACTGGGTACCTTTTTAGTGGAATGCTGGGCTTTGTATAGAGAACTTTCAGTGTTATTTGATTTTGTAGTGGTCTGTGTCTTTGTGTTTTTTTGTTGTTTCTTTCTCATTTTATAAAAATAGTTTGTTTCAAAGACTCAATTGTCCTTCAACTTCTTTTTTTTTTTTTCTTTTTTCTTTTTCAGACGGAGTTTTACTCTTGTTACCCAGGCTGCAGTGCAATGGCGTGGTCTAGGCTCACTGCAACCTCCACCTCCCAGGTTCAAGAGATTCTCCTGCCTCAGCCTCCCAAGTAGCTGGGATTACAGGCACCCAACACCACGCCTGGCTAATTTTTATATTTTTAGTAGAGATAGGGTTTCACCATGTTGGCCAGGCTGGTCTCGAACTCCTGACCTCAGATGATCTGCTCACCTTGGCCTCCCAAAGTACTAGGATTGCAGGCATGAGCCACTGCACCCAGCCCCTTCAACTTCTTATTTTTGGATATACCAAGAATATAATCAATGTGCTCAATATAATTTTTGACTGCTTTTGACTAGACTCTTATAGCTCTGTAAGTTTAAAAAAAAAAAAAACTGATGGTAGGCCAGGTGCAGTGGCTCATGCCTATAATCCCAGCATTTTGGGAGGCTGAGGCGGGTGGATCGCCTGAGGTCAGGAGTTCAAGACCAGCCTGGCCAACATGGTGAAACCCCATCTCTACTAAAAATACAAAAATTAGCTGGGCGTGGAGATGCACGGCTGTAACCCCACTTACTCAGGAGGCTGAGGCAGGAGAATCGCTTGAACCCAGCAGGCAGAGGGTGCAGTGAGCCAAGATTGCACCACTGCACTCTAGCCTGGGTGACAGAGCAAGACTCTGTCTCAAATTTAAAAAAAAAAAAAATTAGCTGGGCATGGTGGCAGATGCCTGTAATCCCAGCTACTTGGGAGGCTGAAGCAGGAGAGTTGCTTGAACCCGGGAGGCGGAGGTTGTAGTGAGCCGAGATCTTGCCCCTACACTCCAGTCTGGGTGACAGAGTGAGACTCCATCTCAGGAGGAAAAAAAAAAAAAAAAGAGAGAAGAAAGAAAGGGAGGAAGGAAGGAAAGAAAAAGGGAAAGAAAAAAAGAAAGAAAGAAATGTTTGTAGGTTGGGCGCAGTGGCTCATGCCTGTAATCCCAGCACTTTGGGAGGCCATGGTGGGCAGATCATGAGGTCAGGAGTTCGAGACCAGCCTGGCCAAAATGGTGAAACCCTGTCTCTACTAAAACTACAAAAATTAGCCAGGTGTGGTGGCGGGTGCCTGTAGTCCCAGCTACCCGGGAGGCTGAGGCAGGAGAATCGCTTGAACCCAGGAGGCGGAGGTTGCAGTGAGCCAAGATCGTGCCACTGCACTCCGGCCTGGGCAACAGAGCGAGACTCCATCAAAAAAAAAAATACAAAAATACAAAAATTAGCTAAGCATGGTGGTACATGCCTGTAATCCCAGCTACTTGGGAGACTGAGGCAGAATTACTTGAACCCAGGAAGCGGAGGTTGCAGTGAGCTGAGATCATGCCATTGCACTCCAGCCTAGGTGACAAGAGCGAAACTGTGTCTCAGAAAAAAAAAAAAAGAAAGAAAGAGATGTTTGTTGTTGGCCGGGCGCAGTGGCTCACGCCTGTAATCCCAGCACTTTAGGAGGCCTAAGTGGGTGGATCACCTGAGATCACCTGAGGTCAGGACTTCGAGAGTAGCCTGGCAAACCTGGTGAAACCCCGTCTAAAAATATAAAAATGAGCCAGGTGTGGTGGTGGGTCCCTGTAGTCCCAGCTACTCCGGAGGGCTGAGGCAGGAGAATTGCTTGAACCTGGGAAGTGGAGGTTGCAGTGAGTCGAGATTGCACGAGCCACTGCACTCCAGCCTGGGCGACAGAGCGAGACTCCGTCTCAAAAACAAAAAAAGAAATGTTTGTTGTTTAAGCCACCCCGTCTATAGTAATTTGTTACAGCAGAACTGACTAAGACAGACACAAGATCAAGGTGGGAAAAAGTGTAACTTGACCCAGCTCTGTGATGAGTTTATCCATAGCTCCTTCCTCTATTACATTTACCTTTGATTTGTCTATTAGATAATACTCCACTATTTATATATTCATTACTCATTTATCCACAGATATACAATAAAAACATTAATCAGGTGAATTACTTTCTTATCAATACCTGCCAAGAAAACACAACTAACTATAAATTTGTAATAAACTCCCAAGGGGCAGAGGTTGGGTTTTTAGTTGCTTCTCAAACATACCCCATCATTCAAAAGTCTGAACTGGAAAGTAAGAAGGAAAAGAAGGAGAACTTTAGTATGCTAGTGTCAAACAAGCCTGTCCTAATAAGCAACCCCAAACTGCTCTCCTGTCTGGGTCCAGAATTGGGTTTGGTTTTGAAATACCACGTGGGAAATTTCTAGCCAAAGTCCTCACCAGTTCCTCCTTTGACTAACAATCTCCAACCCAGGAAGTGGGAACTACAGCGTCTTTGGTAGAGGTGGTTGGATTTACTCAAGAAAAAGCCCCACCTGAACTCCCCAAGCAGAAATCTTCATTAGAAAAATAAACAAAATGGCCGGGCATGGTGGCTCATGCCTGTAATCCCAGCACTCTGGGAGGCCGAGGCAGGCGGATGACGAAGTCAAGAGATCGAGACCATCCTGGCCAACATGGTGAAACCCCATCTCCACTAAGAATACAAAAATTAGCTGGGCGTGGTGGCACACGCCTGTAGTTCCAGCTACTCAGGAGGCTGAGGCAGGAGAATTGCTTGAACCCGGGAGGCAGAGGTTGCAGTGAGCTGAGATCACACCACTGCACTCCAGCCCAGTGACAGAGCAAGACTCTGTCTCAAAAAAAAAAAAAAAAAAAAAAAAAGTAGAAGAACATTAAAAAAACAGGTTTAGGCTGGGTGCAGTGGCTCACACCTGTAATCCCAGCACTCTGAGAGACCAAGGCAGAAGGATCACTTGAGGCCAGGAGTTTGAGATCAGCCTGGGCAACATAGCAAGACACCCATCTATACAAAAAATTTTAGAAGTTAACTGGGTGTGGTGGTGCATGCCTGTAGTCCAGCTACTCAGGAGGCTGAGGCAGGAGGATTGCTTGAGCCCAGGAGTTCAAGGTTGCAGTAAGCCATGATTGCACCACTGCACCCTAGTGTGGGCAACAGAGCAAGACTCTGACTCTAAAAAACACAAAAACTGCTGGGCGTGGTGGCTCATGCCTGTAATCCCAGCACTTTAGGAGGCCGAGGTAAGTGGATCACCTGAGGTCAGGAGTTTGCGACCAGCCTGACCAACATGGTGAAACCCCATTGCTACTAGAAATACAAAAATTAGCCAGGCATGGTGGTACACACCTGTAGTCTCAGCTACTCAGGAGGCTGAGGCAGGAGAATTGCTTGAACCCAGGAGGTGGAGGTTGCAGTGAGCCAAGGTCGCACCACTTCACCTCAGCCTGGGCAACAGAGCGAGACTCCGTCTCAAAAAAAAAAAAACCACACACACACACAAAAAAAACAAACAACAAAAAAAAAAACCAAAACAGAAATGAGGTTTACATGTTACAAGGCCCTGAAGAAGAGGAAAAAAACTGTGTATAAAATACCACCTGGATAAAATAAGCCAAATACACAACTAAATGGGAGACCAGGCCAACAGGATGTCTTGGGAAGATGTCTTGAAGTAGGAGGGGCTTCTCCTGCAAAGGATTTGGCAAGACTAAGAGGGAGCAGGCATTCCAGATGAAGAGAATGATGAGTAACATGGAAAAGCCCAGCGTCCACTCCGGGCCAGGCAGAAGCTGAGGTGACAGATATAGTAGGAAAAGCAAGCTGAGGGCAGTTCATGCAGAGCTTTCAATGCTGGAGAGTAGGGCCTTGGAAAGAGATGTGGTGACACAGTAAGAGCGCTCTTTCAGGAAGATTTATCCAGGAACTATGTGCTAGGTGGATGGGCGGAGATGAACTCAAGTGGGACAATTCCTGAAGCAGCACAGAGGGGAAAGGAAAGTCATAGTTAGAGCGGAGTTCATGGGGACGGAGGAGAAGGGAAGGATAGGAACCCCTACCACCTTCTCCCTTGCTCACCAAGTTCCAGCCACAACAGTCTCCTTGGGCTGCAAACATGCCAGGCACCACCTCAGGGTCCTCGCCTGCCAAGAACACACTTTGCCTTTGCAACACTCTTCCCCAGATAGCACTAGGCCTTGCTCTCACATCTCTACTTCCTTCACCTCTACTTCAGTCCCTCTGGCACTTGACCACTAAATATAAAATACAACTCTTCCCCCATGGCGTATTCTCTAGCTCTCTGGCTTTCTATTTCTCCATGGCACTTATCATCATCTGACCTATTATACATATATATATATATAATTATTATTTATTTATTTTTTTGAGATGGAGTCTCACTCTGTCACCCAGGTTGGAGTGCAATGGCATGATCTCGGCTCACTGCAACCTGTACCTCCTGGGTTCAAGCAACTCTCCTGCCTCAGCCTCCCGAGTACTGGGATAACAGGCGCCCACCACCACGCCTGGCTAATTTTTGTATTTTAGTAGAGACAGGGTTTCACCACGTTGGCCAGGCTGGTCTCAAACTCCTGACCTCAGGTGATCCACCCGCCTTGGTCTCCCAAAGTGTTGGGATTACAGGCGTGAGCCACCGTGCCCAGCCAACCTATTATATATTTGTTTGTCTGTTCATGCCCAATATAATGTAAGCTCCGTGAGGATACAGACTTTTTTTAGTTTGTCATTGTCTATTCAGTGCCCAGAACAGGGCACATGGTAGGGAGTCAATGAATAATTGGCTTGGTTTTGGATGGAGAGATTAATATGATACCAAGGGTTTGAGACTATGACTTGGAAGATAGTAGTACCATTAACAGCAATAGGGAAGCTGGAATAGAAAGATGAACCTTTCCACTTGAGACATGTTGAATGTGAAATGTGTGAGATGAACTGAAAACTCAGGACTAGTTCAGGGCAAACCCACAGGGCAGTGGAAGGCAGACTCCAAATCTCCAAAGAGTAAAAAACTGAGGGAAAAACGTTTAATCAGAGGAGCAAGACTGTCAGGTCCAAAGGGCAATGTAAGGCCATAACTGGGAAAGTAAATTACTGGGTCAGAAGCTAATAAAGAAATGCCAATGTTGAATAGGAAATGTGTGAAGAAAAGGAGATAGAGTCAAGCCATGAGAAAGAATCATTAGAGCCGAGAACAGTGGCATATGCCTATTGTTCTAGCTACTTGGAAGGCTGAGGCTAGAGGATTGCTTGAGCCCAGGAGCTCAGCCTGGGCAACATAGCAAGACCCAGCTCTTAAAAAAGAAAAGAAAAGGCCAGGCGCGGTGGCTCACACCTGTAATCCCAGCACTTTGGGAGGCCGAGGCAGGCAGATCACGAGGTCAAGAGATCAAGACCATCCTGGCCGACAAGGTGAAACTCCATCTCTACTAAAAATACAAAAATTACCTGGGCATACTGGCAGGCACCTGTAATCCCAGCTACTTGGGAGGCTGAGGCAGGAGAATCACTTGAACCTGGGAGGCAGAGGTTGCAGTGAGCTGAGATCGTGCCCCTGCACTCTAGCCTGGCGACACAGCAAGACTCCATCTCAAAAAAAAAAAGAAAGCAAAAAAAAGAAAAAGGAAAGAAGGAGCCATTAGGCCCCTAACAGTGTGCACTTACGCTGTCGGGGGACAGGTAGGACTGACAGCTTAAAGAACATTCTGAGGCTGGGCACGGTGGCTCATGCCTGTAATCCCTGCACTTTGGGAGGCTGAGGTGGGCAGATCACCTGAGGTCAGCAGTTTGAGACCAGCTGGTCAACATGGCAAAACCCTGTCTGTCTCTACCAAAAATACAAAAATTAGCCGGGCATGGTGGTGGGCACCTGTAATGCCAGCTGCTTGGGGGAAGCTGAGGTTTGAGAATCACTTGAACCCAGGAGGTGGAGGTTGCAGTGGGCCGAGATCACGCCACTGCACTCCAGCGTGAGGGATAGAGTGAGACTCTGTCTCAAAAAAAAAAAAAAAGAACATGCTGGGGCTACACTCCAGCATTTAAGCTAAAGCTAGAAATACATGGTTGAAAGGTTGAAGGCATTCACTGAGCTCACCAGGAGCTTTGACACAAAGATAGGGTCTTTGCCCCCATCTGAACAGGAGTGACAAAAGAAGCTTTGGGAATTGATGAGTCACTAAGGAAAACAGGGCAGGGCACAAGTTGCAACTGGTGGCCCATGGGCTAAATTGGCCCCAGGTGTGCTTTATTTGGGCTACACAGGGTTGTGATTTTTTGAATTAACTATCCACTTTTAAATGTTGGACTATTTCACCAAAAAAAAATCCATATATCTAGTTTATCTTGAAAAACTGGAAGATCTGGTAACATTGGGCCCTATTTCAGTTGACAATGAGAGTCAGGGTTGAGTTGTGACTGTCACCTTTAAAGAAAGTACATAGAGTAGGCTAGGCCACAATGACAAAATATCAGCAACTTAACACAATGAAGATTTGTTTCTTGTTCGAGCAAAGTCCAGGGTGAATCAGGCAACTCTCCAGGGTAGCTTTCTTCCTTGCAATGACTCAGGGATCCAGTCTGCGCATATCTCATGACTCTGCTATTCCAATTTACGCTCTGGATGATCCCTTCAGGGAGCCGGAGCTGAAGGGCTGCTTTGTGGCACTTACATGCTTCCAACACAAAGTGAAATGGTACTTGAACTAACCGTCCATTTGCTGAAACTAGTCCCAGGACCCTCATCAGGGGCCTGAGAAACGTGGGGCAGCTCATGGATATTCGGTGAGCAGTAAATGTTTCTGCCACATGGAACATGTGCTCTGCAGTTTGCCACATGCTTGCCAGGCTGCTTAAATCATTCACATCATCTACCTGGCTCCTGGAGACACTGGCATTTGCAGCCTTTGGTACAAAAAGAGAGGAGTGCTGAGGAGAGAACCTTGTGGAATGCCACCAGGGAGCAGCCATCACAACAGAACCCTACACTAGCCCAGTGTTTCATGCCAAGGTTCTGTCTGTAAGTGACAGAACCTACCCCTGGGAGGTGACCTGGCTATATCTTTCATATCTCCTGGTCACACTGCTGAGGGGGTGCCTGCTGCTTCTCCACAGATGAAGATTCAAAATGTGTTACAACCTTTGCATATTTCAAATTCCTTAGAGTCAAAAAGGCTCTTCTGAATTCTACCTACTTTCCTTCCCCCTATATTGCATTTCTTCTCTTTACTCTTGCTCTGCATAGCTCCTAAAGACTGAACTGGAGCAAAAACCTGCACAGTAGGCTCTGGATAGTACCAGTTCCCATGTAAAATGTTCAGGAAGACCAATTTATGTGATTTTCCTGAAAAGTGTTTGTTTTGTTTGTTTGTTTGTTTGAGACGGAGTCTCACTCTGTCGCCCAGGCTGGAGTGCAGTGGCGTGATCTCGGCTCACTGCAAGCTCCAACTCCCGGGTTCACACCAGTCTCCTGCCTCAGCCTCCCGAGTAGCTGGGACTACAGGTGCCCACCACCACACCCAGCCAATTTTTTGTATTTTTGGTAGAGACGGGGTTTCACCGTGTTAGCCAGGATGGTCTCGATCTCCTGACCTCGTGATCCGCCCGCCTTAGCCTCCCAAAGTGCTGGGATTACAGGCGTGAGCCACCGCACCCGGCCTTATTTATTTATTTATTTATTTATTTATTTATTTGAGATGGAGTCTTGCTCTGTCGCCCAGGCTGGTGTGCAGTGGTGCAATCTCGGCTCACTGCAACCTCCACCTCCTGGGTTCAAGAGATTCTCCAGCCTCAGCCTCCCGAGTAGCTGGGACTACAGGCGAGCATCACCATGCTTGGCTAATTTTTGTATTTTTTAGTAAAGATGGGGTTTCACCATATTGGCCAGGATGGGCTTGAACTCCTAACCTCATGATCTGCCCACCTTGGCCTCTCAAAGTGCTGGGATTACAGGCATGAGCCACTGCACCCGGTCTTCTTTTTAATTTATTTATTTTTTAACTTATTATTATTATTTTTTTTTTGAGATGGAGTCTTACTCTGTCACCCAGGCTGGAGTGCAGTGGAGGAATCTCGGCTCACTGCAACCTCCACCTGCTGGGTTCAAGCAATTCTCCTGCCTCAGCCTCCTGAGTAACTGGGATTACAGGTGCCCGCCACCATGCCCAGATAATTTTTGTATTTTTTCAGCAGAGACGGGGTTTCGCTATGTTGGTCAGGCTAGTCTCGAACTCCTAACCTCATGATCCACCCACCTTGGCCTCCCAAAGTGCTGGGATTACAGGTGTGAGCCACCGCGCCCAGCCTTCTTTTCATTCATTTATTTGTTTGTTTGTTTGTTTGTTTGTTTGTTTGTTTGTTTTTGAGACAGGGTCTTCCTGTCACCCAGGTCGGAGTGCAGTGGCAATCACAGCTCAGTGCAATCTCGAACTCCCGGGCTCAAGTGACCCACCCACCTCAGCTTCCTGAGTAGCTGGGACTATGGGCACACACCACCATGCCCAGCTATTTTTTTGTTGTTGTTGTTGAAATAGGATTTCACCACGTTGCCCATGGCTGGTCTCCAATACCTGGGCTCAAGGGATCATCCTGCCTCGGCCTTCCAAAGTGTTGGGATTATAGGCATGAGCCACCACGCCTGGCCCAATTCCCACTATGTTTTAGCTATAGTTGTATGTATTACATTTAAATACATTATAATTCCCCAAGACCATGTTCTAATATTTGCTTTTGGCGGTCAAGTGTATTTCAAATAAATTAAGAGGGGCAGGGCATGGTGGTTTATGCCTCTGTAATCCCAACACTTTGGGAGGCTGAGACAAGAGAACTGCTTGAGGCCAGGAGTTCGAGACCACCCTGGGCAACATAGTGAAATCCCAGTCTCTACCAAAAACATATAAAAAATAAAAATAAGGTGAGTGTGGTGGCACACACCTGTAGTCCCAGCTGCCTGGGGGGCTGAGGTAGGAGGATTGCTTGAGCACAGAGATTTAAGGCCACTGCACTCCAGCCTGGGTGACAGAATAGGACCTTGTCTCTTAAAAAAACACAGGGCCAAGCGCAGTGGCTCACACCTGTAATCCCAGCACTTTGGGAGGCCGAGGCTTGATCACTCGAGGTCAGGAGTTCGTGACCAGCCTGGCCAACGTGGTGAAACCCCATCTCTACTAAAAATAATCTGGGCGTCGTGGTGTGTGTGCCTGTAATCCCAGCTACTCAGGAGGCTGAGGCAGGAGAATCGCTTGAACCTGGGAAATGGAGGTTGTGGTGAGCCAAGATCGTGCCACTGCACTCCAGCCTGGATGACAGAATGAGCTTACAACTCAAAAAAAAAAAAAAAAGACCCACAGAAAAGCAAATATGCGTATTATAGGGTTTTGGGTTTTTTTTGGTTTTTTTTGTTTGTTTGTTTTTGAGACAGAGTTTCACTCTTGTTGCCCAGGCTGGAGTGCAATGGCGCGATCTTGGCTCACTGCAACCTCCGCCTCCTGGGTTCAAAGCAATCCTCCTGTCTCAGCCTCCTGAGTAGCTGGGATTAAGGGCGTCTGCCACTACACCTGGCTAACTTTGTATTTTTAGTAGAGATGGGGTTTCTCCATGTTGGTCAGGCTGGTTTTGAACTCCTGACCTCGGGTGATCCATCCGCCTTGGCCTCCTAAAGTGTTGAGATTACAGGCGTGAGCCACCGTGCCCGGCCTGTAGTATTTTTAATAAATAAATCATAAATAAAAATAATTTTGAAAAAGAAATTAAGACGAAAATATGCCTTTTACACTTACCTGGTAACCTACTATATAAATACTCTTTATTCCTTCCTAAATATATGCATTTCCCTCTGGTATCATTTCCCCTTAGTTTGAAGAACTTCCTTTAGTTTGGCTGTAATACAGTTCTTTCTTATCTTTTATTTTTTTGAGACAGAGTCTCATTCTGTTGCCCAGGCTTGAGTGCAGTGGCGTGATCTTGGCTCACTGCAACCTCTGCCTCCCAGGTTCAAGGGATTCTCGTGCCTCAGCCTCCTGAGTAGCTGGGACTACAGGTGCGCACCACCACACTCAGCTAATTTTTTGTATTTTCAGTAGGGACGGGGTTGCCTGTTGCCCAGGCTGGTCTCAAACTCCTGAGCTCAGACAGTCTGCCCAACTCAGCCTCCGAAAGTGGTAGGATTACAGGCGTGAGCCACCTTGCCCAGATGGCTTAAATACAGTCTATTGGCAATGAATTCTTAGTTTTCTTGTATTTGAATATGTGTTTATTTTGCCTACGTTTTTTTAAAAACAGCTTTGAGATACAGTTAACATACCAAACAATCCACCCATTGAAAGTATACAATTGGCCAGGTGTGGTGGCTCACGCCTATAATCCCAGCACTTTGGGAGGCTGAGGTGGGCAGATCACCTGAGATCAGGAGTTCGAGACCAGCCTGGCCAACATGGTGAAACCCCGTCTCTACTAAAAATACAAAAGTTAGCTAGGCGTGGTGGCACATGCCTGTAATCCCAGCTACTCAGGAGGCTGAGGCAGAAGAATCGCTTGAACCCAGAAGGTGGAGGTTGCAGTGAGTCAAGATCGCACCATTGCACTCCAGCCTGGGCAACAAGAGTGAAACTTCATCTCAAAAATAAATAAATAAAAATAAAAATAAAATACACAAGAGGTTTTTAGTATGCTCACAGAGTGATGCAGCTATCATTACAATCAATTTTAGAGTATTTTCATTACCCTGAAAAAAAACCGATACCCTTTAGCAGTTACCACTCCTTCTTCCATCCTCCCAACTTCTTCTGCCCCTACTTCTTCTATGCTCCCAAACTTAGACAGCCACTAATCCACTTTCTGTGCCTAGGAATTTATCCATTTCTTCTAGATTTCCAAAATTATTGACATATAGTTGCTCACAGTAGCCACTAATGATCATTTGAATTTCTGCAGTACTAGTTGTAATGTCTCCTTTTTCATTTCTGATTTTATTTATTCAGGTTTTCACTTTTTTTTCTTAGTCTGGCTAAAGGTTTCTCAATCTCGTTCATCTTTTCAGAAAAACTTTTTGTTTTGTTGATCTTTTGTATTGTTTTCTTCATTTCAATTTCATTTATCTCTACTCTGATATTCATTATTTCTTTTCTTTTTTTTTTTTTTTTTTTTTTTAACTGAATCTCACTCTGTCGCCCAGGCTGGAGTGCAGTGGTGCAATCTCCACTTACTGCAACCTCTGCCTCCTGGGTTCAAGCAATTCTTCTGCCTCAGCCTCCCAAGTAGCTGGGACTACAGGTGCCCGCCACCACGCCCAGCTAATTTTTTGTATTTTTAGTAGAGACGGGGTTTCACCATGTTGGGTTTCATCACATTGGCCAGGATGGTCTTGAACCCCCGACCTCGTGATCCACCTGCCTCGGCCTCCCAAAGTGCTGGGATTACAGGCGTGAGCCACCGTGCCTGGCCAGCTATACCTAATTACATTACTTTTTAAATTCTTGCTCTAGGGCTTAGAAAACACATCCATAACTTTTCACAGCCTAGGGATAGGTTAATATTCTACTTCTTCATGTAGAATATGAAAACCTTACAACCATTTTAGGCCCATTTACCACCAACTCCCACTATTTCCGTTTTTTTGAGATGGAGTCTTGCTCTTGTCGCCCAGGCTGGAATGGCATGATCTTGGCTCACTGCAATCTCTAGCTCCCAGGTTCAAGCAATTCTCCTGCCTCAGCCTCCTAAGTAGCTGGGATTACAGGCATGCACCAGCACGCCTGGCTAATTTTTGTATTTTTAGTAGAGACGGGGTTTCACCATGTTGGCCAGGCTGTTCCGAACTCATGACCTCAGGTGATCCATCCGCCTTGGCCTACCAAAGTGCTGGGATTACAGGCATAAGCCACTGCACCCGGCCTCACTATTTCTTTTTATTTATGTATTTATGTATGTATTCATTTATTTATTTGAGATGGAGTCTCGCTCTGTCGCCCAGGCTGGAGTGCAGTGATGCGATCTTGGCTCACTGCAACCTCCACCTCCCCGTTCAAGCGATTCTCCTGCCTCAGCGTCCCCCATAGCTGGGATTACAGGCACGCGCCACCACGCCCAGCTAATTTTTTTTTTTTTTTGAGACTGAGTCTCACTCTGTCACCCAGGCTGGAGTGCAATGGCCCACTCTCAGCTCACTGCAACCTCTGCCTCCCAGGTTCAAGCGATTCTGCTGCCTCAGCCTCCTGAGTAGCTGGGATTACAGGTGTGTGCCACCACACCCAGCTAATTTTTGTATTTTTAGTAGAGACGGGGTTTCGCCATGTTGGCCTGGATGGTCTTGAACTCCTGACCTCGTGATGTGCCCACCTCGGCCTCCCAAAGTTCTGGGATTACAGGTGTGAGCCACCACACCCAGCCTACTTTCTAGTTCTTTAAGATGCATTGTTAGGTTGTTTATTTGAAGTTTTTCTACTTTTTTGGTGTAGGTGCTTATAGCTATAAACTTCCCTCTTAGTACTGCTTTCACTGTATCCCATAGGTTTTGGTATTTCATGTTTCCATTATTATTTGTTTCAATAAATTTTTCAGTTTCCTTCTTAATTTCTTCGTTTTGCCACTGGCCATTCAGGAGCATGTTGGGTAATTTCTGTGTGTCTGTATAGTTTCCACAATTCCTCTTGTTATTGACTTCTAGTTTTATTCCATTGTGGTCAGAGAAGATGCTTGATATTATTTCAATTTTTTGAATGTTTTAAGACTTGTTGGCCAGACGCAGTGGCTCACACCTGTAATCCCAGCATTTTGGGAGGCCGAGGTGGGCAGATCACAAGGTCAGGAGATCGAGACCATCCCGGCTAACACGGTGAACCCCATCTTTACTAAAAATACAAAAAAAATTAGCCAGGCATGGTGGCAGGTGCCTGTAGTCCCAGCTACTTGGGAGGCTGAGGTGGGAGAATGGCGTGAACCCGGGAGGCAGAGCCTGCAGTGACCCGAGATCTCATCACTGCACTCCAGCCTGGGTGACAGAGCGAGACTCCATCTCAAAAAAAAAAAAAAAAAAAAAAAAAAGGACTTGTTTTGTAACTTAACATAGGTCTATCCTTGAGAATGATCCATGTGCTGAAGGAAAGAATGTGTATTCTGCAGCCATTTGATGAAATGTTCTGTAAATACCTATTAGGTCCATTTGGTCTATAATGCAGATTAAGTCCAATGTTTCTTGTTGATTTTCTGTCTGCAAGATCTGTCCAATGCTAAAAGTGGAGTGTTGAAGTCTCCAGCTATTATTGTATTGGGGTCTATCTCTTTCTTTAGGTATTATAATATTTGCTTTATATATCTGGGTGCTCTAGTGTTGGGTGTGTATATAGTTACAATTGTTATATCCTCTTGCTGAATTGACCATTATCATTATATCATGACCCTCTTTGTCTCTTTCAGTTTTTGTCTTTAAATCTATTTCGTTGGCTGGGCATGGTGGCTCACGCCTGTAACTCCAGCACTTTGGGAGGCCAGGGTGGGTGGATCTCTTGAGGTCAGGAGTTTGAGACCAGCCTGGCCAAGATGGTAAGACCCCATCTCTAGCAAAAATACAAAAATTAGCTGGGCATGGTGGCAGGAGCCTGTAATCCCAGATACTTGGGAGGCTGAGGTGCAAGAATTGCTTGAACCTGGGAGGCGGAGGTTGCAGTGAGCTGAGATCATGCCATTGCACTCCAGCCTGGGCAACAGAGCAAGACTCCTCAAAAAAATAAAATAAAAATAAAAATAATAAAAAATTTAAAAATTTAAAAAGAAATCTATTTTGTCTGATATAAGTATAGCTAGTCCCAGCCAGGCCCAGTGGCTCATACCTGTAATCCCAGCACTTTGGGAGGCCGAGGTGGGTGGATCACCTGAGGCCAGGAGTTCGAGACCAGCCTGGCCAACATGTTGACACCCTGTCTCTACTAAAAATGCAAAGATTAGCCAGTTGTGGTGGTCTGCACCTGTAGTGCCAGCTACTCGGGAAGCTGAGGCAGGAGAACTGCTTGAACCCAGGAGATGGAGGTTACAGTGAGCTGAGATCACACCAGTGCATTCCAGCCTGGGTGACAGTGCAAGACTCTATCTCAAAAAAAAAAAAAAGGTATAGCTAGTCCTGTACTTTTTTGGTTTCCATTGGCATCAAATATATTTTTCCATCCCTTTATTTTCTGTCTATGTGTGTCTATAGGTGAAGTGTGTTTCTTGTCGGCAACAGATCATTGGGTCTTGCTTTTTAATCCATTCATCCACTGTAGGTCTTTTTATGGAAAAGTAAGGACTTATTCCTGCCATTTTGTTATTTGTTTTCTAGTTGTTTTGTGGTCTTCTCTTCCTTCTTTCCTTTTTCCTGTCTTCCTTTTAGTGAAGGTGTTTTTTTTGTTTTGTTTTGTTTTTTGAGACAGAGTCTCACTCTGTCACCCAGGCTGGAGTGCAGTGGCGCAATCTCAGCTCACTGCAAGCTCCACCTCCCAAGTTCACACCATTCTCCTGCCTCAGCCTCCCGAGTAGCTGGGACTACAGGCACCTGCCAACATGCCCAGCTAATTTTTGTTGCTGTTGTTGTATTTTTAGTAGAGACAGTGTTTCACCATGTTAGCCAGGATGGTCTCCATCTCCTGACCTCGTGATCCGCCCGCCTCAGCCTCCCAAAGTGCTGGGATTACAGGCGTGAGCCACCATGCCCAGCCTTAGTGAAGGAGATTTTCTCTGGTGATATGATTTAATTTCTCACTTTTTATTTTTTATGTATCCATTATATGTTTTTTGATTTAAGGTTACCATGAGGTTCGCAAACAATACCTTATGACCCATTATCTTAAGCTGATAATAACACTGCTTGCATAAACAAGCAAAAAGAAAACTAATAAAAACTCTACACTTTATCCCTCTGCTTTTTAGATTTGTGTTGTTTCTTTTGTTGTTGTTGTTGTTTTTGTTTGTTTGTTTTTGTTTTCAGACAGAGTCTCAATCTGTTTCCCAGACTGGAGTCCAATGGTGTGATCATAGCTCACTGCAGCCTCCAACTCCTGGCCCCCTGCAATCCACCAGCCTCAGCATCCCAAGTAGCTAGAACTATAGGAACACACCACTGCACCCAGTTTTTTTTTTTTTTTTTTTTGAGACAACAGTCTTGCTCTGTCACCCGGACTGGAGTGCAATGGTGCCGTCTTGGCTCACTGCAACCTCTGCCTCCCGGGTTCAAGCGATTCTCCTGCTTTAGCCTCCCGAGTAGCTGGGACTACAGGTTCATGCCATCACACCCAGCTAATTTTTGTATTTTTTCAGTTGAGACAGAGTTTCACTATGTTGGCCAGGCTGGTCTCAAACTCCTGAGCTCAGGCAATCCCCCCGCCTTAGCCTCCCAAAGTGCTGGGATTGCAGGTGTGAGCCACTGTGCCCGGCCCACTGCACCCAGCTTTAAGTGAAAATTTTTGAATTGACTATACCAAGTGTCAGCAAGTATGTGGAGCAACTAGAATTCTCACACATTGTTAGTAGGAATGTCAAACAACATAGAGACTTTGTATTCTTACAAAATCAAACATACACTTTACTGGACTAGAGCAATCCTCCCACCTCAGCCCTATGAGTAGTTGGAACTATATGTTGCCACCAGATTTCCTTTCATTCATTACAAGTATATTTTACTTTACTTCAATGAGCACAGTTATAATAGCTGCATTAAAGTCCTTGTCTGATAATTTCAGCATTGGGGTTATCTTGGGGTTGACCTCTGATGTCTTGTCCCTTGAGAACGGGTCACATTTTCCACATTCTTCATATGTTGAATAATTTTGATTGTATCCTGGACATTGTGGGTTTTTTGTTCGTTTGTTTTTTCTTTTTTTTTGAGACAGAGTCTCACTCTGTTGCCTGGGCTGGAGTGCAGTGGTGAGATCTCAGCTCACTGCAACCTCTGCCTCCTGGGTTCAAGTGATCCTCCTTGCCTCAGCCTCCCAAGTAGCTGGGATTACAGGTGCGCCCACCACCATGCCCCGCTAATTTTTTTGTATCGTTAGTAGAGACGGGGTTTCACTATGTTGGCCAGGCTGGTCTCAAACTCCTGACCTCATGATCCACCCACCTCGGCCTCCCAAAGTGCTGGCATTACAGGCATGAGCCACCACACCTGGCCCATATCCTGGACATTGTGAATGTTACATTGTAGAGACTCTAGATTCTGTTATATCCTTTTGTGGTTATATCCTCCCAAAGATGTCCAAATCTAAATCCCTGGAACTTTTGAATATGTCATGTTACATGGCCAAGGGGAATTAAGGGTGTAAATGGAACTAAGTTTGCTAACCAGATCTTTTTTTTTTTTTTTTTTTTGAGACGGAGTCTTGCTCTGTCACCCAGGCTGGAGTGCAGTGGCGCGATCTCAGCTCACTGCAACCTCTGGCTCCTGGGTTCAAGCAACTCGCATGCCTCAGCATCCGTAGCTGGGATTACAGGCGCCTGCCATCACACCAGGCTAATTTTTGTATTTTTAGTAGAGACGGGGTTTCACCATGTTGGCCAGGCTGGTCTCAAACTCCTGACCTCAGGCAACGCACCCACCTTTGCCCCCCAAAGTGTAGGGATTACAAGCGTGAGCCACCGCACCTGGCCTGCTAACCAGATGATTTCAAGATAGGGAGATTGGCTGGGTGCAGTGGCTCAGGCCTGTAATCCCAGCACTTTGGGAGGCCAAAGTGGGCGCATCTCCTGAGGTCAGGAGTTCGAGACCAGCCTGCCCAACATGGCAAAATCCCGTCTTTACTAAAAATACAAATATTAGCCAGGCATGGTGGCAGGCACCTGTAATCCCAGCTACTCAGGAGGCTGAGGCAAGAGAATTGCTTGAACCCAGGAGGTGGAGGTTGCAGTGAGCCAAGATTGCACCATTGCACTTCAGCCTGGGCGACAAAGCAAGACTTCATCTCAAAAAAAAAAAAAAAAGAGAGATTATACTGGATTATCCAAGTGAGCCTGATGTATTACAGAGGTCCTTAAAAGTGAAAGAGGGAAAAGCAGAAGAAAAGAGTCAAAGTGATTCAATGTAAGAAAGATTCAAACCTATGTTGCTGCTTTTGAGTACGGAGGAAGGGGACCATGAGTCAAGGAACATAGGCAGTCTATAAAAGCTGGAAAAGGCAAAAAACAGAAAAAACAAAAACCATGGATTTTCCCCTAAAGCCTCCAGAAGGAACACAGTTTTGTTTGTTTGGTTGGTTGGTTTTTTTTTGAGACGAAGTTTCACTCTTGTTGCCCAGGCTGGAGTCCAGTGACATGATCTCAGCTCACTGCAACCTCCACCTCCCAGTTTCAAGTGATTCTCCTGCCTCAGCCTCCCGAGTAGCTGGGATTACAGGCATGCACCACCACACCCGGCTAATTTTGTATTTTTAGTAGAGACAGGGTTTCCCCATGTTGGTCAGACTGGTCTCGAACTCCCGACCTCAGGTGACCCGCCCACTCTTGGCCTCCCAAAGTGCTGGGATTACAGGCGTGAGCCATGGCATCCGGCCACAGGAACACAGTCTGTCAACACCTTTATTTTAGCCCAGTGAAACCCATTTCAGACTCTGACCTCCAGAGTTGTAAAAGAATAACTCTATGTTGTTTTAAGCCGCTAAATTTCTGTTCATTTATTACTTCAAGAACAGGAAACTAATATGCCCTCCAAAGCCGTTGATTTTTTATTTTAGCAGGATATTAAATCGGTTAGACTCAAACTACAAACTCACTCACTTGAAATAGATAGCAGCTGGGATCTCAGTTTAAGTCTTTATTATTGTTTTCCTTAGCTGAACTGTTTGTACCCTGCTCTATGCATGCATGGTTCAAGGACCAGCCAGATTTGGGCAGAGTCTGAACACAGAACTCTGGCTCTCTTCTGTACAAGATTCCCCCCTCACTTTCTGGTAGTTGAGAATGTCTTGGTCAATGGCTTTCTCATGACACAAATGTGACACAAACTTCAGCCCCCGACACCCCACTATTCCACCCCAGTTCAGCACCTGCTTTCAAGTTTCAACTTCCCTCCAAAACTGCTTGCCTTTGTGCATTCTCCACAGCTTTCAGATAATTGTGGGTCTTCTCTTTTTATTTTTGTCCAGAGATTATCATTATCTATGACAGGATTGATCTGCTGGGAACTTATTTACCAAACCAGAAACAGAACCTGTACATAATATTCATATATATTTAAAATTAACCTCACACATTCGAAACTCAGCAATAAAAATATTTTATTCTGCAGAAATACACATCTTTAAAGTAGTGATATATATTGCTTGGATTGTGGGGAGAGAAAACAGAAAACAATAATATATCCATTATTTTAGCTTCCTAACCTTAACAAAATAGAAGCGAGTGGAATAGGCAAGGCGCAGTGGCTCACGCCTGTAATCCCAGAACTTTGGGAGGCTGAGGCGGGCAGATTGCCTGAGCTCAGGAGTTCAAGACCAGACTGGGCAACATGATGAAACCTCGTCTCTACTAAAATACAAAAAATTGGCTGGGCGTGGCGGTGTGCACCTGTAGTCCCAGCTACTCAAGAGGCTGAGGCAGGAGAACTGCCTGAACCTGGGAGGCAGAGGTTACAGTGAGCCAAGATTGCACCACTGCACTCCAGCCTGGTGACAGAGCGAGACTACGTCTCAAAAAAAAAAAAAAAAAAAAATTCCTCACCTGGCATAATGTCCTCCAGGTTCATCCATGCTGTCATAAATGGCAGGATTTTTTTTTCTTTTTTTTGAGTCTCACTCTGTCGTCCAGGGTGGAGTACAGTGGCTTGAACTTGGTTCACTGTAACCTCCGCCTCCCGGGTCAAGCAATTCTCCTGCCTCAGCCTCCCAAATAGTTGGGATCACAGGTGCCTGCCACCACGCCCAGCTAATTTTTGTATTTTATTTATTTTTTTTTTTTTTGAGACGGAGTTTTGCTCTTGTTGCCCAGGGTGGAGTGCAATGGTGCTATCTCGGCTCACCACAACCTCCACCTCCCAAGTTCAAGCACCCTCCCGAGTAGCTGGGATTACAGGCATGCACCACCACATCTGGCTACTTTTGTGTTTTTAGTAGAGATGGGGTTTCTCCATGTTGATTAGGTTGGACTCCAACTCCCAACCTCAGGTGATCTGCCCACCTCGGCCTCCCAAAGTGCTGAGATTACAGGCGTGAGCCACTGCGCCCGACCTTTTTATTTTTTTTTCAGTAGAGATGGGGCTTCACCATGTTGGCCAGGCTGGTCTCGAACTCCTGACCTCAAGTGATCCACCCAACTCGGCCTCCCAAAGTGCTGGGATTACAGGCGTGACCCTCCACGCCTGGTTGGTACTTCTTGTTTCTGAATCTTGCTGTCATTACCTAAAAATGAGATTAATCTCATCAACCTTACAGGGCCACTGTGAAGACTAAATAAGCTAGTTCATTAAGTGTCATAACATTGGCATATTTTAAATGCTCAGTAACTAGAAGTCTCTCCCTACCCAATACATCCCTATTTTATTTGGCTTTTCTCTGAACCTTTTGAAATCTACTGCCTCCAATGGTCAACTTTATTCTTTTTTTTTTTTTTTTTTTTTTTTTGACGGAGTCTCGCTCTACTGCCCAGGCTGGAGTGCAGTGGCACGATCTCGGCTCACTGCAAGCTCCGCCTCCTGGGTTCACGCCATTCTCCTGCCTCAGCATCCCGAGTAGCTGGAACTACAGGCGCCCGCCACTACGTCTGGCTAATTTTTTGTATTTTTAGTAGAGATGGGGTTTCATCATGTTAGCCAGGATGGTCTCGATCTCCTGACCTCGTGATCCGCCTGCCTTGGCCTCCCAAAGTGCTGGGATTACAGGCGTAAACCACCGCGCCCGGCCTGGTCAACTTAATTCTTAAGTTAATGGTCTTAATTCTCAGATTTCATTCCATTTTAATGATCCAAACCAGAAAAAATACAGAATCTCATGCTTCATCTCAGTCCTACTGAATTGGAATCTGACTTAAAAGTTAAAACAAATTCTCCAGGTGATTGGTAAACATTAAAATCTGAGAAGCACTGGACTAGTACATATCATAAACATAGCAGGGCCAAAACAGAGCCCACACACCCTCTACAAACCTGTTCCACCCAGGCTTTACCATCTAAGTAAAAGGCATCGCCCAGCAGCTCATGCCAAAATCTTAGGAGTTATCTTCAATAACTATTATAGTTATTTAGGCAAAAGTGCCTACAGCCCATGAAAAGTTACGTAGCCTGGGCAGCAACAACCATTTTTTTCTCTAGGGATAGGGTCTGTTTCGCTCTGTTGCCCAGGCTGGAGTGTAATGGTGTGATTATAGCTCACTGCAGCCTCAAACTCTAGCCTGAAGCAATCCTTCCACCTCAGCCTCCCTAGTCGTTAGGGTTACAGGCAGGAGCCACAGCTCCTAGCTAGCAACAACTTTTTTTTTTTTTTTTTTTTTAAGACAGAGTCTCGCTCTGTCACCCAGGATGGAGTGCAGTGGCATGACCTCGGCTCACCGCAACCTCTGCCTGCTGGACTCAAGCGATTCTCCTGCCTCAGCCTCCCTGAGTAGCTGGGATTACAGGCGTGAGCACTTAGGGAGGCCGAGACGGGTGAGGTCAGGAGATTGAGACCATCCTAGCCAACATGGCAAAACCCTGTCTCTATTAAAATACAAAAATTAGCCAGGCATGGTGGCGTGTGCCTGTAGTTCCAGCTACTCAGGAGGCTGAGGCAGGGGAATAGCTTGAACCCGGGAGGTGGAGGTTGCAGTGAGCCGAGATAGCACCACTGCACTCCAGCCTGGTGAGACAGCAAGACTCCGTCTCAAAAAAAAAAATTGTATTTTTAGTAGAGACAGGGTTTCGCCATGTTGGCCTGGCTGGTCTTGAACTCCTGATCTCAGGTGATCCGCTAGCCTCAGCCTCCCAAAGTGCAGGTGTGAGCCACCCCACTCAGCAGAGCAACAACCCTTTAACTGGACCTTCTCTTCCATTATTGTGTTACCAGAAAGGGGTCCAGATCCAGGCCCTATGAGAGGGTTCTTGGACCTCATGCAAGAAAGAATTCTGGGCAAGTCCAAAAAGTGAAAGTAAGTTTATTTGGAAAGCAAAGGAATAAAAGAATTGGCCAGGCATGGTGGCTCACACCCATAATCCCAGCACTTTGGGTGGCTGGAGCAGGCGGATCACTTGAGCTCAGGAGTTCAAGACCAGCCTGGGCAACACAAGGAAACCCCATCTCTACAAAAAAAATACAAAAATCAGCTGGGCATGATGGCACATGCCTGTGGTCTGAGCTTCTCGGGAGGCTAAGGTAGGAAGACCGCTTTAGCCCGGGAGGTGGAGGTTGCAGTGAGCCATGATCTTGCCACTACACTCCAGCCTGGGTAACAAAGTGAGACCCTGTCTCAAAAAAAAAAAAAAGCCGGGCGCAGTGGCTCAAGCCTGTAATCCCAGCACTTTGGGAGGCCAAGGCGGGCGGATCACGAGGTCAGGAGATCGAGACCATCCTGGCTAACACGGTGAAACCCCGTCGCTACTAAAAATACAAAAAAAAATTAGCCGGGCGCGGTGGCAGGCGCCTGTAGTCCCAGCTATTCGGGAGGCTGAGGCAGGAGAATGGCGTGAATCCGGGAGGCGGAGCTTACAGTGAGCCGAGATCGCGCCACTGCACTCTAGCCTGGGCGCCAGAGCGAGACTCCGTATCAAAAAAAAAAAAAAGAAAAGAAAAAGGAATAAAAGAATGGCTACTCCATAGGCAGAGAGCAGCAGCATGGGCTGCTTGACTAAGAATACTTACCGTTATTTCTTGATTATATGGGAAACACGGGGTGGATTATTCATGTTTTCCCTGGAAAGAGGAGGGCGATTCCCGAACTGAGGGTTCCTCCCCCTTCCTCACATTGCCATGGCATCTGTAAACTGTCATGTCCTGGTGGGAGTATCTTTTACCATGCTAACGAATTATATTTAGCATATAATGAGCAGTGAGGAGAGGTCAATTTAGTCGCCATCTTGGTTTTGATGGGATTTGGCTGGCTTCTTTACTGCATGCTGTTTTATGAGCAAGGTCTTTGTGACCTATAACTTGTGTTGACCTCCTATCTCATCCTGTGATTAAGAATGCCTAACCTTCTGGGAATGCAGCCCAGTAGGTCTCAGACTTATTTTACCCAGCCCTATTCAAGGAGTTGCTCCGGTTCAAACACCTCTGACAATTGCACTCTCCATTCAGTAGCCTGAGTAATCTCTTTTTTTCTAATTAACGCGTGACTTACATAAAGTACACAAATCTTAAGTATTCACAAATCTTAAGTATACGAATTCTAGATATACACCCATGTAACCACCACTCACATCAGGATACTAAGTAATCCTTTTTAAAATTTTATTTCAACTCATGACATTTCTCTGCCTTAAATCATTCCACACTTTCCCAATCCCCTCACATGATCAGCCTCACATGATCCAGCCCCTATCTCTCAAGATTCATCCTGTACCACTCCTCCCTCCCCTGCCCTCACCATATTGCAGCAAACCCAACTGCGCATCCTGTCTTCTCCTAAACCTCTTCAGATGACATTCCCAGGGATGGCAGCTTGTAATTTAGACCTCCGTCTGAATGTCACTTCCTCAGAGGTCTACTCTGACAGGCAATCTAAAGTTGCACCTAATAACTTATTAGACCACCTTGTTTTAATTACTCACAGAATACTTGTTGTAATATTTTATTAGTTGCTTATTATCTGTCCTTCCCCCACTAGAATATAACCTCTTTTGGGACAGTTCTATTCCATGTTGTACCCGCACGTGTCTGTGCCTGGCACACGGTGGGAAACAAAAATTTTCATTTAATGAATGAAATGGAACATCAGCTAGGGGAAGCATGAATAGCCCTAGTCTCAGAAATCCTAAAGGCCTAAGTTGGACTAAACCTAGTCAGTAAATTGGACCATTAAATGAGGTAAAAGCCCATGACAATTAAGTGTTCAGCATTTGTTACCTTCTTATTCCGTCTAAATATGCCTCATTAAAACCATTCTTACACAAGACGTTCGATTTGTTTTGCCTTTACAAAAAGTAATTTGAAAACAAACAGTGGCTGATGCCTGTAATCCCGACACTGTGGGAGGCCTCGGAGGGAGGAATGCTTGAGTCCAGGAGTTCGAGACCAGCCCAGGCGACACAGGGAGACACACCGCCCCCCCCCCCCAAGCCCGCCACTCTGTCTCCACACAAAGACTTTTTTTTAATTAGCTGGTCCTCGAGGCACTCGCCTGTGGTCCCAGCTACTCGGGAGGCTGAGGTGGAAGAACTGCTTGAGCCCCGGAGGTTGAGGCTGCAGTGAGCCGAGATCGCGCCACTGCACTCCAGCTTGGGAGACAGGGCGAGACCCCGTCTCAAAAAATAAAAATAAATAAAAATAAAATCAGTGATTTCTGATGTGGCTTTTAAAAACTAGGCCGGGCGCGGTGGCTCACGCCTATAATCCAGCACTTTGGGAGGCCGAGGCGGGTGGATAGCCTGAGACCAGGAGTTCAAGACCAGCATGGCCAATATGGTGAAATATCCCCTTTCTACTAAAAATACAAAAAACTAGCAGCGAATGGTGGTGGGCGCCTGTAATCCCAGCTACTCCAGAGGCTGAGACAGGTGAATCGCCTGAACCCGAGAGGCGGGGGTTGCAATGAGCCGAGGTCGCGCGCGCCATTGCACTCCAGCCCGGACAACAGGAGCGAAACTCCGTCTCAAAAAAGTACATTAAACTCAGAATCTTCCCTTTCAGCACATCCATTTCGCCACACCCATCACCGGCTCCGTGCAGAGTAAGCAGAAGCAGCAGCGAAGCCCCGCCCTTCCCGCCACTCTTCCGGCAGGAAGTCTGTGCGTCAGGAGGCCGGCCAGGACTCAGCTCCAGCCCCGCGCTCGCGTGTAGCCCTACGTAAAGCGTGAGGGGTTTCGCGACAACCCAGGCCCCGCCCCTTTGGCCACATGTCGCGCATGTCTTCCCGTCGGACGGCGTGCCACCTCGCCGCGCAGCTTTACGAACCTAGAGCAGCGCCGCCCCGCCTCCTGTCTCTGTCCTCACCTCCCCGCCCCCTTCCAGCTTCGCGTCTCCTAGCTCGACGCGCCCGCTATAATCACGTGATTGCCTCATCCGGGTCTTTTGCGTTCTCTTTCCCTCTCCCAACATGGCGGCCTCAGGTGAGCGAGCAGCCGAGCGCGGCCAAGGACTGGGCTCTGAAACCCCCCTCCGAGCGTGATCCACTGATTTCCTGAAGTCGGGGAATTGCTGGCACTGGTTCCTTTCTGAATTGAGGGCTGCGGCAGGCTGGCGGCGTGGCCCTGTTAGGTTACTGCCTCGGGATGTTTGGGGGGGAGGGGAAGGACACCTTCCCCTCCCCCTCACACTCTTTTCACCCTTTCTGCGCGAGATTGGAATAGGCAGTAATGGTAGACTCTGGCTTGAATTGGGGAAGGAGGCGCAGAAAGGTGTGCGGGTGGTGCGAGGCCTTTTCGTAGACGTGAATCACCGTGCCCGCGTGAAGGCGTGGAGGAAGGAAGGAGGCGGTTGCTGCGCGGACGAGTGCACATTAGACTACGTCTCCAAGGCGCGAGGCTGTAGCGGACCGGAGTGGGGGGTAGGGGAATAAGTGTGGTGGGGGGGAGCAGTTGGAACGCGAGCGCGAGTTGGTGGAGGGGCGGGGGAAGGCAGCGGTGCGCGTGCGCGGTAGGAGACACGAGGGTAGTAGAGACGGGCGCGCCTTCAATGCGTGCGCTAGAACCCAGATGGGAAGCTTTTTAACGCGCCTGTGTTGCTCTCTTATGTCCTTTTAGGTTGTCTCTTCCCTTTCTAGAGTGTGGCCCTGTGCCTGTATTCTTCTAAGGGTGTGTGTGTTAGGCTTGGAGGTTGGTGCTATTGGCGTTAGATGGGGGTGGGGAACCCAGTTAGGTGCGCCCACGTGTTGGAGAAGCACCGGTGTGCACCTAGATTTCCTTCTAGGCTTTTTTCTCATACTCAATTGGAGGCATTTTTTACTCAGCGCAGCTATATGCCAGGATCAGGTTTCTCTTCCGGCGCTTCCATGTTGGTTGAATTTGGATAGCTCCAATGGTAGATTTCAGCTTTTTTTTTTTTTTTTTTTTTTTTTTAAGGTAACTGTACAACTACCAGCAGGTACTTTTAAAATAGTGCTTACTAATGGCTGGACTTGCTTACTTCTTTAGACAACCTTGGAGGGGAGTATCAGTGCCTTGCAAGTCTAATTACATTTCTAATGGGCTTATAAAAGCAGTGATGACCCAACATCTTGTAGCATTGATTTTAGTTTGAGGAATATAGTTTGTTTTCTCTGGCATGACCTTGCATTCTTCAAAACATTATTTGAACTTCTATCTCTGGGTGCTCATTTCTTACCTAGTAATTCATCGTCTCTATTACAAAGAAGCTAAGGGTTTTGGTTGACTTTGGAAAATGTTGAGAAATTTGAGGTGCATTTGAACATCTTTCATTGGTGTAACGCTTGACAGTTGACCAAGCACTTTTGTGCATGTTGTCTCCTTCCATCCTGAGGTACTGCAGAGAGCTAGTGGTATTTCCCAGCTGAGGAATATTATTTAAGGCCACACTGCTCTCAGCTGGCATAGCAAGGTCATAATCTTTGAGACTCCTTAGCAACTTAAAAGTATCAAGGTGTCATCATCAGTTTAGGACGCTGCCCGAAAGCATCTGAAGTTTACAAAAATGTTCATATTTTTTTCTCCAGTGGGCTAGTAAAAGTCCTAAATATATTTTAAACTAACCATTGCTTAAAGCACTTACTTGGTCTGGATTTGCCACCTTAACAGTTTAGTATCGTAATTTAGTGAAGAAAATCTGTGTTTTCTTAACTTTTGTGTAATTTTTAGAGGCGGAACATAGGACAGCAATTCATGTCCTTCGTTTTACCGAGTTGAGGGAAATCCAGACTGATAAAAGGGATTTACTCTGACGTCCCATTCTCTTGTTCTTCCATATTTACTCTACCCCCTTGAAAACCCTCATCTCCTTTAATTCACTTCAGTAAATCTTTTTAGCTGGTACTGGTATCTGAGCACAAGTCACATCTTTCAGTCTGTTCTTGAGGAATCTGGGGTTTAGCGGATTGTTGCCCCGCTCCTCTTTCCAGTCACACTGGCTTTGTGAAGTAACCAGTATTCCCTGATGTAGGAAATGGATGTTATGTATTCTGTGTGAAAATACATAAAACAACTTCATACGCCTCTTTTACTGTTAAATGAGACCAAAAAATTATTTGCAGCAATACCAGTTTCCAGTGTGATCCATTATTGACCTTCAAGAACTAAGGTAGGTCTCAGAACTAACTATAGAATGAGGATAGTTTGAATTCCTAGAAACTTGATACATTGAGCCAGTACACTTAATTCCTTGCTTTGCTTCTTAAAAAGAATTCTTAAAGGCCGGGCGCGGTGGCTCACGCCTGTAATCCCAGCACTTCGGGAGGTCGAGGCGGGCGGATCACTAGGTCAGGAGTTGGAGACCAACCTGACCAACATGGTGAAACTCTGTCTCTACTAAAAATACAAAAATTAGCTGGGCGTGGTGTCGCGTGCTTGTAATCCCAGCTACTCCGGAGGCTGAGGCAGGAGAATCGCTTCAATCTGGGAGGGGGAGATTGCAGTGAACCGAGATTGTGCCATTGCACTCCAGTCTGGGCAAAAGAGCAAGACTCCATTTCAAAAAAAAAAAATCTTAAGAATACGAAGTTTTTCATTTTTCTTAAATTTTCATTGTGACTACTTTAGTAGACTTGCCAGTAATAAGCCGGTTACCGCTTGAATCTCAGTTTCTTTATCTGGAAAGTGGTCATTATTTATCTGCTGTCCCCTTACCTAGAGGGAATCAAATGCGTTTGATACAGGTTAACATTTAAAATGCTTTCAAATTGGGCAGGGTGCAGTGGCTCATGCCTGTAATCCCAGCACTTTGGGAAGCTGAGGTGGGTGAAACACCTGAGAACAGGAGTTCGAGACCAGCCTGGCCAACGTGGTGAAACCCAGTCTCCACTAAAAATACAAAAATTAGCGGGGTTTTGGGCTGGGCGTGGTGGCTCACGCCTGTAATCCAGGAGGCAGAGGTTGCAGTGAATTGAGATTGCACCACTGCCCTCCGGCCTGGGCGACAGAGCGAGACTCCGTCTCAAAAAAAAAAACAAAAACAAACTTTAAAATTGGAAATAACATATGTAAGCTCATGCACAGGCCTTTCATTTCCATAATGCTTCAAAATGCCGTCCTGTGTGACATCTTATTTGATTATTTTTATAGGGAGAAGATGCTCTGCAGTGGTTGTTTTCATACACTGCTGACTCTCACAGTGAAATGGTTTTAAGGGGTGCCATTATATATTGCTTACAGATTCCCTAGTGTCAAGTTCCATCCTCTATCATGTATATGTTATTCTGTGAGGAAGATACCCAGAAGGCCAAAATTAAAACTCTTTATGAAAGTTTAAATACAAATACAGAATAGTGTCAATTAAGATAAAGCAGTGTTTCTAAGTAATGTCATTGAAAAAAGAGGTATATTTCATCTCAAAACATTCTGGAATTCTCTTTTCGTGATGGTAGAGGAAATAACTGAACTTGAGTACAGTATTTTAAGTAATTATTTGTAATTAGGTTTGCCTTATGTACATTTATGAGCCAGTTTCTTAAATTTGTAGTAGATACTGCTATGGTCCCGATAGTGGGAAAGTACCAAATCAAGAAGTTTAACTTGAATTTGTGTACCTCCTGTCTCCCATTTTGTGTAATGGTTAGCATGGCATGCATTGGGCACTTATTTTGTTTGATTATGTATATGATCAAATTGAGTATCCCTGGAGGGATAAGGAAAAGGTAGTATGGCATCTTCTGTCAAAATGAAGTAATTGGGCACAGAGAGGTCATGTAACTGAACCCGTACGGGGGTCAAGATGGTGGAGCTTATGAGTTTTGACTCAGTCTTTATCTCTACTATGCTAAACTTACCCAATCCCCAACTAAATCAAAAGGTGGCTTGCATTGGGATCTTTTTGACTTTACAATGGGTTTATCCGGATAGTAAATGCATTTTTTTACTTGAGAAGGGTTTATCCTGACAGTCTCATCATAAGTCAGGGAGCATCTATATAGTGCAGTAAAGGTGAAGGTGAAATATTGTATTACATTGCATGAAATGTCTTTTCATGGCTGGGCTGTAAACACCAATGTAATTAGTCTAATTCTAGGCACTGTTTGGGTGGATCGATTGTGTTTATGCAATGTTGTTGGTTTAGGGAAACATTTGTTATTCATTATTTAAAGTAGCTTTTGTTTTGTTTGTTTTTGTTTTTGTTTTGAGACAGAGTCTCACTATGGCTCAGGCTGGAGTGCAGTGGCGTGGTCTCAGCTCACTGCAATCTCCACCTCCTGGGTTCAAGCGGTTCTTCTAGAGATGGAGTTTCACCATGTTGGCCAGGCTGGTCTCGAGCTCCCGACCTCAGGTGATCCTCCCACCTTGACCTCCCGGAGTACTGGGATTACAGGCATGAGCCACCACGCCTGGCCTAAGGTAGCTTTTAATTATGGAGAATGTGGCAGAACTCACTTTTAGTAACAGCTTTATTCAGTGTAATTTGTATACCATAAAATTTACACTTTTAAAATGTACAGTTTGGACCGTGTGCAGTGGCTCACTCCTGTAATCCCAGCACTTTGGGATGCCAAGGCAAGAGGATCACTTAAGCCCAGGAATTCAAGACCAGCCTAAGTAACATGGTGAGACCACGTCTCTACAAAAAAAATTTTTTTAATTAGCCAGGGGTGGTGACATGTACCTGTGGTCCCAGCTACTTGGGAGGCTGCAGTGGGAGGATTGCTTAAGCCCTGGAGGTCAAGGCTGCAGTGAGCCATTATCTCACTACTGTACTCCAGCCTGGGTGACAGAGCAAGACCCTATATGATTTGGTGGGGTTTAGTATATTCAGAGATGTTCAACCATCATTATTATCTAATTTCAGAACCTTTTTATCACCCCCAAAGAAAAGTCCTTTATATAGGACTAACAATTCCTTTTCATTTATCTTTTTATTTATTGAAGTGAAACATCACTTAGAACATGGTTCTCAACTAAGGAACAGTCTTTTCATCCCAAACCCTCATCCCACCCCAGAGCATTTGGCAGTGTCCAGAGACGCTTTTGGTTGTCAGAGTGGAATGGGGATCGGGGGTTGCTATTGGCATCTAATGAGCAGAATCAGAGATAACTGCTAAAGATCCCCCCGTGACAAATTACCTAAGCTAAAATATCAGCAGTGCTGAGATAGAGAAACTCTGAGTTAAGAAGTAGGCTGCATTTATTTTAGTATCTATTATAACAAATCCTGTTTATTAAGAAAACCATGAATGTGTTGTCTCTTGTTTAACGGCTTCTGGACTTAGCAATATTTCCATTTTTAAGATCTTTTATTAAACCTGTATGGGTATATAAAGAGCTGGAGGTGTGTTTTCCCCACTGTAGACCATGTATAAATAATTGGGACAGGTTTTGTTTTGTGAGGTGATTGATTTGTTAACTTTTTAACCAGTTCACATAAGATTTAGAGAAAATTAAAGAATTGGACCAGTTCATTGTTGAATTGCAAAGGATTGATAAACCTGGAGCATTAAACAGTGCTTTACTTATAAAGCAGAGGGAACACTGTTGAAATCTAAACATGTAATGGGCCTAGGTATTGAGGGAGCAAAGGGCATGGAGGATTTAGATAACATCTTTTCTCAGTTACTGGAATGAAATGGAGTGGAACAAACACGGGCACCTACTTTAGGTTTATTGATTTTGCTTTCCAAGGGCTAATTCCTTTAAACCTGCTGCTTATATTTTGACTGAGTCAGTGCTGCTGCTACAGTTAAATAAGTTGAAGATCTTGTAAGGAATTTTAGCCTGTTTTTTTAAGACTCATCTAACAGGTGGGACGCAGTAGCTCAGGCCTGTAATCCCAGCACTTTGGGATACAGAGGCGGGCAGATCACCTGGGGTTGGGAGTTGGAGACCAGCCTGACCAACATGGAGAAACCCCATCTCTATTAAAAATACAAAATCAGCCAGGTGTGGTGGTGCATGCCGGTAATCCTCGCTGCTTGGGAGGCTGAGGCAGGAGAATCGCTTGAACCCGGGAGGCGGAGGTTTCGGTGAGCCGAGATTCCACCATTGCACTCCAGCCTAGGCAATAAGAGCAAAATTTCTGTCTCAAAAAAAAAGACTCATCCAACAGTAATTTCTTTTTTTTTCTTTTTTTTTTTCTTTTTTTTGTGGGGGACGGAGTCTCGCTTTGTAGCCCAGGCTGGAGTGCAGTGGCACGATCTCAGCTCACTGCAAGCTCCGCCTCCCGGGTTCACGCCATTCTCCTGCCTCAGCCTCCCGAGTAGCTAGGACCACAGGTGCCCGCCACCACGCCCGGCTAATTTTTTTGTATTTTTAGTAGAGACGGGGTTTCACCATGTTAGCCAGGATGGTCTCGATCTCCTGACCTCGTGATCCACCCGCCTCTCCAAAGTGCTGGGATTACAGGCGTGAGCCACCACACCCAACAGTAATTTCTTAACCAGAGGGCCTGGGAGTGGGTGGCAATCAGAGGAGGGGGAGACTTGTGATTTGAAAAGACATTCTAAGATTTAAAAGTGCTTTTAATATTTTTTAGTCATGATATTTAATTTGTTTGGAAATTTCAAATAACGTTAAAGAAGAAACTTGTTTGTCAAAGGAGTCAAGGGGTGAGAGTTGAGAAACTGTGATCTACAAAGTTGATTTAAGCCAAATCGGACTAAAGGGCAGATTAATTCCACATTCTGCTGTTTTGGTAGAAGATACGTATATAGAACAAAGAGGAAAGGGATACCTTATTCAGATTGTTAATGTTCTTTTGTTGAACTTGACCTTATTGTACTGACCACCAGTTCTGTTTTTATCCTCCCAGTGGAAGGACAGGTTAATAATTGGATATTAGCTGATGATACTAGATTAAGCCACATGAGGGTAAGGATCTGTAGCTAGCATCATATTAATCCCAGACACTATTTTTGAATTAAATGATATGAAAAAGTCTAAAATAAGCCCACGCACTGTAAGTGGTTTACCTCATGTCTTACTCGTGTTCGCTTATTAAAATCTCCCATAGATCTTTGCATATGAGGCTGGGCACAGTGGCTCATGCCTGTAATCGCAGCATTTTGGGAGGCCGAGGTGGGTGGATCATTTGAGGTCAGGAGTTTGAGACCAGCCTGGCCAACATGGTGAAACCCCATCTCTACTAAAAATACAAAAATTAGCCAGGCTTGGTGGCACATGCCTGTAATCCCAGTTACTTGGGAGGCTGAGGCAGGAGAATCACTTGAACCTGGGAGGCAGAGGTTATAGTGAGCCGAGATGGCGCCACTGCACTCCAGCCTGGACAAGAGTGAGACTCCCTCTAAAAAAAAACCTTTGCATATGAGCTGCAGCAATAAAAGTGCTATGAGACCCAACCTCTCCGTAACCGTATTCTTTGAAAGCTGTGGAATAAGGCCAAGTGCAGCGGCTCACATCTAATCCCAGCACTTTGGAAGGCTGAGACGGGTGGACCACTTGAGGCCAGGAGTTGAAGACCAATCTGGGCAGTGTAGCAAGACCCCTGCCTCTACAAAAAATTTTAAAATTAGCTGGGCATGGTGGTGCATGCCTATAGTCCCAGCTACTCAAGAGGCTACAGTGGGAGGATTGCTTGAGCCCAAAAGGTCAAAGCTGCAGTGAGCCACGATTGCACCACTGCAAAAAAAGAAAAAGCAGGCCGGGCGCATTGGCTCATGTCTGTAATCCCAGCACTTTGGGAGGCTAATCACGAGGTCAGGAGATCAAGACCATCCTGGCTAACACTGTGAAACTAAAAAAAAAAAAAAAAATTAGCCTGGCGTGGTGGCACGCGCCTGTAGTCCCAGCCACTTGGGAGGCTGAGGCAGGAGAAATTGCTTGAACCTGGGAGGCGGAGGTTGCAGTGAACTGAGATCGCGCCACTGCACTCCAGCCTGTATGACAAAGCGAGACTCCGTCTCAAAAAAAAAAAAAAGCGTAGGATGGATTCAAAATGTGATCTGGTTGATCATAAACAATACTTTTGGAGCTGGATTAATATTAAGTCACTTGAGAGATACAGAAAATACCATGTTCGTGGTCAACTTTGATTATTTTAGCCGGGTTCATCTGGTTTGCACATTGAGACCGTAATACTTCAGGTTCTAATTGTGTCCAGAAGGCTATGTGTTAACATTCATAGCAAACTGGTTACCTTTATTTCCTGAAAGTTAAATTTTGAAAGAAAGGGATACCAAGTGAGAAAGCAACCTTCAGTTAAACAAAGGGGTACATCAAGTTTGATATTCTTGGATTAAAAATCAGGTGACAATTGGAACATGGAGGAGAAATTCATGATTATAAAAACCATGAAGCCGATCTTTTTTACAACAAAGCTGCTTGTTTTTTTCTTAATCATGTAGTGGCTGCTATCAGGCCAGTTCTGGAACTTTACTGAGTCCCTCTGCTCTTGTGAATCAGCTCTTGATTGGTGGTGACTTCTCGGAAGTTCTGAGGACCACAAAGAAAGAGCAGTGTCAGTTCACTAAGTTGAGCCATTTGGAGATTACTAAATATTCCATAACTGTGGGAAACACTTAAATGTGTTGGTTATTAGGGTTTTCGTGTGTTTTCCTTTTAGCATTACATCCTCATATGCAGTGTTGTTATAGTAGAGGAGGACATTTTTTCTAGAGGGCAGAGAGATCTAGGGAATATGACTGTTAACATTTGAACACTTTCAAATAGCAGTACGTTTTACTGTGGTTTTGATAACCTGACATAGAATAAGCTGCTGAGATGCAAAGATACCTTGGTATATAGAAAGAGCCTTAGACTTCGTATGAAAAAAACTTGGGTTTTATCTTCAGCCTAGCCATCTAATGTCTCTGTAACTTTACAGACATCTGGTGTTTCACGTAACCTCTCTGAGACTTAGTTTCCTTTTCTGTAAATTGATAGTTGTGGCCAGGCACCATGGCTCATACCTGTAATCCCAGCATTTTGGGAGGCTGAGGCAGGAGGATCACTTGAGCCTAGGATCCTCCAGGATACTTGAGACCAGCCTGGGCAACATAGGGAATTTAAAAACTTTTTAAAAATCAGCTGGGCGTGGTAGTGTGCCTCTGTGGTCCCAGCTATTGAGGAGGCTGAGGTGGGAGGATCACATGAGCATGGGAGGGTTGAGGCTTCAGATAGCCGTGGCCACACCACTGCACTACAGCCTGGACAACAGAGCAAGACCCTGTCTCAAAAAAAAAAAATGGGGCCGGGTGTGGCGGTTCACACCGTAATCCCAGCACTTTCAGAGGCCGAGGCAGGAGGATCACCTGAGGTTAGGAGTTCAAGACCAGCCTGGCCAACATGGTGAAACCCCATCTCTACTAAAAACACACAAAAAATTAGCTGAGCATGGTGGCGGGTGCCTGTAATCCCAAGTATTCGGGAGGCTGAGGCAGGAGAATTGCTTGAACCCAGGAGGCAGGGGTTGCAGTGAGCCGAGATGGCACCATTGCACTCCAGCCTGGGCAACAAGAGCAAGACTCTGTCTCAAAAAAAAAAAAAAAAAAAGACAGTTGTGATTCCTTCCCTATATGGTTTGTTTACAAGTGTCAAAACAGTCTTCAAAACTGCCATACGGAATATGTTATGTGAGATACGAATTTTTATTGATCTTTTTTATCCAAAGAGCAGTGAAAGTAGTAACTGAATAGAAGTAGTTACAAAATTAAAGATCTCAAATGATAAGTGAATATAGTAGAAAATAAAAGGTTGCCCCCACACCCCAAACATACTCTCCAGGGTGTATCTCAAACACTCAGACCCTTTTCCGTACGTAAACATGTGTTTACACATAATAGGTATTCTGCAACTTTTAAATTTCTTATTTATGTCTGCATAGTACCCCTTCATGGAAATGCCATAATTTAACCATTTGAGGAGTGTCCATGTTATTTCTTTCTAAATAATGTTTTACAATATTGCATTGTACAACTCTGTAAATACCTGAGTATTGGTGAATAATCTTTCTCTTGCCTTTTAAAACAGCAAAAAAGAAGAATAAGAAGGGGAAGACTATCTCCCTAACAGACTTTCTGGCTGAGGATGGGGGTACTGGTGGAGGAAGCACCTATGTTTCCAAACCAGTCAGCTGGGCTGATGAAACGGATGACCTGGAAGGAGATGGTAATTTTTCTTTTGTCATCATGTTTGGAATGTTTATTATTTTCTAGACAAAACCTATTACATAATAATTCACATAGTTTGTAATCTGAAAAGAACTTACTCATTTTTTAGCACCTGAAATCTTACATATTTTATAGAATCTAAGGTTTAATCTGAGGTTTGGGCTGTCAGACTTTGCAGTGAAGACTGAAGTGGTCATTTAAGAGAGCTTTGCTAGTTCTTGTTCTTGCATTAACAGACTTCTTAAGTTACTATTCTTTTGGGCCTCATTTTCTTCATTTTAAAAGTAAGAACTAGATCATCTTTTAAAATTCCTTTTAGGTCTAAAATTCTATGGGGTCCTCATAAAGTGATGTTTCAGGCTGCTCGCGATGGCTTACACCTGTAATCCCAGCACTTTGGGAGGCCGAGGTGGGCAGATCACATGAGATCAGAAGTTCTACTGGTAGAACTTCTACCATCTCTACTAAAAATACAAAAATTAGCTGGGTGTGGTGGCATGTGCCTGTAATTTCAGCTACTCGGGAGGCTGGGGCAGGAGAATTGCTTGAACCTGGGAGGCGGAGGGTGCAGTGAGCTGAGATCATGCCACTGCACTCCAGCGTGGGAGACAGAGCGAGACTCCATCTCAAAAAAAAAAAAAAAGTGATGTTTCAGTGTAATCTGTAAGCTATGTTTACTCAGAGCCAAGGAATAATTAGTTCCAGGTGTCATTAGTATAAAATCAGAGTGTCCTTGGGTAAACGAAAATGGTCTGAGGAAAAGGAGTGAGAACAGTAATTATGGTGGGAAAATAAAGAAGAGTCAATTGAACAAGTTCTGTGCCTTCAGGGAGTCGCCAGGAATAATAAGGAGCTGTTTTATAATGACCGGGTATGACATAAATCTCATTACCATTGTTTTTTTCCTGAAAATCGTTTATTGCATGCTGAAAGAATATTTTTCCCTATGACCTGTTTTCATAATTCCTAAAAACAGGAAATTTTTTTTGAGACAGAGTCTCTATTGCCCAGGCTGGGGTGCAAGTGGCGTGCTCTCTGCTCACTGCAACATCTGCTCCCGGGGTTCAAGCGATTCTCCTGCCTCAGCCGCCTGAGTAGTTGGGATTACAGGTGCCTGCCACCGCGCCCAGCAAATTTTGTATTTTTAGTAGAATCAGGGTTTTACCATTTTGGCCAGGCTGGTCTTGAACTCCTGACCTCATGACCCACCTGCCTCAGCCTCCCAAAGTGCTGGGATTACAGGCATGAGCCACCGCACCCGGCCAAAACAGGAAATTTTATATAGGTCGTACTTCCCATAGGTGTTGGTATCTGAAGTACAAATTCATGGACAGTGCTGTAGGAAAAGATTTTTGTTGTGATATTTTTGTTTGTTTGTTTTCAGATGGAGTCTCACTCTGTCGCCCAGGTTGTAGTGCAGTGGCACAATATCTTGGCCCACTGCAACTGCTGCCTCCCGGTTCAATAGATTGTCCTGTCTCAGCCTCCCAAGTAGATGGGATTACTGGCACATGCCACCACACCTGGCTAGTTTTTGTATTTTTAGTAGAGACAGGGTTTCACCATAATGGTCAGGCTGGTCTCAAACCTGACCTCAGGTGATCCACCCACCTTGGCCTCCCGAAGTGTTGGGATTATAGGCGTGAGCCACCGAGCCAGGCCTGCTGTTGTTTTTAAGGGAGGATAGACCATGCAGAAAAATACTCAACTTCAAACTCACCACTAGGAATACAAGAGTTATCAGTAGTGGTTAAATACACCTGGAGTAAGAGGGACCCAGGTTTGAATCCTAGCTTTACCATCTGTGACCTTGGGCAAATTACTGTCTGAAATCTGAGTTTGCTTTTCTGTAGAATGGGGGACAACCTCACAGGACTGTTAAAAAGATAAGATGGGATATAATGAATATAAAGTAGCTGGCACACAGTAATATTCCATAAAGAGTTGTATTTATGGAATAATATTTCCTTGCTTACATAAGGATTAAGGTGTCATAATTAATCTCAGAAGCTTCTCTTCGTAAAGTGCCCTTACTGAACCCCCACTTTTTTTGGTCTGGTTTTCTTGTATAGCATGTTTAATATTTGGCAATTAACATGGGTCCTCTTGTTCTATGACAGTAGTGAGAGAAGTTTCTTCTAATTTCTTACATTCATTCCTCTATCCTAGTTTCGACAACTTGGCACAGTAACGATGACGATGTGTATAGGGCGCCTCCAATTGACCGTTCCATCCTTCCCACTGCTCCACGGGCTGCTCGGGAACCCAATATCGACCGGAGCCGTCTTCCCAAATCGCCACCCTACACTGCTTTTCTAGGAAACCTACCCTATGATGTTACAGAAGAGTCAATTAAGGAATTCTTTCGAGGATTAAATGTAAGTGTAAAAGTTGTAATAATTAACTAGATATTGAGGATAATGTCTAAAAAAGACTAATTGTGGAATGGGCAGTTGCTGTTGAAAAAACAACTAGAAATATAATTTAAGGCCGGGAATGGTGGCTCACGCCTGTAATCCCAGCACTCTGGGAGTCCGAGGCGGGTGGATCATTTGAGGTCAGGAATTCGAGTCCAGCCTGGCTAATGTGGTGAGACCCTGTCTCTACTAAGAATACAAAAATTAGCTGGGCGTGGTGGCACATGTCTGTAATCCCAGCTACTTGGGAGGCTGAGGTAGGAGAATTGCTTGAACCTGGGAGACGGAGGTTGTGGTGAGCCGAGATTGTGCCGTTGCACTCCAGCCTGGGCAACAAGAGTGAAACACCATCTCAAAGAAAAAAAATAAAATCAAAATTATATATGTGTATATATATATATATATATATATATTTTTTTTTTTTTTTTGAGACAGAGTCTCATTCTGTCATCCAGGCTGGAGTACAGTGGATTACATGCCCAGCTAATTTTTTGTATTTAGTAGAGATAGGGTTGCACTATGTTGGTCAGGCTGGTCTTGAACTCCTGACCTCAGAGGATCCACCTGCTTCGGCCTCCCAAAGTGCTGGGACTACAGGCATGAGCCACTGCACCTGGCCTGAATTCATCTTTTTTTTTTTTTTTTTTTTAGAGTTAAATTCATACAGTTCAAAATTCAGAAGGTATAATAGGGCATTTAGTAAAGTTTCTACTATCCCTCTGCATCAGTTTTCCTCCTGAGACAACCATGTTCTTGTGTATTCAGAAAAATTCATGCACATACAGTAATGCTTTTGTAGTCCTCTCAAAAAATGACAAATGAAGAAGAATGCTGGGAAACTTTGTTGTTGTTTCTTATTCCTTCAGATCAGTGCAGTGCGTTTACCACGTGAACCCAGCAATCCAGAGAGGTTGAAAGGTTTTGGTTATGCTGAATTTGAGGACCTGGATTCCCTGCTCAGTGCCCTGAGTCTCAATGAAGAGGTAAAGAAAATAAGAGTGGGGATATGAGGGGTGTAAGTTCACAAATCTCATGTTTATTGATCAAACTGGTATTTTTTAGGTTGAGAGGCTCACTTCAAAGATTCCCATATCTACAAATAAAGGCCTGCATTATTTAACAGTGTATCACTTAACATCGAACATCTAGCAAGTCACACTTCAGCAAATTCAGTAGGCCCCAATAATTTAGATAGGTACTTAGGTGGAAAGTTGTGGAAGAAACCCACCACACACCAGGTCTCTAATTAAGTCCTACACTGGTTTACCCACAGTGTTGCCTCAACTCTTATGGCATTGCTTTTTCAAAGTAATCTGGCCTGATAAAGGCAAATAGAAAAATCAAGTTTGTTTAGTATTAAAGGCATATCTCATTTTCAGGGAAGTGTTGTAATGGTATATTTGTTCATTTAAGAGGATTTGGAAACATTTCCTACAAAGGAATATTTTACAGGAGAGTGACAATAAATATCTAGTCCTGCTTGTCAACACTGCCCACAAAGGTTTTCCTGTCCCAGGACTTCAGGGGCTTATATCTCAGAAGAAAAAAGACTTTTTTCCTCCTTTAACTCCAGAAACACCTTATTGTTTATTGATAAGGCAATTTCTAGTGCCATTTGTGCCATATTTCTGTAGTCCTATTTTGCCATATGACATGATTGAAATCAACACCTCTTAGAAATAGTTTTGCTGCCTCATAATTGATTACCATCATGATAATCTGTAGTCAGTGTGAAATAGAGATAAAAATTAATGTACTTAGTTAAATGCATATGAAGGTCTAATCTTGTTCCAGAGTTACTCTTATTGGATTATTTTTAGATTTTTACTAACATTACTGGTCTCTAACTTTACTCAGTCTGGATAAGAAAAAGAATACCATGCAATTGTTAACTATTTGATGTTTACTAGATTAACTATTACTTACTATATTGTTGTGGTCCATATTTAAGAGTTACTTTGTTACTAGAGATTTCATTATAGTGGTGTTTAATATAGTTTTGGGTATTTTTAACTAAAAATCATTGTTATCCTTCTTCAACTGTAGATTCTACTATGAAATGAGGAAAAATCAGCAATAGAATTAATTGGGTTCAAAGTATATAAATAATGATGTGGGAAAGGGAAGTCAGAGGGTATCTCTGGAAGAACTGATTTATCTGAAGGTAATACTGAGTGAAAGGACCTAAGATTGTAGACAAAGCATGCTTTATGCAATTTTGCTGGTACATAGTAGTAGTAGGGGCTCTATAAATGTGTTGGGTGTTTTTGTTTTTAAGAGACAGGGTCTCGCTATATTGCCCAGGCTGGACTTGAACTCCTGGGCTTAAGTGATCCTCCAGCCTCAGCCTCCCAAATAGCTGAGACTGTAGGTACATGCCACTGCACCTGGCTTCTATAAATTTTGATAAATAATTGTTGTGGCACCAAATATGCCTTTTATTCAGCTAGTTATGTGAGAATTATTTTTAATTTACTACACTTGACAAATTACCTTGGATAGTTAAAAAGTTAATTCTATTCTGTGAAATTAAGCTTTGTAAAAATAGTATAATTGACCTAATATTCAAGGCCAGCTTAAATTTGTTTAATTTTTAAGTCTTTTAAAGGACTCTTTAGCCCACAAATTGGAGTGTTAGCTAGATTACAGTGTTTTCCTTTATCTTCCTTCCCCTAGTGCTTCTGCTATGCCCAGACGTTCAAGGTCACTCAAGGGATTTGTGCATAATGGGGCAAAAGGTTGGTTAATATGGTCCTATGCTCTCAGTCTCTAGGTAACAGGAGAATTCGAGTGGACGTTGCTGATCAAGCACAGGATAAAGGTAAGGAAACTGGTAGAGATTTCTGTTTGGTAATGGTCCTAGGATGACACCAAGCCATCCTTTCCCAGAAAATTTGAATAGGGGTGGTGGTGGGCCTGCCTGAATCTACAGTAACAGTTTTCAATCAGTTTTGCCCCACAGGGGACTTCTGGCAATGTTTGAAGACATTGTAGTTGTCACAATTGGAGGGAGTGCTGCTGACATAAGTAGAATCCAGGGGTTAATTCTATAGGGGATAGGACAGTCCCCATCAACAAAGAATTATGCAGCCCAAAATGCATGTCAAGATTGAGAAGACTGATTGATCTAGATGAACATTAAATAGATGATAAATAGATTAGCTGCCTAACAGCACGTTGGTCACAAAGGGGACCTAATTTGTATATGTTTCAGGGACTCCTGGCCCATACAGAATTTGAGATAGCTAAGCATTAAACCAATAGGAAAAAACGGGAGGAAAAGAGCCACCTGGGGTTGAATTGGAGCATGTACTTATGGGGCTTGAGGTAACTGGGATGACAGTGTGACGTGAAAGTGAAAAATAGGGTAAAATGGGGGTTTTCTATGTGTGAGAAATATTGGGCAAAGTTTTTATGAGATAACTTACAGTTTTTGTTTTAATGTATCTGTAGACAGGGATGATCGTTCTTTTGGCCGTGATAGAAATCGGGATTCTGACAAAACAGATACAGACTGGAGGGCTCGTCCTGCTACAGACACCTTTGATGACTACCCACCTAGAAGAGGTGATGATAGCTTTGGAGACAGTAAGTTTGTTTTTATGAAGTTAGCTTCCTCTGTGCTTTGGGAGGCTATTTAGTAATAGGACAAATGTGTTACAGATGATCAGATCACATTAACAGATAGAAGGAGGAAAGCAGATTAAGAAAAATTTTGGATAGTATCTGAACTGATAGATGTAGGAAACGAATTTGATAAATTAATAATTTTTTTTTGAAAACTTAACCAAACAAAGGGACAGACATTTCTCTTTTTCTGGAGACAATTGTTTATAAAGAAACCCAAACTGGGCATGGTGGCTATAATCCCAACACTTTGGGAGGTCAAGGCAGGTGGATTGCTTAAGGCCAGGAGTTTGAGAGCAGCCTGGGCGACAAAACAAGACCCTGTCTACCAAAAAAAATGCTGACGTGGTGGTACGCACCTGCAGTCCTAGCTGTTCAGCAAGCTGAGGCAAGAGGACTCCTTGAGCCCAGGAGGTCTAGACTGGGTGACAGAGCGAGACCCTGTCTCAAAAAAAAAATCCAACAGATTCTACAAAGTGAGCTATTTGAAATAAGAGTTCAGCATGATTGCTGAGTGAAGAGCAGCATACAAAGATCAGTTGCATTACTTTTTTATATATATATATTTTTTGAGACGGAGTCTCGCTGTGTCGCCCAGGCTGGAGTGCAGTGGCGTGACCTTGGCTCACTGCAACCTCCACCTCCTGGGTTCAAGTGATTCTCCTGCCTCAGCCTCCCAAGTAGCTGGGACTACAGGCGCGCGCCACCACACCCAGCTAATTTTTGTATTTTTAGTAGAGATGGGGTTTCACCATGTTGGCCAGGATAGTCTTGATCTCTTGACCTCATGATCCGCCCGCCTTGGCCTCCCAAAGTGCTGGGATTACAGGCGTGAGCCACTGTGCCTGGCCCATCAGTTGCATTACTATATGCTTGTAGCAAACAATTAAAATGTAAATTTTTTTTTTTTGAGACAGAGTTTCGCTCTTGTTGCCCAGGCCGGAGTGCAATGGCATGATCTCAGGTCACCTCAACCTCCGCCTCCTAGGTTCAAGCGATTCTCCTGCCTCAGCCTCCCGAGTAGCTGGGATTACAGGCATGTGCCACCACGCCTGGCTAATTTTGTATTCTTAGTAGAGATGGGGTTTCTCCATGTTGGTCAGGCTGGTCTCGAACTCCTGACCTCAGATGATCCTCCTGCTTCAGCCTCCCAAAGTGCTGGGATTACAGGCATGAGCCACTGCACCTGGCCTAAAATGTAACTTTCTAAAATAAAAATATTGATTCACTTTAAAAATACTCAAGATATAGCAGTGAACAAAGATACAGCAGTGTAATTTTTTTCTAATAAAAATTGATTCACTTAAATGCTCAAGATACAGCAGTGAACAAAAACAAGAAAATCCTGTCTTTATTGGGCATACATTATTATAGTGGAGGGAAGAGACAGTGTGTGAATAATTAAACAGTTGGGGTTCGGAAAGATAGGGGAGTGGGAAATATGGGGTAGGAGTAGAGATTAATTACATACATCACTTTAACAAAGACCTTTATGGGGAAAATTATGCAACTTTATTAAAATACACAAAAGTAGACCACGCTATTTTTAAAATGGAAAGAAGCTACTACCTAGTAAAAATAAATAAATAGTGGTTTGTCTGTAATCAAATACTTAGTAGCATAACAACAGGGATAAAATTCAAAACCTGTTACATTAAGGGGAAAAAATTGTGTATAAATTTGAAAACAATACCATGTAGTATTAATGCATAAGTTGTAAAATTATAAAGCTACGCATGGTAATTTAACCACCCTTTTCATTGTTGGTGGGGGTAGGGAAAATTCTGTTGTTAGTCTGTAACATATTTCTTTTAAACAAAAAACAAACATGGCAAAATATGACATTCACTAAACCTAAGTAATAGGTTCATAAGTTTGTTATAATGGTGTCTTTACTTTTCTGTATGTTTGAAATAGTTTAAGTAAAAACAGACCAACTTAAATTTACAAGCTCTTTGTTTTGTTTTGTTTTGTTTTGTTTTGTTTTGTTTTGACACAGTCTCTCTGTGTTGCCCAGACTGGAGTGCAGTGGCAATCTTGGCTCACTGCAACCTCTGCCTGCCAGGTTCAGGGTGTTCCTCATGCCTCAGCCTCCTGAGTAGCTGGGATTACAGATGCGCACCACCACACCTGGCTAATTTTTGTATTTTTTAGTAGAGATGGGGTTTCACCACGTTGGCCAGCTGGTCTCTAACTCCTTACCTCAGATGATCTGCCTGCCTTGACCTCCCAAAATGCTGGGATTACAGGTGTGAGCCAGCACTCCCAGCACAAGCATTTTAATTTTGTGAGGTACCTTTTGAGCTTTGTACTAAATATAATTGGGGAAGCAGTAAGGGATATGTATAATTCCTTTTAGAGGAGAGTCCTTAACCTTTTAAGATGTAGAAGGAAGAAGAATGGGTCATAGGTCTGAAAGAAGGATAAATCAGCAAGTTCATATCTGACTTTTTACATGACTTTGTGACACAGCAAAGCCTTGGGGAGAACTACGTGAGGTGATTAACTTCAGCATTTATGCAAGAGATTCTATTGTTAACAGGAAGAAATGGCTCTTGAAAGAAAAAGCAGACAATCAGACCAAGGGTCCTGTTTTGAGTCCAGGGGCATGACTTTTCTCACCTGAAACCTTGAATTTAGAGCAAGCAGGATGGATAACGAGTGAGTGTGCTGTTGTTATCCAAAGCTGCCCCAAAGTCAACTTAGTTAACCTGAATTAAAGATCCAGAGACTCCTGTCCCGAGCATTAGGCCAAAAAGAGAACCCCGAGGGGTGTTGGGGGGTATTACACTCAGTATTCCTATGAAATGTCAGTAATAGCATGTGCTGCTTTTCTCCAGCATGGATCTATGCTTTCTCAGGAAACACAAGCTTATCATAATTTCAGTATTACCCAAATAAAATTAAGTGTAAATCGCATCTCCAGAAATTAAAACCACATTTCAAAATAAACACAGGGCTGATTTTCTTATATGTGTCCTGTTTTAGATCATTTCTATAATCATTTTACTAACATTAGCATGTTCTTTAATATATAAAGTTTATAATACCAGGAAATGTTGTGTCTGGTCAGTAAAAATTATGTGGTTTCCAAAATGAAATCATTATTTAAAAGACAGCAGCCACAAGAAAAAGATCCCTGGCCGGGCATGGTGGCTCACGCCTGTAATCCCAGCACTTTGGGAGGCGGAGGCGGGCAGATCATGAGGTCAGGAGGTTGAGACCATCCTGGCTAACACGGTGAAACCCTGTCCCTACTAAAAATACAAAAAAAAAAAAATTAGCCGGACACGTGTAACCTCAGCTACTGGGGAGGCTGAGGCAAGAGAATTGCTTGGACCCGGGAGGTGAAGGTTGCAGTGAGCCCGCGATTGTGCCACTGCACTCCAGCTTGGGCGACAGAGTGAGACTCCGTCTCAAAAAAAAAAGAGAAAGAAAAAGATCCCTGTTTGTCCCCCATACATAAATTATCAGCCCTTAAAACGTGTAGGTTGTTTTAGTTAGTTAATTTATATTTAGAAATTCAGATTTTTTTTTTTTTAACTTTAAAATCTGGGTTGCCAGCTTCTCTCAGAAAATTGGAAGACCCTAGCAACAGTCAGCTGGAGCTAAATAGCAGCTATCCCTTTTACAAACAACATAACGCTACCCACAGTTTGCTATCTGAGCTACTACGTTTCTTTATACAGATTTCTAGTATTTAGGGTCCTCTGATACTGAAATGCACATGTGTGTGTAAAATATAGTTTATAACATAAACAACATTGCAATGAATGTCTTTGTACATGTATCTTTATCACACATCCAATTATTTCCTCGGTGAATTTCAAGAAATTAAATTGTTGGTCAAGAAGGGTATACATGACTTCAAATCTTTTCATGCATCGTTCTAATACAACTTTCAGTATTTATACTAATTTATTGATTTATTTATTTATTTTAAGAGGAAGTCTCACTCTGTCACCCAGGCTGGAGTGCCTTGGCACAATCTTGGATCATTGCAACCTCTGCCTCCCTGGCTCAAGTGATCCTTCCACCTCATCCTCCCAAGTAGCTGGGACCACAGGCCTGCACCACCATGCCCAGCTAATTTTTTGTATATTTGATAGAGTTGTGGTTTCACCATGTTGCCCAGGCTGGTCTCAAACCCCTGAGCTCAGGCAATCCACCAACCTCAGCCTCCCAAAGTGTATTTGTACCGTTTAAAATTATGATCAGCAGTGCAGAAATTGATTAAGCTCCTAAAATTCAATAGAAAATTATGTCCTGTTAGTCGTATGTTGCATATATTGTTTCTCATTTTGTTTGCCTCTTAAAGTGATCTTTGAGGCTGGGTGTTATGGCTCAGGCCTATAATCCCAGCACTTTGGGAGACCAAGGCTGGAGGATTGCTTAAGCCCGGGAGTCCAAGACCAGCCTGGGCAGCAGAGAGAGACTATGTCTCTTAAAAAAAAAAAAAAAATTTTTTTTTTTTTTTTTTTTTTTTTTTTTTTTTTTTTTTTTTTTTGAGACATAGTCTCACTCTCTCGCCAGGCTGGAGTGCAGGGGCATGATCTCAGCGCAGCCTCTGCCTCCCGGGTTCACACCATTCTCTTGTCTCAGCCTCCCAAGTAGCTGGGACTGCAGGTGCGCGTCACCACGCCCAGCTAATTTTTGTATCCTTAGTAGAGACGGGGTTTCACCATGTTGGCCAGGATGGTCTCGATCTCTTGAACTCGTGATCTGCCCACCTCGGGCTCCCAAAGTGCTGCTGGGATTACAGGCATGAGCCACCGTGACTGGCTAAAAAAATTTTTTTAATTAAAAAATAAGTGGTCTTTGGGATCAAACATGGGAGATTCCAACTGTATTGTTTTAGTGTCTTGTGCTTTGTTTTGTTTTTTGTTTTTGCATGTAAACCTCTTCTCCTTCTGGAAATTCATTATGGAATTTTTAGGGATTTTTTAATTTCCAACCCACCCTTCCCAAATTATTAGCTGAGCAACATTTATTTCACCAGGGAAACTTTTTGAAGAAATCAGATAGAAAATTTAAATAAACAGATTCTTCCAAATTGGACTGATAGCTTACCGTGTTTCTATTAATGGTGTCAGAGAAAAGGGGATGGTGTTACTTGTCTGTTTCCTCTAGAGTATCGAGATCGTTATGATTCAGACCGGTATCGGGATGGATATCGGGATGGGTATCGGGATGGCCCACGCCGGGATATGGATCGATATGGTGGCCGGGATCGCTATGATGACCGAGGCAGCAGAGACTATGATAGAGGTAATTGTAAAACATGTCGAATTGCTCTTTCAGTAACTTTGCCTTTTTTTTTTCCTCCTCCGCTGTGATGATTATAATTTGGGATATATTTACAGGCTATGATTCCCGGATAGGCAGTGGCAGAAGAGCATTTGGCAGTGGGTATCGCAGGGATGATGACTACAGAGGAGGCGGGGACCGCTATGAAGACCGATATGACAGACGGGATGATCGGTCGTGGAGCTCCAGAGATGATTACTCTCGGGATGATTATAGGCGTGATGATAGAGGTAATAGTTTTCTTTTTATGTACTTCATGGAGCAGAAACTGGGAAAACTACGGAAAATTTGTGATTCTGTTACAAACTACTGAGTTGGGCACAAATATAATTTGCACATTGTACAGGAAGCAGCAAAGCATAGTAGAAAGAGCATTGGCTGGCCAGGTGTGGGCAGATCACAAAGTCAGGAGATCGAGACCATCCTGGCTAATGGTGAAACCCCATCTCTACCAGGTGTGGTGGCAGGCACCTGTAGTCCCAGCTACTAGGGAGGCTGAGAGAGGAGAATGGTGGGAACCCGGGAGGCAGAGCTTGCAGTGAGTGGAGATGGCGCCGCTGCACTCCAGCCTGGGTGACAGAGTGAGACTCCCCATCTCAAAAAAAAAAAAAAGCATTGGCTAAGGATGACATCAGTGGAAACACAGCAGTCGAATTGTTTTCATCTCATATGCCTTCACAGATAGATTTTTCAGTTAAAATTTATTGAATAAACAGTAGAAATGGAAAAAAAATTGCCAGATACTGTTATGTTGTGATCTCAGTAAATTACACTTAAAACAGATGGTTTTAGCTCCATTTTTCAAGTGAGGGAAATGAAATTCAGATTAAACGTAGTCCTGTAGCCCATAATTGGTACTATGGGGTTAAAAACGAAGCATTAAGGCCAGGTGCAGTGGCTCACACCTGTAATCTCAGCACTTTGGGAGGCCAAGGTGGGCAGATCATTTGAGGTCAAGAGTTGGAGACCAGCCTGGCCAACATGGTGAAACCCCGTCTGTACTAAAAATACAAAAATTAGGTGGCCGTAGTGGCACATACCTGTCATCCCAGCTACTCGGGTGGCTGAGGCAGGAGAATTGCTTGAGCCCAGAGGCAGAGGTTGCAGCGAGCTGAGGTCGCACCACTGCACTCCAGCCTGGGCGACAGTGAGACTGTCTCAAAAAAAAAAAAAAAAGGATTGCTTTCTGTACCATTATACCACAATAATTGATGTTCATTAATTATAAAGGTGAGATTTTGGTGCGCCTATTCTAAAATTATGCCCCTAATACTATAAGATATAAAATGTAAACTGTGTTACAAATCTAACCTGTTAGAAAATACTAATAAATGGCCACCATTTGTGTTCTAACTTCAGTGATGTCATATAAAAGGTTATGGTATCCGGCCCAGAATTTTTTCTATCCTTTATTTATTTATTTATTTATTTATTTATTTATTTTATTTATTTATTTTTTTTGAGACGGAGTCTTGCTCTGTTTTTTGCCAGGCTGGAGTGCAGTGGCATGATCGCAGCTCACTGCAACCTTTTCCTCCTAGGTTCAAGCAATTCTCTTGCCTCAGCCTCCCGAGTAGCTGGGACTACAGGTGCACGCCACCATGCCCAGCTAATTTTTGTAGTTTTAGTAGAGACAGGGTTTCACCATGTTGGCCAGGCTGGTCTCAATCTCTTAACCTCGTGATCTGCCTGCCTTGGCCTCCCAAAGTGTTGGGATTACAGGCGTGAGCCACCGTGCCCGGCCAAATTTTTCCTATCTTTAACATCTTTGTGTTAGTCCTAAACTTTGTGCCAATGGCTTTATATCCATCATCTCCTGTGATTCCCCAAGAAAGGAAAATCGATCTGGACAACTAATAAAACACAGTGAGATGACAGAATTCATCAGAGCCATATGGCAATTCTATTGCAGTGAGGTCTTTCCTTCTCCCTCAGAAAATGGTGAAGTCTTTACTCCTTCCTCAAAATAATAATAATAATTCAATGTTTGTTTTTTTTTTTTTTAAAAACTTAGGCCAGCCATGGTGGCTCACATTTGTGATTCCAGCACTTTGAGAGGCCAAGGCAGGAGGATCACTTGAGCCCAGGAGTTCAAGACAAGCCCTGGCAACATAGTGAGACCCCATCTCTGCAAAAAATATAAAAGTTAGCTGAGCGTGGTAGCATGTGCCTGTAGTCCCCGTGTCTTAGGAGACTGAGGTAGGAGGGTCGCTTGAGCCTGGGAGGTCAAGGCTGTAGTGAGCCAAGGTCTCATTTCAGCTTGGGCAACATAGTGAGACCCCATCTAAAAAATAATAGGAAATAGGTTTTAAAAAATTATATTCTTTTTTTTTTTTTTTTTTTTTTTTTTTGAGACGGAGTCTCTCTCTAGTTGCCCAGGCTAGAGTGCAATGGCGCGATCTCGGCTCACTGCAACCTCTGCCTCCCAGGTTCAAGTGATTCTCCTGCCTCAGCTTCCCAAGTAGCTGGGCTTGCCACCACGCCCGGCTAATTTTTGTATTTTTAGTAGAGACGGGGTTTCACCATGTTGGCCAGGATGGTCTGGATCTCTTGACCTTGTGATTCGCCCGCCTCGGCCTCCCAAAGTGCTGGGATTACAGGCGTGGGTCACTGCGCCCAGCCAAAAAACTACGTTCTTAAAAGTGATTTCCTCAAGCAAGAAGCCTAAAAATAATAGCTAACATTTATTAACCATTTACTGTGTTCCATCAGTGAGCTGAGGGCTTGTACAAGTATTGTTTAATTCTAAGACTTCTGTGTGGTATAGGTAAAATTACAAGTTAGAAAAGTGGAGGCTCAGATGTGGGCCTCATGTTCTCCTTGACTTCTGACCTTTTCCTCTCTCACACTGTCCCTTACCTCCCCACCAAGAGCTGCATACCTAATTTTTTTTTTCTCTTCTTGCTCTTACCCCCCCATTCCCTCTAAGATCTGCCCTCTTGTCTCTAGTTGCTGCTGCTACCTTCGTTGAGGCCTCATTGCTGCACCCACGTTACTGGCCATTGCCTCCTAACAGAGTTCCCTTTCTTGCTCCGTTCTTCACATTGGCCCCAGTTGTCAGTTGTCTTTCTGGCATAAGATCTAATTACCTTATTCTCCTGTTTAGACCTGTCTAGTTTCCCCATGGCCTGGAAGATAGCCCTTTCTCTATACCTCTGACATACACGGGCCTTCACTGTTTGCCCAGCCTTTACTTTTTTCTTCTTGAGACAGGATCTCTGTCGCCCAGGCTAGAATTGCGGTGACATAATCATAGTTAACTGTAGCCTCAGCCTTCTGAGCTCAAGTGATCCTCCTTCCTCATCCTCCCCAGTAGCTGGGACTAGAGGTGCGTGCCATATGCCTGGCTAATTTTGATATTTTTTCTAGAGATGGGGTTTCTCCACATTGCCCAGGCTGGTTTTAAACTTCCAAGTTCAAGTGATCCACTTGCCCTCGGCCTACCAAAGTGCTGGGATTACAGGCGTGAGCCACTGTGCCCGGCTGCGTTCTTATATTAATATCTTAAATGAGCTACTTTTTCTGAGCCCCTATTTTATCTTACAAAAGTGACGGGGCTATAATACAGATTTAAAATATGTTTAGGAACATATATAAACTGTCGGCTTAAAGCCCTCGTAGAAAATTTAGATCTTGTTAAACAGTACCCTCTATCTACAGGTACTATGTGCATATGTAGTAAAAGTATAAAGTCAAGTGTGGGCATGATGAAGTCACCATCTAGTGGTTATTTAGAGGACAGAGTGCAGCTGGTCATGTCATCAGGAGGTTTTACCTCTTTGTTAAGGTTACATTACTTAAGCCAGGTGATTGTATACATAGGCTTTCTTTATATTCTCTGTATCTTTTGTATATCCAAAATATTTAGGACAAACAATCATTTTTAGAAATTTAACTTCCTTGAAACACTTAGGTTTCTCTTGAAAGTGTTCTGACAACTTAAATCGAGGAAGAAATCAGACTGCCTTAAGAGTTTATTTGTTCAGTGTTACATGCTTTGCCCCATGAACCACCTGCCAAATTTATATTATACACAGAGACAAGGGTATAAGATCTAGAGTCTTCCTGGCTGGGCGTGGTGGCTCACATCTGTAACAGCGCTTTGGGAAGCCAAGGCAAGCGGATCACTTGAGGTCGGGAGTTCAAGACCAGCCTGGCCAACATGGTGAAGCCCCATCTCTACTAAAAATACAAAAATTAGTTGGGCATGGTGCCACGTGCCTATACTCCCAGCTACTGAGGAGGCTGAGGCAGGAAAATCAGAGAGGCAGAGGTTGCAGTGAGTTGAGATCACACCACTGCACTCCAGCCTGGGTGACAGAGCGAGACTGTCTCAAAAAAAATAAAGAACTAGAATCTTCCCTATCGTATTGTATTAGTTCTTAACATGCAGATTTCGGAGCAAGATACTTCATCCAGTAGTTTAATGATGGTCAAAAATTTCTTCCCATATAAAAGAAGTCTTGATAGATTATTAATTTATTACTTAAACGTTTACCATTTTTAGTCTTTCCTGTGGTCTTGTACTACATCATGGATGTGGTAGAAGAGTAATTGAACTTGGGTTTTTGTTTTTTTTTTTTTGAGATGGAGTTTGGCACTTGTTGCCCAGTCTGGAGTGCAATGGTGTGTTCTCAGCTCACTGCAACCTCCACCTCCCCGGTGGGTTCAAGCGATTCTCCTGCCTCAGCCTCCCGAGTAGCTGGGACTACAGGCATGTGCCACCACTCCTGGCTAATTTTGTATTTTTAGTAGAGATGGGGTTTCTCCATATTGGTCAGGCTGGTCTCGAACTCCTGACCTCAGGTGATCTGCCCGCCTCAGCCCCCCAAAGTGCTGGGATTACAGGCGTGAGCCATTGCGCCCGGCCAGAACTTGGTTATTTATGCCATCTATTTTTATTTTTATTTTTTTTATTTATTTATTTTAGGCGTAGTTTTGCTTTTGTTTTCCAGCCTGGAGGGCTGGAGTGCAGTGGTGCGATCCTGGCTCACCACAACCTCTGCCTCCCAGGTTCAAGTGATTCTCCTGCCTCAGCCTCCCGAGTAGCTGGGATTATAGGCATGCACCACCATGCCTGGCTAATTTTTTATTTTTACTAGAGACGGGGTTTCTCCATGTTGGTTGTGTTGGTCTCGAACTCCCGACCCCAGGTGATCCACCCGCCTCGGCCTCCCAAAGTATCGGGATTACAGACGTGAGCCACCACGCCCAGCCTGAGCTACCTATTTTCTTTTTTTTCTTTTCTTTTTTTTCTTTTTTTTATTTTTGAGACGGAGCCTTGCTCTGTCACCAGGCTGAAGTGCAGTAGCTCAATCTTGGCTCACTGCAACCTCTGCCTCCCAGGTTCAAGCACTTCTCTTGCCTCAGCCTCCTGAGTAGCTGGGACTACAGGTGTGCGCCACCACGCCCAGCTAATTTTTGTATTTTTAGTAGAGACAGGGTTTCACCATGTTGTCCAGGATAGTCTCGATCTCTTGGCCTTGTGATCCACCCGCCTCGGCCTCCCAAAGTGCTGGGATTACAGGCGTGAGCCACCATGCCCAGCCTAAACTACCTGTTTTCTAATGATCTATTTGCCTTCTGTGGATTGGTTAGGCCGCTAACTTGAATCTCATGTAGCATTTCATAGGAGTTATATCTGAGAAATCTGGCTTTCAGCCATCAGCTTCTGGTGATTGGAAAACTATTACTTAAAGTTTCATTTAACTTAGGTCCCCCCCAAAGACCCAAACTGAATCTAAAGCCTCGGAGTACTCCTAAGGAAGATGATTCCTCTGCTAGTACCTCCCAGTCCACTCGAGCTGCTTCTATCTTTGGAGGGGCAAAGCCTGTTGACACAGCTGCTAGAGAAAGAGAAGTAGAAGAACGGCTACAGAAGGAACAAGAGAAGTTGCAGCGTCAGCTGGATGAGCCAAAACTAGAACGACGGCCTCGGGAGAGGTGTGTTGTCTTCTTGATGGATATCCCATCTAGGAATCCGGTGGTTCGTAATGGGGGCATTACATCCCCAGGGGCATTTGGGAAATTTGTGTCGTTATCACATTAGTGGTTGTCACTGATGGGCATTTAGTGGGCTGTGGCCAGGGGTGTTAGGCAGTATGCAGTGTTAGGGACAGCTTTACACAATGAAGAGTTGTTCCCTGTCCATTACAAAAGTGTTTACTATTAAAAGCTGGTATTGTATCTAAAAGGCTAGAGACCTACTATAATGAGTAATTGCCCTGAAAAACTAGGCCTGGTAATGAGTGGCTTGTAGAACTGTGTTGATTAGTAAAGAAGGGCAGTATTGTAGATTATGTAGGATACTGTTCTTAACCATATTAGTTGATTCTTGCTGAAGTATTTAGGGCCAAAGTGTGTCTTAATGTCTGTAGCTTTCAAATAGTTTGAGAGAAAGATAAATTTATATGCATATACACATATAGATGAAGTAAGTGATGGTTCTTGAGGGGTCAGCATGGGTCTAAGGTGGCCTTCACTGAGCCAGGCATAATGTGTATTTTGTGAATCTCTCGTACAGACACCCAAGCTGGCGAAGTGAAGAAACTCAGGAACGGGAACGGTCGAGGACAGGAAGTGAGTCATCACAAACTGGGACCTCCACCACATCTAGCAGAAGTAAGTCAGACCAGGGTGGGTATCGTGTTATTGCCGTTTTCCATAAACTATCCATAACCAAATTATGCAGAGACCTTGCAGTATTTAAATTCAGTCATGAACTCTTTATTTGGGTTGCATGGGCCGGGGAGTTTCATATCTTCTGCTCCAAAGAATCTGAGGAATGGGTACCAGAGTAGACCTAGATGATCTGCTTAATAATCTACCACTGAAGTGGATACTTGATTGTTAGGTTTGTCTCTCTCTTTTTTTTTTTTTTTTTTTTTTGGTATATTTTCATTTTATGTCTTGACATCTTTGAATGTTGTTTATTCAGAACAGTCAACGGCTTGGAGTTTCATGTGAGCTGTCCCAAGACCAGCCTTTTTTGATGTTATCATCACCAGAGCAGTGTTCTCAAGCAGTGTTATTACTGGTTGATCAAGCACTTTTAGTGTTTTGGAAACCTAAATGGTTCAATTGTAATACCTCCCTTCCCTTACCATGATGTGTTTTTTTTGTATTTTGTTTTGAGACAGGGTCTTACTCTGTCACACAGGCTGGAGTGCAGTGGCATGATGATGGCTCACTGTAGCCTCACCTCCCTCAGCCCTCAGCCTCCCTAGTAGCTGGAACTGTAGGCATGCACCACTACACCCAGCTAAATTTTTTATTTTTTTTTTTTTATTTATTTTTTTTTTTTGAGACCGAGTCTCACTCTGTCGCCCAGGCTGGAGTGCAGTGGCGCGATCTCGGCTCACTGCAAGTTCTGCCTCCCGGGTTCATGCCATTCTCCTGCCTCAGCCTCCCGAGTAGCTGGGACTACAGGTGCCCACCACCACGCCCAGCTAATTTTTTGTATTTTTAGTAGAGACGGGGTTTCACTGTGTTAGCCAGGATGGTCTCAATCTCCTGACCTCATGATCCACCCGACTCGGCCTCCCAAAGTACTGGGATTACAGGCGTCAGCCACCGCACCCGGCCTACACCCAGCTAAAATTTTGTAGAGATGGTTTCCCCATGTTGCCCAGGCTGGTCTCAGCCTCATAAAGTGCTGGGATTCCAAGGGCCAGCCACTGTGATATTTTTTAAGGTCTTTCCTCCCACCTCTAAATTGATTTGTACTTGCATTTCTTTTATTTATTTATTTATTTATTTATTTATTTTATTTATTTATTGAGATGGAGTCTCGCTCTGTTACCAGGCTGGAGTGCAGTGGCACGATTTTGGCTCACTGCAACCTCCGATGCCCTGGTTCAAGCAATTCTCCTGCCTCAGCCTCCTGAGTAGATGGGATTACAGGTGAGCGCCACCATGCCCGACTAATTTTTTGTATTTTTAATAGAGACGCAGATTTGAACGGGCTGGTCTCAAACCCCTAACCTCATGATCACCCGTCTCGGCCTCCCAAAGTGCTGGGATTACAGACGTGAGCCACCATGCCTGGCCTTCTATTTTTTTTATTTTTTATTTTTGTATTTTATTTATTTATTTTGAGACGGAGTTTCGCTGTTTTTGCCCAGGCTGGAGTGCAATGGCATGATCTCAGCACACTGCAACCTCCGCCTCCTGGGTTCAAGTGATTCTCTTGCCCAAGCCTCTCGAGTAGCTGGGATTACAGGAGTCTGCCACCAGGCCTGGCTAATTTTTTGTATTTTTAGTAAAGACGGGGTTTCACCATGTTGGCCAGGATTGTCTCCATCTCTTGACCTCATGATCTGCCCGCCCTGGCCTCCCAAAGTGCTGGGATTACGGGCGTGAGCCGCCGTGCCCGGCCTAGTTTTTTATTTTTAAGACAGGGTTTCATTCTTACCCAGGCTGGAGTGCAGTGGTGCGATCATAGCTCACTGCAGCCTCAAACTCCTGGCCTCAAGCAATCCTCTTGCCCCAATATCCCAAGTAGCTGTTATACGACGGGTGCACACAACCATGCCTGGCTAAATTTTAAAAATTTGTTTTTTTAGAGATGGGGTCTCACTACACTCCCCAGGCTGGTCTCAAACTCCTGGCCTCAAGCAATCCTGCCTCAGCCTCCCAATGGGGGCTCCTTGTTTTTAGAAGACACTTAACTGCATTTTTAAAAAAACACACGTGTAGGTTGTTGTTTTTTGAGATGGAGTCTCACTCTGTCAGCCAGGCTGGAGTGCAGCAACATGATCACAGCTCACCTCATCATTTCTAGTAGCTGGGACTGCAGGCACATGCCACATCCAGCTAATTTGCCTATTTTTTGTAGAGCTGGGGTTTCACCATGTTGTCCAGGCTGGTCTGAAACTCTTAGGCTCAAACGATCCGCCCCCAACAGCCTCCCAATATCCTAAGATTACAGGCGAGAGCCACTGCACCCAGCCAGTAGGTTGTTTTTCATAAATATGATTGCATCATAGTCCATGTGTGTTGAGTTTTAAGCTGAAGTTGAGCAGTGGTTACTAGAGTTTGGGGTTTCATCGTAGGTCCTCTTCACATATGTATATTCTCCAGGTCAAGACACTTTTAACATTGAGAATGCAGAAAGGCTGTAAAGGATACTCATTCCTAAAAAGGTCACATGGCTGGGTGTCCCTTAAGTTGTATACATGGTCATTATTTTTCCTATTTCTCTGTGCATCAGTAAGACATTGTTCTGGAAATACTTGTAAACCACTGGTTTAGGGATAAATCCATCTTTGGGAGCCAAAACTTGGATGTGGACCATTTTCCACACTGTTGAGATCCTGGTAGATGCGTGAGCATCTGCAGCCTGATAATTTGATATTTTCACTCTGGCTTCACAGATGCACGAAGGAGAGAGAGTGAGAAGTCTCTAGAAAATGAAACACTCAATAAGGAGGAAGATTGCCACTCTCCAACTTCTAAACCTCCCAAACCTGATCAGCCCCTAAAGGTAATGCCAGCCCCTCCACCAAAGGAGAATGCTTGGGTGAAGCGAAGTTCTAACCCTCCTGCTCGATCTCAGAGCTCAGACACAGAGCAGCAGTCCCCTACAAGGTGAGTCAGTTTGGAAACAGTAGTTGGTTAACTGCAGATTCTAAAATACTGTGATGTAATGATGGAAGATCTCCTACGGGATGCCAGCGTTGTATAGCACCTTATAAGTTATGCTGGCTTTAGTCTCTTAGTGTGCTGGAACTGGCTCATAAGACCTAGTTGTTCCATTTTCTGGAGTTCCATCACTTTGATAGCTTGAAATCAGCTATGATGGGAGTACTAATGCCGCACAAATCTGCAAATACTGTAAGTCAGAGGCTTCCCTTTTGCCACATATTGGCAGTATGGTAGGGGGTAACTTCCTTTCATTTATCTTAAGTCTTCTCATTTGTAAGCAAAATAGCAACACTATTAGCCTGGCGTGGTGGCAGGCACCTGTAATCCCAGCTACTCGGGAGGCTGAGGCAGGAGAATTGCTTGAACCTGAGAGCGGAGGTTGCAGTGAGCCGAGATGTGCCATTGCACTCCAGCCTGGGCGACAGAGTTAAGACTCCAAAAGAAAAGAAAATAGCAATACTAATCCTGCATGATGTGATGATTAGAAAGCATATGGCACTTTAGTGTTCAAATTACTGCTTTCATTGTAATCTTTCCCATATTTTAATGTTCCATAACATTGAGTATGATTTTGTTTTCTATAAAGCTTACCCACTGCATTTGGAGGATGATTATGTTTCTTGGGTGTTTTCTCCCTGAAACAACTGATGAATGTGATTACCTGTTTTCCTTCTAGTGGTGGGGGAAAAGTAGCTCCAGCTCAACCATCTGAGGAAGGACCAGGAAGGAAAGGTGAGCTCATAGTATGGGAAATAGGTTTCTCACCTAGAAGCCTAAATAAAAAGGCCTCCAAAATTAGATTTTGAAGAGCAATGTGTCTTGCACCTGATACCGTGTTAAGAGTTCTTGGGTTGGCCAGGCGCAGTGGCTCACACCTGTAATCCCAGCACTTTGGGGGGCCAAGGCGGGCAGATCACAGGGCAGGAGTTTGAGACCAGCCTTACCAACATGGTGAAACCCCGTCTCTACTAAAAATACAAAAAAAATTAGCCGGGTGTGGTGGCACATGCCTGTAATCCCAGCTACTCGGGAGACGCTGAGGCAGGAGAATTGCTTGAACCCGGGAGACGGAGGTTGCAGTAAGCCAAGATGGCCCCACTGCACTCCAGCCTGGGTGACAGAGCAAGACTCTGTCTCAAAAAAAAAAAAAAAAAAAAAGAATTATTGGGTTATCTACCTTTTCTTGCCAGTAGAGGGAGGAGTGTCCTCTTTGGAGAAAGTATGACACCCTGCCCTTTCCTGGTAGAACATTTCTTTGACAGGAGGAGAAAAAAATCGGAAGGAAATTAACCAAGGTCACTACAGAGCGTCATAGTCTTTATTTCCAGCTTGCTTTTCGTGATGGCATATCCCTACATGGAACTTTTTAGTGGATTTTGTTTGTTTTTTGTATTTTTGTGTGCTGTAGAGGATGTGGAAAGAAGGGCTTCAGGAAGGAAGTCTGGGTTGGGGTGAGGTTAGTTTCCCTCAGTACATGTGGGCACAATTTTCTTCAGCTTAAGGGAAATCTTAGGAGAGGGACATTGATACTTTTACTTGCCTTTAATTTGTTTACATTACTGCCCAAGCAGATGAAAAAGTAGATGGGATGAATGCCCCAAAAGGCCAAACTGGGAACTCTAGCCGTGGTCCAGGAGACGGAGGGAACAGAGACCACTGGAAGGAGTCAGATAGGTATGCTTGTTCTCTTTCTCGTCTTTCCTCTGATCCACATGTTTGTGTAATTAAGAAATTAAGTTCTTGGTTCTCAGAGCACTGCCAGATCGCTCATTGTGAGCAAACTAAAGTCAGCCAACGTAGGCAGTTAAGATTCTGAAAATCTAGAAGTAATACATCATCCAGACAACAAGGACTGTTGACTAGAGGTGCCTGTTCAGTGCCTTGAAACTGCATGCATGCACATGTTTGTATTAGGTGAGTCCTTTCCTAAAGACATGGTTTTATGCTTACGTCTCTGCAGGAAAGATGGCAAGAAGGATCAAGACTCCAGATCTGCACCTGAGCCAAAGAAACCTGAGGAAAATCCAGCTTCCGTAAGTGTTGAAGGCTGCTCCCAATTTTTCATTCTAAGAAAAATTCTTAGTATTCTAAACTTTTTGCCGTTGGACTTCTTTCCATTTGGAATACAAAGTGTTTGGAAATAAGACATTGGTCTTTATCTGAAATAGCGGAAGAAGTTTAGCTTTTTCCTGGTTTCTGTCTTCCTTTGTTCTCATCCCTTCTGCAAGGTGTAGAGGTGGTATGAGACTATAGTAAGATCACATGTGCCTCTGACCCTCTTCCCTAGCTCCTCTCCAGTGGACAATGCTGATGAGCAAGCAAGTGGGTGTCATCTGACTGTCATCCCCCATTGCCAAAGGATCAGTATCCTGTGTCTTGGGTTTTGATGTGATAATTCAGGGCCTTCATTATCCTGTCACTCTCGTTGTGTTACAGAAGTTCAGTTCTGCAAGCAAGTATGCTGCTCTCTCTGTTGATGGTGAAGATGAAAATGAGGGAGAAGATTATGCCGAATAGACCTCTACATCCTGTGCTTTTCTCCTAGTTTCTCTCCACCCTGGAACATTCGAGAGCAAATCAAAACCTCTATCCAGACAAGACAAAATAAAACTCACCATCTCCTGAAGACCTTTCTTACCTTTTTTTAAAAAAAATGAAATTATTTTGCATGCTGCTGCAGCCTTTAAAGTATTGAAGTAACTGGAGAATTGCCAATACAGCCAGAGAGAAAGGGACTACAGCTTTTTAGAGGAAAAGTTGTGGTGCGTTATGTCACCATGCAGTTGCCAGTGTGATTAGTGCCTAGGGGTCTCCATTTAGCAGAAATGGTAATGACAGTGATATAATGCCTGGAACCTGGTTGGGCAGTAGGGGAGGGAGGTAGAAGGAAAAGTGTGAGATTTCTACCTTTTAGTTTTTATCCTATTGTGGCATATATGAATTCTCAAACATTATCTGAATAAATTTTCCACTCTTGGAAAGGTAGATTTAGCCTCAAGTTGTTTTAGTCTCCAGGAGGCTGCCAGCCCCTCCTCTTATTTAATTCTGAGTTTTGGGGGCCAGCCTAGAGGGAATTCCTTTTTTTTTTTTTTTTTTTTACCCCCCAGGGGGGTAGTTGGGAGTGAGACTATAGGCCATAAAGAATGGGAGTGCATTGGACCAAAATAAGTGGGAAAATCGTGGTTTGAAAAGAAGCTTTTGGGAAGTGATGAGTCATTTTGCACCAGGTAATAGGGGAAAATTGTGTGACCTCCAGCAAACACATGAATGGTTATTTCCTGGAGCCGGAAGCACTTGGGGGTTGTGGTAATTCCCAGTGTTTTCTGTGTCCTAGTTTTACCCTTTCTAAACACTGTCCTTTTTGAAAGTTTTGAATATATCCACATTCTATTGAAACCTTGAAACTAAAAATTTAGACTCTTATCGTCATCTTAAGTTCTTCATGCTACTCTTAACCTCCCAAAAAGCAGTATCTAAGTCACATACATGATGTCTTGGGCATTTTCTCTCTCAGCCATGGAGAACTCTGAAAGGAAGAATCGCTGCTTTTCTCAAGCAAATCGGTTTCTTGATGTCTTTTGGTTCTCCTTGCCTGCTCCTGATGCTTGGACCCCTTTTATTGATCAGAGTGCTCTAGAATAATGGATGGTCTTGGATGATGGATAAATAGGGACAGGGACAGTTAAATTGGGAGCCTTTCTTACAACCTTGATGGGATTTTTCCCCCCAGGTTTCCTTCTCCACTGAAATGCCACACTAGTGCTTGTTGGATTCATGAGGTGGCCAGACCAATGTGTTGTTTTGTTTTGTTTTGTTTTGTTTTAAGCTTCCCTTGAGAGAATAAATGGTAATGGAGAGAACTATTTAACAAGGTCCTGGTTTCTCTTGCAACACAGTAGCTAAACTTGCCTGCTTTTGTATGCATTTTTGTAGGGATCAGCTTGATACAGTATTAGCGGAGAAACACCTTGATCTTGGTTTGCAAGCCCTTCTCCCATCAGTCCTAGATTAGGCCCTGTTCAGCCATGCAGGGGTGTTGGTTTATGCGTGCTGCAGCAGTGGGCATAATGAATATAATTTACCCAGTGGACAAAGGTGTGTACCAAGTGAATTTAAATAATTGGTGTGGATTGGCCAGTAGCTAAGTAGTGGGCTTTTAAAGAGTATTGAAGATTGAAAGGGTTTTTTTTTCTTTTTTAAAAAAGAAAAAAAAACTATTGATTGTAGATAATGAAAAGCTAGGGTTTGCCCTCTTCATGTCTACTCTCCTTCCAAATAGTTATATCCAAAACTTTTTCCCTCTCCCCTACCTTGTCCCCCCTATTAAAATAGAAACAGGGATTGATTAATGTCCCGCTCCTGAATACATGTAAAATTTGTACAAAAATATCTTCTATGAAAATGATTTGTAATCTGTAGACTTATTACCTGGGAGATGTCTTGATGTAAAATCCCATCCTTTGGGTTGTGGGTTTTTTGTTTTCTCCAAATAAATCTGATCTTTAAAGTTCATTGTAATGCTGAAGTTCTTTGACAAATACTCTGCACTCTCAGTGGTTTTTACTGGAGTCATTGACCACCTGCTCCTCCTCCTCCTACCATCTCTGAAGTTTTCATTCAGTATTGGATACCATATTGTCCAAGATTAGAGGGTGGGGTTACAAGGGAATCTATTTCAGTGTTTATTGAGGCCCAATAATAGAGTTTGCATCCTAGCTCCCCTCTGGCTTTTTTTTTTTTTTTTTTTTTTTTTTTTTTTTTTTTTTTGCCTGGTGTTAAATTTTTTAATCACCTGGATGTGCCTGCAGTCTATTTCCTGTACTGTTTATTTTAATCAAGATGTGGGAACTCTAAGAATGAATCCTTGTGTCCTTGGGGCAGTTCCCTCATAATCTCCCTCCCTCACTTCAGCAATCTGGAGAGATGCTGCTCCCTTGAGTTACACCGCACTGGTGGACCAGAGATACTGGTGACAGGCTGGTCGAGGTTACCAGAACAGAGGCTCACAGACTCAGTGGGAATTTTCCAAACAGCTAGGGACAGACTGGTCATTGTTGCAAGGCGGGAAAGGGGTTAGGACAGTGGCAGAGAATCCTTAAGGTCACAAGGAGGTGGAGCATAGAAAGGAGCCCAGGAAACCTCAGTCAACAATTTTGGGGATTTAAGAGCCAAGATGAGGAGCCAGTTAACACAAATGACATTTCCCAGCCAATTGGAGCAGCTGCTCTTCTAGTTTCTGGCCAGTGCATTTATCTCTGTTCTCCAAAACTGGTAAAGTTGAAGGCTATGAGACTCAGCTGTGATGATGTGAAGGCTTTTCAATGTGGGTTTAGGTGCCCCTATTGTCCAGGCTGCCTGGAAACCTACAAGGTAATGCTTTTTCACTGCCTCTCCATCACAGGAATCAGTTTCACTCACATTCTCCAAGCCTTTGTTTCAAGCCACTCTCAGCTGTGCAATAATGAGGTCTAGGTAAATGATGGAAAGAAGGAACATAAAAATAGGAAAGGCTTATTGAAAGAGGTTTATGATGGCTGTGTACAGAAAGGGTAGAGAGGAAGGCCCTATGTCCCAAAAGGTACTCTAAAGTCAGAGAAAACCTGGGCTGTAATATGGCCACATCCTCATTTAAATTTAAAAAGACGTGTGTGGCCAGGTGCCATGGCTCACAGCTATAATCCCAGCACTGGGAGGCCAAGGCGGGCAGATCATGTGGTCAGGAGTTCTAGACCAGCCTGGCTAATAGGGTGAAACCCCGTCTCTACTAAAAATACAAAAATTAGCCAGGCATGGTGGTGTACACCTGTAGTCCCAGCTACTCAGGAGGCTGAGGCAGAAGAATCGCTTGAACCCGGGAAGTGGAGGTTGCAGTGGACCGGGATCGCACCACTGCACTCCGGCCTGGGTGACAGAGCGAGACTCTTGTCTCAATGGTTGCTCACACCTGTAATCCCAGCACTTTGGGAGGATGAGGCAGGAGAATCGCTTGAGCCTAGAAGTTTGAGACTAGTCAGGGCAACATGGCAAGACCCTGTCTCTACAAAAAAATAGAAAAATTATCCAGGTATGGTGGTGTATGCCCATAGTCGCAGCTACTTGGGAGGAAGGATCACTTGAACCCAGGAGGTCAAGGCTGCAGTGAGCTGTGATCACACCACTACACTCCAGCCTGGGCAACAGAGCAAGACCCTGTCTCAAAAAAAAAAGTGTGGGTCCACCCAGAAGCCCCCCAGCTGCAGGAATGGACCCAGGACTGGTCAGCCCTCATTGTCAACGTCTTGTAAATCTTGAACTACTGGACAAGTAGGGGGAAAGTGCAGGTGCAGCAACCTACTTCAAAAGGGCTAACTTGAGGCTGATTAGGTCCCGTGTGTCTCCCAGTCCACATTAGCCTCGTTTCTTCTCAATAGAATCAAGCACTATACTCTGGATCCCAAGGCACTAGGGTCCCAGTTCGTGCTGAGGGCGTCGCCTCAAGTGCTAAGCGAGCTCACAGCATCTGGTTTCTCAGGAAGTGAGAGAGCTACACATCTGCTCCTGGGAAGCATTATTTGTCAAATAAGCCTTGTTTCTCAGCAACCATTGTAGCCCCCAGGGCCACAAGTAAAGGGGGGCTTGCCTTCCCCTACCCTCCCCCAAAAGAAATTTGGAAGAGACGAGCTGAGCTGCTCCCCGCCCAGCTGCAGCAACCTCCTGCTTGGACAATACACCCTCTGTCCTCAGCCAGGAGATCCGCCTCTGGAGTTGGCTCTGCCCCTTCCCCCACTCTTCCTGGTTCCCAGCACCCAAACCCTCTACCGGAGTTCTCCTGACCCAGTGGTCTCCAGCCAGGACAGTCCCACACCTTCAAATCCTCCCCCTACAGTCCCCGCACCCCAAGGATCTGAGCACATTCAGTTACAGGCATGGGGTCACCCCAGACCATGGAAGAGGGGGTTCCATCTTCAGTGCCAAGATGGACCACCCTCTGCATAGTCAAGGTAAGAAAACCTGTGTGGAGGGAGGTCAGAGGTGCTCCTGAAATTGTTTGACCTTTACTAACATCAACCTGGCTTTCTCCTCCTCTCCTTCTTCCTCTCTGAAGCTCCTGCTGCTGTGAGCTGGAAATCAGGATGCCTGGCTGGCCCATGAACCACTCATTTTTGTTTCACTCCCACCAAGCTACCTCCTGTATAACTTCTCATTCTCAGCTTTTCTCAGCCCTTCCTGCAGCCCCCTTCTCCACTATCCCCACATTGAGAGTAGGAATCAAGCCTGAGCTGGGAGTTTGGCCACCCATCTTGTGACCCTTTTCCAATTCCTTGGAACCTCTAAAGTTCTTCCCATGGGCCTGCCAGGCAGCAGCAAAACCAGCATGTGTGAGGTTCGAGCCCTTACCCCTCACCTCTCTGGGGTCCAATCAAGTTCCTCTTTGAGTCCCAGTCTCTCCATTGGTAACTTTAGAGCTTAAGTAAAGGTACTCCCATGGCATCCATCCCAGAGCCCAGCCAAAGACCCTAAGGAATGCCGGGAAGAGCAAGATGTTAAAAGAGCTGGTTGAAGGCTCCAGAGACACGAACACAATTATCTCATGTATCTCGATTACATAATCAAATCTGGCCAAAATACATGGGACAACCTTCAGCCTTGCCCTTTCTCCAGGAGCCTCCAATCCCTGCCACTTTCCTCGGTATTCCCCTAACTCTTGCCTCTCCCCTCCTCCCAGTGCCTCCCTACTCATTCCCGCCTGGCTTCCCCCACCCCCACCTCTCCCGTCCCCAGTCCCCAGTGACTCCCACTGCTCTAACCTCTGAAACTGTCTATTGGACACCAACTCAACCAAGAGCAGTAAGATCAAGGCTCCCCAGTCCCAACCATATCCACCCCTCCCAAATGCCAATTTCTGGGTGGGGGGGACACACAGTCATCACGCACTTCTTCACAGACTCTTCTTCCGTGCGGCAAGATTGGAATCAGGTGCTCCACCCCCTGGAAATGAGAACCAGACTTCTCAGCCTTTGCCAAAGACAAGGGACCCAGTTGAGATGAGACGGGGAGGGAAAGAAGGCCTTAGAGCCAGTGGTACTGGCTGCTTTGGGCAAACACTGGGCATTGAGCCCTGGGCACCGGGTTCTCAGAATTCCAACCTTCCTTCCCCCCGCCCCTTTTCATCATGGAAAATCCAGCAGGGAGGGTGGAGGGAGAAAGTTTCAGGAAGTGCTCACTGCTAAAGGACGTTGGGGGAATGTAGGAATGGCAACAGGTTCAGAACTTCTAGGAAGATGTCCCCTACCTTATCCCTACCCTCCACCTTCTGCTCCAGGGTGGCACGACTCAAACCTGCCCTACGGCCCATTAGCTCCATTCCATGAAGTTCCTATCCAGTACCAGGCACTGCAAAAGAAGGGAATGAGGTCAGACCATAGAAAGAACTTCCGTCTCCATTTGGAAAGGCTGGACTCAAGTTAAATGTAAGGAAGACCTTCTCAGAGGTCTCCTGCGAACTGGGAATGACGGTCCAGCTCTTTAAAATAGGGCAATGGGCCGGGCACGGTGGCTCACGTCTGTAATCCCAGCACTTTGGGAGGCCAAGAAGGGGAAATCGCTTGAGCTCAAGAATTGGAGACCAGCCTGGGCAACATGGCGAAAACCCATCTCTACAAAAAATTAGCTCGGCGTGGCGGCGCCCATCTGTAGTCCCAGCTATTCGGGAGGCTGAGGTGGGAGGATCGCTTGAGCCTGGGAGGCAGAGGTTGCAGTGAGCCGAGATGGCGCCACTGCACTCCAGCCTGGGCGACAGAGACAGACTCCCGTCTCAATGAATAAAGCAGGGCAGTGGATGGGATGGCTGGAGCTGCTTGCGGGTGGAGATGGGGGCTTGAGCCTGACGGAAAGGTCCCCAGCTGTGAATCCTTTGAGAATACTAGCCCAGGAGAAGTCTCCTGTGGGGCAGAGGACCAGGGAAGGGTGTCCAATGACTTGGGCCAAAAGTAACACCAGGTGTCTTCACCTGATTCAGGCGCCCGCCTGGGTAGGGGACGCTAGCACCACCAGGCTAAGCCACGGGTGGTCCTCTCAGGTCAGGCCCAAGCCCAGGCACACTCCTGTGGGGAGGGTAAGAGGCTGACGCTGCGCGGCAGTTCCCTGTCCCCCTTGTTCCTAGTCCCTTCTGGACCTACGCCCACCGTTTCTTCTGCGTCTGTCTGGCTCGCGTGTTTCTTTCTGCCTGTGTCCCGCCGGGTCAGGCTCTCCCCGTCTCTCAGACTTTCCCGTCCCCGTGTCCTCCGCGGCCGTCTCTCTCCAACTCTCTCCCCCTCTCAGCCACTTCCTGTCTCCAGTATGTCCCTGGCGCGGCCCCGCTGGCCGTCTGCGCACCCTCTCTCCCCTCGGCTCTTTGTGAGTGTGGGTTCGCGGGAGAAGGTGGGGAGGAGAGGAGGCCGAGGGGTGGGGAGCTGGCGGAACGTGGGGATTGGAGCCGGGAGGGAGGAGGAGGAGGAGCGGGCTGCCACGGGCGCGGGCGCGGGGCGCGGCGGGGGCGGGAGGGAGCCCAGCCGAGCCCGGCCGCCCGCTCCCGCCACTGCCACCGCCTCCTCCTCCGCGTCCGCTCGGCGCGGGCACGGGCGGGATGGGCTGGCCCGGCGGCTCCCCCTGCTGCTGCCCCGCCCCGCCGCGCCCCCGCCCGGCCGGGCGCCCCCCGCAGGTGAGTGGCCGCGCCGCGCTGGGCGGGCGGCGGTCTCTGCGTCACGGCCGCGCGGGCAGTGCCAGGGGCGGGCGCCAGGGGGCGCGGGGCCGCCGGAGGTCGAGAGGGCGCGGGGCGCGGGGCGCGGCCCAGGGCTGGGGCCGGGGGCTCTGGCTGGCCGCGGAGAGCTGGGAGCAGCGGGAGGCCGGGACAGTGACTAGGGGGCGGGGCGCGGCCGCGGCCCTACTCGATCAGGCCGCCACGCCTTCCAGCACCCGGGGCGCACGGGGCCGCACGCCGTGCCACACACGCAGGCCCGGGACCCGGCAGCAGCTGGCAGCCGCGCTCGGGCCCCGGCCTGGCAGAGTGCGGGCGAACGTTTTCCTTTCCTGCTTCACATGTGGGACACTGAGGCCGTAAGCGGGCACAGATGAGGCTGATTCGACTCGCCAGCCCCGCTCTGCGGCCCCCTTCCGTCTCTGCCCCCATCCTCCAGACCCTTCTGGGAACACCCCCAGAGCCGCCGCCCTCCCTCGCTCCTTCCCTGGGCCTTACCCCTCCTCCGCGGCGGCCGGGCTCCCAGCCTCCCTTCCAACCACAGCTACTTCCAGGAAGGGGGGTGTGGGTGGAGGGGTTTCTCCAAACAAACCCAAGACTTCGGAGAGAGAGGGGGCCCGGCTGGGGGAGAGGTTGACAGGCTCTGGAATGTTACAGGCGGGAGGAGGGTGAGGGTCCAAGAGGGTCTAGTGATGCCTTCCCAGCCCTCCTCAAGTGAGCTACTTTTCCCCTCGGGACTGGCTCATAGGGATCCCATCCCTGCTTCCCTTCCGAGGTGCGAGTGCCACAGGATGGGAGGGACTCACAGCCACAGTGGATCCTGACCACCCCACCCCTCACCGAGCTCACTGCTTGGGCACCTCCTTGCTGGGTCTGGGTGGGGAGTGTGAGACCAGTGAAGGTGAGAGGATGTCTGGGGACCTGTTCCAGGTGAGGGGACTTTCAGCCCCTATGGAGGCAGCAGGAGAGTGAAGCATGTAGAGGAGTCCTGGTCAGGGCCATGTGCCATAGGAGCAGAAGCTGGGTCTGGACAGAAAAAAGCCACCCCCACTGCCCACCTTGTCACACTGCCCCATCTCCCCCAAGCAGGGCTGGGGGCTCGACAAGGCCAGGCCCGGTTGCCCACACTGGCCGGGGGCCTGGAATGTGCTGGGACACAGCCAGGCTGGCAGGATGGGGGTGGGTCACAGAGCCCGTGCTCCTCTCCAGTTACAGGCAGGGGGCCCAGGCCTGCCACACAGATGCCACGTTCTGGCCAGGATATCCTGGGGACACATTTCTTGGCCTGGAAAATTGGAGCTTCCAGGGAGAGGTCTCAGGCTAGGCCCAATCCAGTCAGGTCCTCGCAAGGGTCTCAAGTGGGCACCCACAGCAGGCCTCACCCCAGAGAATGCAGGATTCTTCATCCCAGGGAACCCATCCTGATGGATATGAAGGAGCAGGAAGCAAGTAGAAGGGACTCCGTGGGAGAAGCCAGGGCTGGGGGAGTTGCCTGAGTACTGGGACATTCAATAAATACCATGCAAATGAGAGGGGCACATTTGCACATTCTTTCAAGTGACAGCTATAGCCTGTCCCAGGGGCTGCTGTCCACAGCTTGGGGCTGAAGACTCCCAGGCCATTAACCCCTTAGCTTTTAGGAAGATTACTCCCCCTTTTCCAAGGCCCCATCCACCTCCCTCCCTTGACTCCCAGGACGGGAAGTTGGCCATGTTCCCAGGAGGGAGGCGGGAGGCCCATGGATGGGGGTGGAGTATGTGTTGGGAGGGGGGACCTCCTGTCCAGTCCTCAGGCCCTGGGACAGCTGCTGAGGAAGGAGAGCAGACCCAGGAGAGCCATGAAGGTAGTACTTAGGCTTCGGGGTTGCCGCGGGGGGAGGGTGCAGCCCTTGGGTAGAGAGCCCAAGTTGCAGGGCTGGAAAGAGGGCTAGGGATCTGTGAGATCATGTCTGAAACAAAGCCAGGGAATGGGTGAGTGGGGGGCACTGTGTCAGGAGCAGAAACCTGGGGGCTTTCAGGAGAAGGGCCTCATATGCCTTAGGCTGTGGCAGGAGAATGGATTACTCCCCAAACCTGAGCAAAGCAGTCTTGTGGCTGGAACTTGGCCTTGCAAGGTGTATTGAGGGTAAAGGTGGGCGGTGCATGCTTTCCTTTTCCTACTTCATAACGAGTGAAACTGAGACAGGAAGGGGGCCCCCAGTCCCATTTTTACCTGACTCTCAGGACACACTCGGGATCCTGGGCCTGCCTGCTGGTAGTAGTTCCCAGCTCCACTCCCTCCCCAGCGGAAGTCCCTCAAGAGCTTGAGAGTTCAGGCTGGAGCCTGGCTGGGACACACTGTTCCCCACTTGCCCTTTAGCCCTGCCCCGAGACCAGAATTCTCACCCGGCCCCACTGGGGAGGGGCAGGATCTCAAGACCATGGATCTCTGCAGATCCCTGGAGAGTGTGGTGTCCCAGGTGTGGGACAACTCCAGAGTTGGGGGAGTAGGGGGAGCAAAAGATCACAGGCTGACACTCCCAGCAGGGTAGATCCTGGGAATCTGATCTCCTGGCCTCCCCCACATCCTCCCCCCTCCACTTCCTGGAGCAGCGACCTGCCCCCTTCCCGCCTGCACTTCCCTCCACTTCCAGGGCCGGGCTTCTCCTCACACCAGCCAGACAGCCTACCCTCCGCCCAGGGGAAGCGGCTGCCTCCGCCAGGCCGCTTCCAGGAAGCCCCGGGCCAGGCCCCAGCATTGTTCAGGCCCTGGGGCCAGCACCCCAGCCAGCCGAACACCATGAAGTCCAGCGGCCCTGTGGAGAGGCTGCTCAGAGCCCTGGGGAGGAGGGACAGCAGCCGGGCCACAAGCAGGGTAGGAGTGCCCACCAGCTGGGCAAAAGAGGGGCAGGGGTGGAGGTGCGGGCAGTGGGGGAGGGGACCAGGAATCAGGCCAGGCCTTCTTCCCAATTTCAGCTTCCTCAGCCTTCTTCCCTGGCCCAGCATCCCCTCCGGAGTGGCCAGGGCTGTAGTGTGAGGGGATGTTTGGGTTAGAGTAGGTCCTGCTGTCTGTTTTGGCTCCTCTCACCTTCCCTGCTCTAGCCTGGGCCAACCCCAGGAGGTCCTGGCCCCCCAACATAAGCCCCAGGTGCCTCACTCCAGGACTTTGCCACGCGCTATCCAGGTATCCTCCAGCAGGCTCAGAGATCATCAGGCCCCTTCCCTGGCCCAGGGAAGTCTGAGGGAAATGGGGTGGCAGCGTGGAAAAAGAGAGAGGAGAGGGAGTCAGGAGTGCTTTGGAACTGGAGGTTTGCTTTCCACTGACAACATCCATATCTGCTGCTAATGCCAACATGCTGCCAAGTGTCTTAGTGGGTCCCACAAAGTTGGTCCAGCCCAGAAGAGTTGCAGGGACAGTCAAGAAACCAGAGGTGCTGCCCACATCCCCATCACTCCCTTTCCCAACTTCCCAGCCTTGCCCCAAAAGCAGCAGCTCAGGACAACCTGAGATACTACTGTGATGGGTCCCCGGGAGGAGGACAGCAGGAGTCTGAACTCCAGAGGAGGGGGAATATGGGTAAAACAGAGAGATGGCAAGGAGACAAGCTGTCCCCAGACAGAGGATGGGAGGAGAGAACCCACAGTGGGAGGGGAAGGGACTGAGATAGGCCTGGGCCATAAGGGGGCATCCCAGGCTCCTGCCTCACTGCATCTCTGGGTCAGGAGGGGCTGAACAGGGAATCTGGTCCACTCCTTTCTCATTCAATGCGTGAATCCCAAGTGCCAGGGTGCAGGGGGTCGGGGGAGAACTCACAGCATCCAAAGCCAGCTAAACATCTCTCCCCAGTGACAGGCCTCTATCTGTTTCCCTCCAGCATGACCACCCCCCTTACACAATTGCTGTCTGCTGCCTCAATGCACAATGAGTAAACATGTTGTTCTGACTGTGGGGGAGGAGGGCATGTCAGCTGCCTGGAGCGTGGGGACAGCAGGAGCTAAAGGAGCAGGACTGGCTGAGGCCACTCCTGCCGGCTCAGTCTGGTGCTGCAGGACTGACATACAACACATATGTTTGGAACCTCCCTGCTCACTCTGCACACAGGTCTCCATGCGGGGAGGACAAGATGGGAAGAGTCAGGGAGTACCCTTACCACACCAGGGGGAAAGCCTGAGCATGGAGGCTTTCCCACAAGGGCATCACACACCAGGGCCATGTGAGGGGCCCAAGTGATCCCCTGGGGAGGAGCTGACCCAGCAAAGGTGACGCAAGGGGTCAGATTCCATGCACAGTTGAGGACAGGCCCCATGACCGCCCTGAAGCAGCTGTGGCCAAGTGCGTCCTACAAGTTTGAGGGCTTGATCTGGACGGAGAAAACCAGTGCAGTGCTAAGGCAAGGCTCCTGCCCAGTCCCGGAGATGGAGATGGGCCCACTGGGAACTCACACCTCTGTTTGTCCCTCCACCTTCAGCCTAGGAAAGCTGAGCCTCATAGCTTCCGGGAGAAGGTTTTCCGGAAGAAACCTCCAGTCTGTGCAGTATGTAAGGTGACCATCGATGGGACAGGCGTTTCGTGCAGAGGTGAGGCGCTCTGTCCTGTGACTCTGAGACCCTCCACCCAGTACCACTGTGTTGCACAACTCCAGCAGGCCAGCTCACACAATCTCAAATGTAATATGCTGCTCCTGGATTAGGCACAATGGCAGCTAAGAAGCAGCTGCCTCCCCCTTCAGATGGCCCTGGCTCCCCATGACAGACACCTCCCATAACCCAGGAGAGCCAGTACTCTCCACCACCTTCCCATCCTGACTTGTGACGGTAGTCTTCCTTCCCTCTCTTCCTCCTCACCTCCACCCACCCTGGAACGTTACCCCTGGCCTGGGCAGTAGTACCCCACTGCCACACTCTTCCCTCAAAACCTAGCCCTGCTCCTCTGCCCCAGCCAGCCCAGTCCAGGTGGGATCTTGGAAGTCCCAGGGTCTGGTTCCAGGGTCTGGGAGATGAGGGAAGGCCATTCCTTCCACTGTCCCACAGGCCCCTGCTAACCCCTCTCCTCCCCTTACCTTCCCTAGTCTGCAAGGTGGCGACGCACAGAAAATGTGAAGCAAAGGTGGGTATCTGATTCTACCTGATAGGGGGAGAGGGTCTGGAGTCCCTTCCTCCTCCCAAACAGGCTTCTGCAACCACACTGGCATCAACCCTCCACCTCCACCCCTCTCACCACTGGGGAACCCCTCCTGGGTGGGAGGGGTGCTGTACTGGGCCCTTTAAGAACCACCCTACTCCGCCTTCTGGAGGGCTGGCCAGCCCAGGCGGGTGGACAGCAAGACAGCGTTTGTCTTGGTGCTGTGCCCAGGCTGCAGCTGGCGAGAGGATGGGGGTAGGGAAGAGGAGGAGAATGAGGAGGAGGAAGGGTGGGGTGGGTGGGGAGTGGGGGAGCAGGATTTCAGAGACTGGGCAGCCGGATGGGCTGTGCCTTCCCTCTGGGGAAGGGTCCTCAAAATGCCTGGGCGGGTCTTGTCTTGGGCCCTGGAAAAACTGGGCCTTTCCAGGTATAAGCTGTAGATAGCACCCACTGTCCACTGGGGACCTGAGACAGCCCTGTCTCTGAGGAGGTCCCCTGGTCCTGTTCCTTCAGGGCAGGGGGAGGAGGGTCCCAGGGCCCTGGAGCTGGCTTGGGGGAGCTGTGTGCCCAGGGGCGGGGTCTCCTAGTGAAAGAAGCCAGTGTCCGTCCCTGGCCATGGCCTGCCTGCGTGGCTCTATATATAACTCCTGCCCTACAGCTGGATGAATGGGGGTCTGTGAGGGCTGGGGGCTGAGCGCCAAGAGCAACAAGTGGGGGGCCTGGGGGGTGGGGGACCAAGAGGCCAGAGGGGAGGTGCCCTTAAATAGCACAACCTCAGCTGGAGCCTGTGCCCATCCACTGAAGGCCCCTCCACCTTCCTCCTGAAGCTGAGGGGCTGCCCCATCCTCAAGCCCACGAGAGCCCTTCACCAGGAGCTCAGTTCCTTACTCGGTCCCCTTCCAGGTGACTTCAGCCTGTCAGGCCTTGCCTCCCGTGGAGTTGGTGAGTGCGCTCTGGGATGGGGTGGGGAGGGCAAGGAACCTGGCCATGGTGTCCAGAGGTCTGGTGGCTCCAGAGAGGGCCCCCAGGAGATGACCTTGAACGGAGTGCTGTGGGTATTGCTCATCCTACGAGGAAAGAAAAAACTGTCTGAGTCCTCTGCTGATCTTGTGCCCTTGGGCCTGCTGGGGGTAGGACTCCTCTCCCCTTATCCAGTACAGCCTTCAAAAGGACACTGACATTCCCTTCCCCTGTCCCCAAGGCCCACACTGGTCCTTGCCCCTGCTGTAACTAACCACTCCCTTTTCCTCCCCCATCTCCCTCTAGCGGCGAAACACGGCCCCAGTCAGGCGCATAGAGCACCTGGTAAGGTGATGCTGGAGGAGGAGGGGGAAGCAGGTAGCTTTGGGAGTAAGGATCTAGATTTCCTGAAGACAAAAGTGCATGGCTCTGGAGTGGGCAGTCTAGAGTAGGGCGTACCCAAAGAGATGTCTAGACACTGTCTGTTAACCACCAGGGATCCACCAAATCTCTGAACCACTCAAAGCAGCGCAGCACTCTGCCCAGGTAAGTGAGGGTGCTGGGGTGGTCCCACGTGACCCCCTTTCCGCCGGCCCCACATCTCAGCCCAGGGCACTGCCCCGCAACAGAACTCCCCGGGACAGCCCCCCACCCCCAAAGCGGTATTCTCCCTCCGGACCGATCCACCCACCCTCAGGACCCAGCAGGCTTCACCTGCTGCCCAACAGACAGCCTTCCCATCACACTAGCCACCTCCGGGTGCCCCGCCCCTGCGTTCATGCGTAGGCTCCTCCTCCCCAGGAGCTTCAGCCTGGACCCGCTCATGGAGCGGCGTTGGGACTTAGACCTCACCTACGTGACGGAGCGCATCTTGGCCGCCGCCTTCCCCGCGCGGCCCGATGAACAGCGGCACCGGGGCCACCTGCGCGAGCTGGCCCATGTGCTGCAATCCAAGCACCGGGACAAGTACCTGGTGAGGGGCGGGGCCATCAGGAGTCCGCCAATGAGAGGGTTGTGGGGTCCAGATGGGCGAGGCTAATCACTGACGTCACCAGCGGAGGCGAGGCCGCCAGGGGGCGGGACCAGAGTGGTGGGGGTGGGGGCGGGGCCCGGAGCGCGGCCTGGAGCGGAGCGGAGAATCCTGGAACGCTGGCGACGTGGCTGTGACTGGCTAGGCCGGGCCTTAGCTACCTTTTTATTTTCTTTATTTATTTACCTTTTTTTTGAGACGGGGTCTCACTTTGTTGCCCAGGCTGGAGTGCAGTGGCACGATCTCACCTCACTGCAACCTCCTCCACCCGGGCTCAAGCGATTCTCCCACCTCAGCCTCAGTAGCTAGGATTACAGGCGTGCGTCACTCACGCCCAGCTAAATTTTTTTTTTTTTTTTTTTTTTGTATTTTTTGTAGAGACGGGGTTTCGCCATGTTGGCCAGGCTGGTCTCAAGACTCCAGGGCTCAAGCGATCCACACCCGGCAAATTTTTGTATTTTTAGTAGAGATGAGGTTTCACCATGTTGGCCAGGCTGGTCTCGAACTCCTGACCTCAGGTGATCCGCCCGCCTCGGTCTCCCAAAGTGCTGGGGTTATAGGCGTAAGTTACTGAGACCGGCCTGCACCTTATTTTAGAGGAAGATTCTTACTTAGGATCCACCTCCACCTCGTGCCTCATTGCCGGAGATCATTTCTGTCTAAAGCCCTCCCCCTTTATTTCAGCTCTTCAACCTTTCAGAGAAAAGGCATGACCTGACCCGCTTAAACCCCAAGGTATGAAGGAAATGGCCTGCCCAACCATTAAACCAAGCCACCCCAACCCCAGAAGCCCCCAACTTCCTCGTTATTAATAGTAGCAATTGGCATCTACTTCACTCTTAAGCACTTTCCCACTCTCCCATGATGTATTACTGGAGACACCCCAAAACGTGATGCAGCAGGTATCAGCCCATTGTATGGATAAGGAAAGTGCTGAGGCTATCATGGACAACCAGCAGACCCCCAACCTTGCCCCCGGACCCCTATGCCCTGTCCCCTTTCCACCCTGCCCATCTCTCTCTGTTGGTGGCCCCCAGCCCCAGTTGCACCCCTGCATTCTCCCCAGGTTCAAGACTTCGGCTGGCCTGAGCTGCATGCTCCACCCCTGGACAAGCTGTGCTCCATCTGCAAAGCCATGGAGACATGGCTCAGTGCTGACCCACAGCACGTGGTCGTACTATACTGCAAGGTGGGCCAGGACCTCGGGTTCCCTGGTGCCTGGAGGTTCCAGGTCAGCCTGGAGCTCCCAGACCCTCATCCCTGTCTCTCTGTCTGTCAGGGAAACAAGGGCAAGCTCGGGGTCATCGTTTCTGCCTACATGCACTACAGCAAGATCTCTGCAGGGTGAGGCTCCCAGCGCCTGAGTAGCTGCTTCCCCAGTGGCCCTTTCTCCAGCTGGCCCCTTAGGAACCCATCTCCCCTGGAGCCCACATCTTCGTTGAGAGTCCTTTGCTGTCAGCTTAGCATTTCCACCTCCCTTTTATCACTAGTACTGCAACATAGTCTGCAGCAGATGGTCTGTAGAGTTTCCTGGGGCAGCCACAAACAGGGTGGTGTAAAACAGTGGAAATGGGCCGGGTGCGTTGGCTCACGCCTGTAATCCCAGCACTTTGGGAGGCTGAGGTGGGCAGGTCACCTGGGGTCAGGAGTTTGAGACTAGGCTGGCCAGGTGAAACCCCATCTCTACCAAAAATATAAAAATATAAAAATTAGCTGGGCGTGGTGGTGGGCGCCTGTAATCCCAGGTACTCAGGAGGCTGAGGCAGGAGAATTGCTTGAACCCAGGAGACGGAGGTTGCAGTGAGCCCACATGGTGCCACTGCACTCCAGCCTGGGTGACAGAGTCAGACTCCGTCTCAAAAAAAACAAAAACAAAACAAAACAAAAAACAGTGGAAATGTACTCTCTCACAGTTCTGGAGGCCAGAAGCCCCAAACCAAGCTGTCAGCAGGCCCTTGCTCCGTCTGAGACTCGGGATAGAATCCTTCCTTGTCTCTTTCTAGCTTCCAGTGGTGGCCGGCAAGCCTTGGCATTCCTTGGTTTGCAGACACATCACTGTAATCGCTGCCTCTGTCATCACATGGTGTTCTCCCTGTGCGTCTCTGTCTGTGTCTCTTCCTCTCTTCTTATAAGGACACCAATCATATTGGATTCAGGGTCCACCCTCCTTCAGTATGGTCTCATCTTAACTAATTATGTCTGCAATGGCCCTATTTCCAAATAAGGTCACATTCTGAGGTACATGTCTTTTGGGGGGATATAATTCAACCCATAAGATGGTTTTGTTGCTCCGTTTTACAGATGAAAAAACTAAAGTTCAGGGAACAATTGCCTGAGGCCCAACAACTAGTAAAGTGACTGTACATGGTGCTTCTCATTCTCATTACCACCACTGTGGGCTTCTTCTAGACTTAGAGAATCATATTTCTCCTCCATCCTCTGGGGCTTAGGGATGGGAGGCCAGGATGAAGATTAATCCCTAATCCCCAACACTGGCCTTGCTGTCCCCAGGGCGGACCAGGCACTGGCCACTCTTACCATGCGGAAATTCTGCGAGGACAAGGTGGCCACAGAACTGCAGCCCTCCCAGCGTCGGTGAGCAGCCTGGGTGGGGATGGGCCAGAGGAGCAGCTCCCTTCATGGCTACCAAGGCCAAGACTCTCTTATTCATGCAGCACACCTTCACTGAGTGTGCCAAGCGCCGTGCCAGGTGCTGAGAATTCAAAGTGGACAAAGCCCCTGCTCTCATGGAGCTTTCATCCTAGTAGGGTGGAAGGCAGTAGACCTGGGAATAAATAGACGAGGAGATCAGTCATAAAGAGAACCTGAAGGACAGTCAGGGCCTGCCACTATAAAGTGAAGCAGAGCTCTGGGGAAAGAGCTTTGAGGCAGAGGGGAGCAGGAGGGATTGAGGTTAGATGCAAGGAAGAACTTTCTGGTGACCCAGAAGATGGGAAGGAAGTGCTGAGCGGAAGGGCCAGCCTTCTAAGGGTGGATGGTTGAAATGATACAAGGTGACCTCCTGAGGAAAAGGCTTATGTTCTCCTTGACACGCCCTCCACCAGATACATCAGCTACTTCAGTGGGCTGCTATCTGGCTCCATCAGAATGAACAGCAGCCCTCTCTTCCTGCACTATGTGCTCATCCCCATGCTGCCAGCCTTTGAACCTGGCACAGGTGAGTCTGCCTGAGATGTGCTCCCTAGGGAGAGCCACCTTCAGGCCCTCTCCACTCAGCACCCCTCCTGTGCCTTTTCCTCTGCCCCTCCAGGCTTCCAGCCCTTCCTTAAAATCTACCAGTCCATGCAGCTTGTCTACACATCTGGAGTCTAGTGAGTGCTCTATTCCCAGGTCCCTGACACTTCATGACCAGGGCTCCTCTGGCTCCTGCATTCCTGCTTCTCCAACCTCCCTAGACACTTGGGCAGGGCTCAGACTCTGGTCTCCTGGCTCCCCCTGACTGCATAGCTGCCTCTGCACGCAGGAGCTTCTGGTTCATCTCTGCCTTCTCCTCTCTCCCCACAGTCACATTGCAGGCCCTGGTCCCCAGCAGCTTTGCATCAGCCTGGAGCCAGCCCTCCTCCTCAAAGGCGATGTCATGGTGAGGGGGGTCCTGTCAACAAGAAGAATCCTGGAGATGGGGCAGGGGTTGGTGGTGTAGCGGCACAGTCACCAATTTGAGACAGATTGGAGAGCAAGTAGGGAGATCACCTTGAGATCAAGGCAGGGCAGAAGCTGTGACCAGGCAGTCCCCAGGGTGGAAGCGCAGAAGAGGACATGAGGCCTGATCCCCAGCCTCCTGCCTTTCCCCCAGGTAACATGTTATCACAAGGGTGGCCGGGGCACAGACCGGACCCTCGTGTTCCGAGTCCAGTTCCACACCTGCACCATCCACGGACCACAGCTCACTTTCCCCAAGGACCAGCTGGACGAGGCCTGGACTGGTGAGTCTGAGACAAGTGGCCTGGGGCTGGAGTCCAGGTGGCAGGCAGGTGGCAGGCAGGCAGGAGAGTGTGGTATGGGCCAGGGGCCTGGTTCTTCACTGTCCACTCCCCATAGATGAGAGGTTCCCCTTCCAAGCCTCCGTGGAGTTTGTCTTCTCCTCCAGCCCCGAGAAGATCAAAGGTAAGAGCAGGGACATGGGCTGGGGACTGAGGGCCGCCTCTCCCCTGCTCCCCAATACTCGAGTGGCCTTCCACAGGCAGCACTCCACGGAACGACCCCTCAGTCTCTGTCGACTACAACACCACTGAGCCAGCCGTGCGCTGGGACTCCTATGAGAACTTCAACCAGCACCACGAGGACAGTGTGGATGGTGAGCAGGGCAGCCTGCAGGGTGGGAGGTACAGGGTTGTGGCGGGACCCTGGGGGGTGGTGCCAGGGAGAAGCACACTCCCTCCTCCCCAGGCAGAGCCCACTCCCGAGAGACACCCCCGGCCCGACAGCTGTCTCCAGTGCCATCCCCTCTCATGAATTTTCTCTCTCCCTCCTTATTCCCCGCTTGCCCTCCCTCCCTGATCCTCTTCCCCACTCAGGCTCCTTGACCCACACCCGGGGTCCCCTGGATGGCAGTCCTTATGCCCAGGTGCAGCGGCCTCCCCGGCAGACCCCCCCGGCACCCTCTCCAGAGCCTCCACCACCCCCCATGCTCTCTGTCAGCAGCGACTCAGGCCATTCCTCCACACTGACCACAGAGCCGGCTGCTGAGTCCCCTGGCCGGCCGCCCCCTACAGCTGCTGAACGGCAGGAGCTGGATCGCCTCCTAGGAGGCTGCGGAGTGGCCAGTGGGGGCCGGGGAGCTGGGCGCGAGACGGCCATCCTAGATGACGAAGAGCAGCCCACTGTGGGCGGAGGCCCCCACCTCGGAGTGTATCCAGGCCACAGGCCTGGCCTCAGCCGCCACTGCTCCTGCCGCCAGGGCTACCGGGAGCCCTGCGGGGTTCCCAATGGGGGCTACTACCGGCCAGAGGGAACCCTGGAGAGGAGGCGACTGGCCTACGGGGGCTATGAGGGATCCCCCCAGGGCTACGCCGAGGCCTCGATGGAGAAGAGGCGCCTCTGCCGATCGCTGTCAGAGGGGCTATACCCCTACCCACCTGAGATGGGGAAACCAGCCACTGGGGACTTTGACTACCGCGCCCCAGGCTACCGGGAGGTGGTCATCCTGGAGGATCCTGGGCTGCCTGCCCTATACCCATGCCCAGCCTGCGAGGAGAAGCTGGCACTGCCTACAGCAGCCTTGTATGGACTGCGGCTGGAGAGGGAGGCTGGAGAAGGGTGGGCAAGTGAGGCTGGCAAGCCTCTCCTGCACCCAGTGCGGCCTGCGCACCCGCTGCCTCTGCTCTTGCCTGCCTGTGGGCATCACCATGCCCCGATGCCTGACTACAGCTGCCTGAAGCCACCCAAGGCAGGCGAGGAAGGGCACGAGGGCTGCTCCTACACCATGTGCCCCGAAGGCAGGTATGGGCATCCAGGGTACCCTGCCCTGGTGACATACAGCTATGGAGGAGCAGTTCCCAGTTACTGCCCAGCATATGGCCGCGTGCCTCATAGCTGTGGCTCTCCAGGAGAGGGCAGAGGGTATCCCAGCCCTGGTGCCCACTCCCCACGGGCTGGCTCCATTTCCCCGGGCAGCCCGCCCTATCCACAATCTAGGAAGCTGAGCTACGAGATCCCTACGGAGGAGGGAGGGGACAGGTACCCATTGCCTGGGCACCTGGCCTCAGCAGGACCCTTGGCATCTGCAGGTGAGGGGCACCAGAGTGCGGAGTGCCCAGGGCAGAGGAGGTTCTGGAATATGGTGGGGAAGTCAAGGGGGAACAGGGTGAGAAACAGCTAAGCCAGACAGAAGAGCCCCATCCTGCTCACAGCCCACCTCTCCCCTTCACTGCAGAGTCGCTGGAGCCGGTGTCCTGGAGGGAGGGCCCCAGTGGGCACAGCACACTGCCTCGGTCTCCCCGAGATGCCCCATGCAGTGCTTCGTCAGAGTTGTCTGGTCCCTCCACGCCCCTGCACACCAGCAGTCCAGTCCAGGGCAAGGAAAGGTATGCAGAGGGGCCGGGGATGCTCGAGTGCTTTCTTGTCCAAGCAGTTGATGAAGGCAGGTGGGGTGGGAGCAGCCACAATGGGGGCTCTGCTGACCATCTGCCCTTCCACCCTACAGCACCCGGCGACAGGACACCAGGTCCCCCACCTCAGCGCCCACTCAGAGACTGAGTCCTGGCGAGGCCTTGCCCCCTGTTTCCCAGGCAGGCACCGGAAAGGCCCCTGAGCTGCCGTCGGGAAGTGGGCCTGAGCCTCCGGCCCCTAGCCCAGTCTCTCCGACCTTCCCTCCCAGCTCGCCCAGTGACTGGCCTCAGGAAAGGAGTCCAGGGGGCCACTCAGATGGCGCCAGTCCTCGGAGCCCTGTGCCCACCACACTTCCTGGCCTCCGCCACGCCCCCTGGCAAGGCCCTCGAGGTCCCCCAGACAGCCCAGATGGGTCTCCCCTCACTCCTGTGCCTTCCCAGATGCCCTGGCTTGTGGCCAGCCCAGAGCCGCCTCAGAGCTCACCTACACCTGCTTTCCCCCTGGCTGCCTCCTATGACACCAATGGCCTTAGCCAGCCCCCACTTCCTGAGAAACGCCACCTGCCCGGGCCGGGGCAACAGCCAGGACCCTGGGGCCCAGAGCAGGCATCATCGCCAACCAGAGGCATCAGTCACCATGTCACCTTCGCACCTCTGCTCTCAGATAATGTCCCCCAAACCCCAGGTATAAAGGCCTTGAGGGGGTTGGTGCCACCTTGAGAGAAGCCTTTCTCCTGGGATGTAGCATGGATGGGGACCCGGGTACCCTGGGGTCTGAACCTACTCCCTCCCTGTCCTAGAGCCTCCTACACAAGAGAGCCAAAGCAATGTCAAGTTTGTCCAGGATACATCCAAGTTCTGGTACAAGCCACACCTGTCCCGTGACCAAGGTGAGAAGCCAGCCTGCCCCCACCCCACTCCATCCCACCTTCCAGGGTGTCTGTCTTGGCTTTAAGTCCCATCCTGTTGAAGCTCTTGGCTCCTCCTGTCTGAGCTGTGTTTACTCTTGGCTGAGTGTTTACCAGCAGGTGATTCTGGGCTTTGGGCCAAGGTGGTGAGATCCAACATGGTCAAAACCCCTGTGAACTCTAGAGCCCTGGCCTCATACTCTTACCACCACCACAGCTGTCATGGCAGAGACCATGGAGCTTGGCAGCAGAGGAGGGGGGCTGCATGGGGCTCAGTCCACCCCTGTGAAAAATCCTCCCCACTGCCCGCTACCTCTCACCCTGCAGCCATTGCCCTGCTGAAGGACAAGGACCCTGGGGCCTTCCTGATCAGGGACAGTCATTCATTCCAAGGAGCTTATGGGCTGGCCCTCAAGGTGGCCACACCGCCACCCAGTGCCCAGCCCTGGAAAGGTACAGAACACCCAAACCTGAGTGGGGTGGGGATGAAGTTGGGGGTGGTGCCAGAGGCAAGGTAACAGGGCGGGTGGGGGTGCTGTGCTGGCCATGCCGCTGTGGAGGGGAGAGGTAGGAAAAGACCTCAGCTGCTCGGGAAAGAATCCCATTAGGGAAGAAGCTGGAACCTGGAATCCTAAAGCCGCAATCTTCCCCTCTCCTCCTCTCAGGGGACCCCGTGGAACAGCTGGTCCGCCATTTCCTCATCGAGACTGGGCCCAAAGGGGTGAAGATCAAGGGCTGCCCCAGTGAGCCCTACTTTGGTGAGAAGCAGGAGCCTGGGGAAGGCTACGTTGGATCGGTTTAGGGAGATGCCAAGGGATCTCAGGAGGATGGAAGGGAAAGGCGGGGCACCCTGGGCATCTCAGGACTTTCCTACCTCCTCTCCCACAGGCAGCCTGTCCGCCTTGGTCTCCCAGCACTCCATCTCCCCCATCTCCCTGCCCTGCTGCCTGTGCATTCCCAGCAAAGGTGAGTGTCTGGTCATCTGTCCTCCCCACTTCTCCCTACCCCCTGCAGCCAAAGCAGGATCCAGAGGTCTTGGCTCCCCGCCTTCCCTTGGGGAAGCAGAGGGAGTGCTCCAGCCTGGGGAACACCCTGCCTTCTGAGTTTCCCTGTCGGTTCTCATTGCCCTCAGATCCTCTGGAAGAGACCCCAGAGGCTCCAGTGCCCACCAACATGAGCACAGCGGCAGACCTCCTGCGTCAGGGTGCTGGTAGAGACTTCCCCTCCACTCCCCTCCCTCTCCCTGGGCACCAAGGGGGCATTGTGGATACAGGGCATGGGGCACTGAAAGGCCTTGAGGTGGGTGAGCCCTGGCCAACCCATGAGGGCAGGGGAGCCCCATACTGTTGGGGATGAGGAATTGGGTCCTCAGCCTAGGTTCTCAAAGTCTCATGAACAAGACGATCATGGGGTGGTAGCAGGGAGGCTTCTCTGCCTCGCTTCTGACTGTAGATCCAGTAGAGTCATGGAATCTGCCTTTTTAACAAGTCACCTATGTGATTGTAAAGCATGTGACAGCAGTAGCTGGGGAATGTGCAAGAGCTGGTGGGGGTGGCTAGGGGATGGGCACTCCCTCCCTGACCCACTCCCTGCCCCTGTAGCCTGCAGTGTGCTCTACTTGACCTCAGTGGAGACAGAGTCACTGACGGGCCCCCAAGCTGTGGCCCGGGCCAGCTCTGCAGCTCTGAGCTGTAGCCCCCGCCCGACACCAGCTGTTGTCCACTTCAAGGTGTCAGCCCAGGGCATTACACTGACGGACAACCAAAGGAAGTATGTATACTCAGCCCTGTAGAACCCCATGCTTAAGGCCCCTGGGGGCTCATGTTTCTGAGTGTGACCTTCCTCATCCTCCTCCTTGCAGGCTCTTCTTTCGCCGCCATTATCCAGTGAACAGCATCACCTTCTCCAGCACTGACCCTCAAGACCGGAGGTGACTCTCCCTCCAAACCCTTTGCCCCAAATCCCCATGGTCCCACCAGGTCCCAGCTCCCAGCCCCAGCCCCAGCCCCGGCCCCCCTTCAGCAGCTGTCCCCTGGGGTGTGCATCTTCACACTTCTTCTCCTTCTGCAGATGGACCAACCCAGACGGGACCACCTCCAAGTAAGCCTCCCCACGAATTCAGCCTCTTCCTTCTAAGGGACCAGGGCGCCGCTGTCCTCTCAATGCTGGCATTTGATTTGTCTCACCAAGGCCATCCCTTGTGGAAGGAATGTTAAGCCCCTTCCCCACCCTTTATCCCCCTAGGATCTTTGGTTTCGTGGCCAAGAAGCCGGGAAGCCCCTGGGAGAATGTGTGTCACCTCTTTGCAGAGCTTGACCCAGATCAGCCTGCTGGCGCCATTGTCACCTTCATCACCAAAGTTCTACTGGGCCAGAGAAAATGAAGGAAGGCCACAAGCTCAGAGCCCACATCGACACTGCACCCCTCCCAGCACCCCACAGCCCTCACATCCCCTGGCCTGGACCCAGGAGACCCAGGAGAAAGCACCCTCCCTTAGGAATGAGGAGTGGGCATCAGGCCTGGGACACTGCTCTCCCTCCCCGCCCCCAGCCTGCTAAGTTAAGTGGACAGGCCCACAAGATGACCTTGCATGTGAGCAGATGGCAGAGATGGGTGTGTGAGGGGTGAGGAGGCATCAGCAGTTGAGCCCCGAAGGAGATCAGGCAGCCCCACCTACAGGAGAACGTCAGCCCTCCAGGGGATCAGCCCCTGCCAGTTCCACCCAGCTGCAGGTCCCAGCATGGCAGGGATGGGAGAGGGGTGGGGAGCAAGTCACTGCCTCCTCTGAGCAGAGATTCAGAGTAGGATCACATGAATAGGGGAAAAAAGAGAGTCTATTTTTGTCTAATAATAAAGAATTTCTATAAACTTTAGCCGAAATTGGAGTCAACACTTATTCACGGGAAGGTCAAAGCCTCATCTCCCAGGGGACGTATCTGTGCTCAGGCCTATAGCCAGGCCCATGGAACATATGATTCCCATCCCTGGCCCAACATTGGTCCACATCTCCCCACGAGCAAGCTGCCTTCGGCTGCCCCCATCCAGCAGTCCTGTTCCTAGCCCTGTGGACTAGAAAGGCTCCTGGTTCCGGCCATACTGATAAATACGGAAACTCCATCTTTATTGGCTGTATAAACATCTCTGGTCTGTACATACATTTCATACATCGTAGGGTGGGAAGCGAGGGCCAAAGGGAGGCCCAGCAGCACAACAGCTCACCCGCTTTCCCTACAGCCCTACCCGCTCTGTGCAAACCAAGGCCAACAGCTCCTGCTGCCTCTTCCTCCCTGGAAAAGTCACTGTTACGGGGAGGGGGTCAGGGGTTGAAGGATTAGAAGGAGATAGAGGGCTTGGTGGGGAGGACACATGTAAGTGCTAGAATCAAACACTGAAGCGAAACAGGCAACTGGCACAAGCAGCAAGCTGAGGCATGGGACGGGGCAGGAAAAGGGGAGGGAGGGGCCACGCTGCCCCTCTGGGCTTGCTCAGCTAAGGCTCTGGGGTCTTGCCCTCACACTGGCAGGGAGACAGGCCCCAGAGCCTCAGCCCCAATACCCGGGAGCTAGGGACATGGGTGGCACAGGTAAAGAAAGGATGGAAGGGGAGAAAGGAGTGAAGGCCCTAGTGCCCTGTCACCTCACAGCCCCTCTCTCTTAAACATGCAACAGGCACCCACCCATGTGGGTCCAGGTATGGGGAGCCAGAGACCTAGATCCTCTGTGGTGCCTGAGCAGGTTGGGGTGGGGAGCCAGCTCTCAAGGGAAAGATGGAGAGCCTAGAGGAGTCTTCCTGGGGCAGCAGCCAGTGAAAGGACAGAGATGAACAAAGAGAGGTCCCCTGGCCCTGCCAGGGGTATGACAGCAGCAGCTGGTTCACACAACCAGCAAAGAAAACAAGAGGAATTCAAGGAGAAATACCATGGTGAGTAGGGGAGGGGGCTGTCTACTCTACCCTCTACAAAGCATCATGCCCGAATAGCAGCTGAGATAGGGTGCTCACGCCTCTCCACCCACACAGGGCCAGTGAGGGAAAGGGGGACCCAGAAGCCCACTGACCAAAGCGAGTGGGACCACCCACATACCAACACCATTCTTTGGGTCCATTCCTGTCCAACCAGGGACTCAGGCCCAGGGACTGACAACAGTGGCAGCACCAGGTCAGAAACGTGGACACAGAGAAGCATGACAGGGGCCTGAGCCAGTGGGGGCAGAGTGACTACACACCTCCAGGGGCCTGCTGGGTAAACGAAGCCTCTGGGAAGTCAGGAACTGGGTGCCTGGCCCAGCAGAGGGTGAGCAGGGAGAAGGAGCAGGTCTGGAGGGGAGGCCCTAGCCACTCAAGGGGTGCAGATCTACTTTGACTTTCTCCCCACAGCTCAGCATTCCAATGGTGGGGAAGAAGCCTCCAGAAGGAACAACAGCATCCTTCTTCCCAATGATCTTGCCATTCCGAGTGAAGAAAACCTGGGGAGGAGGTGGGGAGAAGAATGGAGCAAGCAGGCTGTGGCCTCTTCCCTGAGGATGCTGGAGCTCCACAGGCCTGAACCCCAATCACCCCAGCTTCCAGCGGGGCTGGAGAGGGGCAGTTAAGGTGATATGGGAAGTGACCACCAGAGGGCGTGCTGAGGCCGGAAAACAGCCTCCCAAGACCGTCTCCCGATCTCAGCAATCCCTGGAGCTCGCAACAGCCCTTGGGCAACGCCAGAGCGTCCCGTCTTTCCCACCCTGGTTGTGAGTTCTGTTCCCCACTAATACCCACCCTTTGCCCAGACCCAAAAACCCTGGTCCCACCCCGAACTCTCCGTACTCACCACCACCTTCCTGCCCTCATGCTCCGGCTCTATCTCTTCCCCATCCTCTTCCTCTTCCTCTTCCTCCTCTTCCTCTTCCCCTTCCTGGTGCAGGTACATGACATTCCGCACGTTCCGGACGGCCCGGGCAGTCGGAGACAGGATCACTGTGTCACAACTGTCATCACTGTCCCCTAGGAGACCAGGAAACCTGAGCTCCTGTGGTGCCTTTCCACCCTCTTGCCCCAAGCAGCCTGGCTGGCCACCCCTACCCCACTCACCCTCACTGTCCAAAATGTAGTCCCGGGGGAACATGATTCCACAGCCCATGATGTCCCCTTTGTAACAGCGTGGCCCAAAGGGGTCCCCCACGCCACTGCCATGGAAGATCTTCCCATCGTCTGTTGGAGGGAGGGGAGAGGACACACACTTGAGGAAGGAGGGCTGACACCACACCCCCAGAGCGGCTCATGAAGCTGAACACTTCCCACCCCTCAGAGGAAGGGAAGGGTCAGGGCAGAAACAAAGATGGAGAGAGAGGCCGGGCGCGGTGGCTCACGCCTGGAATCCCAGGACTTTGGGAGGCCGAGGCGGGTGGATCACCTGAAGTCAGGAGTTTGAGACCAGCATGGCCAGCATAGCGAAACATCTCTACTAAAAATACAAAAATTAGCTGGGCGTGGTGGTGCCCGTCTGTAGTCCCAGCTACTCAGGAGGCTGAGGTGGGAGGATCACTTGAGCTTGGGAGGCAGAGGTTGCAGCGAGCCAAGATCATGCCACTGCACTCCAGTCTAGGTGACAGAGTGAGACTCCATCTCAAAAAAAAAAAAAAAAAATTGGAGCGAGATATATGGGAAGGGGACACCAAATAAAATAAAGAGACATAGTATCCATCTGCTCAAGGTAAGGGTAAGGGGGAACCCTTAGGAAAGGAGTCAGAGGAGGGGGCCCTAGGGAAGGAATGAACACCCAGGGAGGGCAGGTGGGGGGAGGTGGGTCGGGGAACTCTAGGCTCAGTTTTCTTCTAAAGAAAGCCAAGGAAACCAAGCAGCAAAAGAAAAAAGAAAATGAGGAAAATGAGAGTCTGCAGGAAGGGCACAGGGGGGACCAGCTCAGAGGCCTGGAATGTCCCATCTGGGCCCAGATCTCCCTCTCCTGTCCTGCTCCCCTGGTTTCCAGAGCTGGGAGGAAAACACAGATGAGGAGGAAGCACTAGTGATTTGGGAAGGGGAGGTCAGCCAGCAGCAGGGCAAACAGCAAGGCCCTTTGTGAGGGGCCAGGACAGGGGAAAGTGGATGTCGCTATGCCTCCACGTCTCCCACCATCCCACCTTTCCCAGGCAGCCCGCTATTCACCTGCATGATAAGCCACAGACCCTCTGCTCCAGCCAGGGTGCCTGTTCTTGGGATAGTCCTGCACCAAGAAGAGAAAAGAAAATCTATGGTCCCATGCATAAACAAGAAGACAGGAGAGAGTGGCATCTGAACCTCTGGGACAGACCACAGCCCAGAGAATGCCAACCCCGCACACTCATACCCTACAGGCACTGGGGCTTCAGGGAAACCAGGGAGGGTGAGGAAAGTGTTAGTTAAGCTTTTAAGGCCAGAGCCATGGCATGTCCCACCCCCACCCCCCAGGCCTTAGTGTGTGGTGCAGTCATGACCTGTCTCAGGTCCTTGGTCACATGGGGTGTGTACTCTTACACAGCAGACACATACAACTGTGTTCCATCTCAGCTTAGCACCATCCCTCCAAAGCCTGGGCTCCCCTGGTTTCTCCTAAGAGCTTCCTGGCGCTGCCCCAACAGCCCCAGACCTGAGCAGCTCCATGAGCAAAAAAGCTCAGCCTTTGTGCCCACCTTCCGTGCCAGCCCCAGGGCGATGTAGCATTTCTCTCCAGGGTCCACGATCTCCACCTCGAAGTAGTGGCTGCGGGTGCTGAGTGGGTGCCGGGCCTGGGCCAGCCCCACATCCACGATGCTTTTGCCCTTCCCTAAGTACTCCAGCAGCTGTGGAGGAAGAGCCAGATGGGGGTCAGGGGACAGGCTGACACCCACCCTGGAAACCTGGGCCCAAGGCAGTCTGGGTCCCACTTTCCCAGGTCTGACAAAAACTCCTGGCTGAAAGGGAAAGAATCCTAGAGATACAATGTGGCCCCAAAGTTCTAGGCCAGCATGGAAGAGCAGGATGGGGTGGGAGGCAAAGGGGAGAGCACCCCTTGCTGAATGCCCACGCTTTCTTCCCCCACACACTTTCTGGGAGGCCGGGGAAAGCAGCACAGCTAGGGGAGCGGCGCACAGGGGGCTCTAGATGCATCCTCGCCCGCTGAAAAACCCTGCAGCCTTTCCTGCTGGGAAAGGTCCACCCAGGGTCCCAAACACAGGGGAAAGGAGAAGCAAGACTAGCTGAGAGGAAACTTGATGACTTTCTCAGGGGGCCTAATGGGGACAGGGAGGATGCAGAAGTTAGGTGCCAACCCCAGATATTCAGGGGAAGCGGGTGAGTTCAGAAGCCAATTCTGCCTGGGATGGGCCTGACATAATTTCTCAAGGTCCTTGTTTTACTTGGCTGTGAACACAGCTGTTCTTAGCTGGGTCAGGGAGGTGCTGAGGGGAGCCCAGGGACCCAGAACGCCCAGCTCTACTCCCTCATTTCATGTGAGGGAGGGGAGAGGTCAAAATGAAGACAGAGGCAGGCTTAGCTGTTCCCAGCCCCTCATTGCTCATTCAAGTTGGAGTAGGGGCGTGGAGGTAGGATAGGGGAGATGACTGATGGGTTCTTGGGGCTCTTCAGTCCCACAATGGTCCTGCCTGGGCACGACGGGGCGGCAACCCCCAATCTGGGAGGATTTATTTGTCAGTTGTCATGGTAATAGTGGGGTGATGACTCAACCCCATCCCCTCTTTCCCCCACCTTCAGCCTCACCTGGGATTCCTTAATCTCCTTTTAATTAGCCCAACTGCCCCTCAAGACTTTCTTCTACCCTCCCACCCCTGCAGCCCTGAAGGAAACATGTTGCCTAGGGACCTCCTCCACGTCTCCCTGGCAAGCTTTGGGACGCTGGCCTCTCACCTCTTACAGATTCCTGCCTGAACAGGAAAGGAATTATGCCCACCTGCACCAGCACAGAAGCCTGTGCGTGTCTCCAGCAGAGGCTGCTCCCGCATCCCCACTCCCAGCCTCAGATGGCCGGCTGCTTAGCTCAGGTGCTTAGAGCGGGGTGCTACTAACCCCTTCTGAGAGTAGGACTAGAGGGGCTTGGTGCCTTTCTCAGCCCTGGAGCTTAGCCCCGCCACCTCAAGTCCATCCTTCCCTCCTCTCCAAAGATAACTGGGGATGGATGAGGGGGAAAGCAGCATGCACGGGAGACCACCTAAGCCCATCCCCAAGGCCACACTGTTTGACTTCTGTTCATGGTGTATTCTCTGCTCAGCCTGGGTTCCTCCTCTGCCTCTCTCCCCGGCAAGCCAGGAGGGGTGTGGCTTGATCCACATTAACTAGTTTAGACTCCACCCAGGCAGAGCAGCCCCGAGCCCACCCTCTCCACCCAGCATTGCAGAACTGGGTGGGGGACCCCACAGCTGCCTTTGACCCATTCTATCCAACTGGCCTCGGTGTAGGAAACACAGTGTTCTCCATTTCCAGAGCCAAAAGACAGCCGATCCAGACCCTGATCCTTGGGAAATACCCGGCCAGCCCCTCCCTTTGCCTCAGCTCAGAAGAGGGTAGCTGCTGCATTTCTGTCTCTGGATAGGGTGGAGGTGCTTTCTCACGCTAAAAGCCAGGACGGACTACCCCAACATGGGTCTCTAAAACCCACTCTCTACCTGCCAACCACAGAGCACTTCGGACAGAATGCTGATGTCCTGGACGACTAGGTACTTGTACAGTGTATAGGTGAGGCTTGTACAGCGTGCCCTCTTCAGAGGGGACCGCCCAGCCCTCACAGTGAAAGCCATCATAAACCTCCTGATCCACTCTCATGCTCCTGGACAAAGTTCCCCCGATCCCTCCTGAGCCTTCCCAGAGAACTCAGAGGGGTGGAAGTGGGGGCAATATTTGGCCTTCCTGACAGATTCTTTCTTGAGTACATTCCTCTGCCTCCTTGGTCTATAGCTGTTAGGAACCTAGAGGAGGAGTGAAGGTTAACCCTTAGAGTCTGAACTGTTAGGATCTTGATGCTGGTCCCTCAATCTGTACCTCAGAATCCAACAGACCTGGGTTCAAATCCTAACTCCTATTACTTAACAGCCGCTAACCTCAGGCAAATGACATTCACGTCCTTAAGCCTTGGTTTCTTCAACAGTAAACTGGGATAAGATTACCTGGATTTCCAAAGCAAGTGGGAAGACTTAATGAAGTGACCAATACACATTGCTGCCTCTCCCTAAATCAGTGTAAATGGGGTTACGTTGGAATTGCCGATCACAAACAAGGAAATGATCTTTCATCTTAGCCCTTACTTCCAACTACAATGGTCCCTTAGGCCAACCAGGACGATGGCCACTCCCCAGACAACTCTACCCTATGTGTCTCCTCTCAAACAATGTCCAATCAACAGAAATGTTTCTCTGCATTTTTGGTGGGGGAAGACGGAGCCCTTTCTTTGGGTCTCCCCCCAATACACACACACCACCAAAGCCCCAAGAAGCCAAAGACGTGACTCAGTGCCACAGAGTGGCGGCTGCAGACCAGAGTGTGGACAGTCTCGTGCACTCCACACCCTCCCTCTACCAGTAGCACCTTCCCAGCCTCTTCTCCCCTGCCGGTATCCGCCCTCCTCCCCTTGCCAGCAGAGACCCTAATCCCTCTTGACAGGAACAAGGAAGGGCTCAGTGCCCTGAGGGCCCAGAAGCAACTGAAACAGGAACCAAGTACACACTCTCTACCGGCCAGCTCAGGCTCCAGCACGGCCTCCCTCTGGGCTGGGTCTGGGGAGGACCCCTGGGAGGGTGGGGCCTCATTCACCACCCTGTGTGTACCAAAGCTGTTGCCCCTGTCACTAAGGAGTTGTCAGAGGAGCTGTGAACAGGGCACAAACACAGAATGAGTCTAATCCCCCAGCTGTTACCTACCGCCCCCAGCTCCCCTCCACCACATTACCTCACTTTGCGAGGCATGGAGGCAGGGATGAGGCGAGAGGCAATACTCCCACCCCTGAGCAAGTGCCCCAGCAATTCCTCAACCCCTCAGAGCTCTGGGGAGGTAGACTCTTTAGGAGGGGGAAACAGGCCACAGGAGGCAGGGGAAGAATTCCACTCAAGAAAGAGCCAGGTCTGTCTATATCCAAAGACTCAAATCTAACAACTGTTGAGGCCCAGTGCAGTGGCTCATGCCTCTAATCCCAGCAATTTGGGAGGCCAAGGTGGGAGCATCCCTTGAGCCTGGGAGTTGGAGGCTGAAGTGAACCAGCACTCCAGTCTGGGTGACAGAGTGAGAGCCTGTCTTAAAAAAAAAAAAAAAGGAAAGTTGGCATGACTGGAAAAAGGCACATGTCCCTCAGGAAGCTCACGTCCAAGTTGGCCCCAGAGGAACGGGTGCCCCAGGAGTAGTGCTCCCACCCTGCCACCTGGCCCAAGCTGGGGTGAGGGTCTGAGAGAAGGGCCCAATTCAACAGCTTATGTCTAAAAAAGAAAAAAACTCTTAAATAAGTGGCTGAAGATGTTGGGGGGAGGGTGGGGAGGAAGGAAGGCTATTTATAAATGTCTACAGGATTCTGCATCAATTAGAAAAGATTGCCTGGGAGGAGCTGAGAGCAGAGTGGGGACAGGTCCAGGCAGAGAAAGGATGCCAAGAAAAAACTCTTGAGGAGAGGTCAGAGATGAGAGCTGGAACATCGCCCTGGCGTAGCCCCAAGTTTAACTCTGTAGATGTTGTCAGAATGATGGTAGATTGAGGGGAAAAAGGAAAGATATGAGAGTCACGGAGTGGGCATCTGAGGCCTCTTAGCTCTCGGTCGCTGCAGCCTGGGACCCTGATGCCAGAAGGGGGTGCAGAGTGTCAGAAGCAGCAGGAGGGCACACTTCCTGTCATTTTCCCTGAGTTCCACTCCACCAGAGGGAGGCCTGGCTCCTAATCCGCTCCCACCCCCCACTGCTTCTGTTTTGTTATCAAAGACTGAGTTGAAAACAGCCTGGGTTGGGGTGGAAAGGCCAGAGGGTGGAGAAAAAGGCCAGGCCAGGAGCAAGGGGGTAGGAGAGGGACAATTCGAAGTGGGAGGGCTGAGCAGCCCACTAGAGGTCAGGGCCAGATCCTGGACTTGGCGTCCATTCACTCCCAATGCAGCACAGTGTATTGAGGCAGACAGGAAGAATTTCCCTTTCTCAAGGTTCATGAATTTTCCAACAAAACTTAAAATCCGGGGAGGAAGAATTCCCCTTTCTCAAGCTCCACACGCTTCCCAACGAAGCTTAAAATCCATACTAAAGCAGGTATGAGGAAAAGATAAATGAAGCAAGTTTGGAGGTGTAAGGATGCTCACTGAATCTTTATCTGCCTCCATTCTAATCCTCTATCAAATGCAGGGATAAGACAACAGAAACTGACATTGACACTTCCTCAAAAAAGATGGCTAAGAACCTTCCACCACATGTGTGGACTTCTGACCACACCTGCCCCACAACACTTTGAATGAAAAGCCTGGGCCAGGCATTTTGCCTCCAGATCAACCCCCAGCCCCTCAAAGGCAGTTGTGCAGGGCTGTAGAAGACACCAGAAGCTGAAGGAACCAAAAAAGGCAAAGCAGAACTACTTGTTCCCAGGGTCAAACTGCAAACCTGAGTTCCCTGAAGAGGAGGAAGTGAAGAAAAGAGAACATGTGCTAAAGAAAACACAGATCTGGACTCAAGGACTCATGTCAAGAGCCTAGGCTATCTTGCCAAACCCCACACGGACACTGTCCCGACTCCCCATTCCCAGCAATTCAGACATGACCATGTGCCCACAGGTGTTCTGCCCAGCCTCCTCCGACCCAGCCCCTCCCGCCCTCCCGCCCTCCCACCTGCTACTTACAGTCCCACAGACTCTGACATCATGTAGCCGGCCCCATTCATCCTCGTAACTGTCCACCATCATGACGCTGTCGTCCTCGCGGCCCAGCTCAGCGTTGAGGTGCAGCCGCACCTCCTCACCCAGGGAGTGCATGCCCACTGCTGGGAACAGTCCATCTGGGGACATGGGCATGATGGTAGAGCCCACCTGCAGCGGGGGGAAAGACGGAGCTGCCACCTGGCCTGCTTTTCCATAGCTCACCTAATTCTCACAAGGGTACTTTTAAGATGATGCAACCAGCCGGGCGCGGTGGCTCACGCCTGTAATCCCAGCACTTTGGGAGGCCGAGGTGGGCGGATCACAAGGTCAGGAGATCGAAACCATCCTGGCTAACACAGTGAAACCCCGTCTCTACTAAAAATACAAAAAATTAGCCGGGCGTGGTGGCGGGCGCCTGTAGTCCCAGCTACTCGGGAGGCTGAGGCAGGAGAATGGCGTGAACCCGGGAGACGGAGCTTGCAGTGAGCCGAAGATGGTGCCACTGCACTCCAGCCTGGGGGACAGAGCGAGACTCCATCTCAAAAAAAAAAATAAGATGATGCAACCAATAATTATCACACACACTGACAGATTAAAAAAAAAAAAAAAAGCAACCCAGAGGTGCAGAAAAGTTTCCAAATGTGCTAAGTACTCCTGGCTAAGCAAGGTATGTACAGAGCTAGAAGACAAACACAAGTCTCCTGACTTGCTGCCAAATACTTTCAGTACGTGTGCTGGACAGGAGAGTGCCGAGGCGCAGATGCTAAGGCAGCAGGACCCCTTGGCCAAGGCCTGAGAAACCAATTTCCCAATGTGGGAGATGGAGTTGGAGAGAAGGGAGAGAGCTGTGTGTCTCTCTCTACTATTGGCTCCTGTCCCATCTCCTCACCACGCCTAGTCTCTCTACGAAGAGGATAGTGAAAGAGATGTGAAAAAAGGAAAACAGGACACAGAAAGGACATATCCCCAAAAGTGCTCAAGTCAAAACCCAAAGAGAGGACCTCCAGCTTACATGGCCAGGCCATAATCTTCCCCTCTCTTTTATCTGCTCAAAACCTTCCCCCAAATCACCCAATTCTGTTCCCCACAATTCCTGCTCATCCTCTGCTCCACTAACTTGCCTCTCTCTGCCTGTCATCTGGGCAATGTCCCAGCTTCCTCTGGCCATGGGAAGTATCTTCTCCTACACGCAGGAGACTTCAGGAGAATCTGAGGCTGGACTGGAGGAGATGGGAACTCAGTGCAAGGGTCCCTGGGCAAGCCCCAGCCAGCAGACTCTTCCTAATCACTCCCCACAAATCCTTGGGCAGATTTCAGCCACGTAAATCCCACCACGATTTCCCACTCACCCGCTTCCCATTTTTGGTGAAGAAGATCTGGGCGGTCTGCACATCAAAGGACACAGGCTCAATGCCACAGCCAATCCGGTCCCCGGAGTTGCACTTTGACCCAAACTGGCGGCCCTTGGCTCGGCCATTGTACAGCCTACAGACAGAGTAGTACAGACACAGGACCCGAGCCTGGCCTCCCAACTTCTCCCCAGCACTGACAGCAGAGGCCTCATCCTCATCTTGCTGCTCCTGGTCATTCTGTGATGGTACCCACTTACGTCCTGGCATGAGCATCACCCTCCTCTAGTCTGTAAGCCTTCAAGGGTGCTGCCAGGCCACTTCCCTGTCCTGACCAGAAAAGTCTATGAAACACCCAATGGGAAAAGCCAGCCCAAGGTAGTTCTTCAGATCTAAGATTCCCAAATTCATAGGAAAAGGGCCGGGTTGCACAGGAGCCAACTCACTTGCCATCATCAGCATGGTAGGCTACAGAGTCAGGCAACCAGCCAGGCTGGTGATCCAAGCTGTAGTACTGAGGGACCAGCCCCACAGCAATGGTGCCCCGGACTCCACTGTCCACAATAGACACCTGGAGAGAAGAAAGCAGGGCACAGTCAGCAGGGCTGGGAAATGGGATGAATTGCTGGGGGTGGGGGAAGGGGACTTAGAGATTAAAGGGCGCTGAGGCTCAAAAAGAAAAAGGACATGGGAATCAGGAAAAAAGATAAGATACTCAGAGGGGGGAATTGGTGAGAGTGGGTGCCTATTTCACTTAGAAAATTACTCCAAAGCTTTGGAGAAAGATAGGACTCACGTCCCTGTATGGTGGGTTTGGGTTAGGGGACATGAGTCAAGTCTGGGATATGGGTCAAAGTCTACCTAGCTAAGGGGTAGGAGAGCAGAAGGGACAGGGTGACAGGTTTCCAGGGCACCTATCTCTCAGATGAGGGGCCATGCTATCCTGCACCTATTTCCCAGCCAACAGGATAGCCCTGATGGAAAATTAAAAGGCCCAGGTCATACATCTAGTAAAGGAGCTTCTTGGGGCTTAATGATCTCACCCCCAAGCTCACCCCCTGCTCTGCCCACCCACTGCCTTGATCACCTCAAAATAATTGCTGTCCTTGGTCAGGGGTCGAGAAGCCACGTAGCAGCCAACTTCACCAGAGTTTCCATGATAACTGAAGGAGGAATGAGGGGGGAATTCCATTAGCAGCCTAGCCCAAGAGTAGGGGGAGGGCCTCAGCTTCTCCCACCCTTACCCTGCAAGGGCCAGCACACAGGAGAATCCATCAGGCTGCACTTCAGTACATCGGCAGACATCAGAACCAGATACTTAAGGTCACCTCACCCTACTCCTCTCACAGCCTCCAGCTGGAATCCAACCCGTACCAGACCAGTGCAAGCCTGGTTTCTTCATTTCCAGGAGGAAAAGAATGTAGAGCCTCCCTTACTTGCCTAAGAGAGGTCTCACAACCCTGTGTAACCTCAATCTCTCATGCTGCAGCTTCAGCCCTTTTCCTCTGGCTCTGTCCTCAGTGGAGCTGGAGAATAATGGCTGGTCTCTATCCTCTTTACCAAAGCCCTTCATCGATTGGAAGACAGTGATTCAGTTCCCACTCCTCAGCTTTCTTGCCTCTAGTTAAACAGTACTACTTTCTTCCCCCTTCAGTGGAACTCTGTGAGAGCATGGGCTCAGAAGGAGTCGGGGAAGGGGTTCAAGCCAGAAGAGAGGGAGGAAACACACACAAGCTAAGGGGCTGGAAATACAGGAGTTGGTGGACAGGGTACACTATAGAATGGCCCTTCCCCAAACAGGAAATCAACTGTCTCTGAAACAGCCACTCTTCACTAGATCTAATCCCTGAGACAGTGGCAGGAGACTCAGTTACCCCACTGGAGTCTTCTCAACAAAGCACCTAGGAAGCTTCTGAGACCCCAGCAGCCTCCTGTGTCTGATGTGATCCCTTCCCCTACCCAGCTGGATCCCCTCCTTGCTGGATGAGGACAGAGCCACCCAGTGACAGAGGCAGAGGTGAGTGCAGGGTGAGGCAGCACACACTGCTCCACTCAGAAAGGCCTCTGGGCGGGTGGATCACTTGAAGTCAGGAGTTCGAGACCTGCCTGGCCAACATGGTGAAACCCTGTCTCTACCAAAAATATAAAAAATCAGCCGTATGTGGTGGTGCACGCCTGTAATCCCAGCTACTTGGGAAGCTGAGGCAGGAGAATCGCTTGAACCCAGGAGGCGGAGGTTGCAGTGAGCTGAGATCACACCACTGCACTGTAGCCTGGGTGACAGAGCGAGACTCTGTCTTAAAAAAAAAAAGAAAAAGAAAGGCCTCTGGAGTCAAGAGCATCCCCCTTCCCTGTGCAGTGCACAGTCCCCTTCTCTGAAAAAATAAAAATTAAAAAAAAAAAAAAACCCTTTCCTCTCTAAGATCTGGAACAGAGAAGAAAATGTGGAAGCATTCTCCTGAACTCACCTTAAAGTATCTCCATCTACAAGGATATGTTTGAACCTCTCCTGATATCGGAAAGCTCGGACCTCTCGAATCTCCCGGATCCGCCGGCGCCAATTCAGAAACCGGTAGTGCAGATTGAGGTCATCCATCTTGTTCATGAGAACAAACCTGCCAAGGGGAGAAGGGGATTGAGGAGAAAGCAGGGCCCTAGGTAAAGCACCTCAGCCTCTGTGACCCAGAAGGTAGAGAAGGCACTGGCCTTGAGGCCAGCTGCCCAGATTGACCTCAACAACCCTCATCTTCTTTCTTCCATTCAACAAACATTTACCAAGCTCCTACTATGTGTGCTCTTCTCCGTGCTAGGGATGGAGCTGTGAACAAGATGGACAGGATTCCCATTCTCACAGGCTGGGAGGTGGACACGACAGGCAATAAACAGACATAATTTCAGGCAGTGGAGAAAAGAACAGGGTGATATGATAAAGAATCTGGAGGCAGTGGATAGAGTGGACAGAGGCGGTCTCTCTGAGGAGGTGACATTTGAGTTGAAAAGGAGCTAGGCATGACAAGCCAGGCATATTCCAGGCAGGAAGGGCAGCCACAGGTCCTTGGATGGAAGAGAGCTGGCATGGTAGAGAAACAGAAAAAGGCATGGACAGCTGGTATATAGGGAATGTGAGGGAGAATGTACAAGATGAGAATAAGGCAGGAGTCAGATCATGGCCCTACAGACAATGAAATGGTAAGGACTTTGGATTTTATTCCAAGATGGAAATTTCTGGAGGGTTGTAAGCAAGGAAATGCCATGATTGGCTGGGTATGATGGCTCATGCCTGCAATCCCAGCACCTTGGGAGGCTGAGGCAGGAGGATCGCTTGAGGCCAGGACTTCCAGACCAGCCTGGGCAACGTAGTGAGACCTCATCTCTACTAAAAATTAAAACAATGAGCCAGGTGTGGCAGCGTGCACCTGTAGTCCCAGCTACTAAGGAGACTGAAGATGGCTTGAGTCTGGCAGGTCAAGGCTGCAGTCAGTTCTGATTGTGCCACTACACTCCAGCCTGGCTGACAGAGCAAGACCCTGTCTCAAAAAAAAAAGAAAAAAAAAAGCCATGATCCTGGGCCTGGTGGCTCACGTCTGTGATCCCAGCACTTTGGGAGGCCGAAGTGGGAGGATCACAAGGTCAGAAGTTGAAGACCAGCCTGACCAACATGGTGAAACCCCGTCTCTACTAAAAATACAAACAAATTAGCCAGGCGTGGTGGTGCGCACCTGTAATCCCAGCTACTCAGGAGGCTGAGGCAAGACAATTGCTTGAACCTGGGAGGTGGAGTTTGCAGTGAGCCGAGATCGTCCCACTGCACTCCAGCCTGGGCGACAGAAACTCCATCTCAAAAAAAAAAAAAAAAAGCCACGATCTTAATCAGTTCCTAAAGATCATTCCAGCTGCTGGTTGGAGAACTGATCACAAGAGGATCAAGAACAGATGTGGGCAAACAATTCAGACGTTGTTGCAGCAGTTCACATGAGAAATGACATCCACTAAGTCGGTAGCAGCGCCGATGGATGGGGGTGGGATGATCCAGGTACTTAAACAACCATCAGTCCCTACATATAAATGAATGAATGATTTTTCCTGGGAGCCAAAAGTGAGAAAGAGGTGAAGTACTCTTCTCTTCCCATTCCCCAAACACTGGGACAGGGGTTTTCTTGAGGCCTGACATTGCCTTGCACACGGTAGGTGCTTAGTAAGCCTTGGCTGGGCTGAATTTGATCCCAATACGCAAATTACGACTCTTATGCAGTAGCTACAACCCACCACGTGGCCCAGAAGAGTAGGCACCTGTGGGACAGACAGCCCTAAGATTCCACTCCCGGGCACTCAGCCAGGACTCAACCCCAGGTAGATGCTGGTTGCGCAGACCCCACAGTCTTGGCACCGGCGAGTGGCGGCCCTACTGGGCCCTGTCTCCTCCCCGGGCACGGCCTGATCACTGAGATGAGACCCGGGAGCAGCCGGGCCCCAGCCCATCCGTGTGCCTACGCCCAGTCTCCCCAGGCCCTGCAATGGGCCGAGGGTGCACCGACAGAAGAAGCCCAGTGACCAGAGCGCAGGGCCCCGCCCCTGGCCCCGGAGCCCCCGCCCAGGACCCCCGCCTTCCGCTTCAGGCTCCGGGGAGATACGAGGCCTCCGGGACCCCGCCCCCGATCCCCGCCTACCGGGGCCGCCGCGTCCTCCTCATCCATAGGCCTCTCAGCTCCGCACACAAGCTCTTCGGCCGCCGCCACCACACACATCCGGGTCCCCGCCTTTCCTTCACTCCTAGAGGCCCGCCCCGTCCCCCATCTAAGCCAATCAGCAACGGTCTCTGACGACGGGCACCTGCAGGAGCCAATCGGAGGGCGCAGGCAGGGTGTGGGGCGCAGCCCGGTGCCCTGGGTACCCAGCTCAGGGCCCCGGTCTGGTCAACCCGGCTGTTGCTGGGGTGAGCGAAGGCGACGTGGCAGCGCGGACGCTGCTGGGTGCCTGGGCGCCGCTGAGGCGGACAGGGGGCGGCTCTTGAGCGGCGCCGGGGAGACGGGACGGGCGGAGAAGGTGGCCACGCTCGCACAAACGTTGCGAGTATTACTTGAGCCCTCGTTCCGCGCTGGACTAAAATAAAAGCTTTACCGGAATGTCCATTTAATCCACGGTGCAGCCTTATGAAATAAATCTTATTATCTCCTTTTTACGGATGGGCCGAAGGCTGGCCTCGATAGCCTGCGCGCTTAACTGTTATGCTGTGTACCTTCCCGAGCTCCGTTTCATGGCACCGCTCGCTCATTATTGGCAAGAACATTCCATTCCAGGAGGAGAGAACTGGGGATGCAGAAGGCACAGTGGCACGAAGCGGCATTCTATGGAGGAACACAGGGCTTTGGTAGGCTGAAGGAAAGTTAGACTGGGGTCAGAATGTGAAGGGACCAAGACACGAATATTTATTGAACACCTACTAGGGAGTGTCTACCTGCCATTCTGGGGGGGTTGGACTCCTAGATGAGGACTTCCTTGCTCCCTTCCCATCACCATATCTCTCTTTTCTGGACGGAAAATATTCCCCTCCTCTGTAGCACCTCATTTATAATACTTTTTTTTTTGAGACGGAGTCTCACTCTGTCGCCCAGACTGGAATGCAGTGGCGCGATCTCGGCTCACTGCAAGCTCTGCCTCCTGGGTTCACGCCATTCTCCTGCCTCAGCCTCCCAAGTAGCTGGGACTACAGGCGCCCGCCACCACGCCTGGCTAATTTTTTTTGTATTTTTGGTAGAGACGGGGTTTCACCGTGTTAGCCAGGATGGTCTTGATCTCCTGACCTCTTGATCCGCCCACCTCGGCCTCCCAAAGTGTTGGGATTACAGGCGTGAGCCACCGCCCCCCGCCATTTATAACACTTATTACCGTCTTGCTTTCGTTATTGGAGTTACTTGTGTGTGTAGACCCGTCTCTGCTAGACTGTGAGCTCCTTCAGACCCCAGACTATTCTATTCTTATCACACTAGGTACTCTAACGTGTTGAGTGCCAGGAAAGTCATCAGCTCGCATACCGTGAATAGTGCCCACTCTGCATAACGGCAATGGGTGATAGGAATAGATGAGATGGGAAACAGAGAAACCCGGATTAGAGCCCCAATTCTGTGTGACTAAAAGGTCAAGGTCTTGGTGTTCTCATCCCTAAACAAGAATTATTGAAGTATGTGTTCTCTTAGCTCCCTTCCAGCCCCTGGATGACTCAGTTCTGAATAGCTACCCTTCCAACTCATCTCCACCTCCTTTTGATTCCCTCATTGCTTCTCCTCCGCTCCTCTTCTTGTGTTATGAAAATACCTCAACACTGAGCTCAGCTCTTCCCAAACGCAGCCAGAGAGGGACAATCTTAGGAGGCTGCCAGAGTCATGTTCATCCCAGACCAGGGCTCATTCCAGAAACTAACTAGCTAGCTGGCTAGGGTCAGACATGGAGAGAAATGGCAGAAGAAGGCATTTCCAAACTGTTACTGACGGTTGGTGATTCCACTCGGGATTTCCTCACCTTCAAGTTCCAGGTGTGGGGCTGACCTTTTTGGCGAATTCTCCATCCATTGGCATGCTCAGGACCCAGTTGGTAATTTGTGCTTGGTGTCTACATGTATTTGAATAAACAACTTTATTGCCATGTAACCGACATACAATAAACCATATATATTTAAGGTGTACAATTTATTCCTTTCTTTTTTTAATTAGAGACGAAGTCTCACTGTGTTGCCCAGGCTAGTCTCAAACTCCTGAGCTCAAGCAACCCTCCCACCTCAGCCTCCCAAAGTGCGAGGATTACAGGTATGAGCCACTGCACCTAGCCAAGGTATACAATTTGATAAGCTACTTATACACCTATGAAAATGAAAATGTCACCACACCCAAGATAGTGACCATATCATCATCATCCCTAAAAATTTCCTCATGCTCCTTTATAATCCCTCTCTCTCACTCTTTCATCCCTAGGAACCACTAATCTGCTTTTTGAAACTTTTTTTTTTGAGACAGAGTCTCACTCTGTCGCCCAGGCTGGAGAGCAATGGGGCAATCTTGGCTCACTACAATCTCCACCTCCCGGGTTGAAGGGATTCTCCTGCCTCAGTTTCCCAAGTAGCTGGGATTATAGATGCCCGCCACCACGCCTGGCTAATTTTTGTATTTTTAGTAGAGACAGAGTTTCACTATGTTGGCCAGGCTGGTCTTGAACTCCTGCCTCAGCCTCCCAAAGTGCTGGGATTACAGGCATAAGCCACCGCGCCCAGCCCACTAATCTGCCTTTTTGTCACTAGCTTAGTTAGCATTTCCTAGAATTTTATGTAAGTGGAATCATACAGTAAATCCTCTTTGAGGAGGGATGTGTCTGGCTTCTTTTGTTCAGCGTAATTACCTTGAGAGATTCATCCATATTGTTGTTTGTGTTAATAATTTTTATTTATTTATTTATTTGGGGCAGGGTCTTGCTCTGTTGCCCAGGCTGGAGAGCAATGGCGTGATCAAGGCTTATTGCAACCTCAAACTCCTGGCCTCAAGTGATCCTCCCACCTTGGCCTCTCGATTGTTCCTTTTTATTGCTGAATAGTATGCTATTGTTCAAATATATTACAATTTATTTGTTCACTTGTTGATGGACATTTGGATTTTTTCAGTTTTTGGCTATTACAAATAAAGCTATGATGAATATTCATGTACAAGTCTTTGTATGGACATATTTCATCTTCTTTTTTTTTTTTATCGAGATGGAGTCTCACCCTGTCACCCAAGCTGGAGTGCAGTGGCATGATCTTGGCTCACTGCAACCTCCACCATCCAGGTTCAAGTGATTCTCGTGCCTCAGCCTCTCAAGTAGCTGGGACTACAGGCATGTGCCACCACGCCTGGCTAATTTTTTTTTTTTTTTTTTGTATTTTTAGTAGAGATGGGGTTTCACCATATTGGCCAGGCTGGTCCAGAAGTCCTGACCTCACGAGATCTGCCCACCTTGGCCTCCCAAAGTGTCATTTTCTCTTAAGTAAATATCTAGGAGTGAATGGCTCAGTCACATGGTAGATGTACGGTTCTTAATTGGTTAAAAAGCATCACACTGTTTTCAGAAGTAGTTGTATCATTTTACAGTCCTATCAGCAGTGTGTGAGTGTTCTAGTTGTTCCATATCCTTGCCATCACTTGGTACGGTTATTCTTTTTACTTTTAGCCTTCCTAATAGGTAGGTATCACAGTGTATGAGGGTTCCAATTTGTCTACATACTCAACAACACTTGTTATTATCTCTTTTTGATTATAGCCACTTAGTGTGAAGTGGTATCTCATTTCACTTTTGATTTGCATTTCCCTAATGACTAACGAGGTTGAGCATCTTTTCATATGCTTATTTGTCATCCATATATCTTCTCTGGTGAAGTGTCTGATTAAATCACTTGCTCATTTCAAAAAATTGTTTCTTATTGCATTTTGAAAGTCTTTATATATTCTAGATTCAAATTCTTTATCAGATATGTGCTTTACAAATATTTTCTTCTAGTCTGCAGCTTGTCTTCTCATGTTTTTAACGGAGTTGTTCAGGCTGGGCATGGTGGCTCACACCTGTAATTCCAGTGCTTTGGGAGGCCAAGGTGGGGAGAATTGCTCAAGCCCAGGAGTTCAAGACCAGCCCTGGCAATACAGTGAGACCTGGTCTCTACAGAAAATTTAAAAATTAGCCAGTGTGGTGGCACACACTTGTAATCCTAGCTTCTTGGGAGGCTAAGATGGCAGGATCACTTGAGCCCAGGAGGCAGAGGTTGCAGTGAGCCATGGTTGTGCTGCCACTGCACTGCAGCCTGGACAACAGAGTGAGACCCTACCTCAAAAAAAAAAAAAAAAGTTCTGCCGGGTACAGTGGCTCACAACTGTAATCCCAGTACTTTGGGAGGCCGAGGTGGGCAGATCACCTGAGGTCGAGGTCGGGAGTTCGACACCAACCTGACCAATATGGAGAAACCCCATCTCTACTAAAAATACCAAATTATCCAGGCATGGTGGCACATGCCTGTAATCCCAGCTACTCGGGAGGCTGAGGCAGGAGAATCGCTTGAACCAAGGGGGCTGAGGTTGCGGTGAGCCAAGATTGCACCATTGCACTCCAGCCTGGGCAACAAGAGTGAAATTCCCTCTAAAAAAAAAAAAAAAGGGGCTGGGCATGGTGGCTCACGCCTGTAATCCTAGCACTTTGGGAGGCCGAGGTGGGTGGATTGCTTGAGCTCAGGTTCAAGACCAGCCTGACCAACATGGTGAAACCCTGTCTCTACTAAAATATAAAAAATTAGCCAGGTGTGATGGCACACACGTGATCCCAGCTATTAGGGAGGCTGAGACAGGAGAATCGCTTGAACCTGGGAGGTGGAGGTTGCAGTGAGCTGAGATCGTGACATTGTACTTCAGCGTGGGTGGACAGAGCGAGACTCCATCTCAAAAAACAAACAACAAAAAAAAGTTCTATGTGTTAGGTTTGCATTTAAGTCTATAATTATGTAATTTAGGGTCTCATTCTATTGCCCAGACTGGAGTGTAGTGTTGCAATCTCAGCTCACTGCAACCTCCACCTCCTGGGCTCAAGCAGTCCTCTCATCTCAGCCTCCTGAGTAGCTAGGACTACAGGTGGACACCACCACAGCTGGCTAATTTTTATATTTTTTGCAGAGACAGGGTTTCACCGTGTTGTTCAGACCTGATCTTAAACTCCTGGGCTCAGTGATCCACCTGCCTTAGCCCCCACCAACTGTTGGGATTACAGGTGTGAGCCATAGTGCCTGGCTCCTCTATCTGTATGTATTTGTTACTATAGCTTTATAATAAGTCTTGAAATCAGGTAATATAAGTCCTCCAACTTTCTGTTTTGCATTTCCATGTGAGATAATCAGCTTGCCAATTTCTATTGAAAAAGCCCCTGGCGGCCTGGCACAGTGGCTCACACCTGTAATCCCAGCACTTTGGGAGGCTGAGACAGGCAGATCACCTGAGGTTGGGAGTTTGAGACCAGCCTGACCAACATGGAGAAACCCCACCTCTACTAAAAATACTAAATTAGCCGGGCATGGTGGTGCATTATGCCTGTAATCCCAGCTACTCGGGAGGCTGAGGCAGGAGAATCGCTTGAACCTGGGAAGTGGAGGTTGCAGTGGGCCGAGATCAAGCCATTGACCTCCAGCCTGGGCAACAAGAGCTAAACTTCATCTCAAAAAAAAAAAAAAAAAAAAGGCCCCTGGGGATTTTAATTGGTATTACATTGACTCTATTGATCAATTTTGGAAGAATAGACATTTTAACAATATATCTTTAACAATATATCTTCTGATCCATGAACATGGTATATCTCCCCATTTATTTACATCTTTTTAAATTTGTCTCAGCAATATTTCATGGTTTTTAGAGTGTAGATATTTGTCAGGTTTATCCTTAAGTATTTCATATTTTTTACAATTTGGTTAATGTTATTTTAAAATTTCAATTTCCAGTATATAAAAATTATTGCTACTATATAAAAGTACAATTGATTTCTATATATTGACTCTCCATATACTTGATTTTGATGTATGAAATTTAATTGCTATCTTCCTAAATGTACTCTGGCTGTTTAATATTAAATTATAGGCTCTCAGCTCAAAATTTTAGGAAAGGAAAAAAATATTTACTATATTTGATATTTTGTTCAGAGCCCAAGATACTTCTTCAACAGCTGTGCCACAGATAGGCTCTAGGAGTGCATAGCTGGCCTGCCCAAAAGGATAAGACCCAGCCCTCAAACAGCCCCAGGTTGTTTTTGGAAAGAACCCAGAATTAGGCTTGGGGTATTCTCATAGCTCAGGGAGAGGAAAGAGAGGAAATCTAGTCTTTTCATGACTTGCCAGAAATCTTTTATCTATTATTTTATTAACTTGTTTCTAACTTTTTTCTTTTTCAGCTTGTGCTGTTTGTTATAATAATATATTTCTTGTTTTTATTCCCTACCGCATCCCCAACATAAGGCAATCATTCTTTTTATTTGCCTTAAAGCAATCTTTCTCTTGCCCTAGAAATTGCACACAGATTGAGTATTTAGAGAATTTAGCAAACAAGTCTGTATTTAACTTATCCACACCCTTGATGTCTTTTTACATTATGAAATTTTTTGTGGGGTTGAGGGGAGGGAGAGCATCAGGAAAAATAGCTAATGGATGCTGGGCATAATACCTAGATGATGGGATGCTCCGTGCCACAAACCACCATGGCACACTTGTTTACCTATGTAACAAACCTGCACATCTTGCACGTGTACCTCTGAACTTGGAAGTTGAAGAAAAAAGAAAAAGGAAAGTTTTCGTGTTTCAGTGAAAAGAGTTTTGAACTTGGAATCTAGTGGATTCTGCCATCTAGCTGTGTGGCCTTTGGCAAGATATTTAACTTATTTGGATATGTCTTCTTATCTACAAAGTGGAGATGGTAATGGAACATCATGAGAATTGTACAAACATAAATAAGCAGCCGGGCACAGTGGCTCATGCCTGTAATCCCAGCACTTTGAGAGGCCGAGGTGAGCAGATCACAAGGTCAGGAGTTCGAGACCAGCCTGACCAACATGGTGAAACCCCGTCTCTACTAAAAATACAAAAATTAGCCGGGTGTGGTGGTGTGCACTTGTAATCCTAGCTACTCGGGAGGCTGAAGCAGGAAAATCGCTTGAACCCAGGAGGTAGAGGTTGCAGTGACCCGAGATCATGCCACTGCACTCCAGCCTAGGCGACAGAGTGAGACTCGGTCTCAAAAAATAATAAATAAATAAGTAAATAAGCATTTAGTGAATTTGAGTTGAATCTGAATATATCTGCCTCCTCTTCAGATTGAAGAGCCCTCTTCTGTTCGGTTAGCTCTGACAGGCTATTTTCCCATCCTGCTGAAACATTGTCTTTCTCTGGATCTTTTCCAGTCCAGTGAGGTCTTCCAAGGCACAGATTTCCAGCTACAAACAAAACAGCTTTGAAACAGGGTACCATCATTCATTCAACAAATACTGACTACCTTAGTATGAGCCAGAAACTGAGCTAGACACTTCATTCATTTATTACAGAAAAAAATCATTGAGTTTCTGATATGTATGTTACATGAATTATCTCTAACAATCCTATAAAGTAAATACTGCTACCCACATTTAACAGAGGGTAGATAGAGGATACGGCCCCTATCCTTAAGGAGTTCGTAAGCCAGCTAAAAGCTGCTGGAAATACAAGACAAACTACAAGAGACGTTAAGAAGGGACACATGATTGTTAGAGACATGAGTGCCCCCTCTGCCTGGAAGCCTTTCCCTCAATTCCTTCCCTCACAAATTCCTATTCCTCCAAGATTCAACCAAAGCATTGTCTCCTCTGTGAAGCCTTCTGTGCTGCTTCCAGGCAAGCTTAAGTCTCTCTCCTCTTGATCCCTCTTATCCTTATACAGTGTCATTGTTGCTTTACCTGTTTTCCTGATAGACTATGAGCTCCTTGGGATTAGGATAAACAGACTTACTCAATTTCACCCAGACCTTGATAATAAAAATCAAAGAACACATGGTTAGAGAGGAAGCAAAAGGTTAGAGGTGTGATCATGAATAAAAGTTTGCAGGTGTGAATTCAAAGAATATATTTGGTCAAGATGGAATCGTTCTTGCAAGGTAATAATAGGATTATAGAATTAGTGGCTTTAAACCCAAGAATTTGGACTTGACACTAGAGTAAATAGGGAGTCATTGAAGGTTTCTGAGCAGAAGAGTTATTTGCTGTATTTTCATTTCAGAAAGAATAGTTTGTGTTTAGAGCAGATAGTGTCTGAAAACTGGGTAGTCCATAGGAAATGATTGCCATGGCCCAGGTGAAAGACGATGAGAACCAAACCATCATGATGGCCTTAGAAATGAAAAAACTGACTGGGTACAGGTGGCTCATGGCTGTAATCCCAGCACTATGGGAGGCCAAGGCGGGCGGATCACCTGAAGTCAGGAGTTTGAGACCAGCCTGGCCAACATGGCGAAACCCCGTCTCTACTAAAAATACAAAAATTAGCCGGGCATGGTGGCGGGCGCCTGTGCTTGGGAGGCTGAGGCATGAGAATCGCTTAAACTCAGGAGGCAGAGGTTGCAGAGAGCTGAGATCAAGCCACTGCACTCCAGCCTGGGTGACAGAGCAAGACTCCATCTCAGAAAAAAAAAAAAAAAAAAAAAAAGCTATTTATTTTAGAAGAATTCTAGATTCACAGCAAAGTTGCAAAGATGGCATGGAGAGTCCCCAAATGTCCCTCACTCAGTTTCTCACATTGATAACCTTCTATATGACAATAGTACATTGGTCAAAACTAAGAAAGCAACATTAGTGCATCACTATTAACTGAACTCCAGACTTTGCATTTGGTCATGTTTCTATTGATGTCCTCTTTCCGTTCTGGGGTCTAATCCAGGGTGCACACTGCTTTAGTTGTCATCTCTCCCCAGTCTCCCCTAGTCTGAAATAGTTTTGCAGCCTTTCTTGTTGTTGTTGTTTTATTCTTTCCAACTGTATTTTAGGTTCTGGGAGTACATGTGCTGGTTTGTTACATGGGTAAATTGTATGTCACAGGGGTATAGATAACTTTGTCATCCAGGTCATGAGCATACTACTCAATAGGTAGTTTTTCAATCCTCACCCTCCTTTCACCTCCACCCTCAAGTAAGCCTTGGTGTCTATTATTCCCTTCTTTGCGTCCCCATGCACTCATTGTTTAGCTATCACTTATAAGCAAGAAAATGCAGTATTTGATTTCCTTTTTTTTTTTTTTTTTTTGAGTTGGAGTCTTGCTCTGTTGCCCAGGCTGGAGTGCAATGGCATGATCTGGGCTCACTGCAACCTTCACCTCCTGGGTTCAAGTGATTCTCATGCCTTAGCCTCCCGAGTAGCTGGGATTACAGGCAAGCACCACTACACCGGGCTAATTTTTGTATTCTTAGTAGAGACGGGGTTTCACCATGTTGGGCAGGCTGGTCTTGAACTCCTGACCTCAGGTGATCCACCCGCCTTGGCCTCCCAAAGTGCTGGGATTACAGGCGTGAGCCACTGCGCCCGGCTGGTATATGGTTTTCTGTTCCTGTGTTAATTCACTTAGGATTCCTTTGTTTTTGATAACTTTGACAGTCATGAGGATTACTGGCCAGGTATCCAGTAAAACATCCTCCAATCTGGATTTGCCTAATGTTTTTCTCACTATTAGATTAGAGTTATGGATTTTTGGAAAGAAATCTATAGAGGTAAAGTATTTCTCATCATATCAGGGGTACATGATATCAGCATTACATCACTGGTGAGGTTAACCTTGATCACTTGGTTAAGGTGGTGTTTGCCAGTTTTCTCTACTACAAAGTTAGTGTTTTTTCTTTTCTGATCTCTATTCATTGGAAGCACGTCATTAAGATCTAGCCCACTTTTTTGTTGTTGTTGTTTTTTGAGACGAAGTCTTGCTCTGTCGCCCAGGCTGGAGTGTAGTGGGGTGATCTTGGCTCACTACAACATCCACCTCCTGGGTTAAAGAAATTCTCCTGCCTCAGCCTCCCCAGTAGCTGGGATTACAGGTACACGCCACCATGCCCAGCTAATTTTTGTATTTTTAGTAGAGACGGGGTTTCACCATGTTGGCCAGGATGGTGTCAATCTCTTGACCTCATGATCTACCCAGCTCAGCCTCCTAAAGTGCTGGGATTACAGGTGTGACCCACCTCGCCTGGCCTGTCTAGCCCACTTTCAAGGCAGGAGGGGTGTTAAGTTCCACATTCTGGAAGGCAGAGTATCTACATAAATTATTTGGAAATCTTCTAGAAGAAAGTTGTCTGTTCTCCATTTATTTATTTATTGACTCAAATATTTATTTATATCAGTGTTATAGATTGAGTTGTATCCTCCAAAAGAAGATATGTTGAGGTCCTAAACCCCCCGTACCTCAGAATGTGACCTTATTTGGAAATAGGGTCTTTGTAGATTTAACCAAATTAGGATAAGGTCATGAGGGTGGACTCTAATTCAATATAACTTGTGTCCTTATAAAAAGGGGAAATTTGGGCCGGGCACGGTGGCTCATGCCTGTAATCCCAGCACTTTGGGAGGCCGAGGCAGGCAGATCATGAGGTCAGGAGATGGAGACCATCCTGGCTAACATGGTAAAACTGCATCTCTACTAAAAATACAAAAAATAAGCCGGGCGTGGTGGCATGTGCCTATAGTCCCAGCTACTCGGGAGGCTGAGGCAGGAGAATCACTTGAACCCAGGAGGCAGAGGTTGCAGTGAGCCGAGATCATGCCATCATGCCATTGCACTCCAGCCTGGGCAACAAGAGTGAAACTCCATCTCAAAAAAAAAAAAAAAAAAGAGCCCAACTGCCTGGTTTGAATCTGGCTCCAAAACTCTGTGCCTCCCGGGAGGCTGCAGTGAGCCGAGATCGTGCCACTGCACTCCAGCCTGGGCAACAGAGTGAGACTCCATCTCAAAAAAAACCAAAAAAACCCAAAAAGGGGAAATTTGGACAGACAGAGGGAAAACACTGCGAAGACAGCCACGTGATGCCAGAGGCAGAGATTGAATTGACACAGCTGCAAGCCAAGAAATGCCAGAAATTGCCAGTCACCACTAGCCCTGGGAAGAGGCAAGAAAGCCCATTCTGCCCTGAGTCTCAGCGAGAGCTGCTGACACCTTGATTTTGGACTTCCAGCCTCCAGAACTCTGAGACAATGTATACCTGTCTTAGCCACCCAATTTATGGCTCTTTTTTACAGTAGCCCTAGCAAACTAATACAATCAATATGCATTCATGTATCTTTATTTTATACCTTGAGTTATAATCCAATACTATGTAATCTATTTTGTTGCTCAAATTGTTTCAGCCTCTGTCATTGAGAGCCCTTTCAGGTTGGTTCCCTTGTCCCTTTGATATGCCCCCATCCTTTTGTTTTGTGGGTACTTTCTTACTTTCTAGTACTACAAGATGCTCTAGGTCATCTATTTTCCCTGCCCCAGACCCAGAATCAGCCAGTTCTCCAAAAAATGGAGAAACGTTCTTCCTTTTCTGGAGAATGGTATTTAGAAACCAAGATCTAGCTGTGAGATATGCTACTGTTATTGTAGTGTCATTTCTTCTAGGCCCTCTGGGGCAACGGAGTTAGGTAACACATGTATGTATTCTAACCATGTGCATATAGGTATCTATAATCGTTTCTGTATCTATTCATCTGACTATATATTAAGCTAAATACAAGTTCACACTGCTGTCTCTCATTCTAACCCAGTACCACAGAGTTCATTATATAGCCTTGTGGATCTGTGACTTCTCCCTCTGACAGTGAGAAACCTGGCTCCCAACATTCATTACTTATTTGTTCAACCCCAATATATATGTAAAGCACTTTCAAAATTTTTAACCCATACTCCAACGAGAAACAGATGTACCAGTTACAGTACAGTGTTTCTGTAAAGTGCATTCTTCTTTTTGTTTTTAGCCTTTGAGAGTTTCCAGTGAAAACACTGTTTTCCAAAGTTACTTAGGTCAGCTCCTTTTCTTCTCACCCTCCTCAGTGTGTGTGTCATAAATGTGTAATATAATTAGATTAATTTGTCACAGTCTGCATTCTATCCCAGAATACCCTGGCATCCTGGCTGATTTTCTCAGTTGTTTATCGTATGTTGGATAAACAGATATTAGCACTAAGTTCTCTGGGAGCACAATTCCTACTTATGTCCATATCTCCCAGTTACATCTACATAAATAGGTGCCCTATGAATCCATTGAATGACTGAATATACTTTTATTCATTTAAATATTTAAAAAAGCAAGACGCAGATCCTTAGTTGCTCCTTTTTGTTCACTAATGATTCCCAACTCCCAATCATCTGGCTGGCTCCAGCCCAGTCTAGAAAAGTCTTGTTCCCTTTCCAGCTCTCCTTCCTCTGATGTACCGAGACACTGGGGACCCAGGTGGAGCACACATGCACACACACACATCAACACGCATATGCTGTTTTGCTCTCCCTGCCCTTTTACCTTTACAACTGTTACACAAAGATGTGCTTTCCTCCTTGGGATGCCTTCACCATCCCCTCTCTTCATCCCTATCCATCTCTTCTCCCAAACTCTCCTGTAAAGCCCTATTCCCTGGGAAGTCCTGTTTGATTTACCCTCGGGGCAGTTTTCCCTCTCCTGACAGCACTCTGGGCCTCTCAGACTATTGGCCTTTACCTGAGAGCAGGGAGAAGATGAAGAAAAGAGAGAGGAAGCGCTAAAGGGGTGGGAGGGCCAAGAGAGCTCCTGGAGTAGGCTGGGCTAGCGCCTAGTTCCAGGAGGATGGCGGAGCCTCCAGAAGTGTTGCAGTATCTCCGTCACCTCTCTGTCCCTCCCCCAGGACTGCCTTTGCTCCCACCAAAAACACCGATATTTCCTGGTGTCTATTCTAAAGTCTTTCTATGGGCTGGAAGCTGGAGGCCCAGAGATAAAAAAGGAATGGGGGCCCTATTCTCAAAACACCCACAATCTAACTGGAAAAATGATGCAGGAAAAGAGGAGCAAAAATATAAAATAGCAACACAATAATGTGGATGAATTAAAAGGAAGGCAGGGTGTCAACTGGCCAAGTAGGTGAGGAAGAGGTGCCAGAATATGGTTAATGATGGGCTAGGTGTGGTGTCTCTTGCCTGTAATCCCAGTACTTTGGGAGGCTGAGGTGGGAGAATCACTTGAGTCTAGGAGCTCAAGCTCCTGTATTGTCCAGCCTGGACAATATAATAATAAGATCCTGTCTATATAAAATACTTTTTTTTCTTTTTTGAGGGGGGTTTCGCTCTCGTTGCCCAGGCTGGAGTACAATGGTGTGATCTCAGCTCACTGCAACCTCCGCCTCCTGGGTTTAAGCAATTCTCCTTCCTCAGCCTCCCAAGTAGCTGGGATTACAGGCATGCGCCATCATGCCAGGCTAATTTTTTTGTATTTTTAGTAGAGACGAGGTTTCACCATGTTGGTTTCACCAGGCTGGTTTCGAATTCCTGACCTCAGGTGATCTGCCCACCTCGGCCTCCCAAAGTGCTGGGATTACAGGCGTGAGTAAGCACACCTGGCCTAAAAAATTAAAAAATTAGCCAGATGTGGTGGTGCGTGGCTGTGGTCCCAACTACTCTGGAGGCTGAAATGGAAGGATTACTTGAGCCCATGAGGTTGAGGCTGCAGTGAGCTGTGACTGAGCCACTGCACTCCAGCCTGGGTGACAGAGTGAGACCCTGTTTCAAAAAAAAAAGAATGTGGCTAGTGATGAGGGGAGTGAAGGGAGGGTCCTTGTAAGCTGAAAGCTTGGAGTTCAGGGGAAGAAATGATCTCTGAGCACCAATTATGCCTCATCCTCATTTCCCCTTATCCCATTTCAATCCCCAAGATGAGAAACTACCAGGGGGTTCTGGGGAAGGTGATTCAGCCAGCTAACTGAAGCAGAGTGTGTTTCAGGGTCATTGTCTACGGGACCCTGAATGTCAGGTGGAGCACAGGTTCTATGGTAGGGGAGGACATCGAGGAATAACACACACCGGGACCTGTGGGGTCGGGGGGCAAGGGGAGGGAGAGCATCAGATCAAATAGCTAAGGCATGTGGGGTTTAATACATAAATATATGGACCGGGCATGGTGGCTTATGCCTGTAATCCCAGCATTTTGAGAGGCTGAGGCGGGCAGGTCATGAGGTCAGGAGTTGGAGACCAGCATGATCAACATGGTGAAACCTCGTCTCTACTAAAAATACAAAAATTAGCCGGGCACGGTGGCACGTGGCTGTAATCCCAGCTACTCAGGAGTCTGAGACAGGAGAATCGCCTGAACCCAGGAGGCAGAGGTTGCAGTGAGCCGAGTTCGCGTCACTGCACTCCAACCTGGGCGACAGAGCCAGACTCCGTCTCAAAAAAACGAAAAACAAAATACATAAATACATAAGTGATGGATTGATACGTGCAGCAAACCACTGTGGCACACGTTTACCTATGTAACAAACCTGCACATTCTGCACATACATCCCAGAACTTAAAGTAAAATTTAAAAACCAAGAAATAGAAAGTAAAGTGCCCCCGAAATCCTTGAGGAGAAGAGAATTATGGGATCAGGAGCACATTTCAGCAGGACCAGTTTGGATGGTATGTGTGGGAGAGATGGCAGAAAACAGAGGCTGCAGGTTAGCTGAGGTTTACACAGTAGTTCCCATCAGGCCCACGTCAGCCTTAGGCCATGTCATGATGTGATGTGGTCATTGAACTTCCTCTCTGGGACTTTCTGTCTGTGGACTGTGCCACTGTTTCTCGTCTCAAATTTAAAGCTGAATATGGTCCAGGCAGGCCCCTTCCTTTATCCCTTGTTCTCAAAAGGAAGTCAGCACTTGGGGCACCATGAATTTAGAGGGACGGGTTGAGTATGAGAGACACAGCATGAAGGATCAGAAAACCAGGGTATAATGTAGATGCGGAGGAGGAAGTTCCAGCAGAGTTTGTTTATGGAAAAGCTTAAGTGATAGCCCAAGCTATTTAGCCTTTCTTCAGCCTGGAAGAAACTTCTCAGCAAACCCTTCTCACACAAAGGCCAGACAGAATCCGACAGTTTTGTACCTTAGCCCACACTCTTGGTCTGAGTGCTGAACATGTGCTTCAGATTTCTGCCTTGGGTACTAAGGCAGAGGGCATCCCAATGGCAGGAAGGCAGAGTTCAAGCGTCTCAGTCTGCAAAGAGACTGGTTAGACCCTCAGTGCTGATGGCCATACAACTGGGGATCATGCTAGAGGGAGGGGGAAACAGGGAAGTGTAATCCTGGGGTGGTGGGTGGAACTGGACTGTGCAATCGGGCTTAGAATCTAGAAAGTAACAGCTGGGCAGGTGGGAGCAGCAGGCAGGGAGAATCTGAGGAGGCGGTGGTAACAGTGTGGGAAGAGGGGGCTGGAAATTGAGGAGGGTTGAGGAGGGAGTGGTGGATGTTAGAAGCTGGCAAAGTGTTGGGCTTTTTCTGAATGTAACCTACAAATGAGTAGCACAGCCTTTTTTTTTTTTTTTTTTTTTTTTTTTTTTTTTTTTTGAGACAGGGTCTCACTCTGGTTGTTCCAGGCTGGAGTGCAGTGGTGTGATCTTGGCTCATCCCTTCCACCTTAGCCTCCTAGGTAGCTGGGACTAAAGGCATGCACCACCACATCTGGCTGATATTTTGTATTTTTAGTAGAGATGGGGCTTGGTCATATTGCCCAGGCTGGTCTGGAACTCCTGGGCTCAATTGATCCTCCCACCTTGGCCTCCCAGAGTGCTGGGATTACAGGCATGAATCACTATGACAAACATCTTTAAAGAGCCACATCAATCTGGGTGCAGTGGCTCACACCTATAATTCCAGAACTCTGGGAGGCCAAGGCGAAAGGATCACTTGAGCCCAGGAGTTCCAGACCAGCCTGGGCAACATGTCGAAACCCCCTCTCTGCTAAAAATACAATTAGCCGGGCGTGGTGGTGTGTGCCTGTAGTCCCAGCTACCTGGGAGGCTAAGGTGGGAGGATCTTCTGAGCCCAGGAGGTCAAGGTTACAGTGAGCCGTGATGGAGTCACTGCACTCCAGCCTGGGAAATAAAATGAGACCCTGCCTCAAAAAAAAAAAAAAAAAATCTAGAACCAGACCAGAAATACCATTTGACCCAACGATCCCATTACTGGGTATATACCCAAAGGAATATAAATCATTCTATTATAAAAATACATGCACATGTATGTTTATTGCAGCACTATTCACAATAGCAAAGACATAGAACCAACCCAAATGCATGGAATACTATGCAGCCATAAAAAGGAATGAGATCATGTCCTCTGCAGGGACATGGATGAAGCTGGAAGCCATCATTCTCAGCAAACTAACACAGGAACAGAAAACCAAACACTACATGTTCTCACTCATAAGTGGGGGCTGAAAACAATGAGAACGCATGGACACAGGGAGGGGAACAACACACACTGGGGCCTGTGGCGGGGTAGGGGCTAGGGGAGGGAGAGCATCAGGTCAAATAGCTAATGTATGCGGGACTTAATACCTAGGTGTTGGGTTGACGGGCAGCAAACCACATGGCACATGTTTACCTATGTAACAAACCTGCACATTCTGCACATGTATCCCAGAACTTAAAATAAAATAAAATAAAATTTAAATTTAAAAAAGAGCCACACTGGGATCCTGCAAGAGCACAGCCATCTCTTTCCCCTTCCCAACTTCCCACAGGCTTTCCATCTTATTCAGGAGCACCAACCCGAAGTCCAGGAGAAAGACCCTAAGACCCTAGCCAGAACCATGTGTAGGACAAAATAAATAGTGATAAAGGGTGTGCAGCAGGACCCCAGTACCCTGGAACCCATCTCTGACCAGCCTTGGTTCCAGGGAGCTTAGTCAGAGCTTGTGGCAGGGGGTTGAAGAGCCTTGGTGGAAGGGGTGCTTTCTCTCACCCCTTTCCCAATTTTGCCCTTCCTCTCCTCTGCCCTGGTCTACTTCTCCCATCAGCAGTAGCTTCTCCCATCAGCTGCCCCACAACCCTCTCCTCCCTGCCTCTCCAGTCTGCATCAGTATCTCAGGGCAACAGGAAAACACCATTCTCCAAACACAGGTCCTAGGGTCCCAGGGTTGCATGGCGAAGCGGGCTGTGCTGACAATGAGGTTCGTATTATTTCTATTTACCTAAAAGTTCAAGAAGGCCTTGCTGACATTGTTGCTTGGGGCCCAGCATTTAAACTTAGTCACTGCCCAGAGCCCTTGTTTTAGGAAAGAATGAGATGGTCCCTGTTGCATAACCCAGAGCTGGGTGGGTGTGGGTTGCCGAAGGAAACAGTCCCTCTTCCTCTCTCTTGTGAGGCCTGGCTAGGAGTGCCTGGGATGGGCGGGACACTGCCTGGGGAAGATGGGTGGGGAGCGGTGGAACCCGACCCTTGGAGCGAAGGCGGACAAGTAGGCAGGCAAAGATGCTGAGTAGTCCCTCCCCAAAGTCCCCTGGGCACAAGACACTCTGATGAATCTAGAAAACCCCATGGATGACTGGGAGGGAAGGAAACGGATTCTGGAAGAGGAGAAGAATGGAGGAGCGAGCTTACCTGAAGGACGGGGATGGGGAGGGGGGTGGGGTCTGCTCTCTGGCCACTGTCCCCAAGAGCATCCCGAATACGAGTTCCTTTAATTCTCTCCCTCTCTAGTTTCAACCTGCCAATTTCCCCCTTTCCCTGCCTCCCAGCCAGTTCTCACCCTGCACACAGCCCTCTCCAATCCTTCCAGACTCCGCATGCGCCCACCACAACCCTAGGGTCTCCTACGGTTCATTCAAGGTGTATCCCTCCCTGCCTCCTGGCCCTTCCCCCATTGGCTTACCCCAGTCTGGTTCCCCTCGGGCCCCTTTTCTCCATAGTCTTATCTCAAGGGTGCTTTCTCTTACTCCTTTCCCAATTTTGCCCTTCCTCTCCTCTGCCCTGTTCTACTTCTCCCATCAGCAGTAGAATTTCCCAAGACCCCGTTATCCACCCTCTCCATCTTTTCTCTGTCCCTCCACATTTGCCCACTCCTCTTGTGATCCACACACACCATCTCTTCTCAGTTCCCTTTCAGCCCCCGTCTTCTCACTCCCCACCGGGTCCCTGCATGCCCCTCGTCGTCCTACACATACACACTAAGTGGATTGCACTCCCGTCCTCCCCTTCTTCCGCTCCTCCCCACCCTCCAGTCCCTCCAGCCAGCTGTACAGCTCCCAAATTCCGGGCCGAGATTCCCGGGAACAAAGCAAGAAAAATCAGAGCAATTTGGGAAGTAAACAGAAACTGGAAAGGGAGGGGGAAAGAAGAGTGGGGAGGACCCAGGTTGGGGGGGCCCTCTCCAGTCCCACCCAGTTTAGGGAATGCCCCTGCCCTCTCCCCCACCCCCCTTCACCTGGCTCTTAAAGGGCCCGGCCCCTGGCCGGCGGCTACTTAAGACAGAGGGGCGGCGGCGGGCAGCAGCTGCGCTGCGACTGCTCTGGAAGGAGAGGACGGGGCACAAACCCTGACCATGACCCCCCATAGGCTGCTGCCACCGCTGCTGCTGCTGCTGCTAGCTCTGCTGCTCGCTGCCAGCCCAGGGGGCGCCTTGGCGCGGTGCCCAGGCTGCGGGCAAGGGGTGCAGGCGGGTTGTCCAGGGGGCTGCGTGGAGGAGGAGGATGGGGGGTCGCCAGCCGAGGGCTGCGCGGAAGCTGAGGGCTGTCTCAGGAGGGAGGGGCAGGACTGCGGGGTCTACACCCCTAACTGCGCCCCAGGACTGCAGTGCCATCCGCCCAAGGACGACGAGGCGCCTTTGCGGGCGCTGCTGCTCGGCCGAGGCCGCTGCCTTCCGGCCCGCGCGCCTGCTGGTGAGTCCGCGCCCCGCCCCTGCCCCGCCCACGTGAGACCCGCGTCCTCCAGGCAGGGTCCTGGGGAGACGGGAGTGGGTGGCCCGGCAAGCCTTTCCGCCCTGGCCCTTGACGCTTCCGACTTTGGGGGGCACATTTGTGTGGGGGAGAAGGGGCAAGTGCAGGAAGCTGAAGTGCAGCCAGGGGACCTGGTGATACAGCAGAAGGTGTCTGCGCTCTCGGCCTTCTTTTTTGCTCCATTTATTTTCCCTTGATGGAGTGTGCGTGCAGGTGGGAACTTGGGGGAGGCAGGGGGAGAAATGGGAGGGTTTTAGGGCCATTCCATGGGCTCCAGCAGGCCCAGCTCCTACAACCCTAGACGGCCAAGCTGGGGAAAGGACCCAAATGTTTTTCTCAGCTTCCACTTGGAGAAAAGGGGAGGGGAACCCCAGACTCCGAAATTCTGCACACACTGAGAAATGACTCCTTTCCTCCTAATACCGGTGTTCGAAGCACCTAAACAGGAGGCGTCTAGAACCGAAGAGGCCCCAAATCCAGGGTTGTATTAGACTTGAGTAGGGACTGAGGGCAGGCTAGGGCGTAGGTTAGGGGAGAGGGGAGAAAGAGTAGGGGAAAGAGGGAATCTGCCAAATCAGGGTTATGATTTAAACCTGCTCAGAATCGTTCACCCATCCTACCCCACCCTGCTCCAGGGAGGAGAGCAGAAGCTGAGTCACTGGGTGGGTGGGACAGAAGTGAATCAGCCGTGAAAACATGGGGGGCAGCAGGGAGATGGGGAGGGCAGGAAATGCAAACTGTGCATCCCAGAGGCTCTGGGTTCCTTCCACGGGAGGGGATGGAGAATTCACTTGGAGTTTCTTTCAGTTCCAAATGCCTGAGTGCAGGCTTCTGGGCGTCCTCCTAGAAGGTGGTCTGGGTGGATGAGAGGAGGCAGTTTGGAACTAAATGGTTGGGTGCTAAATGTAGGGAATGAAGGACAAGGTCTGGGGAGGGGTGGGCATCCTGAGGAAGAAGGATCAGACTCAGGATTGCAGGGGAAATGTCTCCTGGGTTGTGAGTGGTAGTTAGCTGGGAGCTTGTCTTTAGGCACAGAGGAAGAGGATCCCTTCAGGGGTTCTGATATCTGATTAGATATTAGGCAAATTCCAAGCAGTCAGTACATGCTCCCCTTTCTGCCTTTGCCTGTCCCTGACTTATTTCCTCACCCCTTCCCAGTCCTGAGCTCTCCCCGGACCCTCCGGAAACTTTCTCCAGAGCCAGGAGCAACCTGCAGGTTGGAAGCCCCTCATTCCTTGCACCTTCTTAATCTGCCCTCAGCCTGTCTTGGTTAAGGGTTGAATCCATGTGCTCCTGGGACCACTGGGGTTGAGCTGGCCTGGGTCACAGGGTACCAGAAGGGAGAGGTTCCCACTGCAGTGCCCCAGAAGTAACCACATCTCAGGCCTGGGAGGGGTGGGTTGAGTCATAGCAAGGTCACAGCAGGGACACACATTCCTTTTGGGTCCCTGTTGGCCCCCCTCCTACATCCGTTGCTCTTCTGCCCCAGCTCTCTGGCTTCGTGCGCCCCCTTCTGGCCTCTGGTGGAACAGCCAGGTCTTGTCACCCAAAGCCCAAAGCCCCAAATAGTCCTTTGAATTTGTTCATTTTTTCATTTATTTTATTATTTATTGTAATTAATTGATTGATTTTTAAATTAGTTAATTTTTTAAATTAAGTAATTAATTAATTTTTTAAAATTAAGTAACTTTTTAAAATTAAGTAATTAGTTAATTTTTAAAAATTAAGTAATTAATTAATTTTAAAAACTATTTATTTATTTTGAGACAAAGTCTCACTCTGTTGCCCAGGCTGGAGTACAGTGGTCCAGCGTCTCACTGCAACCTCCGCCCCCCCGAGTTCAAGCGATTCTCCTGTCTCAGCCTCCGGAGTAGCTGGGACTACAGGAGACTGACACCATACCAGGCTAATTTTTGTATTTTTAGTGGAGACGGGGTTTCACCATGTTGGCCAGGCTGGTCTCGAACGCCTGACCTCAAGTGATCTGCCCACCTTGGCCTCCCAAAGTGCTGGGATGACAGGCATGAGCCACTGCGCCCAGCCAATAATTTATTTATTTTTGAGACAGGGTCTCACTCGGTTGTCCAGGCTGAAGTGCAGTAGCACAATCATGGCTCACTGCAGTCTTGACTTCTGGGGCTCAAGCAGTCCTCCTGCCTCAGCCTCTCAAGTAGCTGGGACTGCAGGTGCACGCCACCACACCTCGGTAATTTTATAAATTATTTGTAGAGATGAGGTTCTCATTATGTTGCCCAGGCTGGTCTCAAACTCCTGGGCTCGAGCAATCCTCCCACCTCTGCTTCTCAAAGTTCTGGGATTACAGGCGTGAGCAATTGCACCCATCCTCATTTTCCATTTTTGCTTTCCAAAATTCATCTCCTTTATAAGCCTTAAAAATCAGTATGGGAAATACTGGGGAATATTGTCAGGAAAAGTAATATAACTATTTGTCAGAGAAAGAAACTAGGGCCAGCATCATGCAACAGCGGGGCATAAGGCCCTCCCTTCCTTACTTCAGCAGGTGATGTGGGCAAGGCCCTTCTCCACATGGCTCTGCCTGATTTCTGACCTCTCCTTCTCCTATTCCTCCTCCAGTTGCAGAGGAGAATCCTAAGGAGAGTAAACCCCAAGCAGGCACTGCCCGCCCACAGGATGTGAACCGCAGAGACCAACAGAGGAATCCAGGCACCTCTACCACGCCCTCCCAGCCCAATTCTGCGGGTGTCCAAGACACTGAGATGGTGCGTTTGGAGCTGGTAGGGAGCAGGAGGGGTGGGAAGCCCTGGAGACTTCCATCTGAGACTGCTCCCTTGGGCTTGGAGACATCTCCATTGTCTGTCCTGGGTGCTTGCCTGGTGGGCCAGAAGGTTGGAACGGGGAGCTGGGCTGGAGCGGTTCTAAGCTGCCTACTCTCCCTTCCCCAGGGCCCATGCCGTAGACATCTGGACTCAGTGCTGCAGCAACTCCAGACTGAGGTCTACCGAGGGGCTCAAACACTCTACGTGCCCAATTGTGACCATCGAGGCTTCTACCGGAAGCGGCAGGTGAGACTATTTTTCTTCTCCTCCTGCTCCAGCAGAAGGCTCCTGCCAGGGAGTGGGGGCGGTGCTGCTTACAAAGCTGCATAAATAAGACACTGCCCCATCTTTAAGGATCTTCCAACTTTAGGAGAACATAGAGAATATAATTTATTAAACAAACTTAGAGAATAATCAACCACACACTGTGAGAGAAAACCCACTTAAGGAATGCCCTAACTCAGTGGCTCTCGAACTTGAGGCATCAGAATCCTCCGGAGGGCTTATGCCACACAGATGGCTGAGCCCCACCGGCAGCCTTCCTGATTCAGGAGGTGTGGAGTGGGGCCTGACAATATGCATTTCTAACATGTTCCCTGGTGATCCGGATTTGGGAACGTCACTTTGAAAACTACTGTTCCAGGCTAGCAGAATGCACACAATTTATTGGTTGAAGAGGGGGAACTAAAGAGAGGGAACACTGGGCCGGGTGCGGTGTCTCATGCCTGTAATCCCAGCACTTTGGGAGGCCAAGGCTGGTGGATCACGAGGTCAGGAGTTCAAGATCAGCCTGAACAACCTGGTGAAACCCCATCTGTTTTAAAAATTACAAAAATTAGCCAGATGTGGTGGCGTGCACCTGTAATCCCAGCTACTCAGGAGGCTGAGGCAAGAGAATTGCTTGAATCTGGGAGGTGGAGGTTGCAGTGAGCAGAGATCATGCCAATGCATTCCAGCCAGGGCGACAGAGCGAGACTCCATCTCAAAAAAAAAAAAAAAGAGAGGGAACCCCCGAGGGGACGCTCAGGTGTTTTTACATCCTCAGACTCAGATGTCCCCTCTCATTCTCCTGCTGGAAGCCTCTGGCCTCACTCCTGACCTGTGTGCCTCTCTCTCCAGTGCCGCTCCTCCCAGGGGCAGCGCCGAGGTCCCTGCTGGTGTGTGGATCGGATGGGCAAGTCCCTGCCAGGGTCTCCAGATGGCAATGGAAGCTCCTCCTGCCCCACTGGGAGTAGCGGCTAAAGCTGGGGGATAGAGGGGCTGCAGGGCCACTGGAAGGAACATGGAGCTGTCATCACTCAACAAAAAACCCCAGGCCCTCAATCCACCTTCAGGCCCCGCCCCATGGGCCCCTCACCCCTGGGCCTTTACACATGCGGTTGGAAAGAGTGTTGGTGTTGGCTGGGGTGTCAATAAAGCTGTGCTTGGGGTTGCTGGCTTGTGTCTCTGTGTCTGCCTCTCACAATTCTGGAATCCCTGGCCCTCTCTTTACCCCACTACAGCTCACTCACAGCATTTCTCCTTTCCTGTGGATACCTTTAGTCCTTCCTGTGACAGCCAGGCAGAAGCTTCAAGCCATCAAGCCTCACAGAGCTGCCCACCAGGAGTTGGGAGTGGGAAGGGGAGACACTGAGATCATGGCCTTAATTTGAAGTTGTGACCTTGTTTCTAACACTGATCTTTGGACACAAAGGGAGGGGAAGGATTAATAGTTAATCCCAGCAGGAACCCAGCAAAGAGGAACTCTCAAAGCACATACCCTTCTGTTACTTCCTACTAAAAAAAGAAGGAAATTATTACTAATATATGAGCTCATCCCATGGCCCTGAACCATGTGATTTTACCTGGACAACCTCATTTTGAGCTTACGATAACCTTGTGATATAGGGATTTTTACCCCAATTTTTCAGAGGAGGAAACTGGCTTAAAATTTGGGGTCACTTGCCTGAAATTATATAGCTGGTAAATGACAGAGGGAGGTTTGCATCCGGTTCTTCCATATGTGACAATACCTGGTATTCCTTAGGTGCTGAATACGTGTTTGTTTAGCCTCCTTTCTGCCTACATGCTCACCCAAGCAGGTGTCAGGAAGCGCAGACGTTCAGGGGCCCTGACACTCAGCCTTTCCTGGAGGGGCCCCAGTTCCGTGAGTAGCACGGTGCCAACCCCATCAGAATATTACCACATGTGTCAATCACACACCTTGTGGTGAAAGCGAGCTGACTGCACTGATACATGAAGACATTTCTGACTCCTCCCTGACCTTCAGCCTGCTGGGAGAGAGACTGGAAGGCCAGCCATGCTAGGTGACAAGCTTCTGAGAGGCAAAGTTCCCCTCCCCACGATGTACCCAGCCACTATTCCTGTGTGTGTGTGGCGGGGTGGATAGCACCCTTGGAGCTGGGCATCTGGATGGTGGTTGGGGTGTTAGGGGGATGTGGCGATCCCTGCGACAGACAGCAGAGTGAGGTCTGAATCTGAGAAGCTCTGCCTCCAGATCAGATAACCTATCGCACTCCCAGAGGCCCCCTCCTCCTGAAAGGACTTTAGTCTTTGGAGCTGTCACCTGAGCTGAGTGGGACAAGAGCTCTGCAGGGCAGGCCACACTGCGAAGGAAGGAGGCAACACGGGCAAGGGCTGCCTGCTGCCCGCTGGAGACCGCACCATGGAGCCAGGCGGGGCCCGTCTGCGTCTGCAGAGGACAGAAGGGCTGGGAGGGGAGCGGGAGCGCCAACCCTGTGGAGATGGTGAGCCACCCTCGGGGGTGCAGAAGGCACAGGCAAGTGGGGGGGAGGCGGGGAGAGATGCGCTATGGAGAGAAGGCTCCAACTGCCTGATGCCAATCCTTCCTGCTGTCCAGAGAGGCCAAGGAAGGCAGACCCTGGCCTCAGCCCAGAGCCACCCAGCTGGAAGATGGAACAGAAAAGAGCTATGTCAGAGCTGTGGCCTGGCCTTATCCTTCTGACTGTTTAGCCCCAGATAGTGAATGGAGTAGCTTCCCGTTCCCTGAGTGCCCTGTTCCCAGTAATGTCACCAGGCCCCCTGCTTGCCTATGGCCTCCTCACCACTGGCAACAGCAACTTCCCCTTCTAGTAGCCCCAACCATGATACTAGATATTGGCTGGTTGGGGTGAGGGCAGCTACTGAGCACACAAAGCATTTCCTGACCACAGGATGCCTCTGGGTCTGCAGAACCCCAATTCCTCCTGTTAACTGTGCCTTTGATCCCTCCTCACAGGAAACACTGAGACGCACAGAGCCCCGGACTTGGTACAATGGACCCGACACATGGAGGTGAGGGATGTCAGAGGTCAGAGGTCAAGTGGACAGATCCTTGGTAGCAGGAAGCAGGAGTGAGGCTTGGTGATAAAGATGACTTTTTTTTTTTTTTTTTGAAACAAAGTCTCGCTCTGTTGCTCAGGCTGGAGTGCATTGGCACAATCTCGGCTCACTGCAACCTCTGCCTCCCAGGTTCAAGCGAGTAGCTGGACTACAGATGAGTGCCACCAGGTGTGGCTAATTTTTTTTTTATATTTTTAGTAGAGACGGGGTTTCACCATATTGGCCAGGCTGGTCTTGAACTCCTGACCTCAAGTGATCTACCCGCCTCGGCCTCCCAAAGTGCTGGGATTACAGGTGTGAGCCACGGTGCCCAGCCTGATGACTTGTTCCTGAGTGCAAAGATCGGGTTAGAATTAAGGATGGAGATGGAGGGGTTTGAAGCACAGGTCCCAAAGGTCACCAAAAGTCAGCCAGTAGATAGAGTCTTCCTGCTAGTGCGGCTGGAGGCCAGGGGTGAGGAGTGACAATCGGAGGTGACCAGGCTGGAATTCAGACCCAGGGAGGGGAAGCCTTGCTCCTACTGTCACTCCCTGATCCTCGCTGCTGCCCCAGGAAGCCAGAAGGAGATCAACTCTGGGCAGGAATCATGGCTTGTTCATCTTTTTACCACAGCACTTAGCACTGCGGGGTCCTACCCCACCAGCAGACCCATCACCACCCCACCAATGCCTGCCCTTCCCCCCACAGGCCTGCCACTGCTGAACCCCCATTCCTGCTGACCCCCCAGGTTTGTTTTTTTTTAAAAAAGCACTGTGCCTGGCATAGACAGAAACTCAGTGAATGTCTGGTGAATGAAAGGATGGCTGACTGGAGGGACAGTGGGCTCTGCCCTGGCTTTGTCCCGTAGGCTGTGAAGGCACAATTGCTGGAGCAAGCGCAGGGACAACTGAGGGAGCTGCTGGATCGGGCCATGCGGGAGGCTATACAATCCTACCCATCACAAGACAAACCTCTGCCCCCACCTCCCCCAGTTTCCTTGAGCAGGTGAGTCTGCGGAATGGCTGCGCGGGCTCCTCCGTAGCAAGGATCATGAGCTAGAAACATCACGTTATGTGCCCTTGCCAGCTTTAGCAGGACCGTGACTCCAGCCTTCCCTCTTCCCCCTTTGTCTTCCTAACACTGACCTCCATCTACTGGGCCTCGCTCTGCCCTGGCCCTGACCTTCTACCCGGTCGTGCCCTCTGGCCCTAGCCCTGACCTTTCCCTACCACTCCCCTTGGCTCCCAAGTATTGACCTTCTGCATGGCCCTGCCCTCTGCCCATTTACTTTTTCCTGACCCTGAACAAACATCTCAATTCAGGAGCCAGGAGCCATCCCTGGGGAAACAGAAAGTTTTCATCATCCGCAAGTCCCTGCTTGAGTAAGTCGGGGTGATGACAAGTAATGGGAGGAAAAGAAAGGGCTTTGGCTAGGGGTCAAGGTACCTCATTTCTCATCCCCAGGCTCTAGGTGGTTTGTGGGGAGGACTTGGAAAGGGTTTCTAAGGTGTGGGTCCCCTATTTGCCCTAAGCATGGTTGTGGAAGAAAGGCCTTTAGCTGGAAGTTCTGGATCGCTAGGCCCCATGCCTCATGTGTACATGAGGTGAGCTAGTTCTGGATTGCTAGGCCCCATGCCTCATGTGTACAGTGTCTGAGCTAGTTCACACGACCCTGAGGACCCTCCCACACTGACTTTCCGGCCCCTGTCCCTCTAGTGAGCTGATGGAGGTGCAGCATTTCCGCACCATCTACCACATGTTCATCGCTGGCCTGTGTGTCTTCATCATCAGCACCCTGGCCATCGACTTCATTGATGAGGGCAGGTAGGTCCCCCTCCCACCTGGGACAGGCACACCTATCTGATCAGACCCTCTGGGTCCTCAGTGCCCCACCTGCCCTTGGGGCAAGAGGACACAGGTTCCCCCTTTGGTTATTGGACATGTACCAACATTGCTCCCAACAACCTTCCCACCTGAAACACTCTCTAGGATCCCTTCCTTCCCCAGCCTTGGTTGGCCCTTTGTCTGTCCTCTCAGGGCCAGCCACTCTCAAATGCTTCTCAATGACACCTTGCCCTGAGGCAGATGTGTGTGTGTGTGCACACATGCACACCCATACACACTCCTTTCCAAGTCAGTTCTATTCAAGTAACCTCCATTGAGCACCTCCCAAGTACCAGTCCTAGTGGCCAGAGAAATGAGGGGGGCAGACCCCATTCCTGTCTGTGAGGCACTCCCAGTCTTGTGGGGAAGACAGACATGTAACCAAGTGCCTGGGTGGGTCATTTCCCCCACAGAGCACCCCATCCAACTGTGAGGATGAGCCTCAGAGAGCTGTATACCCCTGGGGGTCTGTATTTTCATACCTCCCACTATTCCCAGACCAAACTGAGGGTTGGGGCTGCTATTTCTCATGGCCCAATAACGAGATGCAGATGAACTGGGGAGGAAGAGGGTTTTTATTTCTGTAACCAGTTACAGAGAGAAGGCCTGGAAATTATCACCAGGCCAACTAAAAATTACAATTTCCAGAGCATATATACCTTCTAAGCTCTACATCTATGTGTAGGTGTGCATTCATCTAAAGACATAAGTGATTAACTTCTTTTAATCTATAACTAAGGTCTGAGTCTTGAAGACCTTCTTTTGGAGCCTCAGTGTTTACTTAATCTAAATGGGTCCAGGTGCTGGGGTGATTACCCTTCTCTTATCTCCTGCTAAATAACGGAGGTTTGGGGAGTTTCTTCAGACCCCCAGCAAAACTTGTTTAATCATGCTTTGAGGTTCAGGAAAGGCCTAGGCAAAACTCTTGGTGGGCTTTTGTTACATTCCAGCCTTTGTATAAGGGCACTGGTTTTTAACATTTAACTTAACCACTCAGTCAGTACTGAAACAGTTGTTATGGAGGTCTGCATTAGTGAGACCTGCTTGTCACAGTCCCCACTGTCAATTTACACGATTTTTATCATGCGTGGATATTTATTTATCATGAGAATCGCAGGGAGATGGGGAGTCGTAATCTTTCTGGCTACTTCCTGCTGAGAGGGGGTCGTTGTTATGGGGCACCAAAAGCAGCAGTGGAGTGGAAGAGGTTGATTTGTTCGCAGTAGCACTCTCTGTTTCGGGGCCTTGGAGGCAGCACCTGCTGAAACATAATACTATGTAACAGCACATATAAATAGGCTACTGCTCTTTTCTTCTGAAGTTTAAGTTGTCTAGTCTTCAGTTTGCAGGGCTTTAAGAAAGCAGAGCTTAGGTTTCAGTGATTACCAATTAGGAAGAATGGGGGAAAATGGAAAAGAAAGAGGAAAAAATTGAAAACATTATTTTGGAGACCTGTAGCCAGAAAAGTTAGAATTTAATCCAAACTGCAGAAAATAATAAAAACTGAAAAACATCAGGCAAGACTAGAATTTAACAACAGATGTACTTTTTTTTTTTTTTTTTTTGAGACAGAGTCTCGGTCCGTTGCCCAGGCTGGAGTGCAGTGGCGTGATCTTGGCTCACTGCAACCTCCGCCTCCTGGGTTCAAGCGAATCTCCAACCTCAGCCTCCTGAGTAGCTGGGACTACAGGCACATGTTACTGTGTTCGGCTCATTTTTGTATTTTTAGTAGAGACTGGGTTTCACCGTGTTGGCCCGGCTGGTCTCGAACTCCTGACCTCAGGCGATCTGCCCACCTTGGCCTCCCAAAGTGCTGGGATTACAGGTGTGAGCCACTGAGCCCAGCCATAGTTTTTGAAACATAATTTTTCTCTCTCCAGTTTCCCATTTTTATTAAAAGACAGATCATAGTAGGACTGGTTTGCTTTATTATACTTGGTTTAATTATTTGTATACAGTACAGCAAGAATAATTAGTTTCACATAGGCCTTTTAAATTGGCTTTGATGGAACTTCGTTCCATAGAAGGAATCTGAGATAAGTCCTTTTAAAGCCGAGCCCAGCCATGGATTTGTACCAATAAATACCTATGAGTTGGGTGAATTCCTCTTCTCTTGAGGTTCCAAGATAACTTGGGGTTCCTGGCCTGTCCGAAAATGACATTCTTTACCTACCACAGATCAGAAACCCTGGACAGGGACTGTATACCCAAAATATGACGCCAGTTTTCAAGGGCTTTATTGGCTTCATAAGTCAAGTTCGATTCCTTAAAAAAGAGTACACCATTCCAGTCAAAGCCTTGGGAAAATAACCACTTTTTCCAATTATGTTCTGTTACAAAAGAAAACAGATTCTTATTGTACTTATGCAAATAACTATATTGCAAATAGTTTCCAAATTCTGGAGAAATCAGGTGGAGAGAAACAAACATGCTCCAAATTTTATTCATAGGAGTATACTTTACTTAATTGTTAAAAGCTATTAATAGCTCAAAAGAAAAGTTTCCTTGACTCTGCAAAGCAAAACAAAGGACTAGCAACATTTTAAGCAAAAAGTGAAAAAGATCACTTCAATCTCCTATTAGTTCAGTACATGCAGTTAATTCCTGTCCTGCTTCATATTAATGAATATTTTAACTCTTCAAGAGCCCTAAATGTTTTTCCTCCATTGTGATGTCACAATCTACAAAGTTATCAGAAACCTGCATTCAAGAGCACCTGTTAGAGCTTTATAACTGATTATAAAACCACCTTCTAAAGAGGACCAAAACAAGAAAACAATTGTTTATGGATGACAAACAGTTTTAGGGTAGCCATAGTTAAAGACACAATTGACAAGGAAATCTGTTACCTCTGTAGCACACAACAAGTTAACATAACAATGGCTGGGCACAGTGGCTCATGCCTGTAATCCCAGCACTTTGGGAGGCCGAGGTGGGTGGATCACGAGGTCAGGAGTTCAAGACCAACCTGGCCAATATGGTGAAACCCCGTCTCTACTAAAAATACAAAAATTAGCTGAGCATGGTGGCGCATGCCTGTAGTCCCAGCTACTTGAGAGACTCAGGCAGAAGAATCACTTGAACCTGGGAGGCAGAGGTTGCAGTAAGCCAAGATCACGCCACTGCACTCCAGCCTGGGCGACAGAGCGAGACTCCATCTAAATAAATAAATAAATAACAATTGTAATTATTATTGCTAATGTACACTAAGATATATCAGAATTATAGCAGTCTCTCATAACTTTGGAATACATACCAATAACATATTTATACAAATATAGCCCAAAGAAAGTCAAACCCCATTTTATATTTGGGAATGCTTCCTGTATGATTTTTGGTACCAAATAAGCCAAATTTCACCTTTATATTAGTGTACTATTAATGTTAAACCCAATTATTTATTTATTTATTTATTTTCTTTTTTGAGACAGAGTCTCACTCCGTCACCCAGGCTGGAGTATAGTGGCATGATCTCGGCTCACTGCAATCTCTGAATCCTGGATTCAAGTGATTCTCCTGCCTCCGCCTCCCAAGTAATTGGAATTACAGGCATACGCCACCACACCCAGCTAATTTTTTTGTGTGTATTCTTAGTAGAGATGGGGTTTCATCATGTTGGCCAGGCTGGTCTTGAACTCCTGACCTCAAGCGATCCACCCACCTTGACATTCCCAAAGTGCTGGGATCATAGGTGTGAGCCACTGCACCTGGCCTTAAACCTAAGTCTTAATAAAACCTTATACACATGTTTACCCAATTTTAATGTTTGACCATAAGGTAAGATTTTTATAGACTTTTTCGAACCCTTTACAATTTTTGTTAAAGAGCAGGTTAGTGCTCTAAGAGAAACCCATTGTGCTTTTATTTTAATGCTCAATTTACAGAAGAAACTGGATGATATCCCTTTAACTTTAGCCAATATGTTTACACACAGAATTTCCTTTACAATCAACCTTCCACAACTTGCTTAAACCTCCATCTTTATTTTACCCAACTTAAAACAATCCTTTTACCTTTTAATCTAGGGAAAAATCCATTATTGTCATGCCTTCTTATAATCTTTTTACCAAAAGTGTATTTTACTTTTCTTATACACCTTGCACATAAATTGTTTCTTCAACAGTGTTAAATATATATTATACTGTTAACTCTTAGCAACCTTTACTTTTGGTGAAAACCTTGGTAAGTTTGGGATTTTAATTATGTACTAGGTGTGGCGCCTAGGACCTAGACAGGAGTACAGATAAGGTCTGACTTATTCCAGCATCTAACTCCATGTGTCCTAGGACTTACCTAGCTGTAAAGCAGGCAAGTTGTACAGCTAAGAGTCATAAAGCATTTAGGAGGCCTAATCACCTTTAAATTGTATAACATTTCTTGTATAAATTTCCTTTAATAAATTCTTTCAGGACTTCCACAGACAATCTCTGACATCCCTTGACTTTCTGATTTGTCCTAAACATGTTTCTCTTTAAACAACCAGTTATTTTACTTTAGGACAAGAATTTACCATACAAGATCCTTTCTTATATAAATTCTCTTTTCTTTAATATCTTCTTGCATATCTAGGGGGCATGGCTAATTTCACATGTCCCTAGCCTTATCTAGAATCTAACGCTCCAAAATAAATTTAACAATTTTAAAGTCAAAGAAGCAGTTTATGACCTAAAGCATTTAGCAAACCTAATATTTGACATCCATAATTTAAACCAAATGTTTACATTTTTGAAGATATTTTTATTTTACCAATAATCTTTAAAATTGTCTTTATTTTTATAACTTTTTTTATGTCTCTCTTATTTCCTGTTTTTTTACCTTGTTTTATATATAACCTTTAAGGTTTGAATTAGACAAAAATTAGTTACTCTTTAAAAAGGACACAATTTTTAGAAAGAATGTTTTCCTACATTTTTATTGGAAAATACCCAAATAATGAAATATCTGTTGTTTAACTTTAGATTCTAAATTATGACAAGTTTGTTTATGAGTATTTATCCCATTACATTTATCTAATTATTTATTTTAATCATTTGCCTACATTTTTTTTTTTTTTTTTTGAGATGGAGTCTCACTCTGTCACCCAGGCTGGAGTGCAGTGGCGTGATCTCGGCTCACTGCAAGCTCCGCCTCCCAGGTTCACACCATTCTCCTGCCTCAGTCTCCCAAGTAGCTGGGACTACAGGCGCCCGCCACCACGCCCGGCTAATTTTTTTTGTATTTTTAGTAGAGACGGGGTTTCACTGTGTTAACCAGGATGGTCTCGATCTCCTGACTTCGTGATCTGCCTGCCTCGGCCTCCCAAAGTGCTGGGATTACAGGTGTGAGCCACCTTGCCCAGCCTATAGTGGAGCTTTAAAACAGAGAATGATAACAGTCCTTTCCCAGAACAAACTTCCTTCATGTCTGTGGACTAGACTAAGGCCACAAGAGTAGAAGTTAGGGTATTTTACTAAATAATTCAAGATGTCGCTATCTTCATTAAACAATATTAATGTTTCATTCATTAAAAATGACATGAGCAAAGATCATTCTGTTTTGGGCTGAGTTATAGTTTTGTAGCCTCTATGCCAAATTTTGACACCTTATAGTATTTGGCAGAGATAAGTATGAAATTGCTTGATCAATAAATGCAAACAAAAATGTATGCTGGCAACTCTTAAGACATTTCTAGTATTACTTTACCAATAATTTTTAAAGCTAGCTTATGTATTAAAGATTTTATTTAAGTCACATAAACTTGAAAAAGCATTTGACTAGTCTTTCCTTTTTCTGTTAAAGTATTTAAGTGCTTTTATTTTTCTTTAAGCCAATTAATTAGAACTCTTTTATATATTTTCAGTAGTGAAACATGGTATACACAAGACATAAATACGCAGACGTATTAGGCATGCCGATAGAAGTACATTTTATAGATTCCTAAGACCTCCTTTTTCCTCTCTTTTAACTGGATCTTTGTGCTCTGGGCAGATCTTACACTGAATCCTGGGTTTTCAAAAAGGGAGAATTATTATGAAGCCAGATCATGTGAGGCTTTTACAGTGCACTTACATTTTTTTTCCCAAAGACATTTCTATGTCTCTCAATTACACTTCTTAAAAACCCCAGAGTAGCTTCTGTTGTAATAGCTATTAATCAAGAAAACAGAATTCAGTCAACTGAGAAGGAAAAAAACTTCTGCTCAAAAAGACAAGGTCCTGGCCGGGTGTGGTGGCTCACGCCTGTAATCCCAGCACTTTAGGAGGCCGAGGCGGGCAGATCACCTGAGGTCAGGAGTTTGAGACCAGCCTGACCAATATGGAGAAATCCTGTCTCTACTAAAAATAAAAAATTAGGCAGGCGTGGTAGCACATACCTGTAATCCTAGCTACTCGGGAGGCTGAAGCAGGAGAATTGCTTGAACCCGGGAGGCGGAGGTTGTGGTGAGCCAAGATTGCACCATTGCACTCCAGCCTGGGTGACAGAGCAAAACTCTGTCTCAAAAAAAAAAAAAAAAAAAAAAAAAAGACAAGGTCCTAGGAGAGAAATAAAAACAAAACCAAAAACATGAAAGCCTTTTAAATACAAACGTGCACACATGCACACATACGTATACACATCTTGGATGTTATCTTTTAATTAAGCTGACTCTCAACCATTGAGCGTCTAGAAGATATTTTTCCTTCCCAGTGGCCTCTCAGCAGGAATGGACCCAATACCTCCCTTTTTTTTTTTCTTTCCTTTTTTTTTTTTTTTTTTTAAGACAGAGTCTTGCTCTGTCGCCCAGGCTGGAGTGCAGTGGTGCAATCTTAGCTCACTGCAACCTCTGCCTCCTGGGTTCAAGCAATTCTCTGCCTCAGCCTCCCAAGTAGCTGGGATTACAGACGTCCGCCACCACGCCTGGCTAATTTTTTTAGTAGAGATGGGGTTTCACCATCTTGGCCAGGCTGGTCTCAAACTCCTGAACTCATGATCCAGCCACCTCGGCCTCCCAAAGTGCTGGGATTACAGGCATGAGCCACTGCACCCAGCCAATACCTCCTATTTTCAAGTTTACATGCTATCAAAGGGAATAAGACAGATACACAAATAAGTGGAGACAAATTTTGGACAACACAAGGGGGAGTGCACTCAGGCAAAACAGACTCAAAACCAACTCAAAACCTGATCGCAACCAAAATGCAAAGCAGGCGTATGAGTGAGCCCTATTGCTTCCCTGGGTGGTACCGGACAAATGGCTTAACAAGCCCAATAGGAAAACAATAGGCTCCCGGTATATGATCTGTTTAACTCACCCTTTGAGCGTGTCTGCTTCTGATCTCTGTTCTTCCCCAGTAGTGAAAGGGATGTGCAATTTTGCACACGGGACAGCCCTCAGGAGGGTCCCCAAGAAAAATCTCACGGGCAGCTGCTTGGACCCTCCTGAAGACTGTCTCATCGCAAGCCACTGGTGGCTGAACACAGCACCATCCCGGTCTCTCCTGGCTGGCTTGCCACGTTTTGTTCCCAGATCAAACTGAAGGTTGGGCTGCTATTTCTTGCGGCCCAGTAACGAGATGCAGATGAACTGGGGAGGAAGAGAGTTTTTATTTCTGTAACCAGTTACAGGGAGAAGGCCTGGAAATTATCACCAGGCCAACTAAAAATTATAAAGTTTTCCAGAGCTTATATACCTTCTAAGCTCTATGTCTATGTGTAGGTGTGCATTCATCTAAAGACATAAGTGATTAACTTCTTTTAATCTATAACTAAGGTCTGAGTCTTGAAGACCTTCTTCTGGAGCCTCAGTAAGTTTACTTAATCTAAATGGGTCCAGGTGCTGGGGTGATTACCCTTCTCTTATCTCCTGCTAAATCACAGAGGTTTGGGGAGTTCCTTCAGAATCCCAATAAACTCATTTGTGGAGGCCTGGGGAGTGTCTTCAGACCCCCAATAAAACTTGTTTAATCATGCTTTGAGGTTCAGGAAAGGCCCAGGCAAAACTCTTGGTGGGCTTTTGTTACATTCTGGCCTTTGTATAAGGGCACTGGCTTTTAATATTTAACTTAACCACTCTATCAGTACTGAAACAGTTGTTATGGAGGCCTGTATTAGTGAAACCTGGCCTGCCACATCCCCTCTCCCTATGTTGGGCTTGGGAAGCAATGAAAAAAACAGCTCCAAGGATCCACAGGCTCAGCAACAGCACTGCCTTTTGGTAAAATTTTTGTTGTTAGTTATACAAGTATTAAAAGGACAAAATCTACTGCTAGGTTTGCATAAGAAAAAAATAAATTAAAAAAACTAAAGATGATAAAATCTCAGTAAAAAGCTCAAATACATGTTTTCGTGTAAAGGAGGTCCTTCTTGACCGCCTCCTTCAATCCCACACTGCTCTCGGTGGATTTTAAACAGTTTCTGGCTGGGTGCAGTGGCTCACGCCTGTAATCCCAGCACTTTGGGAGGCCGAGGCAGGCGGATCACTTGAGGTCAGCAATTCAAGACCAGTCTGGCCAATATAGTGAAACCCTGTCTCTACTGAAAAAAAAAAAATTAGCCAGTCGTGGTGGTGCAAGCCTGTAGTCCCAGCTATTCAGGAGGCTGAGGCAGGATAATTGCTTGAACCCGGGAGGCGGAGGTTGCAGTGAGCAGAAATTGTGCCACTGCACTCCAGCCTGGGTGACAGAGCGAGACTCTGTCTCTAAAAAAAACAGTTTCTGAGTTTCCATCCAGAGCATTTTCCATGCATTGACATTCAGTACCAAAGATAGGTACATTGTGGAGGTTTCACATAAACCAGAAACTGTACCTATTATTTTGTAATTTGATTTTACTCCCTAACAATTTATTTTAGGGATCTTTTCATGTTAGTCCATTGGTTTGAAGGACTGAAGAATATGGAGGTGCCAGATTTGTTCACTTAGTCCTTTACTAATGGACACTTAGGTTGTCTTCAGTTTTTCCCCTTAACAAACCATACACTATTAACCTAGGCTAACAAAACACTGAACAACCGGCATCCTATTAGCTCCAATCTACAACAACAGACGATCCAAAGGAATAAAACTAAGGAAAGTCAGTCTAGTTACCTCATATCCTAACATGTGTTGTATATAGAGTACTGAGCCCTTACCAACACCATGAAATCAGAGAGGGCTCTCAAGGTCATTTAGAATCAAACTCATGCCATGACTGAGTCTCCTGGAGCAACGCCCTGTGCCACAGAGGTGCCATCTTGAACACCTCCAGAGATGGGGAGCTCACAACCTGATCAAGATACCTCAGTTCATCTTCCAGGAGCTCAGACTGAAGAGGAAGGGGACAAGAATGGGCTTCACTTGTCTACTTTGTCTCTCCTTCCCCACTCCAAGGCTGCTGCTGGAGTTTGACCTACTGATCTTCAGCTTCGGACAGCTGCCATTGGCGCTGGTGACCTGGGTGCCCATGTTTCTGTCCACCCTGTTGGCGCCGTACCAGGCCCTGCGGCTGTGGGCCAGGCAGGGGGCCAGGGGCACCTGGACGCAGGTGACGGGCCTGGGCTGTGCGCTGCTAGCCGCCCACGCCGTGGTGCTCTGCGCGCTGCCGGTCCACGTGGCCGTGGAGCATCAGCTCCCGCCGGCCTCCCGTTGTGTCCTGGTCTTCGAGCAGGTGAGGGCCGAGCCCTGCTGAGGGACAGGAAGGAACCAGCTGGTGGGGCCATCTCAGCAGAGGGGGAGTCCCCCAAAGAGGGGGCGGGGCCCACGAGAGGGAGGCGCTGGAGACGGCATTGGCAGGGGCGGAGCTAGTTACCGGGGGTGGAGTTCATTACGAGGGATTTGGGGAACCTGCAGGCTGGAAGGCAAACACTGTGACACTGCCATCACAGGAGGTTGACCAGAAGACTCCGCTCTGGCCTCTTATCCCAGCAGCCTTCATTCATCCCAGCATATGTTAGGCTATACAGCCATCCAACAAAAAGAAGAAGTATGGGCTCTGACCAGACAGATCTTACACTCTGCCTGCCTCTCAGAGGTAACCCAGAGCACAGAGAGGTTAAGCGATTTGCTTAAAGCCACACAGCAACTTTTCCTCCCCTTCCATTCTGCCACAGGTTAGGTTCCTGATGAAAAGCTACTCCTTCCTGAGAGAGGCTGTGCCTGGGACCCTTCGTGCCAGACGAGGTGAGGCCTTCATCTTGCCCGGTTGTGAACTCAGTCCTCTTGGCTGACTGAATGAAGCCAGCAGGTGCAAGATCCTGATAAAAGCCCCTGCCTTCCTAAGCCCGGGTTGCCGACCAGGCACAGCCCTGGCATCCAGCTGGGCTCTGTGGGCCTTCATCGTTAGGCATTCTCAGCCCCTGCCTCTGACAGATGGCACCTCTGTTACCCAGGACTTCTGGCACTTTCCTATTTCCTATTTCCAGGCCCAGCCTGTCACCCAGGCTTTGTTATTCCATTTATAGAGCACAGGCAGAGTATATTTAGCATCATTCTTAAGGGCCCTAGAATTTTTGGAATGACAAGTTGGCACTGGCTCCAACTTAAAGTCACCAGCTGCATTAGCCCTTAACAAGAGCCCTTAAAGTCACCAGCTGCAGGCTGAGCACAGTGGCTCACACAGGTAATCCCAGCACTCTGGGACACTGAGACAGGAGGATCGTTTGAGCCCAGGAGTTCAAGACCAGCCTGAGCAACGTAGTGAGATGGGGTCTCACTTCAAAAAACTTTTTAAAATTAGCCAGGTGTGGTGGCTAATGCCTGTGGTCCCAGCTATGTGGAAGGCTGAGGTGAGAAGATTACTTGAGTCCGGGAGGTGAAGGCTGCAGTGAGCCATGACTGTGTCACTGTACTCCAGCCTGGGCAACAGACTGAGATCCCATCTCAAAAAAAAAAAAAAAAAAAAAAAGTGAGAGACATGCAACTCTTTCTTTCACTCACTTGAACACTTAAAGACCATTTCAATGTTATTAATTGGCCCGATTTCAATTTTTTTTTTTTTTTAGATGGAGTCTTGCCCTGTTTCCCAGGCTGGAGTGCAGTGTTTCCCAGGCTGGAGGCTCACTGCAGCCTCCACCTTCTGGGTTCAAGCGATTCTCCTGCCTCAGCCTCCTGAGTAGCTGGGATTATAGGTGTGCGTCACCACACCCAGCTAACTTTTTTGTACTTTTAGTAGAGACAGGGTTTCACCATGTTGGCCAGGGTGGTCTCGAACTCCTGACCTCCAGTGATCCACCCACCTCAGCCTCCCAAAGTGCTGGGATTACAGGCATGAGCCACCGCGCCCAGCCAATTTTTTTTTTTTTTTTTTTAGAGACAGGGTCTTGCTATGTTGCCCAGGCTGGTCTTGAACTCCTGGGCTTAAGCAATCCTCCTGCCTTGGCCTCCCAAAGTGTTGGGATTACAGGAGTGAGCCATTGAGCCTGGCCCCTAATTTCAATATCGTTGTATCTCAGCGAATAGGAAAGCTCGAGGAGAACAGAAGAGATGGGAGAATGGCCGGTCAGTAGAGTAGTCAGAACACACACACAATTTGTCAGTTAAGTTTGCTCTCTTATTTGGGTGTATTTCATGATGCCCTAAAACAATTGCAATAGTAACATTAAAAATCACTGGTCACAGTGATTTTTGCCGAGGTGAGAAGTTGGGGTAGAAGGGTAGACCTGTGACTCATGGTGGTGGAGAGGGGACGTTTCTGGGAGGCCTGGGGAGGCAGTGGGAGGGTGGTGCCAAGGGAAGAGGAGGCCAGTGCTGGGCCAGAGGTCCAATGCCACCGGCAGCTGCCAGTGTCCCTCTCCAGTTATGTATCCTCACACCCCCTCCAGGTCCTGGGCTGTGTGCTCTATGCCTGTGCACCATACCACATATAATAATAAGAAGAAAGAAATATTTCAGGAATTGCCAAAATGTGACACAGTGGCATGAAGTGAGCACTTGCCGTTGGAAAAAGTGGCACTGATAGCCTTGTCTCTTGCAGGGTTGCCACAAACTTTCAATTTGTAAAAGAGGCAATATCTGGGAAGTGCAGTAAAATAAGATGTGCCTGTATTAGGAAGTCCAGACAGAAGGGGAAGGAGAATGGGTTGTCGAACGTATGGGTACCAAATGAAGCTCTGGCCACAGCAGGCCCTGCACTGGAAGATAGGGTGCCTGAAATGAAAGCAGAAGAGACAGTGTTAAAGAGCCAGTTCCGCTCCTGCCCAGCTTAGCTCCCCTAGCCCACATCCAGGTCCTATGTCCAGCTCCTTGCTTATCCCCCACCCCCACCCTATCCATTTCTCCACTCACCAATCCCACCACCCTTCCCCAGCAGCCCCCTCACCTCTGCCCTCTGCCCTCTGCCCTTGCCCTTACTAATCCACCCCTCTCATTCCTCCCCAGGTGAGGGGATCCAGGCCCCCAGTTTCTCCAGCTACCTCTACTTCCTCTTCTGCCCAACACTCATCTACAGGGAGACTTACCCTAGGTAAGACCCTGCACTCCTTCCCCAAATGCCCAGGCCCATCAGGAACCTTACCCTTCTACTCTCCCCTCCCTGAGGTCCTCAGGCTCACCTCAGGCACTGGCCACTTTCTCAGGAAGCATCTCATAATAAAGATGGGAAATAGGTGACTGGTAGACTACCCTGTCTCCTTGCCTGGCCTATGATGACACTAGGGCAACCCACTTTCCTGATTTACCCAGGACTGTCCTGATTTTAGTACTGAAAATCCTACCCATCCTACACACCCTTGTTGACATCCATGCTTAAAACCCACTTGTTATCTCTGTTATGGAAAGTTCAGAGTATCCTAGACCCCACCACCCTAGATAATCCTTCCAGGCCTAAGCAATTAAGGGAACTGAGGAGAGAGGGCCCCAGAACCCGTGCCCAGGCTGAACAGAGAACAACATGAAAGAATGAGAAACATATTGTCCCCATTGCCGCTGCAGGACGCCCTATGTCAGGTGGAATTATGTGGCCAAGAACTTTGCCCAGGTGAGAAGACAGGGTAGAAGGGTGGACCTGTGACTCATGGTGGTGGAGAGGGGACATTTCTGGGAGGCCTGGGGAGGCAGTGGGAGGGTGATGCCAAAGGAAGAGACGGCCAGTGCTGGGCCAGAGGTCAATGCCACCGGCAGCTGCCAGCGTCCCTCTCCAGTTATGTGTCCCCATGCCCCCTCCAGGCCTTGGGATGTGTGCTCTATGCCTGCTTCATCCTGGGCCGCCTCTGTGTTCCTGTCTTTGCCAACATGAGCCGAGAGCCCTTCAGCACCCGTGCCCTAGTGCTGTCTATCCTGCATGCCACGTTGCCAGGTGAGCCAACTAAGGTAGGGCTAGAGCAGCTGTGCCCTGGGGAAGGCTAATCAGGGAAGGCCTTGCTAGTTACCTTCCCTCAGTTTCAACACGTTCTCCTTCTGAGTCTCCCCTTACGTCTGTCCCCTCCTATCAGGGCCATTGCCATGGTCTCAGTTCAGACCATCTGCTCCCCCTCCACATCAGCCTCCTAACCCATCTCCCTGGCACCCAGATCTTTCCTTTCCCATCTACCCCTAACACTGCTGCCCAGGTGAACTTTCCTACTACAACTAATCATTCCCTACCCTCCTTCAAAAACTCTAGTGATAAGTCAATGCTGGCACTTTTGGATCAGATATGAACCCTTGATGTGGCATCCAAGGCTCCTTCCCACACAGCCCCAGCCTATCTTCTCATCCTACAACAAGCCCTGAAAGATATGTGCTTCCATGCCTCCAGGCCTTTGCCCATACTGGCCCCTCAGCTTGAAATACCCTTTCCTAATTTTCAGCCATGGAATCTAGTTGCTTCTTGGAGGCCCATGGCTGAGACGCCCCCTCCTGTGGGAAGCCTTCCTTTTGTAGCCATCAATTACTATGACCCACCTGTTTCTCTGTACTCACAGGCACATCAATGCCACCATACTTAGCTCCCATTACATTTGCCCTGGACACATGGTTGGACATCTTTCTGTCTCTGTCTGTGTGTGTCTCACGTCAATTACTCTGTGAACTCCCAATGGCCCTTTGAGATTCATCTCTATCCCCAACATCTGGCACAAAGTGATGCCAAGTAAATGTACATGAACAAATGGATGAATAAATGAATGCATGAGGCCAGGCACAGTGGCTCACACCTGTAATCCCAACACTTTGGGAGGCCAAAGGAGGAGGACCGCTTGAGGCCAGGAGTTCGAGACTAGACTGGACAATATAGTGAGATCTCATCTCTACAAAAAACTTAAAAATAGCCAGGCATGGTGGCTCACACCTGTAATCCCAGCACTTTGGGAGGCTAAGGTGGGTGGATCACAAGGTCAGGAGATCAAGACCATCCTGGCTAACATGGTGAAACCCCATCTCTACTAAAAATACAAAAAATTAGCCGGGCGTGGTGGTGGGCGTCTGTAGTCCCAGCTACTCGGGAGGCTGAGGCAGGAGAATGGCATGAACCCAGGAGGCGGAGCTTGCAGTGAGCTGAGATCGCGCCACTGCACTCCAGACTGGGAAAGAGAGTGAGACTTCGTCTCAAAAAAATAATAATAATAATAAAAATTAGCTGGGAGTGGTGGCTCACGTCTGTAGTTCCAGTTACTTGGGAGGCTGAGGTGGGAGGATCGCTTGAGTCCAGGAGTTTGAGGCTGCAGCGAGCTATGATCACACCACTGCAGTCCAGCCTGTCTCAAAAGAGAAAAAAAAAAAAAAGGAATGCATAAATTTGTGAATTACCAATAAATGAATGGTAAGAGTTGGGGCCCTGGTTTCTGGGCAGGGGCTCCTCAGAACCCAGATCAGGGCTGCCTGTGGGTCCATGTGGGCCAGCCTGACCTGCAGCCTCTTGTCCCCAACCACCAGGCATCTTCATGCTGCTGCTCATCTTCTTTGCCTTCCTCCATTGCTGGCTCAACGCCTTTGCCGAGATGCTACGATTTGGAGACAGGATGTTCTACCGGGTGGGGCCTGGACCTAGGCCAGTTGGAAGCTGGAGGCAGGGAGGGTTAGGGAGAGATCTGGGGAAGATGGTGGCCAGGTTGGGTGTCACTTCAGCCATGCTGTTCACCTCCCATAATAAGAAATGCCGTCCTCTGGATGTGCTTATAATGCCACCCCTCCACCTCCTGACAAGCCAGGGCTAACTGCTTTTGTGTGCATGGTACTACAGAATCTTCTCCTGAGAGAGGGAGTAGGAGGGAGGACAGGGCCTCCGTGACCTGAGGAGGGAGGTGGGAGAGTGTCTGCTGTCCCTGTTCTGCCAGGAGCCAGCCCTTCTGGAACACTGGGATAGGGTGCAGGCAGAGGGAGCAGTGGGGAGGAGCCGGAACCCAGATGCTTGCTTACCTCCTGTCCCCCACTCTGACCCCACCTTCTCCAGGACTGGTGGAACTCAACGTCCTTCTCCAACTACTACCGCACTTGGAACGTGGTGGTCCATGACTGGCTGTACAGCTACGTGTATCAGGATGGGCTGCGGGTATGGGCCCTGCAGACTCCTTCAGCTCTCACAGTTAATGGGGGCTCTCCTTCCTTCCCTCTCCTTCCCTCCTGCTACAGTGTGGCAACTACACCACTCACCTTTTCCAGGACTAAGGGCCGTTTTGATTTCATCTGTCCTCATTTTCTCATTTTACCCAACCCAATGGGTAGAAAGTCCTTGCAATCTTAACTTTCTTCCATCTTTATCCTTAATTCCACCCTGGCCACAGGGCATTGTTTCCCACCTTAGCCTTCTAAGGAACATGCACATAGCAATTTTCAGCTACCAAGGGTTTTTACACACATTTAATCAGCACAGTAACCCTGAGAAATAAATATTATTATATCCTCATTTTAAAATGGCACCTAAGTCCCAATGGGATAGTAGCATGCTTTTTTTTTTTTTTTTTTTTTTTTTTTTTTTTTTTTTTGTGAGATGGAGTCCAGCCTTGTTGCCCAGGCTGGAGTAGAATGGCACGATCTTGGCTCACCTGCAACCTCTGCCTCCTGGGTTCAAGCGATTCTCCTGCCTCAGCCTTTTGAGTAGCTGGGACTACACGCAAATGCCACCATGCTCACCTAATTTTTGTATTTTTAGTAGAGACGAGGTTTCACCATATTGGCCAGGCTGGTCTTGAACTCCTGACCTTATTATCTGCCCATCTCAGCCTCCCAAAGTGCTGCGATTACAGACGTAAGTGACCGTGCCCAGCCAGCATGCTCTTAAATAAGATTGATGTCACCCCTTCTGACCTCAGATCCCATATTCTTTCCACTGTGCCACACTCCCCCGGCTTCCTTAAGGTGGGGGCTCTTTGTGGAGGAGCTCAGGGAGACTCACTCTTCACTCCTTTCCTCACCCTGCCAGCTCCTTGGTGCCCGGGCCCGAGGGGTAGCCATGCTGGGTGTGTTCCTGGTCTCTGCAGTGGCCCATGAGTATATCTTCTGCTTCGTCCTGGGGTTCTTCTATCCCGTCATGCTGATACTCTTCCTTGTCATTGGAGGTGAGCTGGTCTCTGTGCCACTGGAGGGGAGCCATCCAGAGGGAGGCCTGCGTCCTGCTCCTGCAGATCCCAGACTGATGGTTGGGAGGCCTCGCCCCCAGGCCTGGAGGCGAGGCTGCTGAGACTGAGAGGTGGAGTCGGGGGGTACTTGGAAAGCAAGGAGGGAGGCAGCATTTGGGAGGCAGCCAAGCTGTATCCTGGGGCATGTGGGAGGAGGTTTCTGGTTGGAGAGGAATATTTGAATAGATCACTCATGGAGGAAGACAAAGAGGAGGAAACTGGGATGAGGCTGAGAGGCTCAGTATGAGATTCAGGATATTGAAGTACAAACTGAAGAATCCTGGTTTTACATGGGCCACTTTAGACCTCTACGAATTTCTGCACCTGAGTTCAAGATCTTCTCCAATGGGGCCTTCTTGTTCCATCTCTTCCCAATACCCTGGAATGGGAGGGAAGCCAGGGAGACAAGGCACTCCTGGAGCTGGAATGACAACCTTTCCTCCTGCACCAGGAATGTTGAACTTCATGATGCATGACCAGCGCACTGGCCCGGCATGGAACGTGCTGATGTGGACCATGCTGTTTCTAGGCCAGGGAATCCAGGTCAGCCTGTACTGCCAGGAGTGGTACGCACGGCGGCACTGCCCCTTACCCCAGGTAAGAGACCACAACCGTCATCCAGCTCCCCATCCATGAGGACACACAGACCAACAGCCAGTCCCTCCTTGTTCCCCAACTCACCGGCCACAGTCAGGCACCAGGGCCTGGCTTGGGGGTGATGGACTCTCACGTCTTGGATGCATGGGTTGGGTCACCAGGAATGATCTCATTCACAACTTATTCTTCTCTGGCTCAGACAACCTTCTGGGGGCTGGTGACACCTCGATCTTGGTCCTGCCATACCTAGAGGTCAGGACAGACGATGCTACCTGCCCAGACACCACCAAGTTCTCTGCCTGCAAAACCTGGGACCAGGACTTCTGTCTGCATTCCCAAATTTGGCTCTGAGTCGAGGCAACCTGCACACAAGACCCCACCAAGGAATGTGCAAGGACTGAGATCTGCAGACTTGTGGGTAACTGATCACAGACCTCAGCATGGGGGTGACCAGGGTGACTCTTCAATCCCTATCCCCATGGGCTGGGTACAGGATATCCTCCTACCCCATGACTGTCTTAGGGAGACTTGGGGTACCTTATGGATTTGATGAATGTGGGGGAACTCAGAGGAACTGGGGCCACCAAGGTTGGAAAAGGGTTTGGTTCATGACTTTGTATTCCTTCCAATACAGCAATAAACTTTGTCTCCCTTTTTATTCATTCATTCATTCATTCATTCATTCATCATTAGTGGAAGGCTCACTTGGATTTTTGTAGAGTTGTGTCTGCAGAGGCAAGACTTTGTGGTAGGATGGGTGAGAATCTTGGGTGCCCCCTGCCTTACCTTCTCTATGCCACCACCATCTCCCAGAAACCTGACCCTTCTTCCACCTCTTCTCCAGCTCATATTGAATTTTCTAGCCCCTTTAATCCTTCTGCTCATGGCATGCCCTAGCACATTTTGAGAGGACACGTAGCAGGCCTCCTTTCCTTTAGCAGATTCAGGAGAGGCATGCCTTGTATAGACCTGAAACGAAGCTTTTAATTTTGTGAACCCCAGTTTCTACAACTATAAAAGGGACATTAAAATTAGGAGTGTCCCGACTGAAGGAGACAGAAGGTCAAAATACTTCTGTTCAAAACTGTTTCAGAAACCAGACTGTGTGGTCTGCCCTCCCCACACTGATTCCCTGCCTGATGTGGTTCTGGGGAGACATCTGTGTAAGAAAAGTGGGGAACATTAGTCTCAGGGGGGCTGAGGACCAAAAAATCCAGGGTCCCTAAGAGAGAGAGATGGGGTATTTCTTTTTTTTTTTTTTTTTAACACTTCAACAGTGTGTATAAGACATCTTTTTTTTTTTTTTTGAGGTGGAGCCTCACTGTGTCGCTCAGGCTGGAGTGCAGTGGCGCGATCTCAGCTCACTACAAGCTCCGCCTCCCGGGTTCACGCCATTCTCCTGCCTCAGCCTTCAGAGTAGCTGGGACCACAGGCGCCCGCCACCACGCCCGGCTAATTTTTTTTTTTTTGTATTTTCAGTAGAGACGGGGTTTCACTGTGTTAGCCAGGATGGTTTCGATCTCCTGACCTCGTGATCCGCCCATCTCAGCCTCCCAAAGTGCTGGGATTACAGGTGTGAGCCACTGTGCTCGGCATAAGACATCTTTTTATGTCAATAAATATAGATCTATTTTGTCACTTTTATTTATTTATTTGTTTTTTTTTATTTATTTATTTTTGAGACGGAGTCTCGCTCTGTCGCCCAGGCTGGAGTGCAGTGGCGTGATCTCGGCTCACTGCAACCTCTACCTCCTGGGTTCAAGCCATTCTCCTCCCTCAGACTCCCGAGTAGCTGGGACTACAGGCGCCTGCTACCACGCCCAGCTAATTTTTGTATTTTTAGTAGAGACGGGGTTTCACCATGTTGGTCAGGCTGGTCTCGAACTCCTGACCTCATGATCCACCCGCCTCGGCCTCCCAAAGTGCTAGGATTACAGGCATGAGCCATCACACCCAGACTCTTTTCTCCCTCTTTTTATGCCTTCTTTTGAATAAATTATTATTCCACAAGTGGAATGAATGATACATTTTTATTTCATTTCTGTTATCTTATTGTATGTTCTTTACTCATCCCATGATTTAGCTTTGTAGCTCATGTTGCTATTCATTTCATTTCCCCTACCCCATTGTTATTTTGGATGTTCTACTATATTTTTCCATTCTCTTGTTAGTTACCTTCCCTTCCAGCAATAATAATAAAACACACATTATGATTATTTGAAAATATGCCAATTATGTATTCCATTAAGATGTTTCATGTCCTGCACTTCTACCAATAAGAGACATTTAGAATACTTTTTCTTACCTCTCTCACTCTGCTTCCAACTCCTGGGTTTTTCTGAGATAGGATAGTACTTTTGGTTGTAGATATAATTAGATGTCTATCAAGCTCCATGAACATTTAACTGTATAATATTTTTCTAAGTTTGTTGCTCACTACTTGTTCTTTATTCTCTTCACCCTCCTCTATCTTGATTTCTCTGTTCTGTACCAAACCATTCTTTCAGGTGAGGTATGAGATTGATATACTCTCTGAATCCTTTGGATCTCCAAATATATATGTTTTGCCCTGACAGGTGAAAGTTCTCTCAGCTGGGTATGAGATTCCTGTGTAAGGCTGGATGCAGTGACTCACACCTGTAATCCCAGCACTTTGGGAGGCCAAGGTGGGTGGATTACTTGATGTCAGGAGTTCGAGACCAACCTGGCCAACATGGTGAAACCCCATCTCTACTAAAAATACAAAAATTAGCCAGGTGTCATGGCAGGTGCCTGTAGTCCCAGCTACTTGTGAGGCTGAGGCAGGAGAATTGCTTAAACCTGGGAGGTGGAGGTTGCAGTGAGTTGAGATTGCACCACTGCGCTCCAGCCTGGGTGACAGAACAAGACTCAGTCTCAAAAAAATTAAAATAAAAATAAATAAAAGACTCCTGGCCGGGCGCAGTGGCTCACGCCTGTAATTCCAGCACTTTGGGAGGCTGAGGCAGGTGGATCACAAGGTCAGGAGTTTGAGACCAGCCTGACCAACATGGTGAAACCCCGTCTCTATTAAAAATACAAAAATTAGCCGGGAGTGGTGGTGCACGCCTGTAATCTCGGCTACTCAGGCAGCTGAGGCAGGAGAATCCCTTGAACCCAGGGGGCAAAGGTTGCAGTGAGCCAAGATTGTGCCACCGCACTCCAACCTGGGCAACAGAGCGAGACTCCATCTGAAAAAAAAAAAAAAGAAGAAGAAAGAAAGATTCCTGTGTAGTCATTTATTTCTCTCAGTTTTCCCACTTTGAGCCTCCAGTGTTGCAGATGAAAAGTCCCATACCAATGTGATTTGTTTCCTTTTGTAGATAACTTGCTCTTTCTGTCTAAAAACTTGAAAATGTTTTTCTTTAACCTTGAAGTTTGGGAGTTTCATGCCTGTGTGTATGTCTTTTCTTGTTGTATCTTCCTGTTTCCTTTCAGTCTTCAAGCTCAGATATTTCTTCACGTCAGCAAAATTTTCTTCTATTCTTTATTGCTTCTCCTCCATCTATTCCTTTTCCCCCTTTTGGAACTAATATAGTTGAATTTTAGGACTACTGGATCTACTCTCCAAGAATCATATTTTCCTCATTATTTCCATCTCCTCATAGTATTTGCTCCATGCTTTGAAATATTATTTCCACTTGTTCTTCCAAGCCACTAATTTGAGTCTCAGCAGTGACTATTCTCTCTTTCAATACATATACTAATTTTTTTGTTGTTGAAAGTGTTGTTTTTTTAGTTCCCGAAAGTTGTTTCTTTCTTTTTCCTTTTTTCTTTCTTTTCTTCTTCTTCTTTTTTTTTTTTTTTTTTTTTTTTGCATACTACTTGAATCTCTAAGTGCTCCTAATTGTTTAAGTTATCATATATCTCTTTCAGTGGCTACTGTGCTTTCTGGTGGGCAGGGAAACAAGCTATCATAACTGCATCCCTGCAGGGCCAAGGCTCTCTGAGTCACATTCTTCCAGTGTTCCCATGGTCCTGATCTCTCTGCTCTGGGTGCTTCAAAGCTGGTCTCTATGCAGTGAGAGTGAGGAAGCTCCTCACCAGGTCTCCACACCAGGACTTCCCCCCTCTAACCCTAAGTTAAGGCTTTAATTGGCACCCTGCAGCCTGGCTCCAGCAGCAACATGGCTAAATGTTTGGAAATGAGGGTGGAAAAGAGTGGAAATTGCCTTAGAACTGTAGTTCTCAAACTCCATCGTGCATTAGAACTACCTTCGGGGTTTGTTAATACAGAGTTTCTGATTCATTAAGTCTGGGGTCAAGCCTGAGAATGTGCATTTCTAACAAGTTTCAGGGCAAGCCCTTGCTGCTGATCTAGGGACCACTTCTTTAGCATACACCGAACCAAGCCCTCTTTCTTCTCCTCCTTTTTTTCCTTTTTCTTCTTCAAAATTATACTTTCTTTTCTTTCTTACTTTTTTTTTCTTTTTTTTTTTGAGACAAAATCTTGCTCTGTCATCCAGGCTGGAGTATAGGAGTGCGATCTCAGCTCACTGCAACCTCCCGCTCAAGAGATTCTCATGCCTCTGCCTCCCGAGTAGCTGGCGTTACAGGTGTGCCCCACTGCACCTGGCTAATTTTTTCTATTTTTAATAGAAATGGGATTTCACTGGGTTGGCCAGGCTGGTCTTGAACTCCTGGACTCAAGTGATCTGCCTGCCTCGGCCTCTCAAAATTCTGGGATTACATGCATGAGTCACCGTGCGCAGCCCAAAATTATACATTCTTTTTATGGTAAGGAAATTAACCCAATGTCAGGGAATTATCTCCTAGTTTTATGTTTAGTCTTCCTACTAGTTCACGGTACTGGGACTTGTACACGACTGAGCTCCATCCAGGAGACTCCTCCACCGAAACGCTCATGGGTGCATCCCTGACGAGCCCAGGTGTGTCTAAGGAGGAGGCACCAGCGGGGACCCGAAGGCACTCCAGGCAGGACACCACCACTGGGCTCACCTGAAGATGAGTAAAGGTGGGTCAGACCAGAAGTTGCCATCTGTGCATGGCCTCAGGCCCCCCTCCTCTTTGGACACCCTTTTATTATTAGCTTTGTGCCCACACAGCCCTCCCTTCAGGATCCTCAGGGGTCAGAGGGCTGTGGTTCGGGAAGTACCTAGGGTGGCGGTAGGTGGTGAGGCTGCTGCCTGGCAGGACTTTCCTCCCCTGCTGGGAGCCACCTTTCTTCCTGTCTACAGTCTGCGAGTGTTGTCCCCTGTGTGTCCCCAGACTGCACCCAACTGCTTGTTACAGACACCTTCCCTTCACCCCTTTGATTTTGCCTAGTGTTTCCCCTTCTTTAAATCACCTTGCCTGTCCTGGGACCCTTATAGCACTCGCTCTGCTGTCCTATGGTCCCCTCCCAAATCTGTGCTGTCCAGTGTCTGTGACCTCTGTAACACCCCACACCTCACTATCCATGCTCCTCTCATGCTCTGCCATGCAGAGCTCCTCTTCCATAACACACACTCCACCGTTCTACAACACAGGCTTCAAATGGGCATTTCAGCAAAGTCCAATGACCCTAATCTTAATCTGCATGCAGGATTTCCTTTTTTTTCTTTCTTTCTTCCTTTTTTTTTTTGACAGAGTCTTGCTCTGTCTCCCAGGCTGGAGTGCAGTGGTGCAATCTTGACTCACTGCAACCTCTGCCTACTGGGTTCAAGCGATTCTCATGCCTCAGCCTCCTGAATAGCTGGGACTACAGGTGCATGTCACCATGTCCGGCTAATTTTTGTATTTTTAGTAGAGACGGGTTTTCACCACATTGGCCAGGCTGGTCTTGAACTCCTGACCTCAGGTGATCCACCCACCTCAGCCTCCCAAAGTGTTGGAATTACAGGCGTGAGCCACCGTGCCTGGCCAGGATTTCCTTTCCATTCTTCAAAGGAACTATTTCATTCATTCTCTCTTCTCCCATCATCCCTCTCCAAGCCCACAGAACTCCCCAGCAGCTCTCCTCTGCCCCAATTCCTTCCTGTTAACTGAAGAAATTCGCCCTCTTCCCTCTCCTCCTACCATCTCACTCAATGATATCAGCAGCTCTGGCACCATCCCTCCATTCTCCCTTCTACTAGATTGCTCCCAACAGCAGCCAGCTATGCTCCTAGTCTACTCTCCCTATGTCTAACTGTCCCTCTCCTCCCCCACAGCTACATCAGGCTGCTGTCCCACTTCTCAGCTCCCTGTCACAGCCACACTTCTCCAAAGAGTTGCCTGTCCCCACTGTTGAGGTTTTTCACCTCACATTCACTGAAGTGTTGATCATAGGTCTGCAAAGGGGCCTCTCATATTTTAATATGGGTTATTTGCTCCAGTACCCAAGCCTTCCTGTTATTTCCCCTCTCATCAGATGGACCCACTTTGACACATGACAAATCTGTATGGATTCTTGAAAATGTAGTGCTTTATTGTACCTTTCAAATTTATATAAAGGTTTAGTCAGCTTTATTCAAATATAATTCACATATCATACAATTTGTCCACCTAAAGTATGCAAGTCAATAATGTTAGTATAGGCCGGGCGCAGTGGCTCAAGCCTGTAATCCCAGCACTTTGGGAGGCCGAGGCGGGTGGATCACGAGGTCAGGAGATCGAGACCATCCTGGCTAACATGGTGAAACCCTGTCGGTACTAAAAGTACAAAAAAAAAAAATTAGCTGGACGTGGTGGCGGGCACCTGTAGTCCCAGCTACTCGGGAGGCTGAGGCAGGAGAATGGCGTGAACCCGGGAGGAAGAGCTTGCAGTGAGCCGAGATGGCGCCACTGCACTCCAGCCTGGGTGACAGAGCGAGACTCCGTCTCAAAATAAATAAATAAATAAAATAATGTTAGTATATTCAGATTTGTGCAACCATCACCACAGTTAGCACATTTCATCACTGGCCCCCAAAATCTCATACCTACTAGTAGTCACTCTCCGTGTCCCGAAAACCTCCCAGCCTTGGGCAACCACTGATTTACTTTCTGGATATTTCTTTTCTTTTTCTTTTTTCTGTTTTTTTTTTTTTTGAGACAAGGTCTCATTCTGTCACCCAGACAGTGGTTTCTGGGTACAGTGGTGCCATCATAGCTCACTGCGACATTGAACTCCTCGCACAAGCAATCCTCCTACCTCAGTCTCCTGAGTAGCTGAGACCACAGGTGCACACCACCACACCCAGCTAGATTTTGTACTTAAAAAATTATTTTTGTAGAGATGGGGTTTTGCCATGTTGCCAAGCTGGTCTCAAACTCCTGGGCTCAAGTGATCTGCCCACCTCAGCCTCCCAAAGTGCTGGGATTACAGGCATGAGCCACCATGCATGGCCTATTCTGGATATTTCACATAAATGAAATCAGGCATCAGTGGTGGGGATGGCTACAGGTCGGGGCTGCTGACTGACAAGCTAGGAGAGGGCCCAGTACCCGGAATCTTGGTGGGCGCTGCTGAAGCACCGCCTACACCATGCCTCTCTCTGCCACCTCCTTGGAGCATTTTGAGCAGCTGCACGAGATGTGCCTCCAAGGGGTGCACTAGTGGCTGCTGGGTATGGCAGGGACCCAGGAGAAGCTGATCAGAGATTTTGATGAAAAGCAACAGGAAGCAAACAAAATGCTGACACAGATGGAGGAGGAACTACATTATGCACCCGTATCTTTCCATAACCCCATGATGTCTAAGCTTCAAGACTATCAGAAGGACCTTGCCCAATTCCATCTGGAGGCAAGAAGTACAGCTTTGCAGCCATGCCTGGGGACCGAGGAGACATGAAATATGGCACATATGCTGTAGAGAATGAGCATATGAATAGGCTACAGTCTCAAAGGGCAATGCTTCTCCAAGGCACCAAAAGCCTGGGCCGGGCCACCCAAGAGACTGACCAGATTGGCTCAGAAATCTCAGAAGAGCTGGGGAACCAATGGGACCAGTGAGAACGTACCAAGAGTACACTGGGAAACGCAAGTGAAAACTTGTTCAAAAGTCAAAAGATTCTCTCTTCTAAGTCCAGAAAAGTGATAACCAACAAGCTTCTGCTTTCCATCATCTCACTGGAGCTAGCCATCCTGGGAGGCTTGGTTTACTTTGTGTTCTTTTGCAAGCATGGGACTTGCAATAGGGAAGGATTGTGGACCAGAACTTTGACCTTGGGAATGCATGGTGTTAGGGATGTGGATGGAATAAGCATGTTGCTCCTGTGGGCTAACAGTTCAAGGATGCACTGCGTAGCCAGACTGTGGGGGAGAAGGGAGGAAAGGTGGAAAGCCACTTAATTGTGAAGTGACAGCAACAAGACCAGTATGATATACCAAGGTAATAATGCTGTTTATGACTTCTTTTTTTGTTGTTGGTTTTTTGTTTTGTTTTGTTTTGTTTTGTTTTTGTTTTTGTTTTTGAGACAGAGTCTCACTCTGTCGTCCAGGCTGGAGTGCTGTGGCGTGATGTCGGCTCACTGCAAACTCCACCTTCTGGGTTCACGCCATTCTCCCGCCTCAGCCTTCCGAGTAAGTGGGACTACGGGTGCCCGCCACCGTGCCTGGCTAATTTTTTGTATTTTTAGTGGAGACAGGGTTTCACCATGTTAGCCAGGATAGTCTCGATCTCCTGACCTCGTGATCTGCCCGCCTTGGCCTCCCAAAGTGCTGGGATTACAGGCGTGAGCCACCGTGCCCGGCCATGACTTCTTTAAAAATACATAAGCCTGGCCAACATAGCAAGAACTCATCTCTACCAAAAATAAAAAAAATTAGCCAGGTGCAGAGGCCATATCTGTAGTCCCAGCTACTTAGAAGGCTGAGGCAGGAGAACTTCTTGAGACCAGGAGTCTAAGGCTGCAGTGAGCTATGATAGTGCCACTGCACTCCAGCCTGGGTGACAGAGACCTTGTCTCCAAAAACAAAATTAATTAATTAATTTTTAAGAATATGCCAAGGCTGGGCGCGGTGGCTCACACCTGTAATCCCAGCACTTTGGGAGGCCGAGGTGGGAGGATCACCTGAGGTCAGGAGTTCAAGACCAGCCTGGCCAACATGGTGAAACCCTGTCTCTACTAAAAATGCCAAAAATTAGCTGGGCATGGTGGTGTGCACCCATAATCCCAGCTACTCTGGAGGCTGAGGTAGGAGAATCGCTTGAACCCGGGAGGCAGAGGTTGCAGTGAGTTGAGATTGTGCCACTGCACTCCAGCCTGGGCGATAGAATGAGACTCTCTCAAAAAAAAAAAAAAAAAAAAAAAGGCCAGGCACGGTGGCTCACACCTGTAATCCCAACACTTTGGGAGCCCGAGGCGGGCAGATCACCTGAGTTTAAGGGTTCGAGACCAGCCTGACCAAAATGGAGAAACCCTGTCTCTACTAAAATTACAAAATTAGCTGGGCATGGTGGCACATGCCTGTAATCCCAGCTACTCGGGAGGCTGAGACAGGAGAATCGCTTGGGCCCAGGAGGCGGAGGTTTCAGTGAGCCAAGGTCATGCAATCGCACTCTAGCCTGGGCAACAAGAGTGAAACTCCATCTCAGAAAAAAAAAAAAAAAAAGTGCCATGTGTGGTGCCACATGCGTGTAATTCCAGCACTTTGGGAGGCCGAGGTGGAGAGATTGCTTGAGCTCAGGAGTTCAAGACCAGCCTGGCCAACATGGTGAAAACCCGTCTCTACTTAAAAAAATATAAAATTAGCTGAGCGTGGTGGTGCATGCCTGTGGTCCCAGCTACTCTAGAGGCTGAGCAAGGGAGAATCACCTGGGTTCAGGAGGTCGAGGCTGCAGTGAGTCAACATTGGGCCCTGCACTCCAGCCTGGTGACAGAATGAGACCCTGTCTCAAAAATAACAATCAACCAATAAATGAAATCATACCCAATGTGGTCCTCTGAGATGGCCTTCTTCTTAACCTGTTTTGAAGATTCAATCATGTTTTAGCATATACCATACTTCATTTCTTTTTCTTTTTTTCAAGACAAGGTCTCCCTCTGTTGCCCAGGTTGGAGTTCAATGGCCTGATCATGGTTCACTGCAACTTTGACCTCCCAGGCTCAAACAATCCTCCCACCTCAGCTTCCTGAGTAGCTGCAACTAAAAGTGGGCCACCACCATGTCTGGCTAACTTTTTTGTATTTTTTTTTAATAGAACAAGGTCTCACTATGTTGCCCAGATTCATCTCGGACTCCCCAGCCAAGCAATTTGCTGCCTCCGCCTTCCAGAGTGTTGGGACTACAGGTGTGAGCCTATAGAAATAAAGACCGCACCCAGTCCTTTATTTCTTTTTTTGGCTCACAAGTGCTTGATGTTCTTTCTTATTGTCAAATTATATTCCATTGTATAGATATACCACATTTCATATATCCATTCACCAGTAATGGAATTGAGTTTTTTCCACTTTTTTGGCTATTCTGAATAAAGCTGCTATGAATGTTTGTGTGCAACTCTTTGCCTCAATAAATGTGTTTTATTTCTCTTGGCTATATACCTGGAAGTGGAATTACTGGGTCATATGATAATTCTGCATTTAATCGTTTGAGGAACTGCTAGACCATTTTCCAAAGTGGCTGCACCAGTTTATAATCCTGCCAGCAGTGTGTGAGGGTTCCAACTTCCCACATACTCACCAACACTTCGTTATTATCTCTTTTTGATTATAGCCGTCTTCATATGAAGTGGTATCTCATTGTGGTTTTGATTTTCATTTCCCTGACAACTAATGATGTTGAGCATCTTGTCATGTGCTTACTGGCCATTTGTACAGCTTCTTTGGAGAAATGTCTATTCAAATCCTTAGCCCATTTTTATTTATTTTATTTATTTGTCTTTATTTTTATTTTATGTATGTGTCCTTATATTATTGAGTTGTAAGAGTTATTTCCATGTTCTTGATATAAGTCCCTTATCAGATATATGATTTATAAATATCCTTTTTCATTCTATAGATTGTCTTTTCACTTTCTTGATGGTATCCTTTGAAGTGTAAAAGTTTTTAATTTTGATGAACTCCAGTTTACCTATTTTTTCTTTGGTTGCTTGCGCTTTCGGTGTCATATCTAACCTAACCCAGGCTCACAAAGATTTATTCCTATATTTTCTTCTAAGAGTTTTATGGTTTTAGCTCTTAAGTGTATGAATTAATTCTGGGGTATGATGTGAGAAAAAAATGACATTCTTTTGCATGTGAATATCTAGTTGTCCCAGCAACACTTTTTAAAAGACTATTCTTTCTCCAATGAATTGTCTTGGCATATTTTTAAAATTTTTATTTTATTTTATTTTTTAATTTATTTATTTAGAGACAGGGTATTGTTATGTCACCCAGGCTGGAGTGCAGTGGTGCTATCACGGCTCACGGCAGCTCAACTTCCTGGGCTCAGGTGATCCTCCCACCTCTGCCTCCCAAGTAGCTAGAACTACAGGTATGTGCCACCATGCCTGGCTAATTTTTTTTTTATTTTTTTGTAAAGACAAGGTCTCACCATGTTGCCCAAGCTGGTCTTGAACTCCTGGACTCAAGCTATCCTCCTGTCTGGCCTCCCAAAGTGCTGGGATTCCAGGCATGAGCCACCATGCCTGACTGTCTTGACATTCTTGTTGAAAGTCAATTGACTAAACGTGAGGGCTTATTTCTAGATTCTCAAATTTTTTTCCATTGATATACATGTATATCCTGTAGACTACGTTGTCTTGAAACTACTGTAGTTTTGTAGTACATTTTGAAATCAAGAAGTGTGAGTTCTCCAAGTTTGTTCTTTTTTTTCAAGATTGTTTTGGCTATTATGGGTTTCTTGCATTTCCATATGAATTTTGGATCAGCTTGTCAATTTCTGCAAAGAAGTCAACTGGGGTGGTTATAGAGATTGTGTTCAGTCTATAGATCCACTAACATGAAATGTCTTTCCATTTATTTAGATCCTTAATTTCTTTCTTCAATATGTTGTAGTTTTCAGAGTATACATTCTGGCCAGGTGTGGTGGCTCACACCTGTAATCCCAGCACTTTGGGAGGCTGAGGCAGGTGGATTACAAGGTCAGGAGATCGAGACCATCCAGGCCAAGATGGTGAAACCCTGTCTCTACTAAAAATACAAAAATTAGCTGGGCGTGGTGGCACATGCCTGTAATCCCAGCTACTTGGGAGGCTGAGGCAGGAGAATAGCTTGAACCAGGGAGCTGGAGGTTGCAGTGAGCCGAGATCATGCCACTGCACTGTAGCCCGGCGACAGAGCGAGACTCTGTCTCAAAACAAAACAAAACAAAACAAAAAAACGGAGTATACCTTCTACATTTGTTTTGTTAAATTGTTTCCTATTTTATTCTTTTTGACGTCCTTGTAAATAAAATTATTTTATTAATTTCATTTTTAGACTGTTCGTTTCTAGTGTATAGAAACACAACTGATTTGTATGTTGATCTGCTATTTATTTATTTATTTATTAAAAAATAGAGACAAAGTCTCACTTTGCTGCCCAGGCTGGTCTTAAACACCTGGACTCAAGTGATCCACCCACTTCCACCTCCCAAAGTGCTGGGATTACAGATGTAAGCCCCCATGCCCAGCTGTATATGAAATAAATTTCATTTTCTTACCTAATTGCCATGGACAGAACCTGCAGTACAGTGTTGAATAGAAGCACAGAGAGTGGACATTCTTGTCTTGTTCCTGATCTCAGAGGGAAAACATTTAGACTTTCATCATTAGGTGTGACATTAGCAGAGGGTTTTTGTAGCTACCCTTTATCAGGTTGAGAAAAATCCCCTTCTATATCTAGTTTGTTGAGTTTTTTTTTCTTTTCTTTTCTTTTTATTTTTGAGATGGAGTCTCACTCTGTCGCTCAGGTTGGAGTGCAGTGGCGCGATCTCAGCTCACTGCAACCTCCGCCTCCTGGGTTCAAGTGATTCTCCTGCCTCAGCCTCCTGAGTAGCTGGGATTACAGGTGCCCGTCACCATGCCCAGCTAATTTTTTTTTGTTGTTGTATTTTTAGTAGAGACAGGGTTTCACCATCCCAGCCAGGCTGTGTGTATTGAGGTCATCAACAGACCACATTGAAATGTGGGTTTTGTCCTCTGTTCTATTGATATGGCATAATACATTAATTGATTTTGGATGTCAAACCAACCTTGCATTTCTGATACAAATCCTACTTTGTCATGGTATATAACTCTTTTTTTTTTTTTTTTGAGACAGACTCTCACTCTGTTGCCAGGCTGGCGTATGGTGGCACAATCTTGGCTCACTGCAATCTCTGCCTCCTGGGTCAAGCTATTCTGCCTCAGCCTCCCTAGTAGCTGGGAGTACAGGTGCATGCCACCACATCCAGCTAATTTTTGTATTTTTAGTAGAGACAGGGTTTCACCGTGTTAGCCATGATGGTCTCGATCTCTTGACCTCATGATCCGCCTGCCTCGGCCTCCCAAAGTGCTAGGATTACAGGTGTAAGCCACTGTGCCTGGCCAACCCTTTTTATATGTTGCTGAATTTGGTTGGCTAGTTCAGGATTTTTGCATCTAAATTCATAAGACATATTGGTATATAGTTTTCTTCTGATGTTTTTGTATTGTTTTGGTATCAGGATTAATACTGCCCTCATAGGATGAGTTTAGAAGTACTGTCTTCTGTTATTTGGAAGAATTTGTGAAGAATTGGTGTTAAGTCTTTAATGTTTGGTAAAATTCACCATTAAAGCCTTCACTTTTCTTTGAAATGCTTTTAGATTACTAATCCAATTACTCTTTCTCTTTTTATTATAGGTCTATTCAGAATTTATATTTCTTCTTGAATCAATTTCAGTAGTTTGTGATTTTCTAGGTATTTGTCTATTTCATCTAAGGTATCTAATTTGTTGGCATAGTCATTTATAGTATACCCTTATAACCTTCCTTATTTTTGAAAGGTCAGTAGTAATGCTCCCTCTTTCATTCCTAAGTTTAGTATAATTTGAATCTTCTCCATTTTTTGTTTCTGTTCTTGTTTTAGAGAGACAGGATCTCACTCAGTCACCCAGGCTGGAGTGCGGTAGTGTGATTGTAGCTCACTGTAACTTTGAACTCCTGGGCTCAAGCAATCCTCCTGCCTCAGCCTCCCAGGTAGCTAGGACTACAGGTACATGTCATCATAACTGGCTAATTTTTTTTATTTTTCATTTTTTTGGAGCGATGGGGTCTCTCTCTATATATATATAGATAGATAGATAGATAGATAGATAGATAGATAGATATAGATATATAAATATAGATATATATTTTTTTTTGGGGGACAGAGTTTCACTCTGTCATCCAGGCTGGAGAGCAGTGATGCAATCTTGGCTCACTGCAACCTCCACAACCTCCACCTCCCAGGTTCAAGTGATCTTCCCACCTCAGCCTCCAGAGTAGCTGGGATTGCAAGCAGGTGTCACCACATCCGACTAAATTTTTTTTTTTGTATTTTTAGTAGAGACAGTGTTTCACCATGTTGGCCAGGCTGGTCTCAAACTCCTGACCTCAAGTGATCCACCTGCCTTGGCCTCCCAAATATATATATATGTTATTGTACATATATATAAATGTCATGAAATATATATACATATACTTTTTATAGGTATATATATTTTAAATTTTATAATTTAGATATATTTACATATATTTTCTTAATTTAAAAATTTTTAAAAATATGGAACACTTCAAAAATTTGCACATCATCCTTGTGCAGGGGCCATGCTAATCTCTGTATTGTTCCAATTTTAGTATATGTGCTGCCAAAGAGAGCACACTCAGGCTGGTCTTGAACTCCTGGCCTCAAGTGATCTTCCCACCTTGGCCTCCCAGAGGACTGGGATTACAGATGTGAGCCACCATACCCAGCCTTTCTCTGTTTTTTTCTTAATCAGTCTAGCCTTGTTGATCTTTTCAAAGGACCAACTATTCATTTTGTTGATTTTCTTTAGTGTTTTTCTGTTGCCTGTTTCATTAATTTAAACTCTAATATACGTTATTTCCTTCATTCGTCTTGCTTTAGGTTTAGTTTGCTCTTTTTCCAGTGTCTTAGGGTAGAAGTTTAGTTAATTGATTTGAGATCTCTCTACTTTTCAAATATAGGTGTTTACAGTTGTAGATTTTTTTTTTTTTTTTTTTTTTGTATATGCTCCCATGAGGTTGAGAAAGTTGCCTTCTACCCCCAAGTCAGCCAAACTGCAAGGTCTAAGAACCCAGTCCTCCACAATACTGTCCTTACTTCTGATATTAGCTGCAAGTTTGGGGTTTTCCCAAAACCACCCTCCGGTCGAATAATTCACTGAGGAAGTGACAGAACTCAGGCTAGATGTGGTGGCTCATGCCTGTAATCCCAGCACTTTGGGAGGCCGAGGAGGTTTTAGATTTTTCTTCTTCAGGAGTTCGAGACCAGCCTGGCCAACATGGTGAAATCCCATCTCTACTAAAAATACAAAAATTAGCCAGGCATGGTGGTGCATGCCTGTAGTCCCAGCTACTTGGGAGGCTGAGGCAGGAGAATTGCTTGAACCTGGGAGGTGAAGCAGTGAGCCAAGATCAATCGTGCCATTGCACTCCAGCCTGGGCGACAGAGTGTGACTCCATCTCAAAAAAAAAGAAGTGACAGAACTCAGTGAAAGCTAGCTATTATTCTCAAGGTCACAGTTTATTCCAGAGAAAGGATACTCTAAAATCAGCCATGGGAAGGGGCACATAGAGCAGAGTCTAGGAGGATTCCAAATGCAAAGCTTTCATTGTCATCAGGAGATGTTATCCTCTCAGCATCGACGTGTGAAAGTGCACACAGAGTGTTGCAAATCCAGGAAGCTCATCCTAACTTCAGTGTCCAGAGTTTTTATTGGAGTTTTCATTATACAGGCATGATGGTGGTTGAACTCAGTCTCCCATCTCCCTCCCCTATCCCTGGAAGTTAGGCCAGTATCATGGTGAGATCCATCAAGGAGCCCATCATGAGTCACCTCATTAGCATAAACTATCAGATGTAATCTTAGGGGCCCACTTGAATAACAAAGAAATATATAAATTTTTTATTAAGAGACAGGGTCTCAGTCTGTTACTCAGGCTGGAGTGCAGTGGTGTGATCAGAGTTTACTGCAGCCTCAAACTTCTGGGCTCAAGTGATCCTCCCACCTCAGCATCCTGAGTAGCTGGGTGCACACCACAGTGCCCAGCTTGAGAAATATTCTTACCACTTGGGGAATTCCATGGGTTTAGAGGCTACCTCTCAGGAGCCAGGGACAATGGCCAGGCCTTTCCTTGGGCAAGGCCAAATTCTTCACACTTTCTATTCCTAGTCAGCTGAATTTTGCTTTTTTGTTTTGTTTTGTTTTGCTTTGTTTTGTTTTGTTTTGTTTTGTTTGAGACAGAGTGCTGCTCTGTTGCCCAGACTGGAGTGCAGTAGTGCAATAATAGCTCACTGCAGACTTGACCTCCTGGGCTCAAGCAATCGTCCCATCTTAGCCCCCAGAGTAGCTGGGACTATAGACTTACACCACCACACACTGTTAATTAAAAAAAAATTTTTTTGGTAGGGATGAGATCTCACTACATTGCCCAGGCTGGTCTTGAACTCCTTGTCTTAAGTGATCCTTCCACCTCGGCCTCCCAAAGTGCTGGGATTACAGGTGCGAGCCACTGCCTGGCCAGCTGAATGTTTTTACATGTTTACTATTTCTTATCTGAAATGCTTGGGACCAGAAGTGTTTTGGATTTCAGATTTTTTGGATTTTGGAATATTTGCATTATACTTTATATGAGCATCCCTAATCAGAAAATCAAAATTCTGAAATGCTACAATAAGCATTTCCTTTGAGTGTCATGTCAGTACTCAAAAAGTTTCAGATTTTCAGACCAGTCAGGGTATGATAAGAAAAAAATAAGTTTCAAATGTCAGAGCATTTCAGATTTTGGATTTTGCATTAGGGATGTTCAACCTACATTAGGAATGGGTATTGGGGCCGGGCACAGTGGCTCATGCCGGTAATCCCAGCACTCTGGGAGGCCGAGGTGGGTGGATCACCTGAAGTCAGGAGTTTGTAGACCAGCCTGGCCAACATGGTGAAACCACGTCTCTATAAAAATACAAAAATCAGCCAGGTGTGGTAGCACGCACCTGTAATCCCAACTACTTGGGAGGCTGAAGCAGGAGAATCACTTGAACCCAGGAGGTTGCAGTGAGCCGAGATCATGACACTGCACTCCAGCCTGGGTGACAGAGCAAGACTCCGTCTCAAAAAAAAAAAAAAAAAAAACAGGAATGGATATTGGATTTTATCAAATGTCTTTTCTGCATCTATTGAGAGGATAATGCAAATTTTAGTTTTTAGTCTGTTAATATTCTGAAAGGAAAATAAATCTTAGGACACCCAACACACTACACCAAAGGGAAAAGTCAAGCTGGGAACTGGGTCAGGCAAAACTGTCTCCCATTTTGTTCCTAAATAAGATAGCTACAAAGATTTTAAAAGCTACATACTGGCAGGGCGCGGTGGCTCACGCCTGTAATCCCAGCACTTTCAGAGGTCAGGAGTTTGAGACCAGCCTGGCCAACATGGTGAAACCCCATCTCTACTAAAAATACAAACATTGGCCGGGCATGGTGGTGGGCGCCTGTAATCCCTGCTACAAAGGAGGCTGAGGCAGGAGAATATCTTGAACCCGGGAGGTGGATGTTGCAGTGAGCAGAGATTGTGCCACTGCATTCCAGCCTGGGCAACAGAGCAAGACTCTGTCTCAAAAAAAAAAAAAAAAAAAAAAAAAAAAAAAAGGCCGGGTGCGTGGCTCACGCCTGTAATCCCAGCACTTTGGGAGGCTGAGGCGGGCGGATCATGAGGTCAGGAGATCGAGACCATTCTGGCTAACACGGTGAAACCCTGTCTCTACTAAAAAAAAATACAAAAAATTTAGCCGGGCGTGGTGGCGGGCGCCTGTAGTCCCAGCTACTCGGGAGGCTGAGGCAGGAGAATGGCGTGAACCCGGGAGACGGAGTTTGCAGTCAGCTGAGATTGCACCACTGCACTCCAGCCTGGGCAACAGTGAGTCTCTGTCTCAAAAAAAAAAAAAAAAAAAAGCAAGAAGCCCGGAGAACTGGGTGCGCGTGCAGGGATCGGAAGCCGGTTGGAGTGTGTGAGGTTTTCTCGCTCTAGGGAGATTCTTCAAGCAATCACTATGTCAACAGACACAGGTGTTTCCCTTCCTTCATATGAGGAAGATCAGGGATCAAAACTTATTGGAAAAGCTAAAGAGGCACCATTTGTACCCGTTGGAATAGCAGGTTTTGCAGCAATTGTTGCGTATGGATTATACAAACTGAAGAGCAGGGGAAATACTAAAATGCCCATTCATCTGATCCACATGCGTGTGGCAGCCCAAGGCTTTGTTGTAGGAGCAATGACTGTTGGTATGGGCTACTTCATGTATCGGGAATTCTGGGCAAAACCTAAGCCTTAGAAGAAGAGATGCTGTCTTGGTCTTGTTGGACGAGCTTGCTTTAGTTAGACGTCTCATTATTGAAGTTACTATTATTGTTGGAAATAAACTAATTTGTATGGGTTTAGATGGTAACATGGCATTTTGAATATTGGCTTCCTTTCTTGCAGGCTTGATTTGCCTGGTGACCAAATTACTAGTGACTAGTTTACTAACTAGGTCATTCAAGGAAGTCAAGTTAACTTAAACATGTCACCTAAATGCACTTGATGGTGTTGAAATGTCCACCTTCTTAAATTTTTAAGATGAACTGAGTTCTAAAGAAGATAACAGGCCAATCCTGAAGGTACTCCCAGTTTGCTGCAGAATCTCACATATTTTGGATGTTGTATAAGAGTCCTATTTGCCCCAGTTAATTCAACTTTTGTCTGCCTGTTCTGTGGACTGGCTGGCTCTGTTAGAACTCTGTCCAAAAAGTGCATGGAATATAACTTGTAAAGCTTCCCACAATTGACAATGTATGTGCATGTGTTTAAGCCAAAACCAGAAAGCTTAAACAATAGAGCTGCATAATAGTATTTATTAAAGAATCACAACTGTAAACATGAGAATAACTTAAGGATTCTAGTTTAGTTTTTTGTAATTGCAAATTATATTTTTGCTGCTGATATATTAGAATAATTTTTAAATGTCATCTTGAAATAGAAATATGTATTTTAAGCACTCATGCAAAGGTAAATGAACACTTTTTAAATGTGTGTTGCTTATTTTTTCCATAAGAATTGTAAACATTGAACTGAACAAATTACCTATAATGGATTTGATTAATGACTAATGAGCAAGCGGGTTTGGCCAGACAGTATACCCAAACTTTTATATAGTATACAGAAGGCTATCACACTTGTGAAATTCTCTTGTCTAATCCGAATTTGCATTCCATGGTGATAACATGGTATATGTATTGTTATTAAAGTAAGTGACCCATGTCAAAAAAAAAAAAGCTACATACCTTGCTCACAATTACCTACAAGGAAATTCTCTATAGGCCCCAAGATCTTTACCCTAAAACAGCTCTGTTGAAATGTACCTTAACAATGTACATTGATAGCTTATCTTATCTTCACAGGTATGAGACAAAGGACAGAATTAAAAAGTCATCCCTCCGCTCATCTGAGACAAATGCATACCTGAATGCTTCCTCTGCCCTATGTTTATCTTATGTAAAAATGCGGATTCACTGAGCATGAGACCAACATCCAAGTGACTATCCCTCCACCCCTCCCACATGTAAAATGACAGTGAACGCTCATCAAAGACTCAAAAGAAAACAACCGCTTGCCTCTTTTATCTACCCTCCCTTTTTTCTTTCTTCCTCTTTCCCCCAATATCCACTCTTTCCCCTTCAAATATTGAGATCCCCAGACTGTCTTCAGAAAAGCGCACAGACCACAGATTTTTCCTGTGTTTCTGTATTCTTTTTCCAAGGTGTGTCCTTAACCTTGACAAATAAACCTCTTAAAATGATTGAGACTCACCTTGGTCATTTTCTTTGAGTTACAATATATTGAATTACATTGATTAATTTTTAAAAATTAAACCAATATTTGGCTGGGCACAGTGGCTCATGTCTGTAATCCCAGCACTTCGGGAGGCTGAGGCGGGCAGAACACGAGGTCAGGAGATCGAGACCATCCTGGCTAACATGGTGAAACTGTCTCTACTAAAAATACAAAAAATTAGCTGGGCATGGTGGCGGCCGCCTGTATTCCCAGCTACTCGGGAGGCTGAGGCAGGAGAATGGCGTGAACCCAGGAAGCGGAGCTTGCAGTGAGCCGAGATCTAGCCACTGCACTCCAGCCTGAGCAACAGAGCAAGACTCTGTCTCAAAAAAAAAAAAAAAAATTAAACCAACATTGAATTCCTAGGGTAAACTCCACTTAGTCATGATGTATGTTTTTCTATACTGTTAGATCCAATTTGCTACAACTGTTTTAAGGATTTTTGTATCTGTACCATGGCGGATATTGGTTTGTAGTTTTCTTGTAATGTCATTATCTGATTTTCATATCATATTCCTATTTGGTAGCACATTCTGGGCAATAAGACATGTCTCAATAAATGTAAAAGGATGCAAATTATACAAAGTATGTTTTCTGACCAAAATGGCTTAAATTAGAAATCAGCAACAGAAGCTGGGCATGGTGGCTCACACCTGTAATCCTGGCACTTAGGGAGGCCAAGGCAGGCAGATTGCTTGAGCCCAGGAGTTTGACGACAGGTATGCACCACCGTGCTTGGCTGATTTTTGTATTTTTTGTAGAGGTAGGGCTGAGTTTTTAAAATTAGCTGGGAATGGTAGTGCACACCTGTAGTCTTAACTACTCGGGAGGCTGAGGTGGGAGAATCGCTTGAGCCCTGGAGGTTGAGATTGCAGTGAGCCAAAATCACACCGCTGCACTCCAGCCTCAGTGACAAGAGTGAGACCCTGTCTCAAAACAAAAAAACAATAACAGAAATATATCTGGACAGTTCCCAAATATTTGGAATCTGAAGAACACACTTCTAAATAACCCATAAATCAAAGAAATTAGAAGGGAAAATAAAAAGTATTTTGAACCAAATGAAAATAAAGACAACATATCAAAATTTATGAGATAAAATGTATGGGATAAAACTGAAGTTGGGCCAGGAGTGGTGGCTCACACCTGTAATCCTAGCACTTTGGGAGGCCTAGGCAGGCGGATCACTTGAACCCAGGGGTTCGAGACCAGCCTGGCCAACATGGTAAAACCCCATTTCTACTAAAAATGTAAAAAAAAAAAAAAAATTCTTTTTAAAGAAGAAGAAAAAACCTGAAGCAGTACTTAGAAATTTATAGCACTGAATGCCTATAGTAGAAAAGAAGAAAAATCTAAAACCAATGTCCTCAGCTTCCACCTTAACAAACTAGAAAAGAGGAGATTATACTCAAAATAAGCGGAATAAAGGAAATAATAGATTAAAGCAGAAATCAATTAAGTAGATAACAATAAAGACACCCAGTGAAACCAAGGTTGGTTCTTTGAGAAGATCAGTTACAATTGTATTAGTCAGGTTTCTCCAGAGAAACAGAACCATTAGGATATATGTAAATATGTAAGAGATTTATCACGGGAATTGTCTTGCACAATTATGGAGGTCAAGAATTCCCATGATATGCCATCTGTAAGCTGGAGAATCAGGAAAGCTAGGGGTGTTATTCAATCAGAGTCCAAGGGCATGAGAACTAGGGCAGCCAGTGGCAGAGCTCCCAGTCTGAGGCCAAAGGCCTGAGAACCAGGGCAGGAAATGGTGTCATCCCAGAGTCCAAAGGCCTGAGAACCAGGACCTCCAGTGTCCTCAGGTGAGTGTCAAGGGCATAAGATTGATGTCCCAGCTCAAGAAGACAGAGAATGTGCCCTTTCTTCACCTTTTTGTTCTATTGAGCCCTCAGTGATTGGATGATGCCTGCACATTGATGAGGACAGATCTTCTTTCCTCAGTACAGCAATTCAAATGCAAGCTCTTCTAGAGACAGCCTCACAGACACACCCAGAAATAATGTCTACCAGCTCTCTAACCTAGGCCAGTTGACATACAACATCAACCATCACAGGCCAGACATGAGGGCTCATGTCCCTAATCCCAGCACTTTGGGAAGCTGAGGCAGGAGGTTCATTTGAGACCAGCCTGGCCAACATAGCAAAACACCATCCCAGTCCAGGCGCGGTGGCTCACACCTGTAATCCCAGCACTTTGGGGGACTGAGGTGGGCAGATCACTTGAGATCAGAAGTTCCAGACCAACCTGGCCAACACAGTGAAACCCCGTCTCTACTAAAACAAAATACAAAAATTAGCCAGGAGTGGTGGCATGCACCTGTAGTCCCAGCCACTTGGGAGGCAGAGGCTGGGGAATTGCTTGAACCCAGGAGGCGGAGGTTGCAGTGAGTCGAGATCATGCCACCGCACTCCAGCCTGGGCAACAGAGCAAGACTCCATCTCAAAAAACAACAACAAAAAAAGAACACATCATCCCTACAAAAAAAAATCAACCATCACAGCAATAAACCTCTCACTAAAATGAACAGGAAAAAAAAAAGGGAGAAAACACAAATAATTAATATCAGAAATGAAAAAAGTGACAATATAGGTTCTACAGAACTGAAAGGATAATAAGGAAATAAGTTTATGTCAATAAGTCCTGAAACTTAGATGAAATAGACAAATTTCTGGACAGGTTTTGTGGCTCATGCCTGTAATCTCAGCTCTTGGGAGAGTGAAGCGGGAGGATCGCTTAAAGCCAGAAGTTCGAGACCAGCGTGGGCCACAAAGTAAGACCCCATTTCTACAAGAAAAAAAAAAAAAATAGCCAGGCTTGAAGCATGCTCCTGTAGTCTCAGGTACTCAGGGAGCTGAGATGGAAGAATTGCCTGAGCTCAGGAGTTTGAGACCAGCCTGGGAGATAGAGTGAGACCCCATCTCAAAAAAAAAGGAAAGAAAAGAAACAGACTGTTTTTTTTTTTTTAACTGCTTCTTGTGGAACAGGGCTACCTCATAGGCAGTGTCCCCAAGACAAATTTCTTTCTTTTTTTTTTTGAAACAGGATCTCACTCTGTCACCTAGGCTGGAGTGCAGTGGCACGATCTCAGCTCACTGCAACCTCTGTTTCCTGGGCTCAAGTGAGTCTCCAGCCTCAGCCTCCCATGTTGCTGGGATTACAGGCATAAGCCACCAAAGCCTGACTAGTTATATATATATATACACATATATAGAGGGGCGTGTGCATATATACATATATACACACACACATACACACACATATATGTGTATATATACATATACACACATACACACATATATGTGTATATATACATATACACACATATATGTGTATATATACATATACACACATACACACATATATGTGTATATATACATATACACACATACACACATATATGTGTATATACACACATACACACATATATGTGTATATACACACATACACACATATATGTGTATATATACATATGCACACATATATGTGTATATACACACATGCACACATATATGTGTATATATACATATACACACATACACACATGTGTGTATATATACATATACACACATACACACATGTGTGTATATATACATATACACACATACACACATATGTGTGTATATACATATACACACACACACGTGTGTATATATACATATACACACATACACACACGTGTGTATATATACATATACACACATACACACACGTGTGTATATATACATATACACACATACACACACGTGTGTATATATACATATACACACATACACACACGTGTGTATATATACATATACACACATACACACACGTGTGTATATATACATATGCATACATACATACGTGTGTATATATACATATGCATACATATATGTATACATATGTATGTATGTATATGTATACATATGCATACATATATACATATATACACGTATATGTATATATGTATACATATATACACGTATATGTATACATATACACACGGATGTGTATATGTATATATGTATATACACACGGATGTGTATATGTATATATGTATATATACACGTATATATGTATATATGTATGTATATATGTATATATACACGTATATATGTGTATATGTGTGTATATATGTGTATATGTGTGTATACATATATACACACATATACACGTATACACGTATATACACGTATACACGTATACATACACGTATACACGTATACATACACGTATACACGTATACGCGTATATACATATATACGTGTATATATACATATATATACACGTGTGTGTGTGTGTGTATATATATATATATTTTTTTTTTTTCTTTTGGTAGAGATGACGTTTTACCATGTTGCCCAGGCTGGTCTCAAACTCCTGAGCTCAAAGCAATCCACCCACCTCAGCCTCCCAAAGTTCTGGGATTACAGGCGTGAGCCACCATGCCCGGCTGCCAAAACAAATTGCTTAACAGACAAAAACTACCAAAGTTTACCTAAGAAGAAATAGTCCTGAATAGCCATTATCTTTATTTTTTTATTTTTTATTTATCTTTGAGACAGTCTTGCCTTTCGCCCAGGCTGGAGTGCAATGGCGCTATCTCGGCTCACTGCAAGCTCCGCCTCCCGGTTTCATGCCATTCTCCTGCCTCAGCCTCTCTAGTAACTGGGACTACAGGTGCTCGCCACCACGCCCCGCCAATTTTTTGTATTTTTTAGTAGAGACGGGGTTTCACCATGTTAGCCAGGAAGGTCTCAATCTCCTGACCTCGTGATCCGCCCACCTTGGCCTCCCAAAGTGCTGGATTACAGGTGTGAGCCACCGCGCCCGGCCCTGAATAGCCATTATCTATTAAAGAAATTGAATTTGTAGTTGAAATCTTCCCCCAGAGAAAATCTGTGTCAATACCTGCTGTACATAATCCTCAAGTCTATTTACCCTGGTAGATGGGGACAGCACCCAAACCACCTCCATCTGACATTAAAAAAACACTTCAACTCCTGAGCTAACTTTAAAATGTATGTTGTTATAAGAAAAGCTAAAAATAACATGCTACAAATTAAGAAAGTGTGCCAGCTAATTATGTTGGCACCAGAGAATTTGCTAAAAATGAACTCCAGGAATATTTTCAAAAGTGGGTCATCAGACTGACTGGACCCTTTAACATGTGGAAACTGGATCTAAAGAGCTGACTGAATTGCCTAGAAAAGAAACTACAGAATGATTGTATTTGTTGGGATGAAATAAAGAAATGTTAGCAGGCCAGGCGTGGTGGCTCACGCCTGTAATCCCAGCACTTTGGGAGGCCGAGGAGGGCGGATCATGAGGTCAGGAGATGGAGACCGTCCTGGGTAACACGGTGAAACCCCATCTCTACTAAAAATACAAAAAATTAGCCGGGCCTGGTGGCGGGCGCCTGTAGTCCCAGCTACTCCGGAGGCTGAGGCAGGAGAATGGCGTGAACCCGGGAGGCGGAGCTTGCAGTGAGCCGAGATAGCGCCACTGCACTCCGGCCTGGGCGATAGAGCGAGACTCCGTCTTAAAAAAAAAAAGAAAGAAAAGAAAAAAGAAATGTTAGCTGGACCTGGTAGCATTCAGCTATAGTCCTAGCCACTTGGGAGGCTGAGGTGGGAGGATTGCTTGAGCCCAGGAGTTGGAGGCAGCAGTGGGCTATGATTGTGTCACTGCACTCCAGCCAGGGTAACAAAGCAAGACCCTTTCTCTAAAAAAACAAAACAAAAACAAAAACAAAAAAAAACCTTTTTGACACGGAGTTTCGCTCTTGTTGCCCAGGCTGGAGTGCAATGGCGCTGTCTCACCTCACCGCAACCTCCGTCTCCCGGGTTCAAGCAATTCTCCTGCCTCAGCCTCCATGGGCCATAATTCTATGAAACTTGTAACGCTAATGCTAAATCAAGGGTTGTGAAAACACTGCCATCTTTATACAAAACCCAACCTCCAGCAGGGTGTGGTGACTCACACCTGAAATCTCAGCTCTTTGGGAGGCCGAGGCGGGCGGATCATCTGAGGTCGGGAGTTCCAGACCAGCCTGACCAACATGGAGAAACCCTGTCTCTACTAAAAATACAAAGTTAGCCGGGCATGGTGGCACATGCCTGTAATCCCAGCTACTCAGGAAGGCTGAGGCAGGAGAATCACTTGAACCCGGGAGCTGGAGGTTGCTGTGAGCCTAGGCCACTGCACTCCAGCCTGGGCAACAAGAGCGAAACTCGGTCTCAAAAAACAAACAAACAAACAAAAACCCAACCTCCAAGTTCCTCCACTTAACATTTAAAAACTCTAGAAAGGAGGGTGGGTCGGCTGGGCGCAGTGGCTCATGCCTGTAATCCCAGCACTTTGGGAGGCTGAGGCGGGTGGATCACGAGGTCAGGAGATTGGGACCATCAGTTGGTCCCAATTGGTTAGATTGGGCTAACACGGTGAAACCCCATCTCTACTAAAAATGCAAAAAGTTAGCCGGGCAGGGTGGCACCTGCCTGTAGTCCCAGCTACTCGGGAGGCTGAGGCAAGAGAATCGCCTGAACCCAGGAGGCGGAAGTTGTAGTGAGCCGAGATCGCGCCACTGCATTCCAGCCTCCGCGACAGAGCGAGACTCCATCTCAAAAAAAAGAAAGGAGGGTGGGTCAATCAGGCACCACAACTCTGTGGCTCATCCCCCTCCCCTCCCCCTCTGTTATCAGCCACTCTCCCTGCTGCTCCTCTTCGAGTCCCAGGGGAACATCACTTCCTCCTTTTTAGACTCTGGCCCATCATTTCCCTTAGCATAGCTAAGATGGGTTGGGAGATCCAAAAGGATGTTAGTTTAAATTTTTAAAGTACTGAACATACTCAGTAGCAATGAACACATCTGGTGCCTAGATTGGGTTTTCTAAATACTGTTCTCTGCTAAAAGGAATCAGAGCTTTCTGAAGACCTGGTTGATCTCAAGACTGGGGCAGACAAGGAGAAAGATTAGCCTGAAACATTTTTGTTGTGCCAGGAAATAAGGCAGTGCTGGGAAAAAAAAAAAAAAGTAATGTTGGCTGGCTACCGTGGCTCACGCCTGTAACGCCTGCACTTTGGGAGGCCAAGGTGGTTGGATCACTTGAGGTCAGGAGTTCGAGACCAGCCTGGCCAACATGGTGAAACCCCATCTCTACTAAAAATACAAAAATTGGCTGGGCGCGGTGTCTCACACCTGTAATCCCAGCACTTTGGGAGGCCGAGATGGGTGGATCACGAGGTCAGGAGATCGAGACCATCCCGGCTAACACGGTGAAACCCCACCTCTACTAAAATATGAAAACAAAAAATTAGCCAGGTGTGGTGGTGGGCGCCTGTAGTCCCAGCCACTCGGGAGGCTGAGGCAGGAGAATGGTGTGAACTCAGGAGGAGGAGCTTGCAATGAGCCGAGATCGCTCCACTGCACTCCAACCTGGGTGACAGAGCGAGACTCCGTCACAAAGAAAAAAACAAACAAGCAAACAAACAAACAAATTAGCTGGGCGTGGTGGCGGGTACCTGTAATCCCAGCTACTCAGGAGGCTGAGGCAGGAGAACTGCTTGAACCCAGAAGGCAGAGGTTGCAGTGAGCCAAGATTGCGCCACTGCACTTCAGCCTAGGCGACAGAGCCAGACTGTGTCTCAAAAAAAAAAAAAGAAAAAAAGTAATGTCAAAAGACATGGAAGTGCCGGGTGACTCATGTCTGTAGTCGCAGCACTTCAGGAGGCCAAGGTGAGAGGATCACTTAAGGGCAGGAGTTGGAGACTGGCCTGGGCAACATAGTGAGATCCTGTCTTCACACACACACACACACAAATTTTTTAAAGGACATGGAAGCCAAATTAAAGGGGCTCCCTCTGGTCAAAACTGGAATAATTTGAGCATTAAAATAAGAACTGAAATTAATTATAATCTATTGAATAAAACCAAAGTCCATATTGATAATACACATGAATGAAAAAGGAGTGGGGAGGGCTCTTTTTTATAGTCTAATGCCAAATGACAAAAATGGAGGGAATGCTGGAGTTAGAAAATCAACATTGTGCAACCAATATGATAAAAATTGGCTAGGGGCCAGGTGCAGTGGCTCACACCTGTAATCCCAGCACTTTGGGAGGCTAAGGTGGGTGGATGACTTGAGATCAAGAGTTCGAGACCAGCCTGGCCAATATGGTGAAACCCCATGTCTACTAAAAATTAAAAAAAAAAAAAAATTAGCAGGGCGTGGTGTCATATGCCTGTAGTCCCACCTACTCAGGAAGCTGAAGCAGGAGAATCACTTGAGCCCGGGAGGCAGAGGTTACAGTGAGCCGAGACTGCACCACTGCACTCCCGCCTTGGTGACAGAGCGAGACTCTGTCTCAATAAACAAACAAACAAACAATTGGCTAGGGTAAAATCATGAATGGATACTGATGCAGGGCAGACAAGCCCCATAGTAGGGCTTAGCCCATGAGGGTCTGTGGCTTCACCCAGGAAAGAGGGCAAGCTGGTGGTAGGGTAGAAGAAAACAGCCTTATTGAAGTGGGAGTGTTACAGCTCTGTGACTGCTCTGCAGAGCAGGGCTACCCCATCGGCAGTGTGCTGACAGTAGCAGCTTAGGGCAGTTTAGCGGCCATATTTATACCTCCTTTTAATTACAAGTAGATTAAGGAGTGGTTTATGCAGAAATTTCTAGAGAATTGGTAGTAACTTTTGGGTCATCGGGTCATCACCATGGAAAAGGGTGGTAACTCCTAGGTATTGCCATGGCGATGGCACACTTGTGGGTGTGTGTCTTATGGAAAGCTGCTTCCGCCCCATTCCTGTTTTAGCTAGTCTTCAATTTGGTCCAGTGTCCAAGCCCTGCCTCTGGAATCAAGTCCCGCTTCCTACCTCAATACTAAATCTAGGTGGGGAAAGTATGAAGCTGGGCAGGGTTATTTGCATGATCTCAAAGTGTCTCCCCACAGATTGTTTACAAATTGTTACAAGTTCACAAGTTACAAAATAGTAACTATATATCATGGAGAAACCAGACAACATCATGAGCAAGTTTGACATTGATTAAATTAACATCACCAGTAAGGAGCAGGTAGACATTGTAGGGCTTGGGTAGGGCTTCCCCTTAAAAGAACACAACACAATTTATGTCATATTTCAGGTCAGATGCATAACCTAAACCCGGTCATGAGAAAACACCAGGAAAACACAAATTGATGAACATTCTATAAAATAGCTGGCCTGTATTTCTTTTTAATGCCAGTGTCATTAATGACAAAGAAAGGCTGAGGAACTATTTTAGATCAAAGGAGACAAAGAGCATGACAACAAAATGCAATCCATGCTCCTGAACTGGGCCTTGTACTGGAGGGAGGAGTGCTATCAAGGGTGTTATTGGGACAGTTGACAATGGTGGAATATGAATTTTATAGTGTCAATGTTAAATTTCCTGTATTTGATCATTGTACCATGATATACATTTTGTTAATTATAGAGACAGGGTCTTGCTCTGTTGCCCAGGATGGAGTGCAGTGGCTCAATCATAGCTCACTGCACCTTCAAACTCCTAGGTTCGAGCAATCCTCCCACCTCAGCCTCCAGAGCAGCTGGGACTATAGGAGCATGCCGCCATGCTGGGCTAACTTATTTATTTTTTTTTTTATAGAAACAGGATCTTGCTGTGTTGTCCAGGCTTATTTTGAACTCCTGGAGTCAAGGGATACCTTGACCCACGTCAGCCTCTCAAAGTGTTGGGGTTGCAAGTGTGAGCCACCTTGCCTAGCCTGTACCATGATTTTTTTTTTTTTTTTTTGAGACGGAGTCTCACTCTGTCGCCCAGGCTGGAGTGCAGTGGCATGATCTCAGCTCACTGCAACCTCCGCTTCCAGGGTTCAAGTGATTCTCCTGCCTCAGCCTCCCAAGTAGCTGGGATTACAGGCATGCACCACCACACCTGTCTAAACATGTACCATGATTATTTAAGAGAATATTCTTGTTGTTGAGAAATATGCATTACAGTATTAAGAGATAAAGGGTCATAATATATGCACTGACTCTCACATGATTCAGAAAAAAATGAGTATAATGCATTTAGAGAGAGAATGACAAAGCAAATTTGTCAAAATGTGAGAAATGGATAAATCTGGGTAAAGAATATATAGGAGGTCTCGGTAACTAAGAATAATGACAAGAATGCAACTTTTCTATAAGTTTGAAATTATTTCAGAATAAAAAGGTTTTGACTATAGTCCTCTGCTGTACCAGCTGAGTTATTGAAGGATGCTATAAAAAAGGTTTTTAAAAGGCACATAAACAGAAGAGAAACAGTCAAATGAGGACTAGGGTGTATAAGGACAGTTCCAAGTGGCCAGTTGAATTCTGACTTTAGCTTGTTCTCTTTTATCTACTTTTTTTTTTTTTTAGGCAGAGTTTCGCACTTGTTGCCCAGACTGGGGTGCAATGGCACGATCTCGGCTCACCACGACCTCCACTTCCCAGGTTCAAGCGATTCTCCTACCTTAGCCTCCCGAGTAGCTGGGATTTATCTACTTTCTTAAAAGGGCTCTTACTCTCAACCTCAGAGAGCTGCTATGACATCATAGGTACCCCATCCAGCTTCTGACCTTCCCAGGTCCCGGCCTTCCTCCCTGTGAAGGGCAACATCTTCCTTCCCCAGTCAAGGGGAGGCTGGTGCCTGGATCCTAGAGACTAGGATACTTTGATTCCTTTGCTCTTACCGAAACCAAAACCAAATGACAACAAAAAACTATTCTAGAGTTTCTAAGGATCATGTCTGCAAGCCAGGATTCCTGATCCAGAGACAATGGCCCCGATGGGATGGAGCCCGAAGGCGTCATTGAGAGTAACTGGAATGAGATCGTTGACAGCTCTGATGACATGAACCTCTCGGAGTCCCTTCTCCGTGGCATCTACGCCTATGGTTTAGAGAAGCCGTCTGCCATCCAGCAGCGAGCCATTCTACCTTGTATCAAGGGTTATCATGTGATCGCTCAAGCCCAATCTGGGGCTGGGAAAATGGCCACATTTGCCATATTGATTCTGCAGCAGATTGAATTAGATCTAAAAGCCACCCAGGCCTTGCTCCTAGCACCCACTCAAGAATTGGCTCAGCAGATACAGAAGGTGGTCATGGCACTAGGAGACTACATGGGTGCCTCCTGTCATGCCTGTATCGGGGGCACCAACATGCGTGCTGAGGTGCAGAAACTGCAGACGAAGCTCCTCACATCATTGTGGGTACCCCTGGCCATGTGTTTGATATGCTTAATGGGAGATACCTGTCTCCTAAATACATCAAGATGTTTGTAATGGACGAAGCTGACAAAATGTTAAGCCGTGGATTCAAGGACCAGATCTATGACATATTCCAAAAGCTCAACAGCAACACCCAGGTAGTTTTGCTGTCAGCTGCGATGCCTTCTGATGTGCTTGAGGTGACCAAGAAGTTCATGAGGGACCTCATTCGGATTCTTGTCACGAAGGAAGAGTTGACCTTGGAGGGTATCCGCCAATTCTACATCAATTTGGAACGAGAGGAGTGGAAGCTGGACACACTATGTGACTTGTATGAAACCCTGACCATCACCCCAGGCAGTCACCTTCATCAACACCCGGAGGAAGGTGGACTGGCTCACCGAGAAGATGCATGCTCGAGATTTCACTGTCTTCACCATGCGTGGAGATATGGACCAAAACGAATGAGATGTGATCATGAGGGAGTTTCGTTATGGCTCTAGCAGAGTTTTGATTACCACTGACCTGCTGGCCAGAGGCATTGATGTGCAACAGGTTTCTTTAGTCACCAACTATGACGTTCCCACCAACAGGGAAAACTATATCCATAGAATCGGTCGAGGTGGGCGGTTTGGCCGTAAAGGTGTGGCTATTAACGTGGTGACAGAAGAAGACAAGAGGACTCTTCGAGACATCGAGATCTTCTACAACTCCTCCATTGAGGAAATGCCCCTCAATGTTGCTGACCTCATCTGAGGGGCTGTCCTGCCACCCAGCCCCAGCCAGGGCTCTATCTCGGGGGGCTGAGGAGCAGCAGGAGTGGGGAGGGAAGGGAGCCAAGGGATGGACATCTTGTCATTTTTTTCTTTGAATAAATGTCACTTTTTGAGGCAAAAACAAAACAAAACAAAACACTCTAACATTGCAACCCACTCAGGCGTTTCCAATGCCTTTATTTTCCTATTTGAGGGAAATATCATTTCCCCAGGCCAAGGGCAAGATGGGTGACTAAACCTGGAAATGGCCTCAACCTTCCTGCAAGTAGTAGATCCACAGCACATGGTTAATAATTTATGCTATTAAGGTTAGGCTACTAAGGCTATTAAGGTGTACGGTCCTAACGGACACACCTATGAATTAGATATACCTGTCAACAGAAGCCGGTCAGATCCATGGTTAAGAACCAGAATAAGATGGTCTGAGTTTAGTTTCTGACTCCACCACTTAGAAGTTGTGTGACTGGCTGGGTGTGGCGGCTCTGCCTAGAATCCTGGCCCTTTGGAAGGTTGAGGCTGGAAGGTTGCTTTGAGCCCAGGAGTTTGAGACCAGCCTGGGCAACATAGCCAGACCCTGTCTCTATTTTATGTAGGAGGCTGAGGTAGGCGGATCACGAGGTCAGGAGATCGAGACCATCCTGGCTAACATGGTGAAACCCCGTCTCTACTAAAAATACAAAAAAATTAGCCGGGCGTGGTGGCAGGCGCCTGTAGTCCCAGCTACTCGGGAGGCTGAGGCAGGAGAATGGCGTGAACCCGGGAGGCAGAGCTTGCAGTGAGCCGAGATCGTGCCACTGCACTCCAGCCTGGGCGACAGAGCGAGACTCCAACTCAAAAAAAAAAAAAAAAATGTTGTGTAACTGAGAGAAGGCAACTAGTTCCCGGAGCTCATGAACCATTCACTCAACAAAGTAACCACCTCATAAGCACCAGACACTATTTTGGGAGGTAGCAAAATGTAAGCTCTCTGCTCTCAGAGCTTACATTCCAGTTAGAGACAGAAACTTTAAAAATAAATAATTAAAATATAGCATATACTATTATTGAATCCAGAGATTCTGAGGCTGAATTTTGGGAAAGGAGGAAAATAAACATCAGTTTTCTAAAGTTAAAAGGAAAAAAAAAAAACCAGGTGATTAACTGATTTTATGTTCTGTTCTTCTGGCCTTCTCTTTAAAATATTTCTCAAATGGAGATTATTCAAGGAATTTGAAGATTTTATTTTTGTTTTTGCTTTCTGGCTTTGAGTTGAAAAGAAGCTTTTTTTTTTCTATATTTGAGACATTTTGCAAATACACAGAATCCTTTAAGAGTAGAGTTTGGAGTTTACATTGAAGGTCTCAAAAATTCTATTATTAGGGGAAATTAAAATACCATTCATAATGAGAATCACAATTTTATAGGGGAATTACTAGTAATTTATGAAAGGCTTTTTTTCTCCAAATGGTCAAAAGAATTGTGTCGGAAATTTGGATGTTCTTTTGCTATGGTTCGTACAGTCTGTATTTGCCTCTTCAAATAACTTTGGATGACTTTTACATGGCCACATTACTGTTTCCATAAATGATATTTTTAGGAACTGGAAATAACAGAAAGTTCTGGTAGACTTGCCACTTGTCCTTAATAACTTGTGTAGCTAAATATCTCTTTCCCAAAAAGTGAGTGAGAAGCAATACCAGCTAGGATTTTAAATGATAAATGGATGGGCTGGGCGCGGTGGCTCACACCAGTAATACCAGTACTTTGGGAGGCCGAGGCGGGTGGATCACTTGAGGTCAGGAGTTCGAGACCAGCCTGGCCAACATGGTGAAACCCCATTTCTACTAAAAATACAAAAAATTAGTCGGGTGTGGTAGCATGCACCTGTAATCCCAGCTACTTGGGAGGCTGAGGCAGGAGACTCACTTGAACCTGGAAGGCGGAGGTTGCAGTGAGCGGAAATCACGCCATTGCACTCCAGCTTGGGCAACAAGAGCGAAACTCCATCTCAAAAAAAAAAAGTTAAATGATGTTTTTATGTAAGACAGTAAGAAAACCACAGGACATACAGTGGTTTGGTTGCTGGTTAGTTGTCTTTATTGTTAACTTTTCTATTGTTTAAATTTCAGAAGAAAAATCTTTGTGTGCATGTTAAGATTTTTCAAGATTGATAATTACATAAGGCTCTGGTCTCAAGATCCAATCAGTACCCATTTTGTTTCAATGTCACCAAAGTAAAATTGATTATAGGGTGACTCTGCTTTTTTCTTTTTTATATATATACGTATTTTTTTAATTATACTTAAAGTTCTAGGGTGCATGTGCACAACGTGCAGGTTTGTTGCATATGTATACATGTGCCATGTTGGTGTGCTGCACCCATTAACTCGTCATTTACATTAGGTATATCAACTCTGCTTTTTTCTCTCCCATTAAAGGTTTTTGGGGAAAAAAAACATTGTTCCTCTCTTACACATGCTTTTTTATTTTACCTTTTTGAGACAAATTCTCACGCTGTTACTCAGGCTGGAGTGCTGATGCAATCACAGCTCACTGCAGCCTCAACCTCCTGGGCCCAAGCAATCTTACCACCTCCTCTGAGACAGCTGAGACCACAGGTGTGCACCATCATGTCTGGCTAATTTTTAAAATTTTTTCTTTTTTTAGAGATGGGGTCTTGCTATGTTGCCCAGGCTGGTCTTGAACTCCCAGACTCAAGCGATTCTCCCACATCAGCCTCACAAAGTGCTAGGATTATAGGCATGAGCCACCACACCTGGCCACATCTTGTTTAAAAAAAAAATAAAGATCCTCATTATTTGATTGAATGTTTTGTTTTGCTTCGTTTTTTGAGACAGAGTCTCGCTCTGTCGCCCAGGCTAAGGTGCAATGGCGTGATCTCAGCTCACTGCAAGCTCCGCTTCCTGGGTTCAAGCGATTCTCCCACCTTAACCTTCCGAGTAGCTGGGATTACAGGCGCCCGCCATCATGCCTGGCTAATTTTTGTATTTTTAGTAGAGACGGAGTTTCACCATGTTGGCCAGGCTGGTCTCGAACTCCTGACCTCAGGTGATCCACCCGCCTCGGCCTCCCAAAGTGCTGGGATTACAGGCGTGAGCCACCGTGCTCGGCCGGTTGAATGTTAATAAATTTTTAAAACATACCAAAAGAATGCAGTTGAAATTTTAACTTTATTATTTTCCTATTACAAAAGCAACACATATTCATTACATAATAAAAGGGAGGGAGCTCAAAAGATATAAAGAAGTCTATGTTTTTTTTCTTTTTTTGTTTTTTTAAAGGAGTCTGTTTTAAATTGCCTATTATCCTATTCCAGGGAAAACTATTAACATTTTGCCATATTTCATTTTATCAGTCTTTTCCTATGTATTTTTGAACACAGCTCAAATATTACTCTATATAAAGACTTGTATTCAGCTTTTTCAACATAAATTACATTAAAGTTATTTTTATGTCAATAAAAATTATCTTTGTAAACATAATTTTAATGGCAAAATAACATTTCATCATATAGACATACTGTAATTTATTTAAACACTCTCCTAAAATCAAATATTTAGTTAGGAGAAAGTTAGTAGGTCAAAGCATATAAACATTGCGCAGGTCACTGTGGCCTAAAAAGGCTGTTCTTTTTTATTTTTTTTGGAACAGAGTCTCGTACTGTTGCCCAGCCTGGAGTGCAGGGGTGCAATCTCGGCTCACTGCAACCTCTGCCCCCTGCGTTCAAGCAATTCTGCCCCAACCTCCTGAGTAGCTGGGTTTACAGGCACAGGCCACCATGCTCGGCTAATTTTTGTATTTTTAGTAGAGACAGGGTTTCACCTTATTGGCCAGGCTGGTCTCGAACTCCTGACCTCAAGTGATCCACCCGCCTCGGCCTCCCAAAGTGCTGGGATTACAGGCGTGAGCCACTGCACCCGGCCTCAAAGGCTGGGAGGGAATGCAGTGACTCTGCGGGTGAGGGGTGGTATCAAGGCCGGCAGCAAGACAGAGAAGGCTCACAGGTCCTGGCCTAGCCGCTCCAGCTCGTTGAGGAGGAAGTCCATATCAGCACAGGTCAGTGCAGAGTTGGCCACAACCACACGGAAGAAGTTGCCCCGGGTCCCGTGGGGCTGGTAGCCAATCATCATGGAGCCCTCCTTCACCATGCGCTCCTTGAGCACGGGGGCCACCTGTGGGAGGGTGGAGAGGGATTCCAGCTGCAGCCTGGGTCGGCTGACAGGTAGGCTGGCTTCTTGTCCTGCCAGGCTTCCAGAGGTGCTTTTCCTTCCCACCCAGCCACCTTCTGGGTGTAGCACACATTGCTCAGACCTTGACCTTGGCCTCAGTTTACCTTTCTGTCATATCTAACCTGCTTGGCCTTCTCTATCTTCTGCTTTTCTCCCCATTTCTCCTGTCTCCAAGAAATCTGTCCTGTGGGACATTTTCTGCCAAATCTTGACTTTCTCTTGATTCCTAAGACTGCTTTAGTCTAACTTCAAGCCTTGGTCATCTAAGCCTTAGTCAACACCTTCTTCTCCCCTCTCTTAATTCCTGTAATATTTTTGATAATATTAATCTGTGCCCTGTGATCTAGCAAGTAATTTACAACACTGCCTTGAACACATTGCTTCCAAGTAGGTAACTCTTGCCTTATAATAACAACTCCATAAGGGCAAGAACATTTGTCCTTTCAGATCATCTGCAGCACCTAGTACCACTCTATCTTTAGGGACCAGGATATAACACAGCTCCTCGCCTCCAGATGGCACTTCTAGACTGGCTTTCTCAGGTTGCTGTGTCCCCAGCACGGGTAATAAGGCTTTTCCATGATCTTTCTGCCTCATATCTGTCCTGGGCCTGAGTTCCCAGCCCAATTGCCAGCACAAGGCTCTGTGTACTACACATTGGTAACTTCTCTGACTTCTCCTGTAACACACGTCGCTGCTTCTTACTTCCCAGAAACATACCTTCCTCCCCATCCCCACCCCTACCGAAAAGAGAGCGTCCACGCCTCAGAGCAAGAGACCAGCAAGGGGACCTGCCATGCCACTCCCAGCCAACAGGGGGCAGAAGCACATCAGTTGCATCAGCTCCCTAACGGGTAAGGAGAGCAGCACAGCACGCCTACCTTTGACAGCCTTTCGTGGTAATCTGGACTCTCCTGCTTCCCTCGCAGGCTGGGGGGTACGAACCAGAAACACACATTGACAAACTCAGGCTGAGAGGAATGAGAAAGAGGAAGGTGTGAGCTGAGAAAGGGGGACCGTTTTCCCTCTCCCTGCCCCTTTCCCCTCTCCCTGCCCTTTTCCCTCCACTAGGGCTTTAGTTGGGGCTTGGGGGCTGCAAAAGAGCTAGGCTGGGGCAGGGGCCACAAAATAGAAAGGGGTCCTACCTCCATGACTAGCTCAAACCCTTCCCGCTTCTTCATTTCCTCCACCAGGTACCTGTGAACAGAGAGTGAGAAACCATAGGCGGGGAGGAAAAGCAGAGATCCAGACAGAAGAGGCCCACGTAGAATGAGCCACAGAGAGACCGAGAGAAAAGTAATCCCGGGAGCAGGAAAGAGAGAGGGGCATGGACCCAGGAGAGGGGAACGGGGACGACCCCCCACCTCCTCCCGCCTACCGGGCAAGGACAAAGGCCTGGTCGATGCGCCGCTCCAGCCCCTGATCGCCCTGTGCCTTCCACATGAGCCACAGCTTCAGACAGTCCACACGGCGGCCACACTGCACCACCTTGTCTCCTGTGTCCAGAGCCACATCGTAGAACTTGTCCTGCTGGAAAAGGTAGCTGGCCTGGGACCCATGGCAGCGCTTGAGCAGGTTCTGTGTGGGGGTGAGGAGATTGTCAGACCCTACCCTCTCCACCGAGGCTTTCCTCCAGGGCTGCACTGTGGGGGTCTTAGCTCAGGATACCCTCTTCTTTCCCTGGAGCCAGATGGCACTGCTGGGACGGCTGCCTGCTGGCTCCAACCCCTTTCTTTGGGTTTCCTCCCAATACCCAGGGTTCTTCCCAAACTCTGATGGCAACCTCAAGCTAGAAACTCCAGGATACCTCTGACTCCAACTTCAAGCTGGAAACTTTTCCCTTTTAAGAGAGGCCCCTGGGGGAGTGAAGGAGCCTAATACAGGTTAGGGTGGTAGCTGAGATGCAGCTTCAGAAGGGATGGTAAAGAGAATAGAGAAAGGCCTGAACTTTATCTAAGGTGGGATAGAGAAGGCAGAGCTCCAGAGAGAGGTGGGGCTGGTGCAGGGGCAGGGGCAGACCCACCGAGGTATCCTGGAGAAGAAGTGCAGAGCATTGCAGGCCTGCTGCGAGGAGCTTGTGGGGATTCCAGGCCACAGAGTCAGCCCTGGATGGGGTGGAGCAAAGGCAGGTCAATGGCTCCTCCTCCAGCTGCCCAACCAGAGCCCTTCCTCCTTTTCCAGGTCCCCAGCAAAGGGGCTTTGGTCTCACCCTCACCCCAGCATCAGGAAGAATTGCCATGTCTGACCTCCCAGCTCCAATCAATCCTCTCTCCAGTCCCCCTCCCCTCAGCCTCCTACCCCAGCCATGTTAAACTCCCTAGTCCATGATGATTCTCTGGACCAATGGTTTGAAGGGCGGGATTTGGGAAGAAGGGGACTGTATGCACCTCTGGATCCCATCCAGGAGATGCCTGTGTGTCTGTGACAGCAGGACGCTCCCACCCCAGGCAGCCTGTGGAGCAGGAGGAACAACGTGGGCCTTGGCCTTGGCTCAGCCCACCCCACCGCACCCCCAAGCCGAAGTCCCACTCACATCCACATGCAGCCATAGCCCATGACGCTGGCACACATCAGCAATTGCCTCCAGGGGGTCAAAGGCCCCTAGCACAGTGGTGCCAGAGGTGGCACTGACCAGGAACGGCACAGCACCCTGTTGCCAAAATGTAGAGGGAGAAAGATGTAAAGTCATCTCAAAAGCTACTCAGAGCCTGATGCTGGGCCCAGCTCTAAGCTCTTTGCATGCCTAAAATGGCCCATTTCAACCTCACAACAATGTGTTACTGTCCTTTTTAATGTGCGGCTAGGGACACTAAGATTCAAAGATCCAAGCAGAAGCTGCAGAGATGGACTTCGAACCTAGGTTTTCATTTCCAAAGCTCATACTCTCAAAGAACTTGAATGTTTTACTGGAAGATCCAATGCTATTGAAAAAAATTTGAGTCAGGCATAGTGGCTCACACCTATAATCTCGGCACTTCGGGAGGCCAAGGCAGGATTGCCTGAGGCCAGGAGTTCAAGACCAGCCTGGGCAAAATAGCAAGACCCCATCTCTAAAAAAATTTTTTTGCTTAATTAGCCAAGTGTAGTGGGCATGCCTGTAGTCCCAGCTACTCAGGAGGCTGAGATGGGAGGATTGCTTGAGCCCAGGAGTTTGAGGTTACAATGAGCTATGATTTTGCCACTGCACTCCAGCCTGGGCAACAGAATGAAAGCCTGCCTCAAAAAATATAAACAAATAGGCCAGGCACGGTGGCTCACACCTGTAATCCCAGCACTTTGGGAAGCCAAGGCAGGTGGATCACTTGAGGCCAGGAGTTCAAGACCAGCCTGGCCAACATGGCAAAACCCCGTCTCTATTAAAAAATACAGAAATTATCTGGGTGTGGTGGTGCACGCCTGTAATCCCAGCTAGTTGGGAGGCGGAAGCCGAGGCAGAGGCATGAGAATCGCTTGAACCCGGAAGGCAGAGGTTGCACTGAGCCAAGATCACACCATTGTACTCCAGCCTGGGCAAAAGAGCAAGATTCTGTCTCAAAAATAAATAAATAGGCTGGGTGCGGTGGCTCACACCTGTAATCCCAGCACTTTGGGAGGCCGACGCGGGTGGATCACGAGATCAGGAGTTCAAGACCAGCCTGGCCAAGATGGTGAAACCCTGTCTCTCCTAAAACTACAAAAATTAGCCGGGCACAGTGGCAGGCGCCTGTAATCCCAGCTACTCAGGAGGCTGAGGCAGGAGAATCACTTGAACCTGGGCAGCAGAGGTTGCAGTGAGCCAAGATTGTGCCACTGCACTCCAGCCTGGGTGACAAAGTGAAACTCTGTCTCTAAATAAATAAATAAATTTGAATAGTACAAAAGTTTATGCAGAAATTGAATTAGTAATTTTTAAAACTACTACAGCTGGATGTGGTAGCTCATGCCTGTAATCCCAGCACTTTGGGAGGCCAAGGCAGGAGAATTGCTTGAGCCTAGGAGTTCAAGACCAGCCTGGGCAACCTAGTGAGACCTCACCTCTTCAAACGAAAAAAAAAAACATAGGCTGGGCATGGTGGCTTATGCCTGGAATCCCAGCACTTTGGGAGGCCGAGGCGGGCGGATCACCTGAGGTCCAGAGTTCGAGACTAGCCTGACCAACATGGAACAACCCTGTCTCTACTAAAAATACATGCCTGTAATCCCAGCTACTCTGGAGGTTGAGGCAGGAGAATGGCTTGAACCCGGGAGGCGGAGGTTGCTGTGAGCCAAGATCACGCCATTGCACTTCAGCCTGGGCAACAAGAGCAAAACTCTGTCTCAAAAAAAAAAAAAAGAAAAAAAATAGACAGGTGTATAGGGGTGCACTCCTATAGTCCCAGCTACCTGGGAGGCTGAGGTGGGAGGATCACTTGAGCCTTGGAGATCAAGGCTGCAGTGAACCATGATTGCACCACTGCTCTACAGCCTGGTCAACAGAGTGAGGCCCTGTCTCCAAAAACAAACAAAAAAAATCTACCACAGTGGGAGTCTGAGGCAGGAGGATCACTTGAGCCCAGGTGGTCAAGGCTGCAGTGAGCCCTGATCGTGCCACTGCACTCCAGCCTCAGCAACAGAGCAAGACCCTGTCTCAATTTTTTTTAAGTTAAAAAGAAAAGAAAAGCCCAGGCAGAGATGGCTTTGCTGATGAATTCCATCAAACATTTAATGAAAAATTGGTAACAGATCACAAACTCTTCCAAAAGACAGAATATACAAAAATCAATTGTATCCCTATACACATTAGCAATGAACAATCTAAAAATGAAATTAAGAAAACAATTTCATTTACAAAAACACCAAAAAAGAATAAAATACTTAATCTATTTAACAAAAGAAGTATAAAGCATATACTCTGAAAACTACAAAACACTGTGGAAATTAAAGACCTAAATAAATGAAAATATGTTTCATGTTGATGAATGAACACAATTCCTATCAAAATCCCAGTTGCCCTCTTTGCAGAAATGGACAAGCTGATCTTAAATTCATATGGAAATTCAAGAAACCTAGACTAGCGAAAAACAATCTTGAAGAAAAGAACAAAGTTGGAGGACTCACACATCCTGATTTCAAAACATACTACAAAGCTACAGCTGAATCAAGACAATGTAGTCTACAGGATAGACATGTAGATCAGTGGAACAGAACTGAGAACCCAGAAATAACCCTCACATTTACAGTCAAGTGATTTACAACAAGGATGCCAAGACAATTTATTGAAGAAAGAATTGTCTTTTCAACAAATGGTGTTGGAACAACTGGATATCCACATGCAAACAATGCAGTTTGAATGCCTTTCTCACATCACACCCTCAAATTAATTCATATTGGATCACAGGCCTAAATCCCAGGGCTAAAACTATAAAACTCTTAGAAGAAAATATAGGAGTAAATCTTTGTGAGCTTGGATTAGGTTAAATATAACACCAAAAGCAGAAGCAACCAAAGAAAAAACAGATAAATTGGACTTCAAAATTTAAAACCTTTGTACTTCAAAGGACACTATCAAAAAAGTGAAAAGTCCAATAGCAAAGACATGGAATCAACCTAGGTACCCACCAACAGTGGATTAGATTTTTTTTAATGTGGCATATACAAACCATGAAGTATTATGCAGCCATAAAAAAGAATGAAATCATGTCCTTTGCAGCAACATGGATGCAGCTGGAGGCCAGTATCCTAAGTGAGTTAACACAGAAACAGAAAACCAAATACCACATGTTCTCATAAGTGGGAGCTAAATACTGAGTCCACATGGACAGAAAAAAAAGACAGTGGGGACTATAAGAAGCGGGAGGGAGGGGAGAAAAGGTTGAAAACATACCTATTGGGTACTATGCTCACTACCTGGGTGATGGGTTCAATCGTACCCCAAACCTCAGAATCACAAAATATACCCTTATAACAAACCTGCACATGTACTTACTAAAAGTTTCAAAAAAGTGAAAAGTCAACCTAGAGAATGGAAAGAACATATCTGAAAATCATATATCTGATAAGGGACTTGCATCTAGAATATATGAAGAACTCTTACAACTCAGTAATAAAAAGACAACATAATTTTTTTAATGGGCAAAGAATCTGACTAGACTTTTTTTCAATAAAGATATATAAATTGCTAATAAGCACATGAAAAGATGCTCAACCATCACTAATCATTAGGGAAATGCAAATCAAAACTACAATGAGTTACCACCTCACACCTATTAGGATAACTACTATCAAAGTAACAGAAAATGAGGGGATGCGTGGCTCATGCCTGTAATCCCAGTACTGTTGAGAGGCTGAGGTGGGAGAATGGCTTGAGCCTAGGAGTTTTGAGACCAGCCTGGGCAGCACAGCGAAATGGAATTTTGGTAGAGATGTGTCTCTACCAAAAATAATTTTTAAAATTGGCCGAGTGTGGCAGCCTGTGCCTGTGGTCCTAGCTCCTTGGGAGGCTGAGGTGGGAGAATCATTTGAGCCCAGGAGGTCGAGGCTGCAGTGAACCATGATCGCACCACTGCACTCCAGCCTGGGTGACAGAGCAAGACCCTCTCTCAAAAAAAAACAAAACAAAACAGAAAATAACAAGCATTGGCCAGGCGCGGTGGCTCACGCCTGTAATCCCAGCACTTTGGGAGGCCGAGGCGGGTGGATCACAAGGTTGGGAGATCGAGACCATCCTGGCTAACACGGTGAAACCCTGTCTCTACTAAAAATACAAAAAAAAATTAGCTGGGCGTGGTGGCGGGAGCCTGTAGTCCCAGCTACTCGGGAGGCTGAGGCAGGAGAATGGCATGAACCTGGGAGGCGGAGCTTGCAGTGAGCCGAGATCACGACACTGCACTCCAGCCTGGGTGACAGAGCGAGACTCCATCTCAAAAAAAAAAAAAAAGAAAGAAGAAGAAGAAAATAACAAGCGTTGACAAGGATGTGAATAAATTAGAACCCTTGTGCACTGCAGGAATGTAAACTGGTACAGCCACTATAGAAAACAGTATGGCAGTTCCTCAAAAAAATTCAATAGAATTACCATATGCTCCAGCAATTCCACTTCTGAGTATACACCCAAAACACTGAAAGCAGGGTCTCAAAGAGATTCCAAACAGCAACCCAAACAGATAAATGGATAAGCAAAATATGGCATATATGTACAATGAAATAATATTCAGCCTTAAAAAGGAAGAAAATTCTCACATGCTACGACGTGGATGAACCTTGAAGACATTCTGCTAAGTGAAATAAGCCAATCGAAAAAGACAAATACCACCAGGTGCGGTGGCCCATGCCTGTAATCCTAGCACTTTGGGAGGCCAAGGCAGGCAGATCACAAGGTCAGGAGTTTGATACCAGCCTGGCCAACATGGTGAAACCCCGTCTCTGCTAAAAATACAAAAAATTAGCTGGGCATGGTGGTGCACACCTGTAACCCCAGCTACTCAGGAGGCTGAGGCAGGAGAATTGCTTGAACCCAGGAGGTGGAGGTGGCGGTGAGCCGAGATCGCGCCATTGCACTCCAGCCTGGGCTACAAGAGCGAAACTCCATCTCGAGAAAAAAAGAAAAGAAAAGAAAAGAAAAGACAAAGACAAATACTGTGTGATTCCACTTATATAAGTACTTAGAGTAGTCAAAGTCATGGAGACCGAAAGTAGAATGGTGGCTGCCAGGGGCTGGAAGAGGGGGTAATGAGTTGTTGTTTGATGAGTATGGAGTTTCAGTTTTATAAAATGAAAAGAGTTCTGCTGGGTGTGGTGGTTAATGACTGTAATCCCAGCACTTTGAGACACCAAGGTGGGCAGATCACTTAAGGCCAGGAGTTCGAGACCAGCCTGGCCAACATGGCAAAACCCCATCTCTACTAAAAATACAACTAGCCAGGTTTGGTGGCGAGGGGCCTGTAATCCCAGCTACTCAGGAGGCTGAGGCACGAGAATCGCTTAAACCCAGGAGGCAGAGGCTGCAGTGAGCTGAGACTGTGCCACTGCCCTCTAGCCTGGGGGACAGAGTGATACTCTGTCTCAGAAAAACAAAACAAAACAAAACAAAAAAACAAGATGAAAAGAGTTCTGGAGACTGGTTGCAAAACAATGTGAATGTATTTAACACTACTGAACTGTACATGTAAAAATGGTTAAGATGGTAAATTTTATGTTACACACACAAAAAAACAAGTAGATCTGGCAGCAGATTCTCAACAGAGACTCTACTGGCATGTTGGGTGAGTCAGTTCTTGTTCATGTAGAGCTATCCCTGCTCATTACAAAAATGTTTAGGATCCCTCTTTCCCTCTCAATAAACACAGTAATGCCCTCTGGCTAGTGTCACAAAACAAAGCAAAATAAAACAGTTCCACACACTTCAAATGCCCACTTGATGACTAGGAGAGTGGGGGTGGATGGCAGCACCAGCCCCAAGCAAGTATCCATGGATGAGGAAGACTACAGGTGGGGTGGAAACAGTCCAGGCAAAGGAGGGAAGCTGCTCCAACTCCATATCTTCAATTCCAGAAATATCCCGTGGCCTCTGCACATACACAGAATCTTCTTGTCTACCCAAAGGGGCACCACCTAGTTCGTTTCTTTTCTCCCTTCCAGTCTCAGCTCAACCATCCCTTCTGAGGGAAGCCTTCCCTGACTCCTTCACCTCCTGATTAGGTCAATTCTCCTGTATTCTATGCTCAAAGAGCACAATGTACCTCACCTTCATAGCACATATGCAGCATTTTTACATATATTTATGAATGTCAGTCTTCCTTACTGGAATAAAAATTCTATGAAAAACAAAATGGGTGAAGGATCTGAATAGACATTTTTCCAAAGAAGATATACAAATGGCCAATAAGTACATGACAAGATGCTCAATATCATTAGTCATCAGGGAAAATCAAATCAAAACACAGTGAGATCCCACTTCACACCCACTAAGTGGTATAATCAAAAAAAGATATGACAAGTGCTGGTGAGTATGTAGAGCAATTGGAACCCTCATACACTGCTGGTGGGATTGTAAACTGGTGCAGCCACTTTGGAAAACAGTCTGGCAGTTTCTCAAAAGGTTAGATACAGAGTTACCATATGACCCAGCAATTCCACTCCTAGGTATATAACCAAGATAAATGAAAACATATTTTCACACAAAAATCTGTATACAAATGTTCATAGCAGCATTATGCATAAGAGCCCCAAAGTGGAAACAACCCAAATGTCCATCAACTGATGAATGGATAAATAAATGTGGTATATCCATTTAAGGGAATATTATTTGGCCATAAAAGAAGTGAAGGGTTGATACACGCTACAGGTTGGATGAACCTTGAAGACATTATGCTATGTAAAAGAAGCTCATCACAAAAGGCATGCATAATATGATTCCAGAATTCAGAACAGACAAATCTATACAGACACTAAGTAGATTACTGGTTGCCTAGAACTGGGAGCTTTGGGAGAATTACAGAGGGATGGCTAAAGGGTATGGGGTTTCTTTAGGGGGTGATAAAAATGTTCTAATACTGATTGTGATGATGTTTGCACAACTCTGCAAATATGCTAAAACACTAAATAGTACCCTTTAAGTGGGTGAATTATATGTTAGGTGAATTATATGTTATGTGAATTATATATCAATAAAACTATTACCAAAAAAGTTTCTATAATAAAAAGAGAAACATCACTATTCTAATTGCTGCCCTTACTGCTACTCAGAGGTAACATCCATGTATCAATAATATATACTCTTCTAAATAACAAAAATGGGCTCATAGGGCTCATAATGTCCATTCTATACGGCAATTTGCAATAAATATTTAATATATACAGTGGAGATACTTTCATGTTAGTATATATATTCTCACCTATTCTTTTAAATGGCTACCCAGTACTCTAATAATAGTAATAAATAATAATAACAACAATACCAGTAGCTTGTATTTATACAGTGCATCTATGTGCCAGGAACTATTCTAAGTGCTTTACATATACTAATTCATTCAATCCTTACAATAACCCCATGTGGCAAATTCTATACTCTGTCCATTTTACAGAGGAAGGAACTAAGACACATAGATATACCATAATTTATTTTGTCTACTAATGGACATTTAAATTTTTTTAAAAAACATTTATGGCCAGGCATGGTGGCTCACGCCTATAATCCCAGCACTTTGGGAGGCCGAAGCAGGTGGATTGTTTGAGGTCAGGAGTTCAAGACCAGCCTGGCCAACATGGTGAAACCCCATCTCTACTAAAAATACAAAAATTAGCCAGGCGTGTTGATGCACACCTGTAATCCCAGCTACTCAGGAGGCTGAGGCATGAGAATCACTCGAACCCGGGAGGTGGAAGTTGCAGTGAGCCGAGATCGTGCCATTGCACTCTGGCCTGGGTGACACGACGAGACTCTGTCTCAAAAAAGAAAAAAAAAATGGCCGGGTGCAGTGGCTCATGCCTGTAATCCCAGCACTTTGGGAGGCTGAGGCAGGCGGATCGCCTGAGGTCAGGAGTTTGAGACCAGCCTGACCAACATGCAGAAACCCCATCTCTACTAAAAATACAAAATTAGCCAGGTCTGGTGGCACACGCCTATAATCCCAGCTACTTGGGAGGCTAAGGCAGAGGAATCACTTGAACCTGAGAGGCGGAGGTTGCAGTGAGTCGAGATCACGCCATTGCACTCCTGCCTGGGCAACAGGAGTGAAACTCCATCTCAAAAAAAAAAAAAAAAAATTTACATTTATATTTATTTACTTATTATTATTATTTTTGAGATCACACCACTGCACTCCAGCCTGGGTGACTGAGTGAGACTCTGTCTCAAAAACTATTAAAAAATAAAAATAAATAAAATTGTATAGATGGTGCCAAAATGCCCTCCAAGGTGGCTGTAGCAGTTACATACCCCTCGAGGTAGAGGAGAGTGCTAATGTCCCCTCATCCCCACTACTCACAGCCTTCACCAGTGCCTCTCCCCTCCTCAGCCTCTCCCTGCGCAGACCCTCACAGCCCACAGGAACCTTCCACACTACAGCGCAGGCCCCCAGCACCCTCCCTGTGGTGCTGCCTGGGACTCGCTCCCTCACTCAGCCCTGCCTCTCAGAATCCAACCCGGCGTAGGTGTCTGGGCAGAGCCCCAGAAAGCAATGTAGTGTCCTCACCCCCAGGCTCTCCATGGTCACTTCAGCCCACAGGGGAGATGGGCATGGAGACGAGAGGGATGAAGGATGCCTTGAGAAAGGAGAGCCCAAATAACCCTCCAAGACAGTTGGAGGCTATATCACCCCAGCGAGCCTCACTGACTCACCTCAGCCTCGGCCATACCAATCTGCCTCTCCAGATCCTCGGGGACCATTTTCCCTCTGAAAAAGAAAATGCAGAGGGTAGAGCAGGGACAGGTTCTCTGTTGAAGGCAGGGTAAGGTGGGGTTAGCAATGCAGAGACAACAGTGCTAGTTTTTCCCTCAGGGGGTGAAACAGATCTCAGGGCAGAGGTGGGAGACGCTGGCAGGCTCTGGTAGACAGGAACAGCAATTCTACTGAATAGCGAGGGGAGAGAGGTCCACCAGCGGTAAGGGTCTGATGCCAGAGCTTTCTGGCGGCAGGAAGGTACGCTGTGCAAAGCTAGGTCACAGCCATGTGGGCAGAAGGACCTTCACCTCTCATCAGCCTTGACCACTCGGACACTGTCAGTGCCAAGTCCCAGAAACGCAGCTCCCTTCTGGATGGAGTAGTGACACTGCGGGGGAAGGCAGAGGGCAAGTTAGCACAACTTGATGGGGGAGGGGAGAGAAGGTAAAAGTCAAGTGTGAGCTCCATCAAATGGGATCCTGCAGACCCGGGCTTCTCAAATGTCAGCGTGCATACGAATCGCCTGGGTGTCTGGTTAAAATGAAATGCAGGTTCTGGTCCACTAGGTCTGGGGTCTAGGGTGGGGCCCAAGATTCTGCATTTGTTTGGTTTTTTTTTTTGGAGACAAGAGTCTCCCTCTGTCACCCAGGCTGGAGTGCAGTGGTGTCATCTCGGCTCACTGCAACTTCCGCCTCCCAGGTTCAAGCAATTCTCGTGCCTCAGCCTCCTAAGCAGCTGGGACTACAGGTGCCCACCACCATGCCTGGCTAATTTTTTGTATTTTAGTAAAGAGGTGGTTTCACTATGTTTCCCAGGGTGGTATCAAACTCCTGAGCTCAGGCAATCCACCCACCTCAGCCTCTCAAAGTGCTGGGATTACAGGCGTGAGTCACCGTGCCCGGCCAGATTCTGCATTTCTAACAAGCCCCAGGTCATACCAATGCTGCTGGTCCACAGACCACACTCTTGAGTAGGAAGAGTATGGACTGTGTCCACTGCACTCACGGCCCCTCCTCTGCCCCCAAACAGAAGGCAATGTGAACAGGAGCAGTTACTTGACCTCCTTGATTGGAAGGAAGCACATCCGCCTGGGGGCAGGCTGGCCTTGGAGGATGTAGGGAGGGCAGGGAGAAGACCTGGAAGGTCTCTACTTAGCTGGCTGGAGATTAGAATCAGGAGCCCAGGGTTGGGCCTGTGCCTCTTCCCCACCTCCTTCGATGTGAATAGGGCCAGGGGCGGCAGTGTGCGGAGGCCCCTCTGCTTGCAATCCGGGTAGCGCTGATAGCGGGCCAGATTTACAGCATACATGTTGGAGATGGAGCCACCTGTCACAGGGAGGGGGCGGTGGCAAGAGGAAGGAGCAGTGGGTCAAGGCTGGAGCTTGCCTCCCTTCCCTTTCTACCAGAAGAGCTCATCAAAGAAGCAGGTATGACTGGCTCCCAGGCCACAATTCTCAGGATCATACCATCCCAGAATGGATCCAGGATCAGCAGATCCTCTTGACCACACCTCTCCACATCTGGGGCTGCCCCCAAGAGACAGCCCCCGTCTGGAGACAGCAGGAACTAGACCACTGACCCCAGGGAATGGTGACAAACATGAGCATGAAGGGACCAGGCAGCCACCTCCCTGGCCTGGCCTGGGTCCAGCTGGAGAGGAATCAAAGAGGAATCATCCCTCCCTGCCAGACACTAGAGCAAGAGAACGGTGGGGGAGGAGGAACTCATAAAAAGGGCAAAGAAAGGTCCTCCTCCTTCTCACAAACCAGGGCAGAAGATTCCGTCCCCAGAGCTCCAGCCCACCAGGGCCCGCAGTTTCCTCAGCACCTCCTCTTCCATGAGCACAAACACGGGGGCGATTTCATATGTGTACCTGCCAGGAGAGAGAACGACGAGAAAGGAGAGATGGGGAGGGACTGCCCAGACAGGCCCTTAAACTGCACAGGAGTCACAAAAAGGAGGCGGTGAAGAGTGAGCAAAGCAACAGTCCAAGGAGAAGAACGAGTTGGTGACAGAACCAGGGAAGCAAGAAAGAGAAAACAGGGGTCAGGAGGCCTGAGAAAGTTTGGAGAAAGTGGGTCCAAAGGATATGAGGAAAAACTCTCTGCCGACAGGGATTCCCAGAAGCAGTAGTGAGAGGGCAGAACCATTCTCCTCCCCTACCCCTCAGGCACCTCTCTAGCAAACCTAAATCCTTTGTGGGATGGTAGAGGGGCCTTGGGATGCTCACTGGCTGGTGTTGAGGCTCTCAGTGATAATGCGCCCGGCCAGAGCATGGGGATCCAACCCAGAGAAGAGCTGGTTGAAGAACCGAGGGTGACCTGGAGAAGGAGAGTAAGCCAGGGAGCTCAGAGTAGAGCTCAGGACAAACTCCCAAGTCTCCTCCTCACAGAAGCCAGGGCCCACCAGTCTTGACACTGTAGCGAATCACAGCCCGACACCGCTCCAGGATCTGCTCCTGTGACTCGCCCTGGCTCCGCAGCTCCAAATCCAGCAGCTGCTTCAGCTCCTCAGGCTCCTTCCACTCACAGACCTAGGAAGAGAGCCGGGGATGCTGGGGGCCTGGGATGCCTGTGGACTGGCTGTCAAACCACACCTCCACAGACACGAGACACGGCCAACCTGCACTAAAAACAACTTCGGGATATTTCCAAAGCAAAACTCTGAAAATGAACAAGAGTAGTGAACACAGTAAGACCCAGAATGTAAATCCCTGAGGTACCCAGGGGGACAGGGATGAATTCTGGGGAGAAATCTTATAAAGTAGGAAAGTTCTGAGCCAGATTTGGAAAGAGAAAGAGAAGGCTTGGGCCGGGCGTGGTAGCTCACGCCTGTAACCTCAGCACTTTGGGAGGCCGAGGCAGGCAGATTACTTGAGGTCAGGAGTTCGAGAGCAGCCTGGCTAACATGGTGAAACCCCGTCTCTACTAAAAATACAAAAATTAGCCGGGCGTGGTGGCACATGCCTGTAATCCCAGCTACTCGGGAGGCTGAGGCAGGAGAGCTGCTTGAGCCCGGGAGACGGAGGTTGCAGTGAGCCAAGATTGTGCCACTGCACTCCAGCCTGGCCGATAGAGCGAGACTCTGTCAAGAAAGAAAGGAAGAAAGGAAAAAAGGAAGGAAGAAAGAAGGAAGGAAGGGGGGGGAGAAAGAAAAGAAAGGAAAAAAGAAAAGAGAAAAGAAAAGAAAGCAAGCTTGATGGGAAGGAGGAGGAGGAAAGGACTCACCTTCTGGGAGACACTGGTTCCTTTCTGAATGGCCTCATCCACAACAACCCCAAACACGGCCCGGAGCAAGGCTTCCACAGCCACTGGGTCCCCAGCAAGGGAGGGGAGTGCTTCTGAGTCAGCCATCAGGATCTGTGGCAGAGCAGAGTCATTCCCTACTCAGCCTGTCAACCCTTCCCGGACCTACCCAGCAGGCGCCTCCTCTCCCAAACGGGCCTGAGGCCCAAACCCTGCAGCTCAGTCTCGGCCTCCAGTGCACAGACAAGGGCAAGTGAGAGTGCCCAGGGAGAAAACCAGTGGGAACAGGTGGGAGAGAAAAGGCAGTCAGTGCTGAGCAAGTGGACTCTAGTGGCCATTTCCACCTAAGGCAGAGACAAGCTTACCTCTCTGCTCAGGAGAGCCAGAGGCAGGGTGCACAGGTAGCTCCTCAGGACAGCAGGACCAAGATGGCAGAGGAAGTGGGGTGAAAACAGCAGTCACATGGCCATGACATAATTCTCATGACCTTTGCCCTAAAGAGAACTTTGACAGATTTGAGATAGGGACAACAGGGTGAGGCGAAGCTCCCTGAATAATCATTAGCTGACAGAAGATAGGAAATGAGATGAAAGGCAAAACCCGTGCTGCATTAACCCCAGGGTGGCGAGAACCAGAGGGCCAGCGCAGAAGAGGGGACCCGCACTGTGCATCCCAGGTCCCAGCATGGGGGTGTCTGGAGGGCAGACAAGGGTCTGAGAAACTGCCACAGGTGACCTTGGAGACCAAGGGGGAGGGAGTCTCGCTTTTAGATGGAGTCTCGCTCTGTTACCCAGGCTGGAATGCAGTGGCACAATCTTGGCTCACTGCAACTTCTGCCTCCTAGGTTCAAGCGATTCTCCTGCCTCAGCCTCCCGAGTAGCTGGGACTACAGGCGTATGCCACCACACCAGACTAATTTTTGTATTTGTAGTAGAGACAGGGTTTCGCCATGTTGGTCAGGCTGGTCTCGAACTCCTGACCTCAGGTGATCCACCTGCCTCAGCCTCCCAAAGTGCTGGGATTACAGGCGTGAGCCACCACGCTGGCTGACATAAAATCCTTTAGGCAAGCCTCAGAGGCCAATCTCTTTTGCATCCCAACCTCCAGTCTTTTCAGAACTGCCCTGCTTTCTAAAGCCCTCTCCTAGAGCAGGAAGGAAAGGGGTTATATTGAGGAAGCATTTGCTAAACAAGCGCGATCCTGTGCCTTCCGGGCTCGGAGTCTTGTTTGTAGTGAGCACCAACTGTGTTCGCCACATGGTGCTGAGGACTGAGAACGCCCCCTCACCCCACTGGGAGGACACAGACACATGTGCAACAGTTACAGACCAGGGCATGGCTGGATGCCAATCCTAGGTCTCCTCAGAATTCAGGAAAGAAGGAGATGGATGGAGGCTGAAGGCTGAGAAAGACCTGCAGTGGGACTGCAGCTGAATCCTAAAAGAGGGCAGGAGAAATGCAATGGGTGACTGGGAGGAAGAGAGGCATTCAGGGGTAAGAAGAGGAAAGCCTTGAGCTTACAGCAGGAATGAACAGGGCCTGTCCTGAGGTCAGTAGCAACACCGGGCTGGCGGGAGCATGGGAGTGAAGGCAGGGTGGGCAGAGCTTTGTGAGCACATAAGGAGTCATGAGTGCCAGCCAGGCCAAGGAATTGACATTTTATCCTGCAGAAAATGGGAAGTCACTGAAAGATTGTGTGGCAAGGAATAATGTAGTGCAATGGATGCTCTCAGAAGACCAATTTATAGCAGTAGGATGCAGAAGAATTAACAGGCTCTTGCAGTAAATAAGGCAAAAGGCAATCCACACTTGAATAAGAATGATGTTGGTAGGAAAAGACAGAGAGAACAATCTCTGCAGGCGTGCTCATTCCCTGGATTGTGCTGAATTCAACACTTAGGGGAGCTACGTTGCAGGAGAAGGAAGACTCAAAGATGACCCTGGGATTTCAAGCCTGGGAGACTAGAAAAATAATGGCACCCCTCAAAGAAACAGGGATGCAGAAAGGGGAAACTGGATAGAAATAAAGTGGTTATTGCTTGGAAATACTCATCTGAGTGGAGGTCTTCTGGGACTACAGATACTCCTATGGGAGGGGGTCAGGCCCACAGCTCTGATGAGATGCTAGAATGGAAAGCAGGTTTGAGAGTCAGGGTATAGCTGAAGCCTTGTGATGGGCTCCATTCCCTAAAGGAGAGAGCATTCGGAGAGATGGATGGGAGGAGGGAGCAAACACCAAGGCCTGGGGGACCCCCCAGATGACAGGGCAAGAAGATCAAGAAAATCTGGAAAGGGAGCAACCATCCTCAAAATGGGATGGTCTAATATAATCCACTGCCAACAGTCACTAGACCTCACACCACAGTCATGCACCACTTAACGACGTTTCAGTCAACAAGGCTGCAGTGAGCTAAGATCACACCACTGCACTCCAGCCTGGGCAACCGAGCGAGACTCTGTCTCAAAAAATAAATAAATATTAAAAAATAAAGTGTACAATTAAGTGTTTTTTTCATAAATTCACAAAGTTGTTGCAACCATCATCACTATCTAACGCCAGAACATTTTCATCACCGAAAAAAAAACCTCAGTAGCAGTCATTTCCCATTCTCCCCTTCCCCGACCCCTGGCAACTACTAATCTACATTGTTTCTGTAGATTTGTCTAGTCTGGCCATTTCATGTAAAACGGGTCATACAGGCCAGGCGCGGTGGGTCACGCCTGTAATCCCAGCACTTTGGGAGGCCGAGGCGGGCGGATCACGAGGTCAGGAGATCGAGACCATCCTGGCTAACACGGTGAAACCCCATCTCTACTAAAAATACAAAAAATTAGCCGGGTGTGGTGGCGGGCTCCTGTAGTCCCAGCTACTCTGGAGGCTGAGGCAGGAGAATGGCATGAACCCGGGAGGCAGAGCTTGCAGTGAGCAGAGATCACGCCACTGCACCCCAGCCTAGGCGACAGAGCGAGACTCCATCTCAAAAAAAAAAGAAAAAAAGAAAATACTGAAAAAGAAGGAAAAAGACTTCAAAATATTCATTTGTGGCTATTTCTGGGTGTTGTTATTATGGATGATTTTTAAGTTTCTTATTTATACACATCTATATTTTTATAACTTTATACAATCATTTCACATTGCTTATGGAATTAAAATAACGGTTCTTTTTAAACAATATAAAAATTGTCCGCGTGTGGTGGCTCACACCTGTAATCCCAGCACTTTGGGATGCTGAGGTGGGTGGATCACCTGAGGTCAGGGGTTTGAGACCAGCCTGGCCAACATGGCGAGACCCCATTTCTACTAAAAATACACAATTAGCCGGGCGTGGTGGCGGGTGCCTGTAATCCCAGCTACTCAGGAGGCTGAGGCAGGATCCACCTGAACCTGTGAGGCGGAGGTTGCAGTGAGCCAAGATGGTACCACTGCACTCCAGCCTGGGCGACAGAGTGGGACTCCATTTCAAATATATATATATATATACACACATATATGGAGGAATTAAGGGGGTACAAGAATTCTAAAATATACAAATCATCAGGCTCAAGGAATGTCCCTTGCACATCATGTGGTTTCCCAACTCCTCAATCCACTGTTATCAAAGGTCTAATGGAAGGCAAAGGGAGCCACACACTGCTCATCTGTATTACGCAACCCCTCAACCCCCGCTGGCTCTCAGGGAAGGGAATGGGTTCAGTTTGTTCAGCAAACATTGACTGAGTGTTGTCTACTTCTGAGCGCCTGGCTGGCATTACCCTAGGTGCTGCATCTGCCTTGTGGGCTCCAGCTAACAGGCTGGCAAGAGAGACCTGCATGTAAAATAAAGGTAAATTGCCACAAGAGGGAGTTGAGAGGTCACCATGGAAAGGCAGGAAAGTTCAACTGGCCCAGGACAGGCTTCAAGGACAAAACACTAAGGCTCTCCTTAAGGCAATAGAGAGCTGGTGCAGGAAAAGACTCAGCAGGAGTCATTGCAATGCTATTTGAATAAGTGATGGAGTGGGCCTGAGGGAAGAGGGAGTTAGGGAAGGTCACACAGGAGGAGGCCTGCCTGGGGACAAAGGGATCTAGGCAATTGTCTCCTGAAGCGCTCTCAGCCAGGTTTATGGTTAGAAAGCTAAAGTACTCTGTGCTATCTCCCAATCAACAAACCCCAGTGGCTCCACACCCACATTAATAAAGGCACAAACTCTCCTATGTATACAATCTTTACTCTGCTTCTAGACTGTACTCTCCTGGGTGGAGAGAACTAAGTCTTTTCCTTCATTAAGTAAACTAATAGAAAACAGGGACCCCTCAAATGTTAGTTTCCATCTTCTTGATTATCCTCTCCCCTCCCCCAGGGACTTGCACAGAGGCATTACATAAACATTTGTTAAATCAATCAATGATTTGCAGGTACTGGAAAAAATGCTGCATTCTACTTACATTTGATTTGCATCAACCAAGAATCTGTAGTAATGATAATAGATTTGCAAAGGGTGTTTTTCCTTCTCATTTATTATCTTATTTGACCTTCACAATAGTATTAGAAATTAGCCTAAATAGGTATTTATTCATTCTTGTTTTCAAGATGAGGATTCTTAGCTGAAAGAAGGTGAACTAATTGTCCAAAATTACAAAGGTGACATGGGAACAAGCCTAGATCACTGACTTTCTGACTTTAGGCTACCTCTTCCACTGCATCACAGGTCCATGTGGCATTTCTCACTATTTCTCACCATTGACAAAATTAACTGCAGCTAAGATAAAGACAGAAACTGAAAATATACAACCATAAGAATACAAGAAGGGGGGGTGGGGGGCGGGCACAGTGGCTCAAGCCTGTAATCCCAGCACTTGGGAGGCCGAGGTAGGTGGATCACCTGAGGTCACCTGAGGTCAGGAGTTCGAGACCAGCCTGACCAACATGGTGAAACCCTGTCTCTACTAAAAATACAAAAATTAGTCGGGTGTGGTGGCGCATGCCTGTAATCCCAGCTACTTGGGAGGCTGAGGCAGAAGAATCGCTTGAACCCGGGAGGCAGAGGTTGCAGTGAGCCAAGATCGCACCATTGCATTCCAGCCTGGGCAGCAAGAGTGAAATTCCATCTCAAAAAAAAAAACAAGAATACCAGAAGGGGCTGGAAGCAGTGGCTCACGCCTGTAATCCCAGCACTTTGGGAGGCCAGGGCGGGTGGATCACGAGGTCAGGAGATCGAGACCATCCTGGCTAATATGGTGAAACCCCATCTCTACTAAAAATACAAAAAATTAGCCCGGCATGGTGGTGGGCACCTGCAGTCCCAGCTACTCAGGAGGCTGAGGCAGGAGAACGGCGAGAACCCGGGAGGCGGAGCTTGCAGTGAGCCGAGATCATGCCACTGCACTCCAGCCTGGGTGACAGAGCGAGACTCCATCTCAAAAAAAAAAAAAAATTATTTATTATTTTAGAGAATAAGTTTTGCTGTATCACCCAGGCTGAAGTGCAGTAGCACAATCATGTCTTACTGCAGCTTCGAACTCTTGGGCTCAAACAATTCTCCCACCTCAGCCTCCTGAGTAGCTAGGACTACAGGCACATGCCAGCATGCCGGGTTAATTTTTTAATTTTTTGTAAACAGGGTCTCACTATGTTGCCCAGGCTGGTCTTAAACTCTTGGCTTCAAGCAATCCTCCCACCTCAGCCTCCCAAAGCACTGGGATTACAGGTGTGAGCCACCTCGCCTGGCCAAAATATAATGTTTTTATTGTGAATCAGATTATTTATTCTATGGTATTTTAGTGTTGGTTATATTCTTATATTTTATTTATATAATTTTTGTTTGTTAATCTGACATCTGGTCATGTTGCTGAACTCCATAGTTTTGATACATTGTCAATCGTTTCTCTTTGTAAGATGAATATATATGAAATCAAGGAGGCTTTAGGGTGGCCAGGAGCTCTCCTAAAATCTTAGTTTTAGTAGTAAACATCCCTGGCTTGTTCCTATCAAAGACAGAAATGTTTCAAATATTTTCCCATAAAGCATGACTTTTGTCTCAAAAGCTGAAAGGTAAGTGAAAAAGAGAAAATATTTTAAATGCAGACGACAAAGAATAGTTATTATCCATAACACAGACAGGATTTCTACCATCAATAAGAAATATACAAATGATCTACCTTTTTTTAATGGACAAAGGATATGAACAGACAGTTTACAAAAACAATTAAAATGGTCAAAGAGCAATAAAATAGTCCCACCTATTTGGAAGGCTGAAGTGGGAGGATCACTTGAGCTCATGAGTTGGAAACCAGCCTAAGGCAACAAAGCGTGGAGACCCATCTATTTATTTATTTATTTATTTATTTATTTATTTATTTATTTTTTGAGACAGAGTTTCGCTCTTGTTGCCCAGGCTGGAGTGCAATGGCACAATATGGGCTCACTGCAACCCCCGCCTCCCGGGTTCAAGTGATTCTCCTGCCTCAGCCACCTGGTAACTGGGATTACAGGCACGTGCCACCAAGCCCGGCTAATTTTTTTGTATTTTTAGTAGAGATGGGGTTTCTCCATGTTGGCCCAGCTGGTCTCAAACTCCTGGCCTCAGGTGATCCGCCCACCTCGGTCTCCCAAAGTGCTGGGATTACAGGCGTGAGCCACCGTGCCTGTCCAGAGACCCATCTCTTAAAAAAAAAAAAAGGCAATAAGAGAATATTAACTTCACTATTAATGACATGAAAATTAAAACAAATACTATTTTTCACCTATTAAACTAGTAACTGTATAAAAAATTCATAGCATACACTAAACATTGCCAAAGTTGTAGGAATAGGGAACATTCACACACGGTTCTGAGTAAACATGGGAGTTGTTACAAACTTTTACAATTCATTTTCACAGACTCTATTAAAATTTACATATCCGGCCAGGCATGGTGGCTCAATCCTGTAATCCTAGCACTCTAGGAGGCCAAGGCCAATAGATAGCTTGAGCCTAGGAATTCGAGACCAGCCTGGGCAACATGGCAAAACCCTGTCTCTACAAAAAACAAAAAAACAAAAAAAAAAACTACAAAATTAGCCAGGCACAGTTGCCCACATCTGTAGTCCCAACTACTTGGGAGGCTAAGATGGGAGGATTCCTTGAGCCCAGGAGGTTGAGGCTGCAGTGTGCCCTGATTGCACCATTGCACTCCAGCCTGGGCGACACACCAAGACCCTATCTTTAAACAGAATGAAAATAGGGCCGGGTGTGGTGGCTCACACCTGTAATCCCAGCACTTTGGGAGGCCAAGGTGGGTAGATGACCTGAGGTCAGGAGTTCAAGACCAGCCTAACCAACATGGTGAAACTCCATCTCTACTAAAAAATACAAAAAAATTAGCCGGGCTGGCGGCAGGCGCCAGCTACTCAGGAGGCTAAGCCAGGAGAATTGCTTGAACCTGGGAGGTGGAGGTTGCAGTGAGCCAAGATTGTGCCATTGCACTCTAGCTTGGGTGACAGAGTGAGACTCCATCTCAAAAAAATAAAAAAATAAAAATAAATTTAAATAAAAGCACATATCCTATCTATAAATCCTTATAAATGCAAAAGGTAACTTTTTTTTCTTTTTTGAGACAGAGTTTCACTCTTATTGCCCAGGCTGGAGTGCAAAGGCACGACTCTCGCCTCACCACAACTCCCGCCTCCCGGGTTCAAGTGATTCTCCTGACTCAGCCTCTCGAGTAGCTGGGATTACAGGCATGTGCCACCACGCCCGGCTAATTTTGTATTTTTAGAAGAGACGCGGTTTCTCCATGTTGGTCAGGCTGGTCTGGAACTCCCGACCTCAGATGATCCGCCCACCTCGGCTTCCCAACGTGCTGGAATTACAGGTGTGAGCCACCCTGCCCGGAGCAAAAAGATAACTATTTAAGGATGTTCATTATTGTATTGTTTATAAAGCAAAAAAATCTGAAACCTAAATGTTCATCAAGATGGGACAAGGCACACACATAAACTGGAACACTGTGCAACAGTTTTTTAAATGTTAGCTGACTCAGATGTCTAAAATACACTGTATGGCGCATTACAGGTGCTCAATAAATACTGGTTGAAAAGATTTTTGTATGAACACAGAAAAAAGCCTAAAAGCATATATACCAAACTGGTAAGAATGATTCCCCTCAGGAGCATGGGATAAGTACAGGGGGAGAAGAACCATTTTGTGTCTTTTATACTTTTGCGTTGTGTCGATTTGTAAAATAAGTAGGAGCTAATTTTCAAAAAAGATTTAAAAGACTTATTCCTGGTGATGTTTCTTTATCTCTCTCTTTCTCCATTTTGTCTCTATTTTAGAATGATCCTAAAACACAAAAAACGTACTTTCAATGGCCCAAATCATGGAGTGGCTCAGGGAAATGAAATCTGTCTACAAAAAAAAAAAAAGTTGAGAATCCTTGTCTTTTTTTCATCATAGAGTTTTTTTTTTCTTTTGGTATCACCATTACTTCTCCTAAAGTCACGACATAATATCACCTACAGCAGAAATGAGGACTTAAGTGGAATTGACATCTCCTTCCATCAAGCGCATTTGCAGTCCACCTTTAGCAGGACCTCTCTCTAATGGCTAAGGCTAGGCAGAAGAATTTGAAGACAGTCTGGTTTCCATTTTCCTAATGCAGCCTGGCCCAAGAGCCAGGACTCCCATAAGACTAGTCTACTGTGGGAGTCAGGGTCTTTTCCACGTGTGGAGGCTAGTGTTTGATGCTGGACGGCCTGGAATAAAGGGCGAAGGGGAGAAGGTAACCAGGCTGGCCTCGGGATTCGCAGAGGAGGGCTGGGGCTTTGACTTCTGCAGGGAGGTGAGCAGTGTGGCCAAGGGCTACTCAAGGAACGCCTCTGCGAGAACACTCCTTTTCAGACTGTGGTTGAGCGCACAAGGCAAGAGTGTGCGAAGAAAAGTTAACGCCTCTCCCAGCTGACCCCAAACTTTGCTAATTTGGGCCTGACGGAAAAAATTCGGAGAACCACCTCGGCCGAGTTACGTGAAAAGGCTGGGTACGAACTACTCTGGCTCTACTTGGGGCGCCGGCTCAGAGCGATGGGCAGGACGTCCGCGACGAAGAAAGAGTGACGACGATTTTTCAAGGAGTCTGAACCAGCTCACCCAGCAAACCCTCCTCCCATCGAGCACCCAGCGTACAATCATCGAAGGGCCGAGGGTCCTGCCCTCAGTCTCGATGGCGGCCGGGGCGCGCCCCGGCCACGGCGCACGCGCGGGCCTCAGCGCTCCCTCCTCCAGGCCCTCGGCGCACGGCGCCGCCCACTCACCCAGCTGCACCTCTCCGTGCGTCCCCAACCTCACCCGCTCTGAGGCTGCCCCCACTAGTCTAGCTGCCGAGCCCGGAAGTGGATGCAGCCGCTCGGCGGAGAGGACGAGGGGGAGGGGGAAGTGCTTCCGGGGAAACGGGCCGGGGTTGGTGTTTGTAAACTTGCCTCGGTCCCGGTGGGGGCAGCCGCGGCGGTGGGGTTGGCAGGGTGTGCTGGGGCCTGGAGGAGGCGCCGCGCGGCCGGGGAGCCAGCGGGAGGCCGCGCCTGGCAGGTAGGAGCACGCCCCAAAGACCGCAGCGTCGTCCGTACAGACGGCAGCGCTTCTGTAGCTCGCAAGCCGTGGGGTGCCGCGCGGGAAGGGGGAGGGGAGGGGAGGAGGGGCGCGTGGCGAAGGGAGGGGGATCTCCGGGGGAGGGAGGGGAAAGGCCGTGCGCGCACACCGCCCCCTGCCCGCGCGTCCCGCCGCGTCCCCGGCCCGGGAGAGGGCTCTCGGAGGGGACGCGGGCGCGAGCACGCACCTCGCGCGCTTCTCGGCACTCTCCGGCTCTGCTCCCGGTTGGTGCAGCGGGTGCAGAGGCTGGCTGGCCGGAGCGAGGCGGGCGACACGCCGCGCCGGGCTTCGCCTGCCTGTCCTCCACCTCCGCAGCGAGTTTCCCTACCTTCGGGCGGACGCGGAGAACGCACACGTGTGGGCACTGCCAGTCCCGTTTCTGCCCGCCACCGAAGCACCCAGCGATGGCCCTTGAGCTTTCCTCCACCCTAGTCTTGCCGCCTCTGTAAAGTGCGAGCTTTTCGGGCCGGCCCACTGGGCACAAAAGCCCCAAAGGGTCTCCGCCCCCTTCTTCCATTCCTGAGATGGCAAATCCAAGCAACTTTCCTTTTGGCAGAGTTCCTCCATAGGCGGCCCCAATTACTTTTGCTCCTGTTGGCTTCCACTCCTTGCCCAGGAGACCAGTTCCTCCTATTGACCTAGAAAGAAAACTCTTCTTGACTCATGTCCTCGTTCTGAGCTTCACAGAGAGCGCCCAGCAAAAAAAAAGTTCATATCGCACGTTGTAATGGCCTGAAGATGTTGCATTTAGCAGCCCCCCTCTTCCTTTCTGGTTTCAGGTTTCTGAAACAGATCGTGAGCTTCATCAAGAGAATTCAACTGGAAAACCAAGACTGGTAGACTCTCTTTTTCTTCAGACAATAGGCAGGAGCCAGGCAGAGTCCAGGGATTCTTGGAACACCTATCTTTTCTTCGGAGGACACTAAGTTCTATTTGAAAACAAAGTTCAATATGGCAACAGGACTGATGGGACACGAAGGAGTCGCTACCGTGATTTGGTGACAGTTCTTCAAAACGACAGTGTCTCAAGGAAAGGTGGACCTAGGAACTCCTGAACTTTTGGGTTGCCTTAAGTGAGAAATCAGCATGGCTCAGGTAAAAAGCTCTAGAGTCCTCCTCCAAGATAACTGGGAAGCCTGTTTGCAGTTTCACTCTTGAATGCTGCCTTAGTCAACATATTGACCAACCCCAGTGATCCAAGCTCTGTATTAAGCACCAGGGGCAGATCTAGAGGAAGGAAAGGAGACAGGCCACAGCCCCTGCCTTCAGGGAGCTTCCAGTCAAATGAAGGAGGTAGGCTATACTGCATCACAGGCACTGATGGGACATTTGCAAAGCAACGTGTACTCAGTTTACATTTAGTACATTAAGTGCTGAGGGGTGTAAGGGAGTGAATAGTATGGTGAATGCTTCTTTTGTTTTTTTCCAACAGGAATTTATTGAGTTCCTGTTGCATGCAAGGCATTGTGCTGGGAATACAAAGATGAATACGATTGTCCTTGTCCCCAGTGAGCTTCCAGGCTAGTTGGGGTCGGGAGAGGGATGGAAAGCCATTTATTTTTATATTCACAATGCCTTGTATAGTGGCTGGCTAGTAGTAGAGACTCTGAATCTGTTGATTGAGGAATGTGCAATAATAGGGGTATGTACATAGGAGAGAACAGTACTTCTGCTTGGATAGAAAAAGAAGATGAAGGTTGAAAGATGCATAGGATTTTGCTAAACAAGCGAGAAGGGTGTTTGGACAAAAGGAACAGCATGGGCAGGAGCTTAGAGTCATGGGAAAATGTGATGAGGTTCCGAGTACTGCAGGTTGTTTGATAGTTACGGAGTAAGGGATTTAAATGGGGATAGTTATGGAGGTAGTATTGACAGTGATAGGTGAGGAAGTTGTTCCCTGCAGTAAGCAGAGTGTAACCCAAAGGCCTTTTATGCCTCGCTAAGTTAAGCAGCAGAGTAGCATCAGATCAGTGTTATGTAGAAGGTCATTTTTGTGGAGGTAGAGGATGGACTGGAGAGACAGAATGAGCAGATAGGCTGTTGTAGTCATCTGAGTAGAATAGCTATGTGCACACATCTCCAGAGCTTCTCCCAGCTTGCTTCTAGGGAACCTCCCCTACCAGTCTCACCAGGATGGCAGTCTGATTGTAGTATAATTGGCTTTCCTCCAGCTGCTTCTGAATGCACAGCTTCTTCCTTTCCATATAGAATAGGAGCCTGTCAGTTTCTTCTTCCTTTGTTTTTTGCAACCCGCTTCTCAGCATTGTATTCAGTCTTCTGAGAATGCTGCCTTCCACTAAGGACTGAACTTTGTGCTAGACACTGTTAAGCGTTTTACGTCTTAGTTTACTTTTCATCAACCCTGTAAGGATAAGCATTATGACAGGCATTTTTCATGTAAGGAAACTAAGGCTTGCAAAGGTGGAATAACTTGCCCGAGATTATAGAGTGCAAACAGCTGAGCTAAGATTTTAACTCTGGATCTTTCACTCCAAAGTCCCAGAAGGTGGAGGGAGGGGTCCCAGAATGTACTGATCATCTAAAAGGAATTTCTTCATAAATTTGTGAGTTTGCTGACCAACGATTTCTTAAAATTTTTTTTTTCAGTAAGAAAAGTATTTTCTTTAATGCCGGCTAACCGAAGTCAGTTTGAAGAATGTAGCAGTTTTCTGGAAATTTACTTAAACATACCTTACTTAAGTAATTGTTTAAATTATATATGGAGCAAGGAATGTGAAAAAATGTGATCATACAAGCACACATATAAATGGCCTAAGAGGTCAAGAGAAATACTGAACTCCAAAAATCATATCAGTTGCAATTGGTAAATACTTAGGGAGTTTAAAATCTAAAGGGAGAAATAGCCTGTAGTCCCAGGACTTTAGGAGACTGAGGCTGGAGGATTGTTTAAGCTCAGGAGTTCCACACCAGCCTAGGCAACATGGTGAAACCCTGTCTCTATAAATACAAAAAAAAATAGCCGGGTGTGGTGGCATTCTCCTGAAGTCCCAGTTACTCAGGAGGTAGAGGTAGAAGGATCGCTTAAGCCAGGGAGGTCAAGAGTGCAGTGAGCCGAGATCGTGCCACTGCACTCCAGCCTGGGCGACAGAGTGACACCCTGTCTCAACCAACAAGCAAAAAATGAAACAAACCGATAGAAAATACAGTTGGCACCAGCAAGATCTGCCAATCAGAAGTGGGCTCTGAAGCTAAGGGGGGTGTGTGTGTGTGTGTGCTCTGAAGCTAAGGGGTGTGTGTGTGTGTGTGTGTGTGTGTGTGAGTGAGTGAGTGAGTGACGGAGGGAGTCTCACTCTGTTGCCCAGGCTGGAGTGCAGTGGCGTGATTTCTGCTCACTGCAGCCTCCGCCTCCCGGGTTCAAGCAATTCTTCTGCCTCAGCCTCCCGAGTAGCTGGGACCGCAGGTGTGTGCCACCACACCTGGCTAATTCTTGTATTTTTAGTAGAGACAAGGTTTCACCTATTGTCCAGGCTTGTCTCGAACTCCTGACTTCGTGATCCGCCCGCCTCATTCTCCCAAAGTGCTGGGATTATAGGTGTGAGCCACTGCACTCGGCCCAGCTGAGGGCTGTTGAGGAAGGAGGAAGGTCCTGAAGGAATCTCCTGTGTCAGTGGGTTAGCAAGATGGAACCTCATACCCACTCACAGTTAAGGCCTAGAAATACCTTCAAAGAAATATGTAGCCACACACTGCCTAGTGCTGATGACAAAGGTGTCAGTAATACTTGATTATTTACTTGATCTGTATTTAAATGCTGAAGGATGACAAGATAAGTCGTTCCTGGTGAGATGAGTTAGGGAGGACTCTTGAAGGAAGCAAGGCTTTGGCAGTGAGGAGGGACATTCCCTGGAGAGAAGCAGTTTGTAGCAGGGTGTAAAAGGTAGTTCTATAGAGGATGGCAGTCTGTTTTTGCCCTGCCCTGCCAGGTGACCTGACACCTCATCTCCTTTCAACTTAGGCAAGTCTCCTGGCTTGTGAAGGCCTAGCAGGTGTGAGTTTGGTTCCCACTGCAGCCAGCAAGAAGATGATGCTGAGCCAGATTGCCAGCAAGCAGGCCGAGAATGGCGAGCGGGCAGGTAGCCCTGATGTGCTGAGGTGCTCGAGTCAGGTACAGCGCTTGAGTCCATTGTGGCACCTGGGGATCGGGTGGCCCAAGCTCTCTGCCAGGAGATACCAAGCTCTGATTCCTTGATGCTTCCGCATAGGGAAGTGGGGCAAGGGGATCCAGCTGGGGAATGGATGAACATTGGTATTTCAGAAAGCTAAGGAAGGTCTTTTGTGTACCTTCAACTCTTTTAAGACCAGGTGCTTGGAGAGGAAATAGTTGTATACTTCCTCTAAGCTTTCGGGGCAGGTGGTTTACTCTCATTTATGAATTTTGTCTGAGAGCTGCATTGGGTCTCATCTCATGTTCCGAGATGGGCTATGAGTTTAGATTTGATTTGTCTTCAAAGGGTCACCGAAAAGACAGTGATAAGTCCCGGAGCCGCAAAGATGATGACAGCTTGTCTGAGGCCTCTCATTCAAAAAAGACTGTTAAAAAGGCAGGTAATGGGGTGATCCCCCAAACTCATACAGTTTGGTAATGGGGTAATATTCCTCCTTCTTCCCTCTACCATGTAACCTGGAGCTTTCCCTAGATGCTTTGATCTCTGATAGCCAGTGAGTGAGTCCCCCAGATTTCATCCAGAGACTGCCTTGGTAGTTGATCTCCTGCCTTGCTGGAACAGTAATGGTACAGGTTGGGGAGCATGAGATCCCAGATCCCGAGGCATGGGGGCAGGCAGGCTCCAGCTCAAGTCATACTCAGACTGCTGGGTTTGACAGGATAGACAGCTTACCCACTCCACCTCCTTCCCCAAAGGGTCTCTTAACCTCCATGGAGTACAGGAGATGGCAGCACCTTTAGACAGCATCAGAGAGGTTCCTTTCTCCAACAGCTGGAAGTGGACCCAGAGTAGAACAGTGTCTCCAGGAAGAGGGCAGTGGTGGCCTCATGACTTGCCTGATTATTGCCCCCAGGTGGTGGTAGTGGAACAAAATGGTTCTTTTCAAGTAAAGATTCCCAAAAATTTTGTTTGTGAACACTGCTTTGGAGCCTTTCGGAGCAGTTACCACCTAAAGAGGCACATCCTTATTCACACTGGTAAGTCTCTTGTTTATATTCAAAAGGGGGAGAATAGTCTATCGCTTGTATTCCATGTCTGTTTGTGGCTCTAGTTGGGTTTATTTTAATGGGTAAGTATTAGAAATGAAGGAAGAAGATAAGTCAATGAAGCAGAGAGATTGCATGGCTTTGTATCTGGTGTCACTGAGACCAGCACCTTTGGGGACCTCTCCCCATTTATGATCACTTAGGTGTCTACACATTACTAAGAGTTAAAATTTCTGAGAAAACTGGAATGAGGTCCCTACCGTACATACCTCCCCACATTCACTTCTCTGTCCACCTGGGCCAGGTGAGAAGCCATTTGAATGCGATATATGTGATATGCGTTTCATCCAGAAGTACCACCTGGAACGCCACAAGCGTGTGCACAGTGGTGAAAAGCCTTACCAGTGTGAACGGTGTCATCAGGTAAGGCTCATCCCTGCTACAATCCCCCCCACACACTTTTCCTTCCCCAAGAATCAGGGCCACCCTCCACTCCTGCCTGACAAAAGAGCCACCAGCGTTACTCGCCATAATAGTTAACACATCGGGGTGAAGTGCATCTGTCTGGCCTTATGCAGCTGATCATGGGGAGCAGCAATTAGAACATTGTAATAATAATAATAATAATAGCATTCCATGATCACTTACTCTATGCCAGGCACTGTGAGAGCATACTTTACATAGATGATTTTATTTAATCCTCACGTTGACTCCCTAAGGTAGCTGTATTGTCCTTATTTCACGTGTGGGAAAATTGAGATTCAGAGAAGTTAAGTTTCCCAGGGACACCGCAGATCACGAACAGAGCTGGGATTCAGTCCAACTTCAGAGCTAGTGCACTTTGGAGGAAGAGATACAATCTTTGCCCTGGGGGTCAGTATCTGATCTGATGAGAATGTAAGAGCTGGGGCCAAAACAAGACAAGAACAAGAGATGAGAAATGATAATAGCTAACACTTCCTGGATGCATTGCTAGGTCCCAAGCTTTGCTCTGCACTCTTACACTGAATCTTCAGACGCTAGAATAAAAGCTCCATGAGGGCAGAGACTTTGTTCCTCTGGTTCTCTACTCTGTATCTGCCTTGAGATAGATACTCAATAAATCTTTGATGAATAAAGCAGCTGTACTGTGAGTAGGTACTTTTAGCCTCGCTTTGCAGTTTTGCAGATGAGTATGCAGATTCTGGGCTGTTAGGTAACTTGCCCAAGGTCACACAGCTGCTGAGTGATAGAGCCAAGATTCAGCCCCAGGCGGTCTGGCCAGAGAGCTTGCATTCTCCACCACCGTGTGCTCCTGCTGTCTGTGCACGTGCTGAGGGGATGGAGAATGTGGTATCTGCCTCCTGTGAGAGGAATGAGTTAGCCAACAGGTAGCTGCGTTTGTCTGCTCAGGCACTTAACCCTCCCTTTCTTCTCAGTGTTTTTCTCGGACAGATCGATTACTCAGACACAAACGGATGTGCCAAGGGTGCCAGTCCAAGACTTCCGACGGGCAGTTTTCTCTATAGGCGCAAGGGGCCCTGGGTGGTGGGAGTGATCAGAAGAACCTGCCGAAGAGCACACCCCCTCTGGTCTGATGGTCCCACCACCGCCCCATGTGAACCTGTCCCACTCCTGGAGGAGTGGACCTAGGAGACCAGAAGAGTGCATCAGGGGACAGTGGCCCCAGAACCTCAGCTCTGTAAATAATCTGAGACTATGAGTATCTCGGGGAAGTTCTTACAGCATTCCTGGGTAGGGGAGCTAGTCCCTGGACCCTTGGCTGAGGTCATAGGTGGGGACTCAAGGTACAGGACCAAGACTGAAGTGTGGCTCCCACAACCTTGGACTCCAGCTGGCAGCTGAAATGGAAAAGATTGGGGAAGGGGATTTGTTTGTTCTGTTCTTGTTTTTGTTTATCCAAAAGCAACTTCAGCAGGTAAACTGTGGATACAGGTAATCCAGAGGCATAAGAGTCCTGGTCCAAAGTAGGGACTATAGCTGGTCCAGCTCTCCCCAAAAATTGGGTTTTTAGTTGCAGTAGCTCCTCAGTGTTTCACAATCCTGCACTTCGCCTCCTTTTTGAGGAAGAATAAGATCAGGAATGGCAGCTGAGCTTACTTTGGCTTCCTTATACACTGTAGGGACAAAAGGAAAAATGGGGTGGAGCAGACAAGGGCTGGATCCAAAAAGTGGATGGCACCTCTTCCTTCCTCAAGGGAAAAGGAAGAGTTGTGCCTGTGGGTGTTGTCATGGCCCATGTCACATTGGCACCTGATGGCATCAGCTCAAATGCCTTTAGGAGGAAACTTGGGTGAGAGTGGCCCATGAAGCCCTTTTCTTCTTTTTTTGGGGAGTCGGTCTTGGAGATGGTTTGTGGCTACCTCGCTGCCATTGACTCCTAAAGTGAGACAGATGTGTTGAGCAAGGAGTCATGGAAGTCAAAGTGGGTTCTCTCTCCTTGTGCCCTCTTAGGAACAACCCAAGACTGGTCCCAAGTTGGCTAACAGCTGCTCAAGAAACAAAGGAATCTGGGGTCTTCTGACATGCCTGTTGAGCAGTAGGAGCTGTTCTCCCTCCCCAAGTCCTATCACTGTATTCAGGTAGAGGAGGTAGGGAGGGGTCTGTCCTTTGGTCCCAAAAAACAAGATCTCGGCTTGCTTCCTGATGGCCATCCCTACCCAACACAGTGTGGGGGATGGGGGTGGGGGTGCTGCAGAGAAAAGACTAAAGAAGAAACCTAATGTAGGTTCCATTCTTAACCATATTCTTTGCTCCTCTCTGCTCCAATACCACCACCTTGTCCACTCCCAAAAAAGTAATCAGGGGTGTGTGTGTGTGTGTGTGAGAGAGTATGTGTGAGATATGAATGCATGTATTTGTATGCTTGCAGGAGATGGCATATTATTGAGCCAAACCCTTCTCTGGCCCTCACCTTCAGGGAGGATGAGTGGAAAATAGCCTCCTCTTGCCCAAACATGAAGGGTGCTTGAGGTCTCAGCAGGAGCTGAAGAACACAATTTAGGGAACAGAAGGGCTTTTGTTTTGGAGGGTTTTTTTTTTTTTAAGATGAATTCAACAGCCTGGTGGTTAGGATGTTTCTAACCCAAGCCAGGGCTTGTGAACATGAATTTTCTAAGGTGAAATAAACTTTTTCTTTCTGCTAAAGAAAGAATCCTTATGGGAAGTTTTGGGGTTTGGTTGACCCCCCACTGTAACCTGACCTGACCTGTGGCGGGTACGGAAACTGTCTTAGTAATCATGGAGACTGGGTGAACCTGAGTGCCAAGCTGTCAGTAGGGTCTGAGATGGGAAACTCCTGGAAGTATGATTTCATTTCCCAGAAAATGTAAAGAGTGGATACCAGCAATGATTCCTGGCTGTTACCTATTCTGGAGGGGTGGGGTTGGGGAGGGGGTTGTCCATACCTCTGTGGTATGAGTATTTCAGGGAAAAAGAAAGCAGGCATGGCACCCATTCGATTTTCCCTGACAGCATCTGAGATCCTTTTGGGGAGACGCTGAGGAGTGTTTGCTGCCATGTACTCTTATAGCTCTATGCTGACACTCCCATTTGATGTGGTCCAGAACTTAGACCTCAGTCCTTGGATCAGCCCTGTGGTCCCTGCAAGCAGGAGCATCTTTCTGCATGTGAGCCAGCCCCCTTCCTGTTCAAGGGTTCTGCTGGATCTGGGGTTTTCCTGTCCTTCACTTCTGGGATGATTCACCCCACATCTTCCAGCACCCTGTAAACCATTTTAAAATATTTAGAAAACTGTCCTCCCAAAAATGCTTTTGAAAATGAGAGGCCTCTGTCCCTGCCACTTATAGCTAGTCTCTTTGGGATAGGGGTGTATGTGGAGAGATTCATGTAAGTCTCACATGAGTGACCTGTGCCCCTATGTGTACTAATGTGTGTACTGGGTCAGAAGGTGCCCTGGGTTCCCACAGACCTTGGTTTCCTGCCTGGGTGGGTGGGAGGGAGGGAACTTCAGAGAGTATGTGCGAACAGCCATAGCAGAGCCACCCCTGCCAAGGACCCAGTGAGGGAAACTCAGGAGCAGGTGGTTGGTTCAGTTCCCGCACTGATGTCTGGGGCAATGCATGTGTGAGAAGAGAGGCGCAAAGCAGTGAAAGGAGTGATTTGGCATCCAGAGGGCCCGGGAGCCCCACGGATACCCCAGGGAAGCCACTGACTCACACCGCTGCAGAGGCTCCTGGGCCCAATGCCCCACCCCTGCTGGCCAGCATGGGGCCTAGCACTGGAAGATGCCTCAGGTGTGTTTGGAGTGGGGAAAACGGAAATAGGGCACGCTCTCAAAGACCAGGATAGAGAGTCAGGGAACCTGGGAAAGAGTAGTGCCAGTTCCGGGTAGGCTGCTGCACCAGGCCCTACCAGCTCAGGCTATAAACAGTCTGCTTTGCCCCAAGTCTTTTCCGTCCACCCCCAACAGCCTTGTCATCACTTAGCTACTGATCACGCCCATGGCTTGACATTGGAGGGTTACATTAGTGGAGTCCGCCACAGCTTCGAACCCTCTCCCCAGATGCCCTTTGCCTCTGCTGTGGCCCTGGGGTTTTATCAACTGTCCCCTTCCTATCCTCCTCTCCACGCTGTTTTTTGTTTTGTTTTTTTTAAATAATATACTTATTTTGCTATGGGGGAGGGGAATATCAAATGGACAAGATCACTTTTAAATGGTAGTTTTTATAAGATGTTATAAACTTGTATCTTTTTACCATTAAAGTGCAGTGTATGTTCCTTTGTGATATATTTAGGATATTTAAATAAAAGGAAAATGGGGCTTTTCTACATACTATCTCCTCTTTGGGGAAGCTTTTTCATACTGGTTTTAGTTGTTTTCCTTTTTTCTCCCTACATAATCACCCCACAACTTCCAGCACCCTATAAGCCATTTTAAAACCCCTTCTCCACAGAGGAACAAGCAAGTAGGAGCAAAAACAGGGCATCAGTTCTGAGCAAGATGAAAAAGCACACGCAGCAGGACGGAAGGAGGCTAGACACCAACAGATGCAGTGTCTCTGACCTGGGACCCCCCTGCATCCGCAGCACTTGAGAATTCATAGGCCCTTTCCAGACCTGGCTTCCTGGTCCCAGGGTGCACCCCGGGAGTTTCCTGCACATTCGCGCTTGGGCACCTCTCCCTGCCCTCAGGTGGCAAGAGGAGGATGGACAAGAGCTTTCCCGAGGCCCAGGCTATAAACAGTCTGCTTTGGCCTTGATGAGGTAAAGCAAAGTGACAGCTGTGGTCTGAGGTAAGACTTTATTGTATACTTGGGTGGGGTAGCCCAGATGGATGCAAGGTTGCAGGCATGGGAAGCAGCCCTCTTGGGTGTCATTCTGAAAATGAAGTAGGGTGGTGGCTGCACCTCGCCAGTGAATTAGTCCCCTACCAAGGTCTTACAGACCCACCCTTCCTCTCACCCTCCAGTTCCCACTGTCCTCCAAGGAGAAGAGCCTTGGGTAAGTGTCCCTCCCTCCTTCAGAGAGTGGGACTGTCTGCCTCTTGAAAGCGAGGATTGATGGTGGTCGTGATGGCACTTTTGTAGAGAGGATTACTGTCCTGGAGAAAGATGTTGCAGATTATAAGCAAAAATCCCAGGATTCCTCATCCCCTTTCTAGACCTAAGAGGCCAGCCTTGAGCCGAATCCTAGGAGCTGATGGAAGTTAGCAGAGGGGTTGGTTACATGTGCCAGGGGCTGGGGGAACCCAGTGGGAGGAATCAGGGCTGGTCTTGTGGTGGGGGAACAGCTAAAAAGGGGCCTAACCAGGAAGTCTCCTCACCTGCTTCCAGTTGAGTTGTTGCTGCTCCTTCTCAAAGCGACTGTATTCCCGGCGGTCATAGATTTCCACCGAGAGCCGGTAAGCCAGGACCAGCCCCAGCCCCACTGCCACGATGCCCCCTACGCAGCCCAGCACAATGGCCTGGGTGTGGTCTGCTCCCTCTGTGAACAAGAAACCAGACACACTTGGAGCTGGAGCATAGGGACAGATCATCAGTTGCTCACAGTGTGTCCAGCCTGTCCAACCCTGTCTGTCACTGAAAGCAAAGGGAACCCAGGGAGGTCCAAGGTTATCCTCACTGCCCAGGGCCTTAGCCTCGTCCACTTGCTCAATTGCCTCTGCCTTTGTCCTGGATTCACAGTTCTGCTTCAGCCGCCAGCCTGTTTCCCATTATCTTCACTCTGCATCCCCAGAGTTGAGACCCTGCCCATCAAACTTCCAGGGTTTGTGGCATCCCTGCCCACTTACTTTCTTGGGGTCTCACTCTGAGCACGACCGTGCCTCTGGCGTCATCCTCCACCAAGAAGAAGAACAGCTGGTTGTCCAGGGTCCTCTCTTTGCACCAGCCATCATCCAAGATAGGGGCCAAGGCCAGGGTCACATTGGTATGGGCACAAGCTGTACTGCAGTTGGTGGCCAGTGGGCCAGTCCCGAAGGCCCCACACTCTGCACAGTCCCTGTGTAGTAGATGCCAATAGGTTACCAGCTGGGCAGTTGTCACCCAATGCCCCTTGCCCAACTACAAGCAGGAAGGAGAGTAGGCAGATGGGAGTAGCTCAACAAGCCCCACTGTGCCCCTGCTCCCAAGATGCAAGACCTGAGGCCTCACCGGTGTCTCTCGCATGGTGTCTTGCAGCCTGGGCATTGGTCGCATAGAGCACCATAGTAGCCGTCCAAGCACTGGCAGCGGTTGCATTTGCAGCGTCCATGCCCACTGCAGAGCCCTCCCTCGGGACTGATGCAACTGTCCATGTCCCCACTGCATTCGCATGCTCTGCCCGTGCGGTTGGCATGACAGTGACATACTCCACATTGGCAGCGACCAAAGCCTGGGGTAGAGCCATGCAGAGGGTGACAACCATACTCCACACACACAGTTGGCCATCACGTGGCACGACAAGCCCACGCATCCAATATTTTTGAAGTATGCCAACCACACCCTCTAACCCATACACCAGAATGTTTTGATATTTGCCTTCCATGCCAGGAGATTCCCAGAGCCTAAGTGCCTTGGGAAGGCCTCTCAGACCCCGCCCTTCTCCCCAAGGCTCCAGGTACCTCCGCAGAGGATGCCCTCATGTCGCTCACAGCTGGCATCGTCACACTCGCACAGATGCCCAGAGCTCTGTCCACTGCAGCTGCAGCGTCCACATTGACAGTGACCCTTTCCACTGCACAGGGGCCCTGTGCCATTGGGAGCCCGGCACCCAGATTCCAGGTCTGGGGAGGACAGCTCTGCCACAGAGCACTCACAGAGCCGACCTAGGCGGCCAGGGGCACAGCTGGAAGGGGAAGGCAAAGGAGAGAAGTAGGTCAGAGGGTTTGATCACCCCTGAATTGTCTCTCCCAGGAACCTCTAAACCCAAGTTCTCAAAAGAGTTGGAGACAGACAAACAGCTGAAAGGATGTTGAGTATAGTGAAACACTGAGGGGTGAGAGAGTGGAGGGAGCCCCAGTCAGGGGGAGAGCCTGGACATATATGGGAAGCTTCAAGGGATGAAACTGAGTGGGGAGTCTAGGGATGTCGAGGAGACTCCTGTGGGGGGGGATGGAAAGCAGCGGAGGAATACGGGCCAAGGTTGGTTGGTTGTTGGGAGCCAGGTGGGTGAAGGGAAGAGGAGGCCCTCACCTGCATACACCACATTGTAGGTGTCCCTGGCCATCACTGCAGTGGGGAGCCTGGGGCTGGGTGTCACTGCAATTACAGTCACACAGCGTGTGCAACTCCACAATCAGCTCCTCTGAGAAGCCAAGGGCCCGGAGCCTCAGGAGATGGGGCTCTGGGAGGCAGTGGGTGGCTTGGAGAGAAACCCAGAAAGTCACCTGAGAAGAGGCAGGAATCAGGCCATGGTTATACACATGCACACACACACACACCCCAAACTCACCAATCATCCAGAACCTTACCCCTTAGTAAATGAAGGGATGGGGTCATATTAACACCCAACTCCTAGAAACATGCCTGAGGAAGCCACTCAGACTGCTCCAGGAAGGATGGATGGAGGACTACCTCAGGCTCTCATGTCACTCCCTGTACCTGCCACCCATCTTTTCCTGCCTGCTTAATTTCCCACTCCCACCTCCCCCTGCCCGCCTTCTGCCTGTGCTTGCTGGCTCTCACCGTCTGGTTGATTCGGACGTGGTTGCACTGTCCTCGATCCTCAGCCTTACCCTCCCTCTTCTCAGGACCCTCACACTGGGATTCGTAAGAAATGTGGACCCCAGGAGGGAGTGAAGAGTGTTCAAGGGTCACGGTGGAAGACAGGCTCTATGGGAAGAGAGCGAGTGGATAACCACGTGAAGGCAGAAAAGGACTCCACCCCCACCTTATGTCCCCTCCAGGTGTTCCCAATTCTGCCAGCACCCTGCCCTCTGCCACCTGGGGCTCCTTCCATTCTGCCCAGTCGAGGCATTTCTGGAGGGAGGACCCGTGAGAACCTTGCATAGAACATACAGGATCCAGAGGCCTCTAATACAGCATTTCAGTGCAGCTGCCAGCAAGGGCCACTGAGGGTCACAGGCTGGCCAGGTGCTGTAAATGTACAGAGACCATGTTTGTGAAGCCCCACATCAGGACACATAACCTGGGTGCATGCCAGGTCTAAAGGGCAGATTCATTACAGAGTTTATCTTGGGAAATTTGATACTGTCTCAGATTTTCTTGCCATAGGTTTAGGAGATGCTCCCTGTTATCAAGAAGCCTACAGTCTAGTTGCAGAGGTAAGACCTAAACCACTAAGAATTTTTATGGTTCCTTCTACCTGTAAAATTCTATGGTTCTTGTGAAGAATAGCTCTGAATTATTTATAAACTTAGTGAAAGCAGGCTCCAGATCTCACATTGTTTATGTACAGACTGACTGGGGACAAATGCCAGCCCTTCTGTTTGTTATCTTTGTGACCTTGGACAAGTCACTTAGCCTCCTTGTGTGGGTTTCCTCATCTGTAAAATAGGGATGATAACAGTTATGAAGCAAGGCTTTTGGCAGGGTTAAATGAAGTAGCAAACAGTATGTACACCTAGGATGGTGGGCGCATGAAATAAAAGCTCAGTGGTTGAAACTTTCCTTTCTTGCCCAGAGCAGAGCTCCATGCTGTCTGCATGTCAGATGTTTTAAGATTTATGAATGTAAGATTGAACAGTTAATGACAGCCACATGCAGACTATAGGTAGGAGCTGTGGAATGTTAGACCAAAAAGTGACCATTTCCTCTTAGTTCTGCCACCCCACCCAAGGGCCCCTTTCCACCTTTCCCTAGTGCCCACCCTCACCATCTCCCCTTCCCCGGCCCCTCACATTATAAGCATCCATGATGAGCTGTACCACGTTGCTGGAGTCCTCACTCAGCTCCCCAACTGCAGACTTAGGAATCAGCTTACTCAGCTCCTGAGTTTTGGGGAGTTAAGGGAAATGGTGGGTCACAGCTCTAGGAAAATGGGCTCCCGGAGGTCTGGAAGGAGGGCATATGGGGGATGGAGAATGTATCTTTGGGGGAATTGAGAAAGGTTGGGATGGGGCTGGGGGATCTGACATGTAGACAGCTCTCACCTGGTAGACAGGCAGTGCGGCACTGGTGACAGCAAAGATGGGCTGGATATTGGCTGCAGAGAGGGCCTGGGCTACCTGACCCACAGAAGGGTAGTCCTGGGGCAGGGAGCAGGGACAAGGTGAGCCCCACAGGTTTCCCCCACAACATGCAAGGTGCCCTCAGCCCAGGGAATCCAGGAACCAAGGTTCCACCAGCTGGAGGAGCCCTGGAGGCTTGCTATGGAATAGGAAGGAAGTAGGGAATGGGGTGACAAAGGTGTCCTGTCTCGGCAGCTGAAAGGAGGAACTGCTGGAGAAGATGGCAGGGTGTCTACAGGGTGGTTACTGGTGAGGACTGTAAGGCTGGGAGTGGGAGTCCTGGAAGGAAAGAGGTGTGGCTGAAATGGGGAGAGGCAGGGTGACAATAGGGACTCACAAACTCTGTGCTGCGACTGTAGAGGCCATTGCTGTCCAAGTGGCAGTGCCCATCACTGGGCATGAAAATGCCGCCCAACTTCCCGTCCCCAGCTGTATGGAATGTGTCATCTGAAGTGAACACCAGCAGCCGGGACACATTTCTCCAGCCAATCTGCTCCTGAGTTACAGTGGGGGTGGTAGGCTATGCACCTGGGCATGGCCCTTGAGCCACCCCAGCCAGCTCTGTGAGCCAAGAATGTGGCCAGCCTCACTCTGAGTCAGCTTGTCCATCCCCTTGCCTCCAGTACCTTGCTTCTCCCTGCTCTCTCCAGCCCCCTAAAGAAGGCTGCTGCTAGTGGAGGCTTACTTGTGAATTCGAAAAACATGCCTCCTCCTCAAGATATTTTACTCCAACCCACCAGGTAATTGTTAAATATACAAACTACAGCAACTATGGTATGAATGGCACCCCCTAGAACTGTGCACTACACAACCATAAGGGGCAGTCCTGTTCCCAAACAGACCTCCAGGCTCAGATCCCCGCCCCACCTCCTCACCTGGCAGAGTGCAGCCTGCAGAATGGCATCGAAGCCACCTTCAGGCGAGTCCAGATTGCCGGACACACTCTGGCGCCCCACCTCCCGCTCGAAGGCTTGTGCGTCCCCCGTCAGGGACAGCACATGGTGAAAGCTGAAGGGTGACTGGCAGCGCTCCAGCCGGGTGGGGCAGGGGTGGCGCAGCTTGGAGGGTACTGTGCTCACAAAGGGCAGCACTGTTTTGTCCACAAAGGAACCAAAACCTGGGAGAGGAGAGGAATGAAGGTTGTGCCAGAAGTCGCAGGGCAGCAACAGAGGACCCATGAGAGCACTCTATGGGAAGTGGGGTGGGGAGGACGGTGATGGGAGAGGGTGCACCTAGGGGGCAGGGACCTGGTAACTGGCAAGCAAAGCAGTGAGACCACTGGCTCAGGGAAGTGGCAGGTAGAAGACATTTAAGAGGAGGACACAACTTCCTGGGCAAATGGGAACTTCCAGAAGGCGGAAGAAGGCCCGGGTATAGGATATGGTAGCAGCATGAGGCAAAGGAAGGAAATTTGAATAGAGGAGAGTTGGCACAGAATGTGGAGCCAGGGACAGTGGCATCTAGGTCTTGTCCAGGGAGACTTGCATCAGGGCAGGTTCCAGGTTGGTAGGCCCAGGGCAGCTGTCCAGGCCCAGAGAGTGCCCGAGCAGTCTCTCCAGACGCTGGGTCTCAGGCCTGTAAAACGGATAGTCTCTTGAGTCCTCTCCAGCTCTGACCTAGAAGATGGGTGTCTAGGGAGAGATGCAGGAACGAACCTGTGGCCTGGCTAGGCCTGTCAACAACTGGGAGGGCAAGTTGGGGCCCTTGTGAGTCCAGGATGTTGGCAGAGGCTAGGGCAGTGGTTGAATAGGCAAGGGCTAACAGGGCGGGAGGCAGCGCTCGGCTCACCAATGCGCACAGAATGGGTGACTTCCTGCAGCCGGACCAGCAGAGCGTGCCCGAGCTGGCGCACGCGTTCCAGGTCGTCCTTCATGGAGTAGCTCAGGTCCATAAGGTAGTACAGGTCCACCGGGTATCCCTCAGCACGAAGGAAGCGGACCTGGAGCTGCTGGGGCTCCCCTAGCGGGTGGGTGGCGGGCGGGTCAGCAGAGCGCATTGGAACGCCAGCCTAGACCTCTGGGCTGGCCCCGCCTCCCCTAACTCACCAGGCCGCAGCGTGACCCGGACCCGCTGCGGCGCCAGCTGGGTGGCACCCTCTCCGCGGGCGCCCTGGCTGAGCGGCTGGTCCTGAAGCACCTCCTGCTGGCCGCGGGGCTCCTCCAGCTCCTCCAGCGGGCAGCCTCGAGCCAGCAGCTCCTCTCGTCGGGCGCAGCGCCGCGCCTCCGCCTCTCCCGACGCGGTGAAGTTCTGCTCAGCAAGAAAAGGCGCGTCGGGACCCGGTCCTGCATAGGCCCTGGGCCCCGCTCCCAAAAACACCCTGCAAACCCGGCCACCTCTAATGCCCCCACCTCCAGTCCACTCCTTGAGTCCCTGATTCCCTCCCCTCTTCCTCGCCACAGCTACCCTTGAACTCCGGTCTTTTTTGTTGTGTTGTTTTGTTTTTGAGACAGAGTCTCACTCTGTCACCCAGGCTGGAGTGCTGCGGTGCTATCTCCGCTCACTGCAACCTCCACCTCCCGGGTTCAAGTGATTCTCGTACCTCAGCCTCCTGGTAGCTGGGACTACAGGCGTGCGCCACCACGCCCAGGTTTTTTGTATTTTTAGTAGAGACGGGATTTCCCCATATAGGTCAGGCTGGTCTCAAACTTTTGACCTCAAGTGATCCGCCCACCTCAGCCTCCCAAAGTGCTGGGATTACAGACGTGAACCACCACGCCTTTTTTTTTCCTACTATAAAGACAGGGTCTTGCTTTTTTGCCCAGTCTTGTTTCGAACTCCTGGCCCCAAGAAATCCTCCTGCCCCAGCCTCCCAAAGTACTGGGATTACAGGCATGAACCGCCACCGGTGGAACTCTGGTCCTTTCTTCCTTGTCAGAGCCCCACTTCCTATAGCAGTCCCCCACCCCTCCCCTATCTCAACTCCCCCTTGCCCCAGCCACCTACCCCTCTCCTCCCCAATAGAGCCACAGACTTCCTGTTGAGATCTTAGAGACTTCACTACCACAAAAAAACAGGGGCCTTGCCTCCTAGGCCAACCTCCCCAGCAAGCTCACACCAAACTGGGAAGGTGGTCAGACTAAGACCCACAGCTCCTTGGAAAGGAAAGGATAAGAACAGAAGAGGAGGCGTCCTCCCCACCAATATGTCTGGTATCCCTGGGACTGGTTGGGAAGCCACAGGGGAAGGAAATGGTTAGAGCGGCTTCTCAGCTGGCCCTAGGTGTCAGGGGACTGGAGAAGCCAGACACAGACCTGACCATCTCAAGAGCGCCAGCTCCCCAGCTCCAGCCTGGCACCTCTGCCTCTCTGCCTTGTGCAGACTCAGTATCTACCCTTCTTGTCCAGTCAGATTCACTGTGTGCCTTTCTCCTGGGTCCCTGTGTGCCTTTCTCCTGGGTCCTCTAAGCATCTGTAGCTCTGCTTCCATGTGAATTTGCCCCCATCTCTTATCTGGGCTCCCACACTGATCTAACCCTCCATCTTACCCTGAGAGAGGCAGACCTGCCCCCATCCCAGCTTGGGCACCCCTCCTGCTCTGCTGCTCCATGAGCTCTGTCTCTTTAAAGCATAAACAAACAACAGCTTTGTTTGAAGAGCCGGGGAGACACCTGCTCCCTAGCATCCTTCTTGGCCACTTAGGTAGCTCAAGCCTTTCCAATCCCCCTCAAGCCCATATGCTTCCACCCCTTCCCTTTCTACCTGTCCAATCATAGGCTACTACACACCCAGGAACAGAATGCCTCCACCCAAAACACAGACTTAGAAATCTAACCACACACTTGCTGCTATGGACTGAACTCTGCACCCCTACCCCACCCCACCCCCACCCCATCCTCTGTTGAAGCCCTAACCCTCCATGTGATGATATTTGGAGATGGAGCCTTTGGGAGGTACCTAGGCTTAGATGAGGGCCTAAGGGTGGAACCCTCATGATGGAATTAGTGCGCTTACAAGAAGAGAGGCAGTTCCCACCCCCATCCCCCAACCCCATCCCCACTATGTGAGGACACAGCGAGAAGGTAGCCAGTCTGCAAGCCAGGAAGAGAGCCCTAACTGAGGAACCAAATCAGCCAGCACTTTGATCTTGGACTTCCCAGCCTCCAACATTAGGAGAAATGAATTCCTGTTGCTTCAACCACCCAGCCTATGGTATTTTGTTATGGCAGCCCGCACTGGGTAGTACCTTTCTCCCATGTTTACATACACAACAGCTCCCTCTACCTATACACAAGCATGAATTCCCACAAGCACATATTTTCTCCCAATTCATGGTCACAAATTCTCTCCATATATACACAAGCAAATGGATACAGACATAATCCTAAGTGCACAGGAAACTTGCATGCATGTGTATGCACACACGTATATCCACACACAGGTGTCCTATGTGCACAAACTCAGTCACACATGAGACTGTGGAGTGTTCCTAGAAAATCATACATGTGCCCACACAATCACATACATATATCCAGGCTGCACATACATATACACATACACATACACATGGTTCAAAGACCATAGGCCCATCTTTACCAGTTGCTTGCACCATGCACAGCTGGGGTGTGAGAGGATGCACTTCTGGCAGGAGGGGGCTGGCTGGCAGGACCCCAGCATGGACAGGTGAGGATTCCGCCATTCTGTGGCATCCCCTGTGGATGGGATCTTGGCGTCCAATTCACTCTCACCTCTGCTCAGGACCAGCAGCAAAACAAAGACCATTGGCAAAGCCACCATGCCCTGTAATAGGATATAAAGGGGGACATGTGGGTCCTCAGGGAGGACCCTCAAGCTCTCAGTCCTCTAAACTTAGCTTGTGGTTATCACTCTCAAAACTCTGCCCCAACACTTTATCTCCCCTCATAGTTTCACTTCCCCTGTGGATTCAGCAGTTTCTTCAAAATGATGGGAAGGAGCAGGTATCACGCAAAGGTAGGGGCCTCCGGACGTGGTGGCTCATGCCTGTTATCTCAGCACTTTAGGAAGCCAAGGTGGGTGGATCACCTGAGCTCAGGAATTCGAAACCAGCCTGGTCAACATGGCGAAACCCCATCTCTACTAAAAATACAAAAATTAGTCAGGCATGGTGGCGTGCACCTGTAATCCCAGTTACTCAGGAAGCTGAGGCAAGAGAATTGCTTGAACCGGGGAGGCGGAGGTTGTAGTGAGCCGAGATCACACCACTGCACACCAGCCTGGGTGACAGAGCAAGAATCTGTCTAAAAAAAAAAATAGGGGCCTCAGAGAAGATCTGTCCTTCCTGTGTGCAGACTTCATGTGGCCAAGGTGGGCAAAATGGCCTACTAAAGGATATGGGGACTGGGCCTGAAAGCACTAAAGTCTGCACCCAGTTCTATTTACCGAGATCCCAAGCCGTAGTGGTAGAAGAGCCAAACAGGAAACAGACCAGATTCTGGTGCTGCTGCAGTCACTCACTAGCTGTGGGGCAAGTCAGACTTTCTCTCTGGGCTTTAGTTTCCACATCTGCAAAGTGGAGAAGTTGAATAAATAGTCTGACATACTTGGCGGCTTTTACAATCTTGGATTCTAAATAAGAGAAGAGGGTCAGTGACTGGGAATTAAAGAAAAGAAAGCTGGAGCAGATGAGGGAGTGTGTGAAACAGTCAAGGAAGAATAGTTCTGCTTGGTTGACATGGTAGCAAGAGGAATGAAGATTAGACCACAAGAACTCTCTGCAGGTCTGGGATAAGGGGAGAAAGGCCAGTGTTGGCAAAAAAAATTTCTACTTTCTGTACTTTGCACAAAGATAATCTAGATTGAAGAAAGAGCCTGGAGACAGGGTAATACCTTGAGTGACCTTCAGGAAAGCCAAGCAAATTCCTGATTTTAAAAAAACATATTAATTTTTAAAAATGAGCAGGTAATTCATTTACCACGCTTCATAAGTCAAAAAGTTAAATCCCATTGGCCCTTTTTTTTTTTTGCAGAAATGGAAAAGCTGATCCTAAAATTTATATGGAATTGCTCGGAACCCCAAATAGCCAAAATAATCTTGTAAAAAAGATACTGCAAAGCTACAGTGATCAAGACAGCATTGGCTGGTTGCAGTGGCTCATGCGTGTAATCCCAGTGCTGGTGGGAAGACAGCTTGAACCCAGTAGTTTGAGGCTGCAGTGAGCTATGATCGTGTCACTGTACTTTGCCCTGGGCAACAGAGTGAAACCCTGTCTCTTAAAAAGAAAAAAAGAAGACAGTGTGGTACTGGCATAAGGATACACATATATTATACATCAGTGGAATAGAATTGAAAGAGTCCAGAAATAAACTATGCTTCTGTGGCCAATTGATTTCCAACAAGGGTGCCAAACCATTCAATGAGAAAAACTGTCTTCAAAAAATGGGGCTGGGGCTGGGCACAGTGGCTCATGCCTGTAATCCCAGCACTTTGGGAGGCCGAGGCAGGTGGATCACTTGAGGTCAGGAGTTCGAGACCAGCCTGGACAACATGGTGAAACCCCGTCTCTACTAAAAATACAAAAACTAGCTGGGTGTGGTGGTGGGCGCCTGTAATCCCAGCTACTCAGGAGGCTGAGGCAGGAGAATCACATGATCCCAGGAGGCAGAGGTTGCAGTGAGCTGCAATTGTGCCACTGCACTGCAGCCTGGACAACAGAATGAAACTGTCTTTTTTGTTTTGTTTTGTTTTTTTGAGATGGAGTCTTGCTCAGGCTGGAGTGCAGTGGCGCCATCTCAGCTCACTGCAACCTCTGCCTCCCAGGTTCAAGCAATTCTCTGGCCTCAGGCGCCCAAGTATCTGGGACTACAGGCATGCGCCACCACACCCGACTAGTTTTTGTATTTTTAGTAGAGAGAGGGTTTTACCACATTGGCCGGGCTGGTCTCAAACTCCTGACCTCAAGTGATCCACACGCCTCAGGCTCCCAAAGTGCTGTGATTACAGGCATGAGCTGGGATTACATGCCCAGCTGAAACTCCATCTTTAAAAAAAGGCCAGGTACCGTGGCTCATGCCTGTAATCCCAACACTTTGGGAGGCTGAGACAGGCAGATCACAAGGTCAGGAGTTCAAGACCAGCCTGGCTAACATAGTGAAACCCCGTCTCTACTAAAAATACAAAAATTAGCCGGGTGTAGTGGCACATGCCACCACTTTTTCTCAAAAAATAAAAGGTGCTTTCAACATGCAAAAGAATGAAGTTGGACCCCCTCCCCACCTCACACCATATACAAAGGTTAACTGAAAAGAGATCAAAGCCCTAAATATAACTACTAAAACTATAAATTCTTAGAAGAAAGTATATAGGTAAATCTTCATAATCTTGGACTTGGTAATGGATTCTTAGCTGTAATACCAAAAGCACAAACAACAAAAGGAAAAACAGATACATTGGACTTCATCAAAAATTTAAACTTTTGTGCATCAAAGACAATGTCAAGAGAGTGAAGACAACCCACAGAATGGGAGAAAATATTTGCAGATTATATATCAGATGAGTATCCTTAATATATAACGAACTCTTACAATTCAACAACAAAAAGACAACCCAACTTTCAAAATGAGCAAAAGACTTAAAAAGACATTTCTTCAAAGAAGATAGACAAATAGGCACCCAGCATATGAAAAGATGCTCAACACTATTAATCATTAGGAAAATGCAAATGAAACCCACAATGATCTGGGTGTGGTGGCTCACACCTGTAATCCCAGCACTTTGGGAGGCTGAGGTGGGTGGATCACTTGAGGTCAGGAGTTCAAGACCGGCCTGGGCAACATGGTGAAACCCCATCTTTACTAAAAATACAAAACTTAACTGGGCATGGTGGTACATGCCTGTAGCTCCAGCTACTCGGGAAACTGAGGCACAAGAATCGCTTGAACCCGGGAGGCAGAGGCTTCAGTGAGCCAAGATCGGGCCACTGCACTCCAGCCTAGGCGACAGAGCGAGACCCTGTCTCAAAAAAAAAAAAAAAAAGAAAGAAAGAAAGAAAAGAAAAGAAGAAGAAAAAAAAGAAAACCACAATGAGATACCACTTCACTTCTACTAGAATGACTATCAAAAAATGAAAAACAATGAGTGTTGATGAGAACATGGAGAAATTTGGATCTTTATACATTACCGTGTAAGGAATGTAAAATGGTACAATCTCTGTGGAAAACAATTTGGTTCCTCAATAAATTGAGCATAGGATTATCCTATAACCTGGCAATTTCACTCTTAGGTATATACTCAGAAGAATTGAAAACAGGTGTTCAAACAAAAACTGGTACGGAAATGTTCACAGCAGCACTACTCACAATAGCTAAAAGGTGGAAAGAACCCCGATGTCCATCAACTGATGAATGGATAAAGAAAAGGTGGTATATCCATACAGCAGAACGTTATTTGGCCATAAAAAGCAATGAAATGGGTCTGGGCACAGTGGCTCACGACTGTAATCCCAGCACTTTGGGAGGCCGAGGCGGGTGGATCACTTGAGATCAGGAGTTCAAAACCAGCCATACCAACATGGTGAAACCCCATATCTACTAAAAATACAAAAATTAGCCAGGCATGGTGGTGGTCTCCTGTAACCCTAGCTACTTGGGAGGCTGAGGCAGGAAAATCGCTTGAACCCAGGAGGCGGAGGTTGCAGTGAGCCGAGATTGTGCCATTTCATTCCAGCCTGGGCAACAAGAGCAAAACTCGGTCTCAAAAAAAAAAAAAAAAAATGAAGTACTGATACATACATGCTACAACGTGGATGAACCTTGAAAACATGCTCAGTGAACAAAACCATTCATGAAAGGTCACATATTGTATGATTCCACATATGGAACATATCCAAACTAGAAAAATCCACAGAGACAGAAGGTAGATTAGTGGTTACCAGAGCTTGGGGGAAGGGGAAGTGGGGAATGACTGCTTAATGGGCAGTTTCATTTTAGGGTGATGAATAAGTTCTGGAATTAGTGAATGTACTTAATGCCACTGAATTGTACACTTAAAAGGGGTAAAAATGATAAATGTTTGTGTATCTTACCATTTTAAAAATCAAAAAGTTAAATAAGATGATGAGAAATCTCCTACTCCATATGCCATACCCAGTTCCCACACCTACCCTAAATAAATATCATTTACTACTATCTTTGTTTCTTTTTTCTTTACCTTTTTTTTTTTTTTTTTTTTTGGCAGAGTCCCACTCTGTCGACCAGGCTGGAATGTAGTGGCGTGATGTACAACCTCTGCCTCCTGGGTTCAAGTGAGTCGTGTGCCTCAGCCTCCTGAGTAGCTGGGATTACAGGTGTGAGCCACTACACCCAGCTAATTTTTGTGTTTTTAGTAGAGACAGAGTTTCACCATGTTGGCCAGGCTGGTCTCGAACCCCTGACTTCAAGTGATCCACCCACCTCGGCCTCCCAAAGTGCTGGAATTACAGGCATGAGCCACTGTGCCTGGCCTTAAATTGTTTCTAGTTCCCTATGACAAATAATGCTGAAATGAAAAGTAATGTATTTATTTATTTATTTATTCATTTGAGAGATAGGGTCTTGCTCTGTCACCCGGCTGTAGTGTACTGGCACAATCATGGCTCACTGCTGCCTTGACCTTGCCGGCTCAATTGATCCTTCCACCTCAGCCTCCCAAGTAGCTGGTACTACAGGCGCATGCTACCATGCCTGGCTAATTATTTTTGTATTATTTTGCAGAGATGGGGTTTCCCCATGTTGCCCAGGCTGGTCTAGAACTCCTGAGCTCAAGCGACCCACCTGCCTCAGCCTCCCAAATTGCCGTGATTACAGGCGTGAGCCATCACCCCCAGCCAAATATCATGTATTTATCATTTCACACGTCTGCAACTGAATCTGTAGGATAAATCCCTAGCAGAGGACGTGCAGGATAACTAGATAGGTATCATTTTGTAATACTGGTGTGTATTTCATCTACATTCTCATGCTAAGAAATATATATATATATTGGTGGGTATTGCCAACATAAACTCTTCAGGACTTGTACTGGTCCACATTCCCATCAGCAATGTATGAGAAAGGCCAACTAACTCCTTGTCATAAACCATTTGCATCTTCTTCAGCCTGGGCCCAGAGTCAGGTCCAGATACTCTGCACAGAGTGTGGGAAAGGGGTGGGGTGTTGAGTCCTTGAATGTCCTGGTCCTGCTGCCCACCACCTGTGACCTCAGGCGCCATATATAACGGAGCCTCCACCCCTTGGGGAGAGGCCGGTCCCAGCTCAGCCTCAGCGTAACCTCAGCCCTGCTTGCTCTGCATGCCTGTGGTCAGGGAGGCTGGAGATGCTGCAACCCAAAGCTGGGTTTTGACTCATCTCTCTCAAGTGGAGCCCTGGCTGCCGCATAGGTTTTTCAGAGACCTTAGGCCCACTCATCTCCCCTTAAAGGGGGCCCTGGGACTTCCTGGACAGCCCTTTCCTACCTTTCTTTCCAATTATCCTCTCTTCTCCCCTCCTTGAGAATACATGTTCTGCCACCTATTTCTCTGTCTGCTTCTCTGTCTCTCTCTGGCTCTTTTCATTTCAAAACTTCTATTGCATCTCTCTGCTGCTTTTCTCTGCTCCACTTCTTCATAGGGCTATTTTACTTCCTTTTCCCCTCTGTTCCTAACTATAGAATGGCTGAATCTACTACTCCATCCCACTCTTTTTACAAATGGAAACCTAAATTCCATGAGGCCAGGGTCACCCAGTGAACTAGGGGCAGGGCAGGACAGGGCAGGGCCAGGCCTCTGCTGTGCTTTCTCCTTTCCTCCCTCCAACCCAGGCACTATCTCCATCAAAAGTTGTGTTCTCTCCCCACTAGCCCTGATGGGCTCTGCCTAATCCCATTTCTCTTTCCTTAGGGGTATTCTGCAGTCTTCCCTTCTCTCTCTGGGACCAAGTGGTTATTTCCATTTTTCTGGACTCCATTCTGACTCCAATACACACCCTGTGATCCCCCTCAGCAGCTGAGAAACAGAGCCTCTTCCAAACCCATCCCTACCTCCCAAATCAAGCAGAACCCTCTGCTGCCCACTGGGAGTCAAGAGGAGGGGATGGAACTGAGCTGCTGGGCCTCAGTGTCCCGGGACAGTGGAGTCTGTGACCAAGGTGCTGATTAGGAAGAAGTCTGAGCTGAAGGCAGAGCATTAGGGATAGCAGCTGGGGGTAATGTTGGAAGAACCCTCCCTCAGTATAATCGGTATACCTGCCCTACTTCGGTATAGTCCTTGGCACATGGCAGGCACTCAAATGACAGCACTCATATACATCCCTGCCTCCAGACCCACTCATGGGAAACTGATGCAGGAGAGATTGGGCTTTTGGAGAGGTGGGGGTGGGGGTACTGTGAAACTGGAGGAGGGAACCAGGTCAGGGGATCTTAGGAATGCAGAAAGGAGTTCAGAGCCTTTCTCAAGTCTGGACAGGACCCTCGGTATCCAGGTCAGAGCCCTCTTCCCAAGAGGTTGGGACCAGGTGGGCCAGGGCTTGTAAGGAGAGGAGGCAGAAGGGCTGGTGCCCTGGTACTCACAGGTGCGTGCAGAGCAGTCCTTCCTCTGGCGGCAGCAGCAGCCTTTGTGTACTGATCTGGGAGACGGCAGAGGAGGAAGTGACACTCCCCAGGGTGGGGAAGATTTGGGGTTGGTGGGGGTGACTGATCTAGAAGGTGGAGCAGATAGGGGTGGGGCTGAGCCAAGGGAGTGGACAATACAGAGATCTGGAAGAAAGAAGCCCATTTATTGAACCCCTGTCATGTGTTGAACGTAACATATTACAATTAACCCTCACAACAATCTCATAAGATAGGGGTTAATATTCCCCCAAGCCCCAATTTTATAGATGCAGAGATTGAGGCTTGGAAGCAGGAAATAAAGAATTTTGCCCAAGGTCCCACAGCTAGTAAGTAGCTAGTCTAGGATTTAAAAAAAAAAAAAGAAAAAATTTTTATTTTAAATTTTTATTATTTTATTTTTTAAATTTTAATTTAATTTAATTTAACTTTTGAGACAGGGTCTTGCTCTGTTTCCCAGGCACAATCTCAGCTCACTGTCCCATGGCACAATCTCAGCTCACTGCAAACTCCGCCTCCCAGGTTCAAGCGATTCTCCTGCCTCAGCCTCCCGAGTAGCTGGGATTACAGGGGTGCACTACCATGCCCAGCAACGTTTTATATTCTTAATAGAGACGGGGTTTCACCATGTTGGCCAGGCTGGTCTCAAACTCTTGACCTCAATTGATCTGCCCACCTCGGCCTCCCAAAGTGCTGGGATTACAGGTGTGGGCCACCATGCCCAGCCTGTTTTTTATTTTTGAGGCAGGGTCTTGCTGTGTTGCCCAGGCTGGTCTGTAACTCCTGGACTCAAGCAATCCTCCCACTTTGGCCTCCTGAGTAGCTGGGATTACAGGCACACTTGGCTGGTCTGGGATTTAAATCCAGGTCTGCCTGCCTCCAAAATTCATGATCTCTCCATTTACTTATATAGGAAGGAACATGATAGGAGGGAATAGGGGCAGTAAGTACTGTAGAGAGGCCAGAAATTACAGACTTGTTCACTTTGAAAACCCAGGATACATTATATTAGTGTGCTTGACTACATAGGCTCTGGAGCCAAGTTGCTAGAGTTCAAATCCTGGCTCTACTACTTACTAGTAGTAAGGAGCTTAGCTGAGTTACTTAAACCTGCCTGCAGCTGTTTTCTCATCTGTCCAGCAAGACTCACAGGATTGTCGTGAGAATTAAAAGAGATAATTCATATCAATTGCCTACAAGACTACCTGGCACATACTAAGTAAGGGCTTGATAAAAGAATTAGTAGGGATGAGAAGTAGCAGAGGTGAGAAGTGAAGAGGCTTTGAGAAATTCAAGGTCCAGACAACTGGAAACTTGGAAGAGAGAGGCATAGGGCCAGGCTCAGAGCATGTGATTGGGGAACCAGGAGCCAACACAGTAGTGGATCCTGGGAAAGGGGTGGAGGAGGTGAACTGGGAGAAGCAGAGAGTGCAGGAACAACAGCTGAAGCCAAGGCAAGGATGAAGCCCGTAGGGAGAGCAGGAAAATATTAATGGGATTTGCTCCTGGCCCATACAGATCACTAAGAGCTTTGAGAGGGAACTAGACATGAGGTCTGTGTTCACAGGTCAATCTCCCCTACCAGAAGGAGCACTCCTTGTAGGCAGTGACTGGCTCTACAAGGCTTCCCTGCTGGAGCCACCACACCTAGCCAAGTGCCCATCTTATAGTAGGTGCTCAATAAATGTCAGATGGATTGCAGAGGTGTAGCTGCTAGGAGGGGACAATTGGAGAGGAGAGGCTCTTTCTCTGGGTGGGCTTGGCTGGCCTCAGGCTATGGGATAGCCAGGACCTATACCCTTCCCCCACAACCAGGGGTTACCACGGCAATGACCCTCCTTCCCCACAGGCCCTGTGGTTTCCTCTAGAGCTTCTTTCACTTTCTTCTTCTGCTTTCCGCCCTCCACTCTTCTCTCCCCTACTCCCACATCCTCAACTTTTTTGTCATATCCACAGGTCACCAATGAAGAGAGCCAGGAACAAGGTAGGCAAGGCACTGTCCCAGGGAAGGTAGGACACGGAGGAGGGGCTTGAGGGGAGTCACAGAGGGCGAAGGGAAGAGTACAGGGTGCAGCAGTAGAGGCCAAAGGCACTGCAAAGGCGTGTTGCAGAGGGAAGGCATGTGGGAGCAAGGACAGATATTCGGAGAGAAGGTAACAGTGCAGGTGGCAGTGAGTGGAGGTCATGGGGTGAAGAGTGGGAACAGAGAGGGTGGGGGGAGTAAGGTATAAGGTGATAGCAGGGTGGTTGGGGACAGAAGGCCAGAGGGCTCCCTGAGTGAGGGGCTGGTGTAAAACAGTAACACTGTAGCTTAGATGCGGGCTTCTTCTCTTCTGGGGCCAGGAGCCCTCATGAGAACTAAATGAAACTTCAGGGCAGGCATGGTGGCTCACGCCTGTAATCCCAACACTTTGGGAGGCTGAAGTAGGTGGATCACTTGAGGTCAGGAGTTCGAGACCAGCCTAGCCAACATGGTGAAACCCCATCTCTACTAAAAATACAAAAATTAGCTGAACATGGTGGTGCGCCCCTGTAATCCCAGCTACTTGGGAGGCTGAGGCAGGAGAATCGCTTGAACCCAGGAGGCAGAAGTTGCAGTGAGCCAAGATCACACCACTGCACTCCAGACTGGGCAACAGGAGTGAAATTCCGTCTCAAGAAAAAAAATAAAAAACAGAAAGATAAATAAAACTTCAATGGACTCCTTCCCCACAGAAGAGCAGATATGCACATATGCATAACTGGAGGTGGAGACAAGCTTACAGACCTCTGAAGTCCATTCATGCCCTCCCAGAGATCCATAGGATCCAACATAAGAACCCACACCAAGCTAGACGCAGTGGCTCACGCCTGTAATCCCAGCACTTTGGGAGGCCAAGGCAGGCGGATCACCTGAGGTCAGGAGTTCGAGACCAGCCTGGCCAACATGGCGAAACCTGTCTCTACTAAAAATAAAAAAAATTAGCCGGGCGTGGTGGTGCACCCCTGTAATTCCAGCTACTCGGGAGGCTGAGGCAAGAGAATTGCTTGAACCTGGGAAGTGGAGGTTACAGTAAGCCGTGATCACACCACTGCACTCCAGCATGGGCGACAGAGTGAGATTCTGAACCCACACCTGGTGGTTGTGGGAAACCCGGTCACTCAGGGTGAGTCCCCATGGGCTCCCTTTCCCCCATCTTGTCCCCACCACAATCCAGGCACATTTCATCCTGTTTTCTTCTACCAAGAAAGCTGCAAAGTCCAATCAATTACAAGCTTTCCCTCCTCACTCAGCTCCCTCACCAGGTCAGCTGGTCATTTCCCTACCACCTCCTAAAGGGAGCCACATCTCATGAGTTTCCATCACTTTATTTTGCAAAAATAGAAAACTCAGCAATATGCGATACAGCGGGGTAGAGGGGAGATGTAAACAGAGGGGAGGGGACAGCACCCTGACCCCCCAAGAGAACACAGGGAGCCAATGGGAATCTTATTTGGTAGCTAAATACAAACTGGGGATTGGAGGAAAAAAGGAGGGGTCACAGGGGCCCTGGGCTCCCCCACCCAAGACCCCTGGAGGAAGGGGTCAATTCCACGGTGTAAACAAAAGCTAATAAATAAATAGAGGCTTCCTCTGGGTCAGGGCGGGATCAGCTAAGCAGCATCCCCCCTCCCTGGGCCAAGCTGCTCTGGGGAGTAAAGGGTGGAAGGCACTAGGGAGAGAGGGATCCCCTGGCCCCTCTGTAGTGTAGGAGGGTCCCTGCCCCGATGGCTGAGATGGAGGGCAGGAGGAGCCCAAGGCACATGACAGGGCTGGGGGAGGGACTTATAACGGAGGGCACAGGGTGAACTCTGCACCCGAGCCAAGAGGTGCAGAATGGACCTGCATCTATCTGTCCCTTTCACCCTCTGTTCCTGCCCCAGAAATGCAGGGCCCAGCCTGCCCCCACCTTGACCTGGCACAAGGACGGGGCACAGAGGCTAGCACACACCCTGCAGGTGCATCACACAGCATTAGGCACCAAGGGTAGGGGCAAGAAGGTGGGCTCAGCCCTTCTCCTTTGTCCCCTTTTTGGTCTCTAGTGTTCCTGTTTGCTCCCAGAGAGCCAAGCACCTGGCAGAGGAAGGGGCTGTGGAATGGCAGGGTCTTCCTCTTGCCCTGGGAAGTCTAGGACCCATGGGGCAGTGCTGAGATTTTAGAGTCCAAACCCAGGCTCATCCCTCTGCCCTCTCTCCTGGTGGGAGCAGGGCAGGCCCCCAGGACTGGCGAGGGAGCCGGTTAGATCAGGAAGGGGATGAACACAGAGGCACCCCTAGAAACTTTGGCAAAAACAAGGAGCTCATTGGAAGGGGTGGGGAGAGGGCAGAGCAGGTCCTCCCCCAGTCACTGGCGGTCTGGGAGATGGTCAGTCTGCTGCCTGAAGCCCCAACCCCCACAGCGGGGAGGTCAGGGGCCCTGGTCAGGCTGGGGACTTCAGGCCCCCTTTGCCCTGGCCCCCAGGAACCTCATCCTCGCTAGAGGCATTGGGGTGGGGACCAGGCTGCGAGGAGTCATCCTCAAACATTTCAGGGTTCTCCAGCATCTCTCGGATTAAGGGAGGCATCGGGCCTGGAATCTCCATCTTCAGAGTAATGGCCCTTTCAGCTCCTACAATGGAGAGAGAAAGAGAGAGGCTCAGGAGGACAGAGGCACATGGCCCTTAAGGCCATCTCCCTAACCTTTCTCAACTGCCCCTGACTCCCCTAGGGGGCGCCCAGCACAGGCCCACCACCTCTCCGTCCCCAGCTCATCCTCTTCTCACTAGGCTTCCTGGGTGCCACTCCTCTGCCTGGAACCTCTACCTGGCCTTCTCTACCAGGCTTGCTGCCCATTCATCCCATTCTTTCAGGCTGTCTCTTCAGCGAGCGCAATGCACACAACTTCCAACCCCACTCCCCAAGTACCCCACTCTCGAATGTCCAGAGCTTGTCACTTGTTCCTAGTCCTGTTCTCTTAATAACATTTATTACAACAGCTAATATTTATCAAACACTATGTTCCAGACATCCTTCTAAGCCTGGACTGTCCAATAGAACTTTGCAATGATAGGAATACAGTAGTCATTGGCCACATGTGGCTATCTGAAATGTGACTACTGCAACTGCAGAATGGAATTTTTAATTCAGCACAATTCTAAGTACACTGTATATGTTACAGGTTTTTTTTGTTGTGTTGTTGTTGTTGTTGTTTTAGAGGCAGGGTCTTGCTGGGTTACCCAGGCTGGACTGCAGTGGCTATTCACAGGTACAATCATAGCTCACTGCAGCTTCCAACTTCTGGCCTCAACTGATCTTTCTGCCTCAGCCTCCTGAGTAGCTGGAACTACAGATGTGCACCATGGTGCCTGGCTTTACATTGTATATTAACTAATTTAGTCCTCAAGACAGCCTTACAAGGTACGTGAAGAATAGCCCAGTTTACAAACAAGATTAAAAAAGTAAAGCAATTTGCCCAAGACTTTGTCTCTAAATATATATATATATATATATATACACACACACATACTTGGAATTGTGCTGAATTAAAAATTCAATTCTGCAGTTGCAGTAGTCACATTTCAGATGCTTAATAGCCACATGTGGCTAATGACTATTGTATTCCCATCATTGCAGAAAGTTCTACTGGACAGTACTGGTTTAGAAGCAATTTGCCCAAAGTCTCCCACTACTATGTGGCAGAGCTAGGATTCCAGTGTAGATTGCCTGGTTCTCAACTACTCTGTTCTTGTCTCTGTGTATCCTCCTGTCCGACCTGGGAGACCAACAGCCCTGGGAAGACAGAGAGGGGACACCCACTCATGACTCACCCTTAGTGCTGATGCCCCGGAGGTCGGTGATTTTCATCAGCATCCTTGGGAACATGTAGGGCTGGCTGGGCCGCCGGCGCCGGGCGTACAGCCTCAGAGCTTCCAGCAGTGGCTCCTGCAGCTTGTCCACTTTTTCGGGCTCCTCCAGGTCCATGCGGTCTATGGGGACAAGTATACTGGAGTGAGAGGGGAAGGAAGAGATGGGGAAGACACAGTGACAGATGGCTGATCCCCAACCGGCCTTTTGGGAAGCCTGTACAGGGTTTCAGAACTCTCTGGATGGGGCCAGGTGCAAGAATTACCAGCAGAAGAGACCACTGGGTCCTCCACGCCCCCTCCCAGACAGATCCCGCATGGAGTGGTGGGAAAGGAGACTGAGCACTGAGCAGACGCCAGGGGGCGCCCCCGCACCTCCGCAGATGAGGCAGATGGCGCTGAGCAGCCCTGTCTCGGTGTCATCCATCTCCAGGGGCAGGAGCTGCCCAGCAAAGGCAAAGACAAGGTCTGTGAGGGGCCCGAAGCCGGCATTGTGCATCTGGGTCCGGTTCAGGGTCAGCCCATCGGAGAAGGTCATGGTGTCCTGCTCTGGGGTGTACCTTGTGCAGATACGCAGCATCTGGAGGTGGGGGGTGGAGGAGGGTTAGTGCTGTTTCTGGGGGATGGGGAAAAGAGGGAATGAGTGGAAAGTGAGGAGGTTAGGTCCCCAGTGAGTGCAACCTGAAGCAGGCATGGAGAAGGCAGAGGTGGAGGATCTGAGGCTTGGCAGGGGTAGTCCTGGGAAGTCAGGAGGAGACAGGGCATCCAAAAGTCTAGGATCAGGTCATAGGGGCAGAGGCTAAGACGAAAAG